>NC_073236.2:92465750-93123000 GCF_029281585.2 Gorilla gorilla gorilla | reverse complement strand
CGGCAGCCCCACCCCAACCCGGATCCCTCGGGATTCTGCCCGAGCCTAGGCCGGCGCAAGTGTGGGCAGCGAGGAACCAGCTGAGAGGCAGGATCAAAGAGCTCGGGAGTTGAAGACAAGGGAAAACTGGGGGACAGAGGCGAAAACTCGGATCCGAAAGGGGATCTGTCCATCAGGGCACGCCGGAAGAGTGGCGCTCGAGCTGACGGCAAGCGCGGGCGGGCCGGGGCGCCAAGGCTCAGGGCTGCTTCGGCAATTCGCGGGGGTAGCTTGCACCTCGTGAGGCGAGAGCGCCGAGGGCGTCCAACGGGGCTTACCTAACTCTCCCTCCCGCGGAAGGGAAGCGGGGAACTACTGCCTCCTACCATCAGGTACGACAGGCGGCCCAGGCCCACACGCAGGCCCACGGCTGTGGGGCGGAGACCCAGGGCCTAACAGCCAGTCGCAGAAAGGGAGGGGCGGGCAAAAGGGGCAGCGGCTTTCCAGGTTTGGGGTAGGCGGGAGCAAGGGCTTAGAAGCCGGAAGTGGGTTGACGTAACCCGGAAGGGGAATACTTCCAAGTTGTAGTGTTGATGTTTTCAGCCTGCTGCTGCTGCTGCTGCTGCTGCTGCTGTTGCTGTTGCTGTTGCGGCTAGGGGAACCGTCGTGGGGAAGGATGGTGTGCGAAAAATGTGAGTTAAGGGGCCGCTTCTGCGGGAGGAGGAGGCTGGGAGAACCTAACTGAGATCTCCCGGGAACTTTGCCTTCTCTTTGTTTTTTCTTCGCCCACAGGTCTCAGATTCTATCCGCTGTTTTTCTACCCTACCCTTTGACCATTTTTGCACTTCCCAACGACCATACAGTCCTATATATTTTGTACTCAGAATGGTCTCAGTTCTGCACCTCCTTGTCTATTTCTGTTGCCTTCCCCCAGCGCCAGATCTCATCAGCTCTCCTCCCATATAAAAATGTTCAATTAAACCCCAACGACACCTTTCTGTCTTGGCAATTCTTGATCTTTCCTTTCTATTCATGTAACAAGTATTGTACTCCTGCCAAATGCTAGACACTAGAACCACAGACTAAGGACTTTGCCTTATTCATTCTCATTAGTCATTATGCCAGGATATGGCTTAGAGTAAGCCCAGAAGATGTTTGAATTGAAAATCAACGTAAGTGCAAATTATTATTTCCCTAACTTAAAACCTTTAATAAATTCTCAGTGTGCAGAGAACAATTTGGGGATTCTATATTTGGAACCTGGCGTTCAGGACCCTCCACACTAAGGCCCCAACTTATTTTTCCAGCTTCATCTTCACTGACCCTTATCCTCTTCACATTTTGACCAAACAAAATACTCTTTGTGCCCATGTGTACTCTAAGCTTTCTATGCCTTTCCTCAGAATGTGTCCTTTATCTAGTTCGCCTTCATCCTCTTTACTCCTTTTTGTTCACAGTCCTATTGCCACATATTCAAATCCTCTCTCTTGCCTTCTCCCCAAACTTTCTTTTCTTGGATTTCCTTAGCTAGGGTTATTTCTTCCTGCATGGAATTTCTCCTAGTACTTTATCTCTCAATTATTATACTTTTTATTTTTTAAGCTTACATTTTGGTTGAATGGTTCTTTTTGGGGGGAAGGTCTCTGATCCCTCTGATAATCTGATGAAAACTATAGACTCTTGCCAGGAAAAAAAAAAAATGAATATATGAAAGGTTTGTGTACAACTCCACCTTGTTCGCATATCTCTTAAGATCCACCTGTGGAACCCAGGTTACAGATTGCTGTTAAAGAAATTAGTATACTGTAATCTCTTTAAAATTGTGTCTGATTCATCACTTTATTTTTCTCAGCACTTTGTATAGTTTATACATGATAGATGCTTAGTAAATATTTATGGAACAAATAGACTTACCAGATTTGTTTAAAATATAAACCAACTGTGAAAGCTTATTATAAGTCATCTTATTATCCTATGGATTTTACTGAGGGTCAGTCATTCATTGGCCACAGTTAATATGAGTCTCAGTTGACTGGCTGCTCTCCCAGCATTAACAGGCTCCTACGGTAATACCATTGATAGTCGATACCATTGTGAACCTTAGGCACAATGTAATGCACTTATTAAATAATAAATTTTAATTTTCCTTTTACTATCTTGCTCTAACAGGTGAAAAGAAACTTGGTACTGTTATCACTCCAGATACATGGAAAGATGGTGCTAGGAATACCACAGGTATTTCTTCTTTTAGAAAACAGGAATTTAACCGAATACTTACTGTGAATAATACTTTAGTTTTTACATTATTTGTACAATGAAATGTTACGTGTTCAAAGTATTTTATCTATTAAACATTAAAGAATACTGGGTCCTCAAGTGATTTAATATCTTCTATTTAGTTCTCAGTTACTTGTACGGGTTCCTAATATCAGGAGATAGCAAAATTATTAAATGATTGTCAAGTGATGGCAATATCACAGTATTTGATTATCACAGTATTTGATTTGATTCAGCTTATTTAGAGTCTGTATTTAATTTCTGCACTCTTCTGAGGAGAAATTTTTTTTAATCTTCTGATTTTTATATTCTTGAATAAATGCTTTAACCATTTTACCTTCATTATCATTAATTACTTATGATGAAGTATTTACCTTCATTATTATTAAATACATATAGTAAAGTATGTTTTCAATGGGTAGAAAAATAAACATTTTCATTATATTCAAGGTCTATGACACTGAAGTAGTGGCTTCTAGATTTTATGCTATATAGAGTAAATATAGACCCATTCCTAAAGTACTCCCTTGAGTCTGAGAAATAAAATGATTGTATTTTATACAAATTTTTACTGTTTCCCTAATAAATGTTTTCTTTTTAAGCAGTATCTTAATAACCTATTAAATGAGGATTTAAAAATTAGACATAGGCTACTATTTTGGTAGAAAGGCAAGGAACGAACTTCTTAATATTATATGTTAAATGTATAGAAATAACCCACTAAAATATCTTTTATTCTGATACAGAAAGTGGTGGAAGAAAGCTGAATGAAAATAAAGCTTTGACTTCAAAAAAAGCAAGGTGGGTAAGAGGATCCATCGATGGGTCACATAAATTTCCTTCTTTTAGTATTAAGTCTGCTGGAGTGAATTTGATGTGCATCATTCCATTTGCAATAAAACAGAGTTAGGTGGTTCCTAGCACTCAGAACCAAGCTATCTGTTATAATCCTGCTGGTTTTACCTTATTCCTCCTCACTGTATCAATATATGAAGATATTAGTGTTATTCTCTTACAGTTTCACCAGAAAACATGACTTTTATTTTATCTCCTTCTTAATTATCTTATGAATCAGAGACAGCAGGGAAATGTGGAAAGATCATAAGCTTTGGAGTCAGACCTAAATTTGAATCTAGACTCACTGTCTAGCCTTATGACCTTAAGCAAGTTAAGCATGTTTCGTGACCTTTCTAAACTTTACTTTTTCCTGAGAATTGCGTAAAAAGTGTCCCATCTTAAAAACAAGTGTTTGATACCACACTTTATTATATCCAGCTTAAAAATTCGGCTGGGTAAGGTGACTCACACCTGTAATCCTAGCACTTTGGGAAGCCAAGGCAGACAGATTACTTGAGCCCAGGAGTTTGAGAGCAGCCTGGGCAACATGTGAAACCCTGTCCTACAAAAGATAGAAAAATTAACTTGGTGTGGCAGCACGCGCCTGTAGTCCCAGCTACTCAGGAGGCTGACGTGGGAGGATCACTTGAGCCCAGGGAGGTCAAGGCTGCAGTGAGCCAGGATCGCACTACTGATCTCCAGCCTGGGTGACAGAGTGAGAGTCTCTTTCAGAAAAAAAATTGCGTGAACCGTTTCATCTGCCATCTGATTTCTTTGCTCCCCTTCACATCAGAAGTTTTCTAAAGTCTTACCTAGACACTTTTTCAGTGTCCTTAAGTTCCTTTCCCTCCTTCAGCCACTCTAGTCATGTGTTATCCCCACAACAGCCCTGAAACTGTTCTTGTCGAGATCACAAGCGACCTTTTAGAGTGACTTCAATCTACTGGCTTTAAATTCAAGCTATATGTTATAATATTATTATATATAATATTATATATATATAACTCCCAAATTTATACCTCTGACCTGACTTCTCTGAACTCTAAACATATATCTAGCAGCTTATCTGACATACCTCATTTAATGTCTAACAGGCCACTTCTTTTTCCTTCCGTCTTCTCATCATAATAGCACCACTCTCTAATCCAGTTTTTCAAGCGTAAAAGCTAGAATTCCTCACTGAGTCCTCCCTTTCCCCTACTTCCCCTATCCATCAGCAAGTTCTTTGGATCTACCTCCAAAACGTAAAATGCAACCTGAAACCACCTGCTTCTGTACATCTCACTGCTATTACCCTGTTCCAAACCACTGTTATTTCTTACTTGGAACTGTAATAACTATTGAACTATCTTCCTGCTTCTCTAGTTTCCCCCAGTTGTCTCATAGTAACGAGAGTGATCCTTTACAAAGTTCCTTTGCTTAAAATCCGCCACTGGTTTTCTTTTTCACATAGAATAAAATCTAAGCCCCCTACCATGTCCTTACAAGGTCCTCCTTAATATGACCCCTCCCACCTCTCTGTCTTCGTATTGTACCACACTGCTCCTCATTCATCATATGCCGTCCTTATTAGTTCTGCCAAGCCCACTCCCATCCAAAGAGATTTGTACTTGGTGCTGTCTCCTAGGAGTCTTCATTAGAGCTTACGTATCTGCCTCCTTCTTCTTGTTTGGGTCTCAGCTTCAGAGAAGTTTCCCTAATCAGCATCTAAACTAATCTCTTCTTTCCTTTTCCTCATCTCTGCCTTAGTATCCTGTTAGAATTTTCTCTATAATACTACTATTTGAAAACCTTGCTTGTTTTATTAGATTGTCTGTTTCCTTACTTACTGTTTACCTCTTCTCACTAGAATATTATCTGATGAGGGCAAGAGCTTTGCCTATCATGTTCATCTTTGGTATTTAGAACAGTAAATACCATGTAATAGTAAGCACTCAGTATATATTTGCTGAATGAATAAATACCTGTTTTCTGATGTCATCCCAAGGATTAGAAATAACAACAATAAAGCCTTAACTACATACAGTGCCTGGCACATAATAGTATCTTTAATGCAGATTCATGCTATATATTATTGACTGACTTATTAATGTCTTTGAGAACCATTCTGTTTTTATTGACTGAGCTATTACTTGTACAGATTTTATGCTTTTATATACTTCCAGTTCCTTTATGCTCTCAAACTTACTCTGATATTAAAAAGTAGCTGTAACTCTTGGGTACTCTCTTACTTTGGAAAATGTACTACAGTATTGCTTTGAATCTATGGTACTGTTATTTATAAGATGCATTGTTACTTTAAGAAAAAACTCTGCCAGTTTTAAGATTTCCAAGGTTAGGCCGGGTGCGGTGGCTCACGCCTGTAATCCCAGCACTTTGGGAGGCCGAAGCAGGCGGATCACAAGGTCAGGAGATCGAGACCATCCTGGCTAACATGGTGAAACCCCGTCTCTACTAAAAATACAAAAAAATTAGCCGGGCATGGTGGCGGGCACCTGTAATCCCAGCTACTCGGGAGGCTGAGGCAGGAGAATGGCGTGAACCCACGAGGCGGAGCTTGCAGTGAGCCGAGATTGCGCCACTGCATTCCAGCCTGGGCGACAGAGCGAGACTCCGTCTCAAAAAAAAAAAAAAGATTTCCAAGGTTACAATGTGTATTTTTGAATAATAAAATATGGTTTTAAGAAGAAGTAGCCTCTGGAAATACATGTCCAAACAAATTGAACTTATTGAAAGGAAGGAGAGTACCTATCTTTTGTGGGGAGTAAAGTGATATTCTCAGCTGGGCACGGTGGTTCACGCCTGTGATCCCAGCACTTTGGGAGGCCAACGCAGGCGGATCTCCTGAGGTTGGGAGTTCGAGACCAGCCTGACCAACATGGAGAAACCCCATCTCTACTAAAAATACAAAATTAGCCAGGCGTGGTAGCGCATGCCTGTAATCCCAGCTACTTGGGAGGCTGAGACAGGAGAATCGCTTGAACCCAGGAGGCAGAGGTTGCAGTGAGCCAAGATTGCGCCATTGCACTCCAGCCTGGGCAATAGAGTGAGATTCAGCCTCAAAAAAAAAAAAGTGATATTCTCTGTGTTTGGAAAAATTAACCTTTGTAAATGGGCTGTTGTGCTATACCCAAGAGAAGACACCAGGTCTAGGACGGTGTTTCGTATCTAGTATATGAGGATCATTACAAAAACTCATTTTGTAAAAATGTTAGGGAAGCACATTTAAATCAGAGTATTATTGCCATTTTAGGGGAAAGTATTTCTTTTTTTCACTCCTGTCACTATAAGATGGCATTTTTATATAGTGGAAGCCCTTTTATCTAAAAGGATTGAGTCAGTTAATTAAAAATGTCAGCTAATGTAAGCAGTCATTAAAAGATATACGTACTTTATTTTCAATTAAAGCACATAACTGTAGATGCATTAATCGTTTGGTATTGAAACAAAGCCTTTTGAGCATAAATCGACTGATAAGTGCTTTACATGATTGTCATCACAAAAATCACAATCAGAATATGTTCAGTATCTTTAAAGTAGAGCAAAAATTGATGCTTGAGGTGTGGAGTTCCTTTCCTAGTGATTTTCCCCCAGTTTTCAACAGTTGTCTTACCATACCTAATTCAATAGCAATTCAGATGATTCCTAGTCATCCTAAATTAGTCACTTAGGTTTTATGGAATCAGTCACTCTTTTTGCACCCACATTTCATCAGTTTCCATAATATTTATGTCACACAAATAGAATGACAGATACGATTGATATGAACACGTCAAGAATAAATACTGTACAACTGATTCTTTATAAGTATATATCTCACATGGATGGAGCAGAGCAGAGATGTACAGGCATATCAGACAGTAGCCATCTGGAATAGGCTAAACCCATCAATTGTAGAGGTTGATGGAGGGATAGAGAGCATGGATTAATCCTGTGTGTTGCATAAGTGGGGTTATTTAAGAGTGTTTCTAGTGTAATATACAATTTTCTCTCTTTAAAAAAAATTTCTAGATTTGATCCATATGGAAAGAATAAGTTCTCCACTTGTAGAATTTGTAAAAGTTCTGTGCACCAACCAGGTTCTCATTACTGCCAGGGCTGTGCCTACAAAAAAGGTAAGTTTCTTTTAATACCATCTTCTATTCATAAAACCTACTTCATTTGCTGCTAATTTGGTTAACAGAAAAGATGTAGCCTGTCATAAATTCTGTTAGCCAAACACTCTCTTTATCCTAAGGCAAAATAGAACCTAAAACCTGTTTATAATTAAAAGTATATATATATATATTTTTTTCTTTTATTTTCTTTCCTGATGCTGTTAAATTATGTTTTAAGCTTCAGGATTGACTTAAACCAAACAGTTGGTATTATGATTTGATTGATGACATATCTTCTTTTGTTTCAGGCATCTGTGCGATGTGTGGAAAAAAGGTTTTGGATACCAAAAACTACAAGCAAACATCTGTCTAGATGTATTGATGGAATTTCTGGCTTTCTAAATGATTTTACTTTCTGCCTTGCATTTTCAAGGCATAGATGTCAACTTACAGAATAACATGTTTTAAGATAATTAAGTTTAAACCAGAGAATTTGATTGTTATTCATTTTGCTCTCATGTTCTAAACAGCAACAGTGTAACTAGTCTTTTGCTGTAAATGGTTATTTTCCTTATAAGAATTTTAAGAACTAAGTGGCAAATTCCATGAAAATATTTCTCAGTTCTGTATGCACTTTTATTTAACATTATTCATATAATTCTCCCCCCCCCCACTTTATTTATAGATACTGCAAAAGTGAGAAGGAGATAATAGATATTTTGCTCTGAATTTGGCATCCAGAGTTAACATTTCTCCCCTCACTCCCTTACTGGTGTCATGGTTATTAGAATCAGCAGCCTCTTAACTAATTGCGGTTTCATAGGATATATAAATGTTTCAAGCCATTATTGCTGAATGGTTTTAGTTGTTAACCTAGACCCAAATCAAAGACCAGTTGGATTTATGATATTTTTTATTTGTTCTTGCAGCCAAAGTGCCAGTTTCTTTAATATGTGACCAAGAACACAAGGAGCATCCATATGGCCAAATAAATACACTGAATTTTAGAAAAACGTATTACTTTGAATTCAAATTGTCGTGAAAACCAGAACAGTGTTTGTCCATGTTGCATGTAATGAAAATAAATCCCTGCTCTGAGAAAAGCTCTTTGAAGCAAAAACCAAACTTTTTTTTTTTTTTACCTCCTGTCTTGCCCCCTAAAAGAAATAAATAAAGCAAACATCTTGACTTTCCCTTTTTAAAATTTGTTTGTTTTTTTTTTTTTTTTTTGGATACAAGAGCTCACTCTGTTGCCCAGGGTGGAGTGCAGAGGCATCATCAAGCTCTCTGCAGCCTCCATCTGCTGGGCTCAAGCAATTCTTCCCCCTCAGCCTCCTAAGTAGCTGGGGACTACAGGCGTGTGCCACTGTGCTCAGCTAGTTTTTATTTTTAGTAGAGATGAGGACTCACTATGTTGCCCAAGCTGTTCTCGAACTTCTGATCTCAAGCAATCCTCTGGCCTCAGCCTTCCGAAGTGCTGGGATACAGGTGTGAGCCACAGAACTTGGCCTCTCTCTTTTTTTTTTTTTTTTTTTTTTTAACACTACAGGTTTCAAATGAATACTTTTCTTATGTTGCCTTCAGAGGTTCAGGACTTCTGCTTTTAAAACCTGCAGCCTACCATGGGAAACCAAAAAAGCATTCCCTATTTCCAACTGCAGTATGTATAAATACATATCACTACAAAATGTATAGAAAGTGTGATGAGATACATGAATGGCATTTTTATTGGTCATAACATTTTGATGAAAAGCATTTAAAGTTTTAACTTTATAAGGCTTTTCAAAATGTGTTTTTCTGAGATACATTGTTATTTATTCATATCCAGAAAAATTACAAGGATAATACAGAATATAATAAATAATTTCTCTGAGAGCAGGAAGTATCCTCTCATGCTTAATCAGTTTGGGGTTTTTAATTATAACACAGGAAACTCATAACAGGACCTGGTCAGAGAGCATCCCAGATCCATTAAAGATTGGATTCATTGACTTGGAGAAAAGTACATTTCTCAGGGATCAGCTAGAATGTGGACTTGCCTAACTCACATTTCATTTTTGTTGTTGTTGTTTTTTTTTTTTATAATTTCAACTTTTATTTTAGATGTAGGGGGTACATGTGCAGGTGAGTTATATGGGTATATTTTGTGATGCTGAGGTTTGGGTTCAAATGATCCTGTCACCCAGGTAGTGAGCATAGAGTCCAACAGGTGGTTTTTCACCCCTTCCCTCCCCTCTTCCCTCCAGTAGTCCCCTATGTCTGTTCTCATTTTTATGTCCATGTGTACCCATTGCTTAGTTCCCACTGATAAGTGAGAACATGCGGTCTTTGGTTTTCTGTTCCTGTGTATATTCACTATAATGACCTCCAGCTGCATCCATGTTGCTGCAAAAGACATGATTTTCGTTCTTTTTTATGGCTGCATAGTATTCTGTGGTGTATATGTACCAATTTTCTTTATCCAGTCCACTATTGATGAGCATCTAGGTTGAATCTGTGTCTTTGCTGTTGTGAATAGTGCTGTGATGAATATGTGAGTGTATGTGTCTTTTTGGTAGAACAATTTATTTTCATTTGGATTTATATCCAGTCATGGGATTGCTGGTTCAAATGGTAGTTCTGTTTTAACTTCTTTGAGAAATCTCCAAACTGCTTTCACAGTTGCTGAACTAATTTGCATTTCCATCAGTGTAGGCGCATTCTACACTGCACTGGCTTCTACAGTGTTGAAGCATTCCCTTTTTCCCACAGCCTCACCAGCATCTGTTATTTTTTTGACTTTTTGATAATAGCCATTCTGACTGGTGTGCGATTGTAACTCATTGTGGTTTTGATTTGCATTTATCTGATTAGTAATGTTGAGCATTTTTTCATGTTTGTTAACCGCTTGTATGTTGTCTTTTGAGAAGTGTCTGTTCATGTCTTTTGGCATTTGTTTAATGGGTTTTTGTTCGTGTGTGTGTATTTTTGTTTTTGTTTTTGTTTTTTTTTGAGATGGAGTTTCACTGTTGTCACCCAGGCTAGAGTGCAGTGGCACCATCTCAGCTCACTGCAACCTCCACCTCCCGGGTTCAAGCGATTCTCCTGCCCCAGCCTCCTGAGTTGCTGGGATTACAGGTGCCTGCTACCACGCGTGGCTAATTTTGGTAGTTTTAGTAGAGACAGGGTTTCACCATGTTGGCCAGCCTGGTCTCGAATTCCTGACCTCAGGTGATCCACCCATCTCAGCCTCCCAAAGTGCTGGGATTACAGGAGTGAGCCACCACACCTGGCCACGAGTTACTTGGTTTTCGTTTTCTGAATTGTTTTAGTTCCTTATAGATTTTGGACATTAGACCTTTTTCAGATGCACAGTTTGTGAATATTTTCTCCCATTCTGTAGGTTGTCTGTTTACTGTATTGATAGTTCCTTTTGCGGTGCAGAAGCTCTTTAGTTTAATTAGGTTCCACTTGTCAATTTTTGTTTTTGTTGCAATTGCTTTTGAGGACTTAGCCGTAAGTTCTTTCCCATAGCTGATGTCCAGATGTTATTTTGTAGGTTTTCTTCTAGGACTCTTATAGCTTGAAATCTTACATTTAAATCTTTTTTTTTTTTTTTTTTTTTCCCAAAGACAGAGTCTCCCTCTGTTACCCAGGCTGGAGTACAGTGGTGCAATCTTGGCTCACCACAACCTCCACCTCCCAGGCTCAAGCGATTCTCATGCCTCAGCCTCCCGACCTAACTGGGATTACAGGCACATGCCACCACGCCTGGCTAATTTTTCTATTTTTAGTAGGAATGGGGTTTCACCATGTTGGCCAGGCTGGTCTTGAACTCCGAGCCTCAAGTGATCCACCCACCTCAGTCTCCCAAAGTGCTGGGATTACAGGCATGAGCCAATGCACCAGGCCCCTTATATTTAAATCTTTAATCTATCTTGAGGTAATTTTTATATATGGTGAAAGATAGGGGTCCAGTTTGAGTCTTCTGCATATGGCTAGACAGCTATTCCAGCACCATTTATTGAATTAGGGAATCCTTTCTCTGTTGCTTATTTTTGTTAACTTTGTCAAAGGTCAGATGGCTGTAGGTGTGTAGCTTTATTTCTGTCTGTTCCATTCCATTGGTCTATGGGTCTGTTTTTATATCTGTACCATGCTGTTTTGGTTACTGTAGCTTCCTTATAGTATAGTTTAACTCAGGTAATGTGATACCTCAGCTTTGTTTTATTTGCTTAGGATTGATTTTTTGGTTCCATATGAATTTTAGAATGGATTTTTCTTTTTTTTTTTTTTTTGAGACGGAGTCTTGCTGTGTCTCCCAGGCTCTGAGTGCAGCGGTGCAATCTCAGCTCACTGCAACCTCTGCCTCCTGAGTTCAAGCAATTCTCCTGCCTCAGCCTCCCGAATAGCTGGGATTACAGGAGCCCGCCAACCATGCCCAGCTAATTTATGTAATTTTAGTAGAGATGGGGTTTCATCATCTTAGCCAGGCTGGTCTTGAACTTCTGACCCTGTGATCCACCCGCCTCAGCCTCCCAAAGTGCTGGGATTACAGGCGTGAGCCACTGGACCCGGCAGGATTTTTCTAAATCTGTGAAAAATGATGTTTGTAGTTTGATAGGAATAGCATTGAATCTGTGGATTGCTTTGGGCAGTATGGCCATTTTAATGATATTGATTCTTCTAGCTCATGAGCTTGGAATGTTTTTCCATTTGTTTGTGTCATCTCTGATTTCTTTCAGCGTGTTTTGTAGTTCTTGTCCAGCTCACATTTTATCTTCATACTTTGAGTAGCCTCCTTCCATGAATGGATCATCCAGTGGCCACACTTAGGTTCTCCTATGAAGATTTTTGTTGTATTGTACCTCAGAACCATCTCCATATTCTCTAAATAATAATAATGATGGTCATAAATTGAATAGAAGTATTTACTAGATGAGGAGGAAAACCCTAAAACAAAACATGAACATAAAATATTTTTAAAAGGAAGACATACAAACAGACACTATAACAAAATAAGATGACAGAATTAAGGCCTTATGCCACAGCCAGAGTTGAAAAATAAAAAGCAGAAAAAAAAGTTTAAAAACAAAGAATTAAAGCCAAACCTAACTTTTATCAAAATAAATGTAAAAGTGATGAAAGAATCTAACTGTTAAGATATCAGATTGTAATATAAAAGATACTAGAAACAAATGCCAATAGAACACTTAAGTACATTTTATATATTCATCCATTAGAATATATAGCTGTCAGAATGATAGAAGCATTACGTATGTGTGCAGAAGTTTATGTATCCATATGGAAAACACAGGAAGCTAATAGTACTGTTTTTCTCTGGAGTGGGTGTAAGGGTAGAGACTTAACTCTTTACATCCTTATGGCAGCCTTCGAATACCTTTTAACTCCCAGTTCCCTTACCTGGGGGTGTGTATCCTAGAATCCTTGACCCATTAGAAAGTATATTGTAGACATCATACTCTTTACCATTTAATACTACACATGTACTTCATAAGAACAAGCATGCTGTCTTACCCAAGTACAGCTATCAAGTTCAGAAATTTAACATTGCCATAATACTTTACAGTCCATATTTCAATTTCATTTGCTGTTTTATTGGTAATTTTTTTCAGCTCCACGATCCAGCCTAGGATCATATGTTGTATTGCCATAACCCTCTAATCTGGAGCAGTTCCTCAGCTCTTTGTTTTTTATAATAGTAATATATTTGAAAAATACAGGATAGCTAAAGGATAGAGTATCCTTCTATTTGGGTTTTTCTGATGTTTCCTCATGGTTAGGTTCGGGTAGTGCAGTGAGGGTTGAAATGCTGTAAGTGATATGTATTGCAGGTATACATCCAGATGCACAGAAGGTCCATTTGCCCCTTATTGGTGATGCTAATTTTGATCACTTGGGTAAGATGTCCAGTTTCTCCAGTGTATCGTTATTGTTTTGCCTTTTGCAATTAGTGGGTAATTTGTGAGGAGAAACTTTGAGACCTTGTTGACAATTCTGTTCCTCATCAAATCTACCCCTCCTAGGTTTAGCATCCTTTGACGATTCTTGTGTGAATAAATTTTTACTAGGATGTTTCCAAAATTGTGATTGTTCTAACTCCATTATTATTTCTGTATTAATTAGTCGTCATTCTACTGTAAGGAAGAGGTTTCCCTTTATCATCAACTTCGAGTAAGTACTTTTTTCTGAGCCATTTGAATATTCCTTACTAGATGTGGTGCCTCTTTACCCCAATTACTTAAGTTTGTATTTCCAAAGAACAAGGGTGTTTTCCTGCATAGCCATAGCACAATTACCAAAATCAGAAAATTAACATTAATACTTTACTATTATCAAATCTTTTTCATATTTTGCTAATTGTTTCAGTAATATGCAAAAAAAAAAAGTCTGATCTGGATCCACTCTGGAGTAATATTACATTTAGTTGTCATGTCTGTAGTCTCCTTTATTCTGGAGCAGTTCTTCAGCCAGTCTTTCAAAATGCCAAGGTTATGGGCCAGTTGTATTTTTTTTTTAATTTCAACTTTTATTTTAGACTCAGGGAGTATATGTGCAAGTTTGTTACATGGGTATATTGCGTGATCCTGAGGTTTGGGGCACCATTGATCCCAACACCCAGGTAGTGAGCATAGTACCCAATAGGTAGTTTTCCAACCCTTGCACCTTCCTTCCCTCCCTCCTCTAGTAGTCCCCAGTGTCTATTGTTCCCAACCCATAGACTTTTTATAGAGTAACTCTTAATCTGGGTTTTTCTGGTATTTCTTGATGATTAGACTGAGCTTATACATTTTTGGCGGGGATACCACAGAAATGGCATTGTTCTTTTCAGTGCACCGTATCATGGTGTCAGTTGTCCCATTACAAGGATGTTAATTTTGATCACTTGTATTAGGTGATATCTGCTATATTACTCTACTGTAAAGTTTTTAATTTTTTACGTTAAGTTAATAAGCGTTTTGTGGGGAAATACTTTCAGATGATAACTATTTTTTTTCTCAACAAACTTTCACACACTCATTTTAGCATCCAGTGATATTTCTTGGTGGAATTAATTGTTACTCTGGTGTTGCCAAGTGGGGATTCTTCCAATTGTATTTCTGTATTTATTCTGTGGCATTCTACTATAAGGGAAATATTCTACTAAAGCCTTGGAATCAGCCATTTCTCCAAAGAGCCTTAGTTTCTTTTAGTGGAGAATGGTTTTTAGAAACCATGATCTGAGCCTCCTGGGTTGTCATTGCTTTTAGGCCCCTTTGACAGAAAGAGCTAGGAAACATATATTAGAAATCACAAGTTTTACTGATATCTCCAGTTCCAGTCCAACCCTACAGGGTTCTTCCTTGCCTTCTCCTATTCCTTACTTTTATCTTCTTCCACAGTCAAAACCCTGGCACTCAGCATTATCAGTGTATTTGTTCATTCACAAAACTGTGAATGTTTAAAGTGTTAGGTATGTATGCCTTTTGTAGTTAAAAATAATTTTAAGTTTAAAAAAAAAACTCTGGGTGAGCCCACAGGAGTATTACACATGTGAATGTCATTCATTAATATGTTATTATAGAAAACAGCTTGGGAATTTCTGCGTGTGTACTGCTTCCTAGATAAATTAGGCAAACGAGCAAATGGTGCCACTTTTTCACTTCAGACAGCATTTATTGGACTTCTACATTGTTCTCATCTCTAGCCAGACTGCTGTTATTGGTTCCACAGTTTTTGCTAATAAGCAAGAACTTGATACAGAACCCATCAAATTAAGGCCGGGTGCAGTGGCTCACGCCTGTAATCCCAGCACTTTGGGAGGCTGAGGTGGGTGGATCACCTGGGGTCAGGAGTTCAAGACCAGCCTGGCTAACATGGTGAAACCCCGTCTCTACTAAAAATACAAAATTAGCTGAGTGTGGTGGCGCACACCTGTAATCTCACCTATCAGGAGACTGAGGCAGGAGAATCGCTTGAACCCGGGAGGTGTAGGTTGCAATGAGCCCAGATAGCACCACTGCACTCCAGCCTGGGCAATAGAGTGAGACTTTGTCTCAAAGAAAACAAAACAAAAACATCAAATTAATGTGGAAGTGTAAAAATAAGATTGACAACAGGAACAAGGAAAATATTTTGAAAGAATAGTAACTAAAGGGACAAAAGCCAACTGTAGTGGCTTACGCCTGTAATCCCAGCACTTTGGGAGGCTGAGGCGAGAGGATCATTTGAGCCCAAGAGTTGAAGACCAGTCTGGGCAAGATGGTGAGACCCCATCTCTACAGAAAATTTAAAAATTATCTGGGTACAGTGGCATGCGCCTGTTGTCCCAGCTATTCTGAAGGTTGAGATGGGAGGAGTTCCCTTGAGCTTAGGAATTCAAGGTGGCAGTAAGCTGTGATCATGCCATTCCACTCCAGCCTGGGTGACAAAGTGAGACCCCTTCTCTTTAGAAAAAAAAAAAAAGAAGAAGAAGAAGAAGAAGGAGACCAATTCAAAAGCAATGATTTTAGCAAAAAAAAAAAAGAAAGAAAGAAAGAAAAAAGAAACTAGACTAAGGCACTGGGAGAATGGAAGTCAAGGGACAGATTTGAAAGACCTAATAATTAAAGATTTGACAGGACTCAGTTACTAAATGTGGGAGGAATGAGAAGGCCTTGCCTGAATCACTGGGTCTCATTTAGATTGGTAATAGTAGTTCTCTCCACCAGATGGCAATGATGCTCTTTTCTTAGTTTTTAATTTGCCATGCTAAGAGATTTGCAATTACAGCAGTTTAAAGATCAGATAGATAGACAAGTTTCTAACAACTGCCAGAGAAACTTGCTAAACAACAGTAAAAAGCCTGAAAAAAATAGGTATATAAACACACTTGTGCATATACATATGGAAATATATATATAATTTTAAAACATGAGTATGATTAAACTATCAAGAGGTAATGATTATCTTCTGAGGCTAGAAAAAAGGGAAAGTACAAATTCAAAAAAAGTACTAATGCTTGCCCTAGGAATATCCGCCATTCCCTCAGGGTCTAAAGCCTATGCTTTAAGGGGTATCGTATGCATGGAAGACAGAGCCCAGGACTTGAGCAAGTTGAGGAGGTTAGATCAGAGATACGTGCCCAAAGCATGGAGCCCTGAAAAGCAGCAGTTTCAGTGTGTTTACTAGAATATCCCCTCACATATGCTGAGAAAGACAGTGGGAATACTTTTGTATCTTGGCCTTAGCCCCGGGAAGAGTGGGAAAGAAAAAAACTGGAAACCTCTCCAAAAACTTAAGCACAAAGATCCAATGATAGAAAATATGACAAATAGGCCAGGCATGGTGTTTCATGCCAGTAATCCTAGCACTTTAGGAAGCCCAAGCAGGAGGATTGTTTCAGCCCAGGAGTTCAAGACCAGCCTGGGCAACATGAGACCCTGTCTCTGCAAAAAAAATTTTTTAATTAGCCAGATGTAGTGGTGTGCACCTGTAGTCCCAGCTACTCAGGAGGCTAAGATGAGAGGATTGCTTGAGCTCAAGATGTTGAGGCTGCAGTGAGCCATGGTCACACCACAGCACTCCAGCCTGGGCAACAGAGTAAGACCCTGCCTCAAAAAAAAAAAGCCAAGCGCAGTGGCTCATGCCTATGGTGGCACACACCTGTAGTTCCAGCTACTCGGGCGGCTGAGGTGGGAGGATCACTTGTGCCCAGGAGGTGGACTTTGCAGTGAGCCATGATCACACCACTGCACTGCAGCCTGGGCAACAGAGTCAGACTCTGTCTCAAAAAATAGATATATTGAGTTTAGATAGCTCATAACAGTCTCTTTGTGATCTTTGTTGCATCTATATTAGAAAAAATAGAAGAAATGGATAGTTTCCTTAAAAAAACAATAATTGAAACACCAGAGTGAAGTGGTTTTATAGGCAAGTTATACCAAAATTCTAATAACAGCTAATTCCAAACTTGCACAACTTTTTCAAACAATGAAAAAATGAGAATACTTAAAAGGCTAATTACCAAAGCCAAGCAAGTATTATAAAGAAAGGAAAATGACAGGCTGGGCGCAGTGGCTCATGCCTGTAATCCCAGCATTTTGGGAGGCCAAGGCAGGTGGATCACCTGAGATCAGGAGTTCGAGACCAGCCTGGCCAACAAGGCAAAACCCCATCTCTACTAAAAATATAAAATTTAGCCAGGTGTGGTGGCACGCACCTGTAATCCCAGCTACTTGGGAGGCTGAGGCAGGAGAATTGCTTGAACTTGGTAGCGGAGGTTGTAGTGAGCCGAGATTGCACCACTTAACTCCAGCCTTGGCAGAAGAGTGAAATTTCGTCTCAAAAAAAAAATAAAATGACAGGTAATTATCACTCATGAGCAAAGACATTAGAAAAAAAAATATGAAATAGAAATTGAGACATGAACAATAGAAGGAAAAGGTCTGATATGTACCCAAAGTTCCAGAAGAACTTATTCTCTCTACGTTTATATATATTTAAAATTTTTCTTTTTCTTTTTTGAGATGGAATCTCGCTCTGTCACACAGGCTGGAGTGCAGTGGTGCGATCTCGGCTCACTGCAACCTCTGCCTCGCGGGTTCAAGCTATTCTCCTGCCTCAGCCTCCCAAGTAGCTGGGACTACAGGCACCTGCCACCATGCCCAGCTAATCTTTGTATTTTTAGTAGAGATGGGGTTTCACCATATTGGCCAGGCTGGTCTTGAATTCCTGACCTTGTGATCCACCCTTCTCGGCCTCCCAAAGTGTTGGGATTACAGGCATGAGCCACCACGCCCGCCCTAAAATTTTTCGTAACACACCTGCTCTACCACATGTCAAAGCATATTTTAAAGCTGAAATATTGAGACAATATTCAACACAAAAACAGACCAGGAGTAGATAACTACATATATGTAAAAGTGATATATGACAGGTAGTATTGTAGATCACTAGGGAAATTCGTCAGTGAATTCAAACTGGATTCCTATCTCTTAACCATACGTGCACACACACAAAAAATCAAACCCAGGACTTAGATGTAAAAGACAAAACCTTTAGAGAACAAATATGAATGAGGTTCCATGTTTCAAAATTAATTTAACTTTTTTGTGGTTTTCAACTTTGTTTTTGCTTCCTCTTCATTCACTTGAAAAACCAACTTCCTTCAGTAATATTCATTCAACGTCATTTTTGATGAGATTAATATTTGCCAGACACTTTCAAACACCAAGGATACAGTAGTGAGCAAGACAAGCTCTCTTCCCTCACAGAGCTTACACTGAGGTGGTGACTATGCAAAGGTACATAGTAACCAAGTAAACAAGATGTTTACAGAGTGTGAAAAGTGACAGTGAGTGAGGAGTGTGGTCAGAGTAGGCCTCTCTAAAGCAGAGACATTAGAGTTGACACTTAAAAGATCAGACAGAATTGAACATTTCAAGAGGGAAGGGTGTGCATAAGAACAGAGGGAGAAATGTCTTTATGGGGAGATGTGAAGTGTGTGTTGTGTGCCTTGAAAACTTCCTTGGGTCTTGTAACACCCACTGCATTTTTCAAGTCCTTTCTTACTGCCTGCTCCCACCTCTGCTGAGATAACTGATATAGCCTACTTCATATTATTGTTTTTTACTGTCACCAAATCTGTCAATCATATGTTTAATATTTTCTGCAATTTTTATATATAAATTAGCATGAAAGTTTTAACATAAAAGTTTAGGAGCAAGCACAAACCTATCTGTGCCAAAAGAGGGCAAAACAAAATAAAAGTTCCTGAGAGAAAATAAGCTACACAAAGTCATAGTTTCGGCTTCAGCGTTTTGGAAAGTATACAAGAATACCCTTCTAGAAAGTCAGCAGGCGAAGTAACGAATGAGTATTGGGGAGCATAGCACTTGCTATGGTGTAGGCATGTGGCCAGCCTGTACCGTAGACCATGTACTGACCATTCACTGGTCATGTACCGTGGACCATGTACAGCAGCAGGAATTTGCCTTCTAAACTCAATCTTAATTACCCCCAGCTCTCAGGAATGGGTCAGAGAAAACATGTCTGTAGGATGAAATGAGTATCTTCAGCTGATCCAAGCTGTAAGGTGTGGCGGAGAACACATGAATTTTACCAGGACATGATCTAGGCAAGCCAAATACAGATAAACTTGGTCAGGTTCAGATTTAAAAAATGAAAAAGGATAATGGCAGCAAGCATGTTGGTGATGATAGCCCCCAGTGTACCTGTCTCTTAAGATTCACTCTAGTATGAACTGATTATATCTACACCTGGTGCAGCTGTCACCTTTGGATTTCCCTACACCTCTCTTCCGTGTTGAATGTCCTGTTTCTTTATCACTATGTCTTTCTTTTTCTTAGTTTCCTTAGGTTTGTTTCTTTTTCTTAGTTTCCTTAGGTTTGTTTTGAGGCAGGGTCTTACTCTGTCGCCCAGGCTGGAGTGCAGTGGTGCAGTCACAGCTAACTGCAGCCTTGACTTCCCTGGGCTCAAGCATTCCTCCTGCCTCGGCCTCCCAAGTAGCTGGAACAACAGACATGCGCCACCACACTCGAGTAATTTTTTTTATTTTTTTGTAAAGACAGGGTCTCGCTATGTTGCCCAATACAGTCTTGAACTCCTGGGCTCAAGTGATCCTCCCACCTCAGCTTCCCAAACACTCCATTGTTTTCCTGGAGCACATCCTCCAGTAAATTCCTGATCAAGGATACATGGAAGGTAAAATTTTGAGACCTTGGATTTCTAGAATTTGTCTTTATTCTACTCATGTTTAATCGATAGTTTGGTAAGTTATCAAATTCAAAATAAAAAGCACTTGCCTTCAGAATGTTGAAGGCATTGCTCTATTATCTTTTAGATCCCAGTGTCGCTGTTGAAAGAAGCCGTTGTGATTTCAGATCCTTTATTGCTCCCACCCCCCTGGAAACTTGTAGCATCTTTCATTCATCCTCAGTATTTCATGATGACTTGCTTTAGGGTGAGTCTATTTTCATCCAATATACTGGATACTCAATAGGCCCTTTTAGTCTAGACACCAATGTCCTTTAAGAAAATTTTCTTAAAGTAGTATGTGACTATTTTCTCCCCTTCAAATTTTCTGTTCTCTTTCCAAAACTCCTTTTATTCAGATGTCACACAAGTTTTCATCTTTTCTCTACCATTCCCCTTGTGTGCATGTGTGTTTGCAGTTTCCTCTACTTTATGGGAGATTTCCTCACTTTATCTTGTCACATGTCTGTAGTGTTTCATTTCTTCTATCTTGTGTATTTATAATGTCTAAGGTTTTGCTGTTATTATTCTATGATTTTTTAGAGTATTCTTGTTCCATGGGTATACTAGCTTCTCTTCTGCCTATGAGTATATTAACAGTTTTTTTTTAATTGAGCTGTATGGCCCAGCATGTGATTTATCTTGGTGAATGTTCCATATGCTTGAAAAAAATACAACAATCTTGCTCTTGTTGGATCAGTGTTCTAGAAATGTCAATAGGTCAAATTAGTTAATGCTGTTATTTAGTTCTATGGCTTTACTGATTTTTTTTCCACTTGTTCTATCAATTACTAAGACGGATTAAGTCTTCAACTATAGTAGATTTTTCTGTTTCTCCTTGCAGTTCTTTCAGTTTTCATTTCATGTATTTTGAGGGTCTTTTTAAAAATGCTTACACATTTAAGATTTTTATGCCCTCTTTATGAATTAATCCTTTATCATTATTAAATATCCCTTATTATCCCTGGTAATATTTTTTCTACTGAAGTCTACTTTGTCTGATAGTAATATAACCATTCTGGCTTTCTTATAATTAGTGTTTTTATGACACCTATTTTTACATGATTTTACTTTTTATCTATGCCTTTATGATTAAAGTGGGTTTCTTGTATACAGCATATATTTGGGTATTATTTTTTATCCAGTCTGACTTTTAGAAAAAATTCAGCCTGTCTGTGAATTTAGATTATTTTCATTTAGTGTAACTATTCAATGGTTAGGTTGAAATCTAATAACTTGCTACTTGTTCATTTGTCCTACCTGTTGTTTGTGCCTGTTTTCCTCTTTTTGTGCTTTCTGTTGGGTTGAGTGCTTTTTTTTTTTTTTTTTTTAGATGGCGCGTCAGTCTGTTGCCCAGGCTGGAGTGCAGTGGCATGATCTCAGCTCACTGTGAACTCCGCCTCCTGGATTCAAGTGATTCTTCTGTATCAGCCTCCCAAGTAGCTGGGATTACAGGCATGTGCCACCACGCCCAGCTTTTTTTTTTTTTTTTTTTGTATTTTTAGTAGAGATGGGGTTTCACCATGTTGGCCAGGCTCGTCTCGAACTCCTGACCTCGTGATCCGCCTGCTTCAGCCTCCCAAAGTGCTGAGATTACAGGCGTGAGCCACCACGCCCAGCCTAATATTTTTCTTGACTCTAAGATTAACAACATCTGATTGGGTATGGAATGTGTCTTCAGGACTCACCCCTCTCAGGAGTCTCAGTCCTGTGCAGCCTGCTATTCAGTATCAGAAAATACTTTCCAAATATCCCAGTTTTCTAGCTGCTTAGGGCAGGAAGGTAAATCTGGTCCCTCACAGTCAGTCATGGCCATAAGTGGAAATCGATTATAGTTTTTTAAAGTTTTCATCTTCCTGTAGAGTCTCTATTACTCCAAGTTGCTGTGTTCTGTTTGTTTAGCTCTCTGTTTGTTGTTAGAGGTTTTCCTCAGATATCTGGTCATTTCTTGTTGTCTGCTCTTTCTTTTCTTTTTTTCTTTCTTTTTCAGGTCTTATTCTCTCACCCAGGCTGGAGTGCAGTGGCACACTCATGGGTCACTGCAGCCTCAACTTCCCCATCTCAGGTGATCCTCCCACCTCAGCCTCCCAAGTAGCTGGGATTACAGGTGCATGCCACCAAGTCCAGCTAATTTTTGTATTTTTGTAGAGATGGGATTTGGGATTTCACCATGTTGCCCAGGCTGGTCTCAAACTCCTGGGCTCGAGCAGTCTGCCCACCTTGGCCTCCCAAAGTGCTGGGATTACAAGCGTGAGCCACTGCACCTGACGTCTTGCTCACTCTTAATAGAGTGGGAGGACCATTGGGTTGTTTGAAAACTGCTTGTATTGGTGGTCCAGTTGACCATGAGTTTAATGTAAGGCAGAGTTTATCAACAGTGACACTAATGACACTAATGATATTTTGGACTGGATAATTCTTTGTTGTGGGAGGCTGTTGTGCATTATAGGATGTATAGCAGCATCCTTGGCCTCTATCAACTAGATGCCAGCAGCACACCTCCACCTCCCACTCCCAGTTTCGTGGCAATCAAAAATGTCTTCGGGCCGGGTGCAGTGGGTCACGCCTGTAATCCCAAGAATTTGGGAGGCCGAGGCAGGCAGATCACCTGAGATCAGGAGTTCAAGACCTGCCAGGCCCACATGGTAAAACCCCATCTCTACTAAAAATACAAAAATTAGTCGGGTGTGGTGGCACGCACCTATAGTCCCAGGTACTCAGGAGGCTGAGGCAGGAGAATTGCTTGAACCTGGGAGGCAGAGGTTACAGTGAGCCAAGATTGTGCCACTGCACTCTAGCCTGGGCGACAGAGTGAGACTCCGTCTCAAAAAAAAAAAAAAAAGTCTCCAGACATTGCCATATTCCAGTTGAGAAATACTAATATAAGAGTATCTGTCTAGGATGTTTGTGAGGAGACTCTTGAAGTCGTTGTGTTTAGGTGTTTCATATTGAGATAGTCATATTTTCCAGAAAATAGCCCTGTCATTTACCTTGCCTGAAGGATAAAGTGCAGGAAGAGAGCAGGGAGCCCGAGTAGTCAATACACATACCTTCACTTATTCTCCCTACTTTAAGTACTTCATGCCCGCCCTCAACTGTGCCTGGTGTTCCTTCACCCAGAAACCATCTTTTTTCCCCTCTCTGGAACCTAAACCTGTAGACATTGGCCAAAGTGTGGGAGGAGCAATCAACCAGTGATATAAAGTGGGGGAAAGGAGAAATCCAGGAATTCACCTGACTCTCAAACAACCTTCATTCAACCAGTCTTCCTTAATCCAACATCCCAGTTCACGCCACTTCTAGAGATCTCATCAACTCTTGAGCATTTTGACAATTCTGGAGTGCATATTGAATTTGTTCTTGTATTTACTTAATGTCCATTTACAACTTGGTTTTTCAAGCCTGCCACCCTCCAAAATTTGGCTCCTTTGATATCTTTTTTCACATCGTTGTCCTTAGAGTTTATGCTAGCCCCACACCCCCCAACAAGCATTTTATATAGTTTTAGTGGGAACCCTTGGGAAGGATAAAAATTAAATGTGTTTTGGCTGAGTGCTGTGGTTCACGCCTGTAATCCCAACACTTTGGGAGGCTGAAGCAGGCAGATCACTTTAGGTCAGGAGTTTGAGACCAGCCTGGCCAACATGGCGAAACCCCATCTCTATTAAAAATACAAAATTAACGGAACATGATGTTTCACGCCTGTAGTCCCAGCTACTCGGGAGGCGGAGGCAAGAGAATTGCTTGAACCTTGGAGACAAAGGTTACAGTGAGCTGAAATCGTGCCACTGCACTCCAGCCTGAGCAACAGAAAGAGACTCTGTCTCAAAAAAATAAAAAAAAAAATACGCCAGGCACTGGCTCACGTGTGTAGTCCCAGCACTTTGGGAGGCTGAAGTGGGCAGATCACTTGAGGTCAGGAGTTTGAAACAAGTGTGACCAACATGGTGAAACCCCATCTCTACTAAAAATACATAAATTAGCCGGGTGTGGTGGCACACGCCTGTAATCCCAGCTACTCAGGAGGCTGAGGCAGGAGAATCACTTGAACCCAGGAGGCAGAGGTTTCAGTGAGCCGAGATCACACCACTGCACTCCAGCCTGGGCAACAGAGTGAGAGTCTGTCTCAAATAAATAAATTAATTAATTAAATTAAAATAAAGGGTGTAGGCATGTATCAGTTCTATAAAAAAAAAAAAAAAAGTCTATTTCATTCTCTTTTTCCAGAAGTGTCAATTTCATATGCTTTTGAGACTTTTGTCACATTTCCAGTGGTTGCCAGACATTGACTGTTACTTTGGATTGTAGGTTGTCAGGTGGAAGGTGATAGATATAACCTTCCTTCATTTTCTTCCCATCCTTCCTAATGTGTGGCCTATAGATAATATTACAATTAGACTTTGACACAGAAAGGAGATACTCTAATTAGTAGAAGAAGTAGTGGGGACAAAAACAAGCAAAGGCATGGAGGTGGGAATAGAGAGTGAGATATAACAGAGGATATAGGACATTAACCTGATTGAAGTTGAAGTTCATGTTGAAGGGTCATGGGAGATATGAATATAATAAATAGATTAGGTGGGACCAGATTACGACACCTAAAATACTGGATCGAATAACTCAGATTGGATCTGGGAAATAATAGGAAAGTACTGTGGACTTTTTTTGTTGTTGTTTGTTTTTTTAGATGGAGTCTTGCTCTGTTGCCAGGCTGGAGCGCAGTGGCATGATCTCAGCTCACTGCAACTTCCACCTCCTGGGTTCAAGCAATTCTCCTGCCTCAGCCTCCTGAGTATCTGGGACTACAGGTGCACGCCACCAGCTAATTTTTGTATTTTTAGAAGAGACGGAGTTTCACCATGTTAGCCAGGATAGTCTCAATCTCGACCTCGTGATCCACACACCTTGGCTTCCCAAAGTGCTGGGATTACAGGCGTGAGCCACTGTGCCCAGCTGGACTTTTCATCTGAGAAATAATCTGATGAAAGTAGGTTTAATCTAATAGCTCTGACAACAGATGGACAAGAATAGGGAGAGAGTAGAGTCAAAGCAATTTTATAGGAGACTGTGGGTGAAATCCATATAGGAGTGATAAGGTACTAGGCCATAGTGGACTAGGTGGGCATGGAAAGGACAGATCAAAAAGTCATGGATGGCAGGCGGAGTGTTTTGGGCCTATAATCCCAGCACTTTGGGAGGCTGAGGCAGGAGGATTGCTTGAGCCCAGGAGTTTGAGGCCAGCCTGGGCTACACAGGGAGACTCCATTTATACAAAAAATTAAAAAATTAGCCCAGCATGGTGGCACGCTCCTGTGTTCCCAGCTACCCAGGAGGCTGAGGTGAGAGGATTGCTTGAGCACAGGAGGTTAAGGCTGCAGTGAGCCATGATTGCACTGTTGCACTCCAGCCTGGGTGACAGTGCACAACCCTGTCTCAAGGAAAAAAAAGAAAAAGAAAAAGTCATTGATAGCCAGGCCTGGTGGCTCATGCCTGCAATTCCAGCACTTTAGGAAGCCAAGGTAGGAGGATCACTTGAGCCCAAGAATTCAAGACCAGCCTGGGCAACATAGTGAAACCTAATCTTTGTTTGTTTGTTTGTTTGTTTTAAAGGCATTGACAGGGAAATTTTTATTGGATTTGTTACCTCCAGCCAATATAGAAGTTAAATAGATGTCAGCCAAGCCTATGGAAGCTTGTGTTGGATGACAAATCTAAACATGAAATAAAATGTTTCATGGCTTGTTTCTGTGGCAACTAACGAATGTTAGATGTGGCAAGAATTGTGCCCAGTAGAGCATCACATGATTCTGGAGTGCATATTGGAAAGTCAGTTATTCATTAGAGAGGCCCACTCAAGGCAACTCAAGAAAAGGGAAAGAGAAGCTTTTGTAAATCCGCAGAGCGATCTTTCTGGAATGTAAGGATTCCTGAATAGGAACAACTGGCCTTCTTCAATTGTAGAACTGGAAACTATCAGGGGAACCAGCCCCCAGTGTTTCAGTATAGGTTCTTTTCTATTTTCCCTAAGTGTCAGCCAGTGTGAGAAATAAAGAGAAAGAGTACAAAGAGAGAAATTTTACAGCTGGGCCTCCGGGAGTGCCATCACATATTGGTAGGACCGTGATGGTGACCTTGAGCCGCAAAACCAGCAAGTTTTTATTAGGGGTTTTAGAAGGGGAGAGAGTGTACGAATAGGGAGTGTGTCACAGAGATCACATGCTTCAAAAGGTAATAAAAGATCACAAGGCAAATGGCAGAGCAAGATCACAAGGACAGGGCAAAATTAGAATTACTGATGAGGTTCCATGTCCTGCTGGGCATGCATTGTCATTGATAAACATCTTAACAGGAAACAGGGTTCAAGAGCAGACAGCCAGTCTGACTAGAATTCGCCAGGCTGGAATTTCCTAATCCTAGCAAGCCTGAGGGCACTGCAGGAGACCAGGGTGTATTTCATCCCTTATCTTCAACTGCATAAGACAGACACTCCCAGAGCGGCTATTTTAGAGACCTCCCCCTGGGAATGCATTCCTTTCCCAGGGTTATTCCTTGCTGGGAAAAGAATTCAGTGATATTTCTCCTATTGGCTTTCTGCAGGAAGAGAAATATGACTCTGTTCTGCCCGGCCTCACAGGCAGTCAGACCTTATGGTTATCTCCCTTGTTCCCTGAAAATCACTGTTATCCTGTTCTTTTTTAGGATGCCCAGATTTCATATTATTCAAACATATGTGTTTTACAAACAATTTGTGCAGTTAATGCAATCATCACAGGGTCCTGAGGCGACATACATCCTCAGCTTACAAAGATGATGGGATTAAGAGATTAAAGTAAAGACAGGCATAGGAAATTATAAGAGTATTGATTGGGGAAGTGATAAATGTCCATGAAATCTTCACAGTTTATGTTCAGAGATTGCAGTAAAGACAGGCATAAGAAATTATAAAAGTATTAATTTGGGGAACTAATAAATGTCCATGAAATCTTCACAATTTATGTTCTGCTGTGGCTTCAGCTGGTCCCTCTGTTCGGGGTCCCTGACTTCCCGCAACAGGAAACACTTTCATAATATTGCTTGTGCTTTTTCATTGAACACATCTTGTACAAGGCCCCCTAGAGGCTCTTCCAGGCCTTGAGGCCACATGACCCTTCTGGCTGCCTCTCTGCCTGCATTTTCCCTCTTGCTTTCAGTTCAGATGACTGAAAGAGAACTAGGGCCCAGCTCCACTTTTCAAGACAGGGTGCAAGTTACACATAACTGAGTGGCCAACTACGGCAGGGGATAGGTTGTGGGGATGGTGGGGTGGGGGGCTTACAAAGCAATGTTTATTCAGCAGGGACCATGCATATGGCAGGAAAATGTACCTACCCAGCCCCAAATGAAACATTTGCTTAGTTAGAAAGGAAACTGGAACTTTTTGGTGTACAACCTTAACTTTTGAAATTGGTATCAGGTACAGAATCCCCATGTTACCTCACAAAGCCACAGTCCAGGTGAAAGTGTGAAAAGACTATGGGATTGGCTTACTGTGGTTATTCCTGTGGTTTATACCTCAAACTAACAATTCTCCCTGAATCCCACATCAAGTCTGCTGCCTGCTGAGTCATCTGGCCTCTTTGACAGCACCCATCAGTCTTTATACAGGCTTCCTTATATAATATTTATAAAGAAAGGGGCTGGGCACGGTGGCTCACGCCTGTAATCCCAGCACTCTGGGAGGCCAAGGTGGGTGGATCACGAGGTCAGGAGATTGAGACCATCCTGGGTAACACGGTGAAACCCCGTCTCTACTAAAAATACAAAAAAATTAGCAGGGTGTGGTGGCGGGCGCCTGTAGTCCCAGCTACTCAGGAGGCTGAGGCAGGAGAATGGCGTGGACACAGGAGGCAGAGCTTGCAGTGAGCCGAGATTGCGCCACTGCACTCCAGCCTGGGAGACAGAGCAAGACTCTGTCTCAAAAAAAAAAAAAAAAAAAAAGAAAGGGTGCAATTTGCAGGCCAGTGGACTAATGCACCCTCACCATATAGCCCCACAGAAATCGGTCTGCCATGGAGCTCTAAAGAACTCATAATTTCTCCAAAAGGACCATCTTTCTACACCTATGCGATTGTTCAAGATCAAGGGTCAGCAAACTGTGGTCCACAGGCCAGTTGCATATTTATGCACATAAAGTTTTATTGGAACATAGCCATAGCCATTTATTCACATAGTGTGTATGGCTGCTTTTGTGTACAATGGCAGAGTTGCAAAGCCTAAAATATTTACTGCTTGGCCCTTCAAGAAAAAGTTTCCTGACCCCTGTTTTAGTTAGTTCTGGAATGATGAGCATGTGTGGAAAATCCTCGGGTTGATGCAGAAGCTTAGTGGCTGCACAGTAGTGATACATTGTTTTCCCAGGCTATTTTATTGTTTCTTAATTTCTTAATCACTTTGTGGATTAAATTCATGGCCAGAAGTAACTCAGACATCTCTAAGGATTGTCCTATTGGCATAAGCTAAAGCACGTATTATTCTACATTCATGGATTAAAATATTAAGTAATTTGATCTAGATGATTGTTTACAGTTTAACGCAAATGCACTTAGTCTGTTCTGATTATTTACTCAAGGATTATGTTACTACATTCTCTCAAGAATAATAGTATGTAATCATTTCCTGTGGGATCTGCAATGTTTGGGCCTTCCTTCAAATTCAGTTCTCTGATTTGTTTCCATGACATGGAGTTGGCCTTTAGGTTATGTGATTGAGGTTCCTCAAACAGGATGTTAATTTTCCACTCTTCGTGGCAGGAGAAATATAGTCTAATCTCACGATTTAGTGAGCCAAAGAGCTGTATCTCTTTTCACACTATCCTTCTTTTATAAAATAAATGTTAATTTTGTTTCTTTGTGCATCTTTTGGAACAAACTTGTATTTTCAAAGTGCTCACCCCATACTCAGGTTAGCATACTTTCTAAGGCAGCCCATTTGGAACAAATGAGCTTTAGCCAAGAGTTTAATGATAAAAATATATTGCTTGCAAAAGCTCTAATTTAGCACTCTGGTGCCTCCTACATGGTTTTGCCAACAAACTCATCTTTGCCTGAAATATAGGCTCTTCGAAGGCAGCTGCCACTCTCTCTTCAAGATGCGAGAGGGAAGAGAGCTTGAGGCTTTTCATTGTGAAGGACCCTCCACCCCCGTGTTCCTCCTACAGGCTCCTGATTCACACAGCACAAGTTGAGAAACAGGGAAATGGAATCTTCTTGCCCAGGCATGCAGCAGCTAACTCCTTTGAATCAGAAAAATGTGTGTTCATAATCACCAAGTTTGAAATGCAGAGCCATCACTGCTGCTGGAAATCTGAGGCTGGTTCAGAGCCAGACCAGCTGCTCCTGGGGCCCTCTTCTACTTAAGAGGCAGTCTAGTCTGTGGCCTCGCCTGTTCAAGGTTGCTTTTTCCCCAGAGCCCTGGTACTCCCTCTGTCAAGTTTCCACTTATCTTTCTGGCCTATCCAGGAACCCTTCTCTGAGTTCTCAAGGACTGGCTAGGTGTCCTGCCTCACAGTCACCTACAACCTGCATTTTCCTCATCATAACTTTGAAATTGCTACTTTGCCTATCTTCGCATGGGCTTTTCCTCCAACTACACTGTGAGAGCCTTAAATCCAGAAACCATGTCTTTTTTTTTTTTCAAAGAGACTGTTAGATGAATTTGCCAGGACTAAAATACAGAGTTCCTTGTTCCCTGTATATAGCCCACTATAGAAATTCAATGGTTTTTGAATGAAAGGATAAATGAGTGAATGAAGGGACTTCGGATCTGGCTGGGGCAGAGACTGTGGAGCTAGAAACTTAGGTTGCTTTCCCTTTCTTCCCTTCCCATCCCTCCTCTTCCAAAACCCAAGTCTGACAGGCTGCGAAGCACCTCTATATACGACTGATGGAGCTTTAATTGTTCACCGAATCTTTAGAAAAGATCCTTTTAATTCAGCACTGTGCCCGAAGTCCAGGCACTTAGCTCTGGATGCCCGACTGCAGAAAATACCAACAGCCAGTAGAAAAACTGCACCAATGCTGGGGGTCCTATTTTAATTATTCTAGAAAAATTCACTTTTTGCTCAGTCTTTGGTTTCATTTGGGGCTGACCTCCTTTCTTGCAGGCCCTAGATTCGTGAAATCTGTATTAATCAGCAGAATAATATTAGCCAATTCCTTACCTCGTTTTTCCTTCCCCTCATTTGGACAGCTAGCCTGGTTTGTACTCCTTATCTCAGAGATGAGATGTGATAATAAGAGGCAGATAAATAAAAGTATGTTCCTGGCTTTTGGATTCAGAAGTTGCCCTTATGGGAAGGAAAAAACAAACAAATGTGGCATAGATAAAATATTTGGAAGAAAAGATAACAAGAGTAGAAAAGAGTTTCTTAGGGGGAGGAAGTGAATTCATGGGAAGGTACAGAGGGCAGAGATGTTTCTGGATCCTGTGTGCTACTTCACCCTGGGAAGGTGACACAATTGCAGATGTTTTTGTGAGACTTGGGAGCAGAAAAGACATGTTCTTTGCATCCTCAGTGAAGCCCCAGAGAAGAAATGGGTGCATAATGGGTCCCCACTGAAGAGAACATAGGCAGATGTGCAAAGTTTTCCATGCCCCAGTGAGAAAGAAGCATGTCTCTTCATGCCCAAGAGCACATCAGAGAAATGGAGAGTGCTCCTGAATCCGAAAGGGTCACACAGTCAAGAGTGAAGAATGTCTCAATAAATACCAGTGTGGAAGAATGATCTTGAGGACCACATCCTTCACTCTCTCTCCTTCCCCTCTCCCTTTCTGCACATCTTGCATCTCAGAAGCCCCCTCCCAGAAACTAGATACAACTCCAGGGAAAGGTGAGGTCGAAATCCACAAGTTCACTGAGATAAAGTTTCTGACAATGCAAAGAAAGGGAGGCTTGAAATCAAAATTAGTTTCTATTTCTTACATAAATGTCTGGACTAGAATTGTGTCCACTGCTCAGATCTTACTTATATTCAGGGATGACATATCTCATGGAAGAACAGGGCTCAATGAGCCACTTAAATGTCTTCCTAACAAATGTTAAGGTTCTAGAAACCAAATGGTGGGTATATTATCCAACATATGCCGTGAAAGCAGAGCCAATCCTGGGGGAAAGCTTCTCTCCTAATGGTAAGGTGTCCATATTCTCTGCCCCAAGAACCAAGATAAGTGATCTGAGAAGTGTGAAGACTGCTTTTCAACATGAAAAAGAGTTTTCTTAAACTCAAGCATGATATTAGCTCTACTTTGAATATCAGTTACGAAAATTCATAACGAGCTGAGGTATCTTCACTAACGTTGCAAATTAATTTCTTGTATTCATCACAATGACATTTATGTGTATTTGAAAAGTAATCCATATGGATGAGCATATTTTTCATTCACTCTACAGACGGAACATGCACGCTGGTTTGCAGATCCCTTGCAGTGACTCTACAGCTCCCAGGAATCTGAGGTTCACAAGGTGAAACCTACCAGGCCGAACAATTTAAAATCGGTTTTGTTTTGAAAATCCAGTAAGTATGATGGCAATGTCTCGCAGAAATTCCTCTTTTAGTATTCCAGTCTGTGGGCTCTGGCAGAAGTAATAGTCTGCTGCAAACAGATCACTCTTTTTTGTTTGCAAAGTCTTCATACCAGCTGAATCACAGCTTGCTTTTCACTTTTCGTAACACCTTGCAACATCGCAAAATATTTGCTGGAGTTTGTGAAGGGCGGCTGCAGAATTAGTAAACTGAAAGGAGGCCTTCCTTTACTCCCACCCCTGTCAGCACCTTCTGTTCTAGCAGACCGAAAGGCAGCTTGAGAACTCTGATTGCTTCTCCAGATTATGACAATTCTTGGCACCATCGCCCGGGGCAAGAATGGAAGCAAAGGAAACATTATGGAGTTTTGCAGGTGCCAGTACATAATATTGTCACTTTACAAAATTGAATTTATAAATGACTTCATGAAGGTGAGTTGCTATGGTAACCAGCCTTCTCAACTTTTATATCTAGAAGTAAGGATCATATGGCCCCTTCTGTTTGGGACTATGTATTCTGGGTTTAGTGAATAACTACCCATCCTCTAACTTCTAGTTAACTAGGCTCATGGGATGCTAGACCAGGAAGCAACATTAGCAACCATCTCATTCCACCTCCTTCATTCATAGATGGGAACTGAGACGCAGAGAAGTGGCACTACACAGCTACCGTGTGTCAGCCCTGAGCCTATGGTTTCTCACTTAGTTTTCTTTTTTTCACAATGAGTGATTTTTGCAAGCCAGTTTACTTATATATTGTTATTTTTAAACATTTTAGATTGAGAGGGTCCATATGCATATTTGTTATATTGTGTGCTGATGGGGATTGGGCTTTATGTTAGTCAGGGTTCTCCAGAGGAATGTTTTCTTGCTTAGTTTTCTGGTGCTCTTTTCTTTCTGCCACACTGCATTTCTGAAGGGACACACCCAGCTTCCACGAGTGGATAAGAGACATGGAACCACAGTTAGACACAGGGCCACTGTCACTTCTTAGTGAGATGTTAAAACAAGTCCTGTCCATGTACTGGTGTGTGAAGTGTCTAATTTTCTCTATCAGAGTTATTACAAATTCCACATGACAACAACTTTCACTGATTCAAAATGATGTATGGGGGGACAGTGTGGGGAGGTGGGGAATGACCTGAGGAAACGTGATCTAGTATTGTGGTTCCATAGTCTACCATACATAGATGAGCAATCTGCAAAGAATTAGACTGTACCCGAATTGTAGTGAGCATAACGTAAACTTCCTTTAGTCACTCAAAAAAATATATCTTTGGTTTTTTTAAGTCTAGTTTCTTGAACAATAATTCCTGTTGCATAAATACATGAAAAGGTGCTTCGGATAAGAGCTTTTCTTCCAGTTAAGAAATCACCAGGCCACAGAAGATTTAGCTATTAGGATTTTCCATAGATTCTTGGAGTGAAGAATGGCAGAAGCTTAGAGTATTTAGTACATTCTTCTAAAAGCAAATCAAAATGCCAAATTAAAACTAAACAGTGAAATTAGAGTGTTCGTTCATTTTAAAGAGATATGAATACAAACACTGGATCCTCAACAGTCTTTAAACATTGCAGATCACCTGGATATCTTGTTAAAATGCAGATTCTGGTTCAGGAGGTCAGGGAAGAGACCCAAGATTCTGCATTGCTAACAAGCTGTCGGGTGGTATCAATGCCGCTTGCCCTTGGTCTATACCTTGAGTAGAAAGGGACTAGTTGACTTGCTGTCTCCTTGAATGTGTTTTCTGTGAGGGTCAGCCCTGACCACCCCAGTCACAGGAATCTTTCTGGCCTCCGGATTCCTAGTGCTCATATTGTATATATCATCCACAAGGTACTTAGGTACTGCTGTATATTGGTATGTCCCATATGTGCATGTCTTCTGTCCCCAACCAGATTGTAAGCCCATCTGTGTTTGCTCCGCCCTGTGTGTGCAACAGAGGTGCTGAATGAAGAACTATCGATGAGTGATTGATACGTTAAAGATTATTTCCTCCTTCCTCAGAATGCTACACTTCGCTCATCAGTGGAGCTCAAGACGTAAAAGTCTGGTTTAAGAGGCGTTGAATCTATTCTGCCTTTTATTATCCCTTTCTTATAAGTTGACTTTTAAGAAATCAATGACTGTGTGGAGAGTTCTAACTGGGTACGTAATAAAATAACCAACTGTGGGGGTGGGAAGGGGGCCCTATCGCACCAGGAAGCTTGTTTATTGGTTGCATTAGACCACTAAAGTGGAAGCATTGAGATATTCTGGAAAGAACACAGCTTGGGGGCCAACAGATCTGGGTTCAGAGTCTTACTGCATCACCTACAAGTTGTGTCTCTTTAGAAAATTTACTTAAAATTACTGGGAATTTATTTCATCATCTGTACAATGGGCTACTTTTTTCTGTGATTGTTGTAAGAATTGTAGTAACTGGTAAATTGCCTAGCATGGTGCTCAGTACAAGATGTTACACTCTCGGCAGAACCACTTCCAAGTCAAATTAGAAATTGACTGTTAGCCACCCATCACTCTGGTTTGAGAAAGCTGGTGGGATAGTTTACATGCATGGCATTAGCGCCATCTAGTGGTGTATTACTGCCTACGCTTCCTTACGGAATTCTGTCTTCCAGTACCTTTGAATGGCCACTTAATTTATTCATTTTATTCAACAAGCATTTATTGAATGCCTACTGTGTGCCACACACTGATTTGGCAGCTGAAGCTACAACAGTGAACAAGATAGATCATGGTCCCTGCCTTTAGGGAGTTTGTGGTCAGGTGGGAAGATAGAAATAAAATAATTACTGAAATAAAATTTGAATTCAACTTATGAAAAGCACTATGAAAGAGTACAGTAGCCTGTGAGTTTATAATAAGGCTTCCCTAGGGAAGTGACATTAAAGGTAAGAAGCATAGAATCCAGCCAGGAGACCACATCAGGCAGGTAACAGCCGCCCAGCGGCACCTCCCTGGACACATTTACCCCATCAGGATCAGGATCCTGCCAATCTGTCAGGAGCTCCCATCTTGAACTGAGGCCTGTTTCATCAATCATCTAACGTCTATCACATCCCACTCTGTGCAAGTCACTTTACATACACCACTGCGGACTTTCTCATGTTATCCTTTTACAGGCAATGTGCAATGAGGTTAAGTAACTTGTACAAAGACATAAAACGGCATGTCAGAGTCAAGATTCACACCCAGATCTTTCTGCTCACAGCGCCCATGCTCTTTCCTCTACTGAAGCTGTCTCCCAGATGCTAAGCCCAGATCTCTTTATTCTGCATTATGCTGCTTGCCTTGACAGAAAGGAAACCATTAGGAGAAGTGCTTGGGGAAAACGAAAATGCAGAGGGAGGGCGGGAAAATTAAATAACAGCCCAGTGGGTCATGTGTGAAGGGCAGAGAGGAAACTGCTGACTTGGCTAGTTATGTTCCTCTGGTGTGATTTTAGGAAAGTAAACCCAAGAGATCCCTTTCATCAGGAAAGAGAGTATCCCTAATAATGTTGCTTATACTCTTGTGGTTTAAAATGTGTTGCAGCTGCTGCTAAATTAAAATGATTTGGGGGATCATTTGGAGAAGAGAGGTTATCCTCTGGAAATCTATAGGAAGTTGCAAGGATTAATAACCACTAAGGAGCAGAACATCGCTGGGTCAGAAAATAGCTGCAGGACTTAGAGGTTTTCTGCAACACAGGACTTTCAGCTTCAAAACTGGGACATTCTCATGGCAAACTATGACGATTGGTCACCTAGCAGTGAGCCAGACTGGGAGGATCTGATGTACCCGTGGAAGTTAGGCCGAAACACTTATTGAAATCTGGGGTCAATTTGAGGCCTTGGCCACAGACCAATGCAGAAAAGGTGGGCAAAGTGTGGTACAACAAGTACCTTTTACTCAGTCCCTAGATTACCAACCTAGAGCACCTGCTGTAGGCCTTGCATGCAGAAATAGTTGGCCCCAGTTCTGAGGGAGGGCTCAGGCAGAGGACAAGTATGATCACAGAATCAGGCCACTCTGTGCTTCAGCTTCCTTATCTGCAAAATGGGATAAATAGCAGCACTTTGTGCCTAAAACTGCACGTGAGATCTGTTAGTTAATACGTGTAAAGTGCTCAGAATGGTGCCTGGTCCATATGAATATAGGAAGTATCACCATGGAATTCTCAGGAAGAGAAACAGGTGTGTGGCCCTGGCTGGATCATGTCTATGATAGCTCAGTTTTCCATCTGTAAAATGAAAATCAAAGTCCCAGCCAAAGCTTTCAGAAGAAACAGAACAAGACACAGTCAACAAGGAAAGAAGTCACAGGTAGTAGGTAGGAACTTATGCTCTGAAATCAAACCCCCTGGATTACACCCAGCTCTGCCTCTTAGATGTTCATTTATTTATCTGCCATACCCCAGCCACCACCGCAAGACCCAAGAAACCAGGGTTGAAATGCCAGGCACCAAAGCTGCTGCAGCCATCATCCAAACCCTCCACACAGACAGTCACTGGCCCAAGGCAGGGTGGAGCATCCAGACAAGGTGGGGAATGGAATTTGCCCAATAATGGATGCCAATGATTTGAGGAAGACAGCAGCCAAGGGAGAAATGGAAATGCAAACCAGGTACAAACATCAATGGGCCTGGCGCTGTCCTGAGCACTTTATGCATTAGTTCATCTAGTTCTCCTGGCAATCTTATGAAGTAGGCACTGTTATTCACCCCATTTTACAGATGAAGAGACTGGGGCGCACAGTGGCTATAACTTGCTCAACTCACAGAGCGAGCCAGAACTTTGGGCAAGTTTGTTGACATTTCTAGTCCCTAGTTCCTCTCAAAAGAATGAGGGTAATAAGTTGTGACATCTCCTCATAGATTTGTTATGCAGATTAGATGGGATAGTCTATACACAGCACTTAGCAAAGGATCAGAAACATTTTAAGCACTCATACTTAAACCCAAAGTCACTCGCTAGGTAACTGGCGTGATAAGATACATGGGCTATAATTACCAAAAATATAGCTGGTAATTTAAGAAAATGGCCAAATGTGCAAGGTAGTAAAAGTCTAGGGTGGGGCAGGGGACATAAAATACCACAGGAACTGAGGAACAGGGGGTCAGGTCTGAAGAATCTGTTTTGCATGAGACACTTTGTAGGCCTTTGGAGAGAAATTCTGAGGAGGACGTGATGGATGGACAGTTGGCCCCCAAACTCCAGGCTTTCACTCCCTGAACTAAGAGGGACCTTGAGCAAGCCCTCATCTCTGGGAAGAAGCCCTCAGCAGCCGAGATAGGAGAGCTGAGGTGTCTGGAAAAGCCCACACCTAGGCCCAGGGCTGGGCCAGTTGTGGAGGGCCATCAGTGCAGCCCCGTCTTGACTCCTGCTGCAGAAAGCCTGGGCAGGGCCGCGGCTCCAGCCCATGTTCCAGATTTCTGCCATGACCACCCTCCTGCTTGCCAGCTTGAAACCACTGTTTGTTGACATGATCTCCCTGACTTCATCCATTTAGATCATCTTTGGCTCACTGACCTCAGCCCACTCCCTTCACCTGCTCTATTATTTTATTGTGCCCCCCTGATTCCAGGCAAGACATTCCATTCACTCCATCAGCCCCAATCTGGGAACCTTGTCAGCAAAGAGGATTGGCCAGGGATGAGGAATTGTGGTGAGGTGAAAGGAATATCTCTGATAAGAGATGTAGCAATGCTACTCACTAATAGCTCTAGATTCTTGGCAAAGGCCTAGGAACTCACCCCACATTTTTCATCAGAGGGTGTATTAGCTGCATTTTGGAAACCTATTAAGAGTTGTAATTAGCAGCAGGGAGAGAACAAGAACTCTTCTCTAGGGCAAGTGATAACAGCAGTAAGCATTGAGTGGACAGTGATCATCCAGCCAAGCCATGATCCCTTTCCTCCTCTTCCACCTCTTAAAAAGAGACTGGAGCTGTGCTCTCAGGCTCAGGGAATTCTACCTGACTGTACTGCTTTGCCTCCAAATGGATTCCCTCTCCTGAGCCCTTTCAGGTAGACGGCTGCGTTGGACAGTACCTGGTTTGCATTTCCATTTCTCCCTTGGCTGTTGCCTTCCTCAAATCACTGGCATCCATTATCTGGCAAATTCCATTCCCCTCTTGTCTGGATGCTACACCCTGCCTTGGGCCAGTGCCTAGCAGCCCCTGGCCTGTGTGGAGGATTTGGATGATGGCTGCAGCAGTCTTGGTGCCTTGCATTTCAACCCTGGTTTCTTGGGTCTTGAGGTTGTGGCTGGGATGTGGCAGGTGGAACCCAACAAGGAGATTTACCTCCAATGGTAAGGAGGGGTTTCTGTGCGAGGAAATGAGCACCTGGGAACCCAGGCGGCCAAAGGTGATTGAATTGTTCCGCACAAACTGGGTTACCCCTCAGGGCTGATGTGACCTGGAGAGACACCCCTAAAGTCATCATGTGCCTCTAAGATTTCGCTAGGAAAGTTTCCAAGAAAAGGCTAGATTTCCATTGGGCTTGAAAGGTGAGCCACCCACACTGGGCACTCAGGTCTGCATTTCTGCTCCAGTGTTCCCTCAGTCCAATTTTACACAGCAGTAACACCCTCTTCCCCTCATGTTCTGTTGTGTTCTGCACACCCTACAGGGGAACATCATGATAATGAAACCTTTGTGTTTTCCATTGCTGCTACAAAAAGACCAGATCAAACATTTTATGACACTTTTGTTTTTGTGTTTCTGTACGCTGCATGTGAAAATATCTGTTACACAAATCAAGCACTCTGCTTTCCATTGCCAAGCATCTTTGGCACAGGAGCTGTAATAAGAAGTGTAATGAACATAAAACAGTTTTTAGAATCACTCCTTTGGTAGCTGGTATATGAAGCTGACAAAGCCCCCTCTGCCAACGCTGCAGAAGGTCGGGCATATCCTTCCCTTAGCTCATATGGCTGCAGAGGAAGGAGGTGTCTTTCTTTGGGCTTCATCCCCAGGCATCCCCACACACTTTGATGCTCACCTGTCTGCCTTGGGGGACTGGAGTTGAATGACTGCTTGTTTTGCTCCTGGGATCTGTGGGCTCCACAGTCATCCCAGGCCTCCTTGCTTAATTGGACTCCCACCCATGACATCTGAGTAGTTCCTCTTCTGGTCCTGTCACTATCATCTCCCTTTCTCTCTCTCAAGGCCTGTCCTTCTGTAGTACATCTTTTTAGTAACTGGTAAGAGTCTCCTCCGACCTTCCCTTTGGAGACCTTTTCTCTTCAGTCAATCCCCGCCCCACCCAATCCCATCCCTTGTTCTCAGCGTCCTGCTCACAATCCCTTTTACTATGCCACTGACTTACCCAAACTGGCTAGGACATCTCTATTTGCATTGCATTGCAATATGGACTGAGGTGAGCCTGCCTGTGAAATCAGCTGTGAACTTATTTTTTGTTTACTGTGATTTTAAAGGGCAGGGAGGAGAAAATGAATACTGAGGGAAGGAAAGGAGACCTAACATTTATTGAGTCCTTGGAGTTCTTGAGATACATGCCTCATACACGTTAACTTATGCATCCTCACAATGATCTTGGGAGGTGTTATTTACTCCATTTTACAGAGGAGGAAATGGAGGTTAAATCACTTACACAGTCTGGGCACGGTGACTCACGCCTGTAATCCCAGCACTCTGGGAAGCCAAGGCAGGAGGATTGCTTGAGCCCAGGGATTTGAGACCAGCCTGCCTCTACAAAAAAATAATAAGTTTTTAAAAATCACTGCCCAAAGTTCCAAAGCTAGTCAACAAAGAAACCAGTTACAAATTTGCTCTTCATTTAGTGTAAAAATCAATGAAACTTTTCCGAATGTTTCAGTCTTTAAAAAAAAAAAACATGAAGCATGCCATCCAATGAGCTGTGTGACCTGGAGCAAGTCAGTGGACCTCTCTGGGCTATAGTTTGAACATCTTTAATGTCAGGAGCCTGTCCTAGAAGGTCCTAACTCCTACAAGCTTTTAACCCAGGCTATAATTGCCCTTGTTCTCAAAAAGGACTTCTTCACATCCAGTCCAAATCTTTAAAGAACCCAGTCATGCTAACAAGAAATAAATGACTAACACTCTGGGAGCGCTAATCAGGAGCACTTCAGGAATTCCCTTCCTTTTTCCTGCCAGGCAGCAGTTTCACAGCCATTCTCCAGCTCTCCTAAATCAGTATCTGTGGGTGGACAGGAGGATGAGAAACACAGTGCTAAAGGGGCCTGGGTTTCTATGTCACCACCCCTGCCTACCCTCTGCCGCAGCCACTGTAGCCAGCGTGCCTCCACCTGGCCATCTTTCCCTACACAGCCCACATGCCCCCCATAGCTGGCTGCACTATGGGAAGGACTGATCCCCACCAGACAAGCTGGACTTTCCTGGCCTCCCTTGCACCCTGGGAGATCCTTGTCCATGTGGGGGAAATAAGATTATATTTATTAAAAACAATATAATTTATAGCCACCATGTGCACACCTTGAAATTCCTGGGGCCATAAACTGGAAGGGCATTTCTTTAATCCCTGCAATTCACAGTTTTTACTCACCTGGCTTAGGTGGGGGGAAGAATCACACACATACATACCTGTTCACACATACACACATATGTATATGCACGTGTGTATACTGACTCTCCCCTTGGGATTTGCTAAGCCTCTCACATGAAGCCTCAACAGCCCTAGGGAACTGTGCTCAGGTCTCTGATTCCACTGGAGCTTGCCAGCATTCCACGGCCAAGTCAAGACTTTTGTAAATTGCTGAGAACTGAATTCTTACCTGGGAGCAAAGAGTGGACAAAGAATGGCACAGAGATGCCAAGGAAGCTGAGTTCAGGAGGGAAAGTGAAGCCTGCCCCACTCACCATGCTTGTCCTCTTCTCCCCAGCCTCCCAAACCCCAGCCCCTACACACACACCCGAAAAGAGGATTCAGCAACTGAATATGAGAGGGACAGACCTGGTGGAAGGCTTTGGTACCTGTGAAACTGTGCCCAGTTATTGATCTAGAGATTGACCACCAGAGGCAGTGTTATCATTTAAGACGAGTTTCCTTTGGCACTCACCATATCTTACAGCTTCTCCTATTTGTTCTTGTCCCAATCCTCTTCCGGCCCCCATCCAAGAAGCTCTGTGCAATTCAGCTAAATTTGTAGGACACTACTCCAGTTAGCACTGTGCTTAGGAATACAAAGTCCTTCTGGTACCAGGTCTGTTGCAAGCTCTTGCACTTCTCAAGGTCACAGACTTGACAAGAACACTTGACTATGTTCTTGCTCCAACTTACAGAAACTGGAATGATGCAAGAAAGATGATGACAAGCTCATGCACAAATAAAATGCCTGGGTCTTTCATCAAAACAGTGGCCAAGAAGCACGTATTTGTACATTTTAAGTTAAAATAAGATGTTGAAGGCTGGTGTGTTTCATTGTCTGTTAACTGGTCAACAGTCCCAATTGCTTTTTTTTTTTTTTTAGATGGAGTTTTGCTCTTGTCACCCAGGCTGGAGTGCAGTGGTGCGATCTCAGCTCACTGCAACCTCCGCCTCCCGGGTTCAAGCAATTCTCCTGCCTCAGCCTCCCGAGTAGCTGGGATTATCAGCATGCACCACCATGCCTGGCTAATTTTTGTATTTTTAGTAGAGACCAGGTTTCACCATGTTGGCCAGGCTAGTCTCGAACTCCTGACCTCAGGTGATCCACCCACCTTCGGCCTCCCAAAGTGTTGGGATTGCAGGTGTGAGCCACTGCGCCTGGCCCCAGTTGCATTCAGTGAGAGCGTGTGTGATGATACCTTAACTCCTATTTTTATTAACATCTAGTTTGTAAAGGACTACAGAGACACTGTGCTGAGCACCTTGGAAGGGTGGGGCTTGAGCCAGGCTGATGGACACGTGGGAGGACCAGGCTGGGGAAGGACTTGGGGCATGGACTTCTGTCTGGATATAGCACCAAGTGGGACAGTGTTGGGGGTCAGGGAGATTGGATTGGCCAGAGCACAGGAACTTGCAAAGAAATACACAACAGGACATAGGTAGGATAGAGAAGAGGCAAAAATATGTAAGTAGGCACCAGTTAGTGTAGCACATGATTTCATATCCTGTATATAGTTTAATTTAATCATAGCAACCGTGTAAGAAGAGTACTATATCTTGACTTTCAGTTGAGGATTAGGCCCCAAAAAGGCTGCTGATACAACAGTACTTAATTTCAGGTGAGGCTAGGGACAGTGGTTCCCCAGCCTCTGACAGGGTTCATCAAAGATTATTTATTTGCTTAATCTGAGCTACTTAGTGGTAAAGCCTAGATTCTATCCACCTTTTGTCTCCAGGCCTAGTGAATGCTCTTTTCATTTTACCTCACCTACCTAGTTACTACCATATTAACTTGCTAAAAATATTCTATGAAATGGATTCTATCTGCAAATAAGTGTAAATAATATATGTGTCTTGCTGAAGAAGAATAAAATAAGCACTTGCGGCCCCACCACTCAATTTAAGGCATAGAATATTACCACCGCTATCGAAGGTAGCGTGAAGGTCACCCTTCAGAGGCGACCATGATGCTGAAATGTCTGCTGATGACTCCTTTACCCTTTACAATGTTGCCACATACATCTGCTGAATAATTTCCATTTGCCCCTCCAGCTCCGTCTCCAGGCTTCTCCATACTGCCGTGTGTCCCATGAGGCTGGCCCATCTGGACTGCACCAGGGAGCTCTCTTGATCCTTGGCTTCGTGGTGGGTTTGGCCAAAGTGAAACACTGACAGGAAAGCAGAGGATGAGAATGAGGCCAGGGTGTCTGCTCCCCTGCTCCCTCTCTGCTGGGGCACCCACCATGAATCGGCTGCATTCATCTACCAAGGTCACTCTTGGTTCTGGCAGGTAGCCCTCTCCACCCTGCAGCCCTTTCCCTGCCCTCCCCAGCTCCTTCAGGTCTAGTGATGGTAAAGCTTCCTGGCTGCTCTGCCAGCCCTAGGGTGCTGAACCATCCCCTGGTGGTTTCCCAAACCTAGTGTTTCGTAATCATTTTTAAAAATCATGACTCCCCTAAATACCCTTTTCAGACTTTTTCCTCCAATCATCTCCCTGCCATGAAATTTTAATATCACACATATACCGTTGATCTATTGATGTACTGTAGATATCTTTGTGTTTTATATATGACAAGAATACTATATTTTGCCCACTAAAAAGCAATTTCACCCCTTGAGGGTGATACTGACCTTATTAGGAATGTATACCCTAACCCAACTTATATTTTGTAGTTCCCTCTAATACATTCTCTTTAGTCACCCATTTCCAGTGTGCTATCTCTTTCTTGCCAAGACACTAACATATATAACAATATGTTATGCAACATATTGTTATAGTATATGTATTAGTTAAACATATAGTGAATAATATAACAATATACTGTGTCCATAAACAATATTTTAGTTCTGTCAGGTTTTTATCTTTAAGTGAAGGAACACAGTATATTTTTCTTTTTCTTGGCCTTTGTCAATATTTGTGAGATTCACCCATATTGAAGCTTGTAGTTATTGTTCATTTTTACTGCCATATGGTATTGCATTGGATGAACATATACAAATTAACAAGTTTGTTTAGTGGTGGGGATAGATATTTGGGTTGGTTATTTTGAACACATGGCACAAAATATTCTTGTACATATCTTTTGGTAAAGACATAGATATACATATACATAATATACACATACATATACATATACAGAGTCTCTAGGGTACCAACCTGGGAGTAAAATTGCTGTATTGTAGGGTATGCCTATTTTTCTCCTTACTAGAAAATGCCAAATTGTTTTCCTGTAATGATACCAACTTATTTTCATACCAATAGGATTTGAGAGTTCTGGTTGCTCCACATTCTTTCCAGCATTTGTTATTGCTGGACTTTTTAAATTTTTGCCTGTCTGGTAGGTATGGAAAATGTATTTCATTGTAGATTTGATTTTCGTTTTGCTTATTACTGATAGGTTGAGCATCTTTCCACTTCTTCACTGCCCATTTGGTTTTCTTTTCTGTGAATGCCAGTTTGTGTCTTTTGTCCACTTTCCTATTGCAGTGTTTCATTTTTTCTTATTGATTCATTGGTTTCCTTCATATATTCTAGATGTTAACCCTTTGCCAGTTACATAAACTGCAAATATTTTTTCCCAGATTGTGGCATGTCTTTTCACTATTTTAAAAATGAATTGTGATGAATATACATTTAAAATTTTAATGGAGAAAATGTATTAACCATTTCCTTTCTGGTTTGTGTCTTTTGTGACTTATCAGAGACTTTCTTTCCTATGCTGAATTCCTAAAGTTTTTCTGTAGTTTCATTTAAAAGATATTTAAAATTGTGCCTTTTACATTTAAGTTTCATTTTTTTGTATATGGCAGGGATTCATTTTTTTTCATATTCATGGAAACCAAGTTTCCAGTGGCATTCATTGAATAGACTATCAGCCCCGTTGCCCATCTGTCTTTCCTTTCTTTCTTTATTTCTTTTCTTTCTTTCCTTCCTTCCTTCCTTCCTTCCTTCCTTCCTTCCTTCCTTCCTTCTTTCTTTCTTTCTTTCTTTCTTTCTTTCTTTCTTTCTTTCTTTCTTTCTTTCTTTCTTTCTTTCTTTCTTTCTCTTTCTTTCTTTCTTTAACAGAGTCTCACTCTGTTGCCCAGGCTGGAGTGCAGTGGCATGAACATGGCTCACTGCAGCCTCAACCTCCCCAGCCTCAGGCAATCCTCCCAGCTCAGCCTCCCAAGAAGCTGGAACTACTGGCACCCACCACCGCACCTAGCTAATTTTTGTATTTTTTGTAGAGACCGGGTTTCACCATGTTGCCCAGGCTGGTCTTGAACTCCTGGGCTCAAGCGATCCACCCCCACCTCAGCCTCACAAAGTGCTGGGATTACAGGTGTGAGCCACCACGCCCAGCCCCGCTTGCGCATCTTTACTGCCTCCTCTGCCACGTGTTTATAAATATGTGGGTCTGTTTCTAGGCTCTCTCTTCTATCCCACTGGTGTATTTTTATGTCCCTGCACCAACAACACAGTTCCCATTTCTTTTTTTTTTTTCTTTTTTGTTTTTGAGATGGAGTCTCGCTCTGTCACCCAGGCTGGAGTGCAGTGGCGTGATCTCGGCTCACTGCAACCTCTGCCTCCTGTGTGCAGGCGATTCTCCTGCCTCAGCCCCCTGAGTAGCTGGGACCACCGGCACGTGCCACCACGCCCAGCTAATTTTTTGTATTTTTAGTAGAGGCGGGGTTTCACCATGTTTGCCAGGATGGTCTTGATCTCCTGACCTCATGATCTGCCTGTCTCCACCTCCTAAAGTGCTGGGATTACAGGCATGAGCCACCGTTCCCAGCCCACAGTTCCCATTTCTATAGCTTAGAAATAAGTCTTGATATCTGTCAGGATAAGTCCTTTTTTCTTCTTTAGAAGTATCTTGTCTATTCTTTGCTGTTGACTCTTCCCTGTGAAGTTTTTTAAATGATTTATCAGATTCCAAAAAGAGCCTGAGCAGGCAGTGTCATGGGTAAACAGCAAGGGCAGGGATGAGCATCTACGTGCAGATCAACAATGCCGGTGCAGCAATGCTGGGGCAGAGTAGGGGCCAGACCATGCAAAGCAGTGTCAGAGACCACAGCACATCTGCAGTCCAGGGCAAGACCACCCCATGTAGGTAGGCTCAGCCAATGTCAAAACATGATGGGTGGCAGTCTCTGCTTACTATTATCCTAGTGGCCCAAGGACATCACAAAGGTACTAAACCTTTATCATAAGCCTCCTTTGGGAGGTTTATTAAGGAAATGGAATTATTCTGAAAGAGGAAAAAAGCTACGAAGGACTTAATTGTTAAATATTACTCTAGGCTAAGAAGATAAGTGAAAATGGAAAAGAGGCCAGAGTTGGGAATTCAGACTCACAGGGATCAATTAGTATCACAAAGAGACAAACCTAGCTGAATCCATAGCTCCAGCCTGCTTTTTCCCAAAGGGAATTTAGGTGGTTTCAGTACAAATCCATGTTCATTACTGGGGTTTATTTTAGTTGTTTGGTTTTGTTGTTCATTTAAGATAACACTTATTGAGCTTTTACTATGGGCCGGGCTTTCTTCTAAGCATTTAATGTGTATTAACTTATTTCCATGCCCCCTGCCAACCCAAATCAACTCAGAGTATGTATCCAACAGATGATTGATCGGTTGGCATATTTCCCATAGGAATAAATCACTGAGGAAAGGTGAAGAATTCCCTTTATGTGTAGACCTTTGACAACCACTCCTCAAACTGGGCTTTTGAACATTTTCCTTGCGGATCTTGTTTATTTGGCCCGAATGGAAAAATGTAAAGCCAGGAGTCAGGTTATATCATTTAAAAACAAAAACCAGACAGGATCATGGTGACCATATCTTCTCCGAGGGGAGGCAGGCAGAAGGAAGGGGATGAGCAGGAAGATGAATATTCTACAACAGACTGGGAGGAGTAGCCATTCTATCCTCCACAGAGGTTTCTTGAACAAGGAAGACTTGGCCCCTTGCTGCGGGCCAGGAAGTCCATGGTATCAGATGCCAGGCATTGGCATCAAGGAATTCCCAACAAGAAGGCAGCAGCCTCAAATCCTTTGTGGAGCAAGGCAGGTTATAAATAGATCTATAAATTTTTTTTAACCAGAAGGCAACAGGCTTAGCACAGCTATTCTTCCCTTTCGGTTCTCCTCCCTGCATCGCTTTGCCTATTAAATCCCTGCTACCAGGCAGAGCCATCTGCGTGTCAGCCAATCCGCTGCCGCAGCCTCAGGAGAGCCAGGATGGAAACTGGCTTCTATTACGACTTCAGGTTGTGACCTTGCTTGTGGAAAAAAGTAAATCTTCCTATCTTACCTCTGGCTAATTGGGCAGGAGGTAGAAGAGACAAGAATTTATTGTACACTTTGCCTCCTGCTGGCTAGAACGCTAATGTAGCCCTTGCAGAGGCAGGCTCTGGTTTCAGGGACAGGCTGAGGAGAGAGAAGCTGTGAGCTGGGTCTCTGGTACATGCAGCCAAGACCTGCTCATAGGGCTTTTAACTGCAAGATTTTAGAAGATGGGTTGTCTTACTGGCCAAGTTATATGTGGCTTGGGGTGTGTGTGTGTGTGTGTGTGTGTGTGAAAAGAGAGAGAGAGAAGACATAGAGAAATGGAGAGATTGATTTCATCTCTCCTAACAGATGATGACTTAGAAATTATTTAGCCTATTGAGTCTCCAACCTTGTTGTAGATCAGAACCCCCGGAGGCATGTTAAAGCACAGGTTACTGGGTTCCACCCCCAGAGTTTCTGATTCAGGTGGTCTGGGGCAGGGCCCGATCATTTACATTTCCCATATGCTCCCTGGTGACACTGGTGCTGCCAGTCTGAGGATCACATTTTGAAAACCAGTGATTTAATCTAACCTCCTGATTTCAAAAATGAGGAAACTGAAGCCCAAAAGCCCAACAGTTAATGAAAATACATGCTCAGGCACCCACAACTGGTTACTGGCTAAAGCCAGACTAGAACAGGGACTTCTGGACTCCTCATCTGGTGCTTTCTCCACCACATCTGGCTGGTACCTGGCCAGGATGCCAGGGAGTTGCTATGCTAATAATAAACATGTTATCCTTCATGGTTGAAGATTACCATTCCCTGCATGGTTTCTTCTTCCTCTGCCTTCCCTAGTCCAACAGAGCCCGCCCTGCTGGCTCAGGACAGAAATAGCCTAGCCCAGCCCACTCACCCACCAACCAGTGGGGCTTAGAATCAGGTCATGCCCCACAGCCAGGTGCCTAAGCACCTGGTGTCTATGTTACTGTCCAAGGGTTATTGCTGGTAAATGAATTGGAGATCTGAGGCCTTTGTAGTGACTACTGGGTGTGCATATTGGCCCTGAGTTATATATAGCTCTTTCTACATTCTCCATGTTCTCCTGAGGCTTTGACCTTGATGTCGGACATTTCAGCTCATTATTCTGCCTAGCACCTAAATCCTCTGCTGAGGTTAGAGCTCCACTCTGAATGATGATCCCATGATAGGAGACTCTACTGCTGTTGGTCTTCGTTCCTGAACTGGAGTGTTGGTCTATACCCAAACTTGGTTGCTGAGTCCTGCAGCCCACGGGTCAACCGCCCATGTGGTATCTGCCCACCCAGAGGCTTTCTGAGCTCTGACTGCGTCTCGAATTCCCTGGGCTATGCTCTGCCTGCCAGATTAGAAACCTCAGGCTCAACCTGGTATGAAATCAAAGCTGAGATTGACCTTGAGATGCTTGTCTACCTGTCACTGGCACTTCCAGGGCCAACTTCTGCACTGGATCACTTCCCCAGCCCCACCTCACCCTGGCCACATGCCTTCATCTGCCAGTGAGATCTAGCACAAAGATGTCCTGCAGAGGACAAGTGCTTCAAGTGATTTTTTTCCAGCATGGGGAAGGAGTACACTAACCTGTCTGTTGTAATAGTTTGCAGGTCTCTTTCGATATGGGAGGTGGTCATCTGGAAGGAGACAAAGGGTTGGCTCAATTGTTCTGCATAAATAATTGGTAGATACTGGCGGTAATGGAGAAAATACAACAGAGAGTCTTGGAGAAGATTGGAGCAGTTTGAATGATACAGGCGGCTGGAACATAGATGGGGAAAGCAGAATAAAAAATTCCCTATATGGAATAGCCAGAGGACTTTCGCCGCTCAATTTTAATTTGTCCACTGTAGAACAATATGACCTCCTTCTTGCTCCAAATCTTGATACATTTGTATAGCTTTTGTGGTGGTGGCATGTGTTGGGGGGGAAGGTGAAAGAGCAGGGCCATATATAGAAGTGTGGCTTGCTCCACTCACCTCTGCTGAGACCTACGTGTAGCTAGCAGCATTGTAACTTGGTTCTAGGTTGCACTCTGCTAGTTCTAGGTGGTGAACCTGGAGGAGTGAGCAGTGGCTGGAAATGGGGCTGGAAGAGGAAGCAAGGAGAGCTTAATGCAACTGGCAGCTGGCAGATGGGTGACTTGAGTAGATGCATGAAGCATACACCTAGTTTGCTCTAGTATGTTTGCCAAACATCCTAGAGGCTTCAAAGGCAACTCTTAGATGACAGTACTGGATAATTCTGGAATTTATTGTCAGCACACTCTAGCCATTTGAGAAAACTAGCCTGATGTGAGACATAGATTTTCTTTCTTTCTTTCTTTCTTTCTTTTTTTTTGAGACGGAGTCTCCCTTTGTCGCCCAGGCAGGAGTGCAGTGGCACAGTCTCGGCTCACTGCAACCTCCGCCTCCCAGGTCCAAGCGATTCTCCTGCTTCAGCCTCCCGAATAGCTGGGATTACCGGCACCCACTACCATGCCCAGGTAATTTTTATATTTTTAGTAGAGATGGGGTTTCACCATGTTGGCCAGGCTGGTCTCAAACTCCTGACCTCAAGTGATCCACCTGCCTCAGCCTCCCAAAGTGCTGGGATTACAGGCATGAGCCACTGCACCCAACCGGTAGATTCTCTTTCATTTAGATCCAATTAACTTGGTATCTGTGCTTCCTTGGTCAGAAGTTTGGGGGAAATAATCTTTTGTCTTGTCTATGAAGAAACAAATCAGAAGTAGAAACAAAGTGAGAGGGAGAAGGTTTAGATTTTGTAAAGGAACAGGTCAGTACTTTTCGCATACTAACAAAGTGTTTATTGCCCTAGAAAAATAATTTGCAATAAATCCATCAATAGTTTACAGGAGTGTATGGGTTTTTAAAATGTGAAACCCTCAATCGTTTTTTGAAATTTGGTTTGAGGACAGTTCTAAATGTCTTCCTAACCCCTTTCTCTCCCATAACTTTCATCCCTTTATTTCTCCCAGCCAGGCCTTCCATGGTGTGGAAATGATATGGAAAGTCAGGTTGCCATTTTTTGTAAGGCTCCCCATAGTATCCTGGACAAATTTTCTTTCTCCTTTCCAAATAAGCGTCGATCATTGGACTGAAGTGGATGGTTGAGATGTTGCAGTGGGAATAAAAGGAGATGGCGAGAAGGTTCTTGCCTAAACCATTCCCCTTCCTTTGTTCCCAGCCCAAGGGCTGCTGGACAGTGTCTCTCAGAGTACACCTTGGTCCTTTTCCTGAGAAAGCCAAACTTGGAAGTGACTAGCAGGTCTAATTATGCCTCTATGGAATCCAAATGCTGGAAGGAGACAAAGAGAAGTCTGGAGGCCTCCGACTGGAGAGAGAGCCTGATGGATTAAATCCAAGCTTCGCGCAGTCCCAAAAAGCTGTCAGGGTGCCTGGGCAGCGTGGAGCCGATCTGGACGATGCATTCCAGATGGCCCGCCTTCCTTCTTTAGGTTTGGGGCCAGTTGGAGCTCCCGGGCGGTCTCCCAAGGTAGCCCCCCAGAGAGCTCGGGGCAGCTGTCCAGATGGGAGGAACCAAAATAAGGATCACTGTGGCAGGCTTGGAATTGGAGGAAAGCCCCCACCCCCCAACTTTGTGTTGAACATCTGGATATCATTTTTCAGACTTTTAAAAACACTAACTCTACTCTGTGAAATACAGCCAATTCATTTCTTTAAAAAAAAAAAAAAAAAAGCACTTGGGGAACATTCTAGGCCAAGCAGTTGCCCCAAAGTGGATCCAAATAATTTTGAGCTATATGATATAGTGGAGCTCAGAGAAGAGCCTCCAAAACTAACAGGCATCTGATCATCACCCCACTCCCCACCTCCCAAATTCACCAGCTGACAATGATGCCACCCGCTACAGGGACTCCAGGGCAATGCCAGGGATTTGCAATATATTTTACTTTTTGGTTTTGTTTAATTTTAGCTTACACAAAATGTACAAGTCAGATGTGGAAGATTGTCTCTTATATTCAAGGATTTCAGGCTAAGTTATGGAAAATCAGCATGAGACAGAGAGAAGGGACAGAGAGAGTATGTGAGAGAGAGAGGGGGGAGAAGGAACAGACCCACTGAGCCACTTGAAAATTCCACGGTCTGTAAACCTGCTCTGGCCGTGACAGAATTCTTTATTGTGAAGACAGGTCTACTGGCCTGCAGGTCCCTTGCAACCACGTGGCTGAATGGTAACCTGAACTGAGTCAGCCAACTGCAGCCCCTTCTCCAAAGGCCCTGAGGGGAGGTGAGAGGCAGGAGCCTCTACCCCAAGAGTGCCCATGGTCAAAAAGGAGAGAAACCCTTCCTGCTCTTAGGAAATCCCAACTTATGAGGCATAGGTAGGTCCTAGTGCTGGCGAGCTTTTGGCTTACCAGAAAAGAATAGTCACAGAGCACCATGTGCTAGAAAGTTCCAAGGGAAAGGAGTCTAAAAATATTGAGCAGACACAGTGAAGGAGTGAACAGAATAGGTCAGGGTTATTTGGAAGGAAAAAGGTTGCTAAAAGAGAAAACCCTTTCCAATCCAATAGTCATACACAAGGAAGCCCAGGTACAGATCTTGCCCAGCCATTCCAATTTCAATTCTGTGGCTGTTAGAATTCTACTTCAGTGAAGCTATGCGGACACATATCTAGAAAGTATGTGTCAGGAAATGAAAATCTGACACATCCAGTCAATTCTCCAAGTGTACCTTGATTGAGGAATAGAAAATATTTGGCCTAGTCTACATTCGTGGAAAATAATAACACCCAATACACAAATATCTACTGTAACTATGTATCATTGTACGAAAACAAGCCATGAATAATCACATACATAAGTCTATAGACTGTAAACACGTGGTGATACATCCTTATGCAGCATATCCATGCACTCCCAACTGCCCGATCTCACTATGTCCTCAGGAGTCACAAGAGCATCGTTATCCCTATCACTCAGAGACCTAATTCCACCCTGGTTCTCTGGATGGTTCAGCATGCAGATCTACAGCCTTAAGGCTTAGACCTTTGCCTGTCTTGACAAGGGCTTTCTGAGCTGCCAAACAATTCCCTGCTATATGCCAAGGTATTATTAATTAATGTTGATCCCGCTTATGGCAGCTCTGCTGTGAAATGCCAGCCCTGTTAATAGCTCAACGTTGGGCTCATGTCGACTTGGAGTTATAACTCAGGCCTAACCTTTATTTTATCTCCTTTTACGATAATAGAACACTGGAAGATTCTCAAATGCTATAAACAATACTCTTCTGAAACTCATCCACCTCGTGGTAGCAGAAGCACACCATGAGCACCAGCCAATCTTCCTGAAATTATGTTGTAAGTGACAGGCATGCAAGGAAATGACAGGTAATTTTTACTTCCAGACATAAAGGAGAGTTTTTGGTATTCTGTTCCAGACCAGAAAACGTACGTGGTGGAGAATTTCCTTGGACTGGATGTTTCTTGCTCACTTGAATTTTAAGAGAAACTTTCCCAAGGGGTCCAGACAAGTGCTGTTTTGCTCTAAGTCTCTGTATGCAGCAACATTGGTTGTTTTCATCATACCTATACCTGGTAAGCGGCAGCATTGCTCTTCTGCATGATATTAGTACTTTCCTACTGTGGTTGGACTTCTCCCCTTGCAACTCCTGCTTCTCCATGATGTGACGCAGGTTGAATGAAGGAGCATGGGGCTCTCCCAATCAGAGACACCTGAGACTGGCCCCAAATCACCTTGCCCAGGGAACAGAAGAAGCAGATGCCTACGGTGTGGAGCAATGCCCCACATCTGCGCAATTCCAAATTCCATGGCCACCCAGTCTTCATTTCCTTTCCTGAAACTGCCTGTGAGCTCTAGTAAGATGGAGACTCCAAACTTAGAAAGCAGATGCCTGGGGAGGTACTCTGTGCAGAAACTGGACTCCCTGAGGTTCTGCCTCCTAGGGGTTTGGCCTGGATTTTCTAGGACAACTCACTGCACTGGGGAAAATGAGCTCATCTGGTCACTGATCAGACAGATGTCAGTGACTGATCAGGAGTGTCAAGGACAATTCCCCAGAAAATGGCTGCTGTTCCCTGTGGCTTTGGTGGCAGTGCCACACAGATGGGTCAGTCTACCTGGTAGCCTTCTCAAATCCACAGAATGTAAACACCAAAAGAAGCCACAGTCCCTGGGACCTGCATAGGAAATGTCTCAGCAGGCATCTGACCGGATTAGAGTCAGCAGAGGAGAATCTGTCAAAACAAATCCTGTTTTGGAAATGCAGGCCTATTCTGGTAGGGTCCATCCCAGGACCTAAGAGGGGAGGAAAATTGGCTAAAAAGAGCAGGACTCACCCAAGAAGCTGTGATGGAGGCACACCCATGCTGCCCTGATGGCTGGCTGGCACTGTAGATGAGTTCCAGATAGGTTACTGGCAAAGAAAAGAGCACTTCTTCCTGCTTTGCATCGGCAACCTGTGCCTGGATTATGAGCTGCTGGAGCAAGGGTAGACTGGAAGGACACCAGGAGGTTTCTGCTGTCTGATAACATTCCTGGGGCTCAAGGAATTCTTCCATCCAGTCTCCTACTTCCAGGAGGCTTCCTCCCCTGGTTTCTCCCCAGGTACCATGATGGGCCTTTCCTTTGATATTGAGCAGCTATTTCCACCCTGTCTTTGTCCATGCCTCCATCTTTGAGAGTTTGTTGTATTCTTGGTTGACCCAGGTGATCACAATTGCCTGTTACTGACAAATTAGATTACCATGCAATAAGTACTCTAAGCAGAAGGTACATATGTTTGTTGTTACCAAGAATGTCTAACTTAACTTTAATCCATAACAACTCGTGTTAGGGGAAATGGCATACCAGTTTTCCTTTTCAGAGAGTTTTCTTTATCATTGTTCATTTTATCTTTGTACCTCTTTGGACCACGTAGAGATTAGTCAAATTACCTGCATTTGACAAACTAGAACAATACAGCCCCATAGTGACTTCTCTGAAGAAGCCCAGAGAATTGGTGACAAAGCTGACATCTGGTCTCCTGATTTCCATTCTGGGATTCTTTCTACTGATCTTTCTTATTTCATTTATTCAATGTACCAACTCAAATGAAAACGTGCCTACTACATGGCATGGAAGAAACAGGCTTCTTGTCTTATCTCGCATAGTCTGCCCACGCAAACCATCTGTCCAGCCAAACCAAAATAGCACTGTGCTTCCAGCCTCTGCACCCTGGCTCCTGCCTTGTCGCTGGCTTGAACCACCCTCCCCCAACTCTCTGCTTAATGAAACTTAATCATCCTTTAATCCCAAGCTCAACTGTCCTGTCTTCTATATTGCCTTCCTGATTATTACAGCAGGAAGTAATTTCTCTTGCTCGAAATGCAGTTAATTAAAAAAATGGGCAAGTTTGGTGCCATCATACTCTGCCTTGGATTATAGTGTTTTGTTGGTGAATTTTATCTCCCCAAGTAAGCTGTGGGCCTGAAGAAGGCAGCAACTGTATTTCACACATCTTAGTATTCCTCACAGTCTTGCGTATGATATAAGCTAAATATTTATTGAATGAGTCAATGAAAGTGATTTTCAGTGTTGAGAGCTGAATTCAGAACCCCAGAATCTGATCTCCATGTTTCTTCTACCAAGTCGTTCTGAAAGCAATGCGGTTTCTACTATGATTTGCCTCTTTGTAAGCCAATCACGGTTGAAAATAGGCTGTTTCATATGGTGCAGTCTAACCCAATGCATATGGAACTGTTTGGACAGAATTAAATAGTTTAAATGGCTGAGCTTGAAAACTGAACTTCCTGTGCTGTCGCTGGCTAGCATTAAATGCGTATCCCCTCCCGAGAAGGCCTCCTTCTTTCATAAACTTGTATTAGTTCTCACCATGAGTAGTGTGAGAATAAAGTATAGTGGTCGTTGGGGTGTATCCATGGACCAAATGAAGAGGAGAATGAGGGAGTGACCTGGTGTTGTGTCTTCCGTCAGTCATCCATTCACTATTTCCATAAGCATTGACTAACTGTATTCTGTCACTGGCCTAGATGATGTCAATACAGAAATAACACAAATCTCTACCCTCATAGAGTCCCAATCTACTGATCATCTGTGGCCACGGCAAAGAATTTAAGTAAAATTCTCAAATTTACTGGATAATCGTTCTTACTCTTCTTTTTGTTTCAGCTGAAGAACTGAATTAAGGGTGGAACTCCAGGCACCATTCTGTAAATTAAACATATACTGAAAATGGAAACAGTATACTGAATCAATCTGTATACTGATATGTAATAAAACAGATAATATGCTTACTAGGAGCCTCTCAGGAAGCTGTTTGGGGTAGCAATGGAACACTGAGACTTCCAAGGGCCTGCTCAAGTAACAACAGACCTTCCCTTCACCTACCTGCCTTCAAAGAGGGCTGGGGGTGTTGGTTACTGCTATTGTCACATTCTGCTGAGCAGAAGGTACAAGTTTGAGTCAGAGCTGAATTGTTCAAGCCAGTGGAGAAGAGGCCCATCCTATCCTCTTTCCTCTGTGCTTATCAGGCTGTCTTTAAATAAATAATAAGCATATATTTAAAGAATATGGGCTGAAGCAATACTAAATTGGCCTACACAGACAGCTGTCTGTCTTGGTCTAGCCTTGATTATCTGTATCCATTTACTTTAAAGGGAATGAACCATTCCCTGGGCAGTAGCAGAAGCCACAGAGAAACTCAGGCATCTTAACCAAGTCTGGCATCCTATGCATTAATATCCCATTGCTAATAGTAATTCATCCCATTTGTTTATTTATTAGCAACAGTTATATGCACTGCTCAGATAACTTCCTCATCCAAATTAAATATTAGCATATTAGGTCAACAACATCAGTCTTCTGAAGGTGATATCTCTCTGAAGTACAAAAGGGATTCAACAAATCAAGCAAAGACCTGTAGCCTACTTCCTACCAGGCATTGTCCTAGGTACTGTGACACTTAGTTCATTCAGAAGACTACCGTGATAGACAAGCTAAGAAATGTCTTTGTGGAAGAACAAAAATAATCTTCAGTATATCATCTTTACAAAAGTGTAGACATATCCTAAACAGCTCTATCTCCCTTTAACAACTCATTGTGAGTACTTTATCCATGCAGTTATCTGAATCCCTTCAGCATGTATTCTGTTCATGTCTCTAGCACTGCTTGGTATGATGAATGTATAACTCAAAGAGTACAGTAGAATTTCCTTCTATATGTTCTAAAATTACTTCTTTCAACATGCAAGTGCTTCTTCTCCCCTTCAGTTTCAGTGCTGCATAATCTGGTGAACCACTCCTGATTACATAGTATATAAACTTCATATTTTCATGAAATGTAATCATGTTCCTATTCGGTCTTCCTTCCAAAATGCTTTATCCCCTGCAGTAAGTCATCAGTCCTTAAGTCATTTTTGAGGCCATCCTGAAAATTTTCTAGCTCTTCATGTTTTTACTGATGTGTGTGGTTGACAAAAGAGTAGGCAATAAACACACAAATATAGACAGTGTGATTCTGTATATATTTAGGTTGATGTCTCCATGATTACTTAATAATACATAGGTCAGTATGTCATACAATCATTTATCATTAATTCATGTTTCTGATCCAGACACATTTTTGCTATATGAACTTCCTTACTGCAAAAACAAACAAACAAATAAAACAGCCCTAATGTAACAGACACCTGTTTAGCACATTCCTTTAAAACTCCTTGCTGTTGTTGCATTCTCTTCCCTGATTTTGGTTTTCTGTGTACACTTAAGCACTCATTTATGTACTTAAAACAAACGAGCAAAACAGAGCAAAACATAATGTATCCCTCCTTTCCTCCTGGCAAGACACCAAACAACAAACCTTCTCCTTATTCCCTACATATCCCTTATTTTCTCTTTAACATATTTCTACTCCCTCCCTAAACTCCATTTTCTCTTCTGGCCTGTAGGGGTTCTTTCTCGTCTTTTTTTTTTTTTCCACGTAGCGTATGTTAAAAACATAACAAAAAGAAAAGACTGCTTATTCCCCAGCTAATGCATAGCTAATGCAATGAGGAGTGAATAGATCTCTTAAGCCACATAAATTTTAGCAATCAACAGTATCTTCTGTGCGTGGAACTTAAAAATATAGCTTTTAGCTGGGTGCGGTGGCTCATGCCTGTAATCCCAGCACTTTGGGAGGCTGAGGCAGGCGGATCACTTGAGGTCAGGAGTTTGAGACCAGTCTGGCCAACATGGTGAAACCCTGCCTCTACTAAAAATACAAAAATTAGCCTGGCATGATGGTGGGCGCCTGTAATCCCAACTACTCGGGAGGCTAAGGCAGGAGAATCACTTGAATCTGGGAAGCGGAGGTTGCAGTGAGCCGAGATTGTGCCACCGCACTCCAGCCTGGGTGACAGAGAGAGACTCTGTCTCAAAAAAAAATAAAAAAAACCTCTTGACATTTCATATTTTATGAATGCCAATTGCAAAAGTGTATTTAGGTAATAATTAACTGCTTTAAAACTAGACTCTACAACATTGGATATGATTTATGATGATGCCTTGGGTGCAGGAAATATATATTAAATACTCGATCGGTCTTTATTCTGATGACTACATGAAAAATATCCCACTATCTTGTAGGTTGTACTTTTTAATGCAGATTTCTGGTGGAAGTTTAGTTAGCTCTGTGAATGTTTTTGATGAATAGATGGGAATCATGTGGTGGCCTGGTTAAGAATGGGATGGAGTATTTGGGTTTTCCCTTTTTAGGAGGTAATAGTCCTTTGGTACCATCTAGATGGTCTATGGGCTAGTGTTCTGTAGAATTCATGCAAATATGGGAGCAACATACATTTAAATAAGTTAATGAGTTCTAGAAACTGATGCTTTTTAATGTTCCACTGGCGTGTCCTCAGAAAGGTTTCATTCGCTGTTGTATGCATTCACTGGAGAAGCTTAAAAAAAGCACATGAAACTTGATAGTAATGGGACTTCAGGGGTCTTAAATCTTTTATTAAACTGGTCCACTCTAAGTACTTTTAGCATAGTCTACAAAACCATCATTGGCCTAGAACTCCCCAAAGAAAGCCTCTATTGAGTTTTCTTCCTGAATTTTCCAGTGGCAGGTTCAATGCCACAGGGCTGCACCGAGATGTAGGTGGGATCCTCACCTCTAAGTAATCAGGCCACTGAGTAAGTAGGTGGCATTATATTTCAGTGAATTTGAACTAAACAGGAAATTCACAGGAATAATGTTGACCCAAGCATAAGGAAGGAGATTGTTGAATCTAATATTCTAAAATATATAATTTGTCAACAACTAAGAATCCACATATCAGTCTGGAAAGATAAGTCACATACAGAATATTTTCTTTTTGTAACCTAAATATCTGCACTAGTTGACTAGACAATACTGTCAGTTCCTAATTTTAGAGGCCTTGGACTCATTTTTACAGTATAGGCATAAACTAAATATGAGGTTCAAAACAGCTAGCTTTTTTGAGAACATAACTAAAAGTCCCTGTCAGAAGCTGCTTGTTGTTAATGAAAAGCCTGTTGGAATAGAAGAATATAATAAAAACCAACTGTCCTTCTCAGCTGACTTAATTTTTGAAGAAAGCTGAAGAAACACTGACATGTGACCTGTGGTTTGAGAGATTCCCAAATAAACTCATCGAATGTATTTAGATACAAACTTGACCCTACGGAGATTTGCAATTTCTGTTTTGTAGATATGATGGCTCATGGAAGGATGCATATACATTTTCCTTTGACTGGGACTCTGGAAGTCAGTATGTTCCCCTGTCCTCCAGCTGCATTAATCATCTCAGAGCAGCCCAAAAAGATTCTGTAAAGATTCCACAGAATTTACAATCCTACCAGCCCTTTTTTGCAAAGCCCTTTGATACTATTCGCAGACTTTGGGTTCAGAATGAGAAGGCATGGGACATATGGCTTCTTCCTGGAATGTTCATAGTTTTCCTTTTGCTGTTTAGGAATAGGAAGCCTTTATTAATTTAAAGCAAATGTCCACAAGAAGCATATCATCCTCTAAGAAGTTTGGTAATACCTATCAAATTTTTAAATCAGGAGAGGATTCTTGGAAGATGGCAGACGAGGAAACATCAATGTAAATTTCCCTAGATCCCTTTACAAAAAGAGTAACTAAATAGCAAAGCCCACAACTCTTGGAAATATATATGATAAAGCTAGGTGACAGAGTATCTCCATAAACTTCAGAACACTAGCAACAGGGGATGGCCACAAGACCTGCATGCTGTTAACACCTGTGCAGGAAGAAGCAGAGGGAAAGAATAGTGTATCTAAAAGATCTGGGAGCAGGAAAGCTATGAATATGATAGGTATTCATTGGAAGGCACAGTGGGCCGGTGTGATAACAGCGGCTGAATCTGGAGGAATTTCACCCTTTTCAATAGTGGATGAGTGCACAGAGTCCACAGTGAGAAGAATTGAAGGCGGTTGAAGCAATGTAACCCCTATGAACTCTTAAGACTGAAAAGTCAGAGCATCTTTCCAAGGCAGGGCCCCCACACTGAGGAGAAACTTTTGAGAGTAGAACCAAAATTGTGGTTCTACTACTTTTGGAGTCGAACCAAAAATTGGATTAGGATAATAGAGACAAAGGAAGATAAATTTCTGATTTAAAAAGGGGAGAAGAACACAGCCAGACATCTCAGAAAGCTGGCCACTGTGTTTTTGAAGACCTCACAAAGGTTACAAAACAGGGACCTCTGTGAAGTTAGCTTTTCTAACTCCGAGCCATGACTTTTTTTTTTTTTTAAGAGATGGGATCTCACTATGTTGCCCAGGCTGGTCTTGAACTTCTGGATTCAAGTGATTTGATTTTCTTGCCTTGGACTCCCAAAGTGCTGGGATTACAGGTAAGCCACTGCACCCATCCTGATCCATGTCTTTTAACTAAACATGCCCCCAGATAAAAATTTAGGAAAACTAATTTTACATAGAAATGAGCAACAGAAAAGGATCCAGGTTAAATCCCATACAAATTTTATTAGAAAAAAGAGAATAAGGAGCTCAATAGGGCAAGTCCTCAAATACTAAATAAGATCAAAACTGTAACCTACCGTTTCAAAATGAAATGAAAGACACTAGGAAAGTTATATAACATACGAAAGAATAACACAAATCAAAATTAGAAAAGCTCAGAAATGAGGCAGAACTCAGGAAAGACTTAGAAATAAAAGAAAAATTTAGTTCAAAAATACTAAATAAAAAGGAACAAAAGAGCAAATAAATACAACAAATAATACTTTAAAATACATACAAGGCAAAAAGGAGGACAATCTTTAAAATCTATATGAAATGAAGAAAGAAGTAAAAAGATCCAAGAGAAAGTGAGAAATATCCATGGTAGGCAAAGACACACACATACAATAATAGGAGTCTCTGAAGAAGAAACGCAAAGCATGGGAACAGAATAAATATTTTTAAAAGGAATATTCAGGAAACTTTCCTGAAATTAAAAAGATATCTATCTATCTATCTATCTATCTATCTATCTATCTATCTGTCTATCTATCTATCTATCTAAAACTATGTGTAGAAAGAGCACACCATGTACCTGAGAATTGACTTAGAGTGATGAACCAAGACATATTCTAATAAAATTACTGAATATTTAAAAAAAGGAAAACGTCTTTTGGTATATAGTTCTAAAAGACAGTGACTTATAAGGGAAAGACAATTAAGTTAGCATCATATGTTTCAACAAGAACACTTATGTCTAAAAAAATGGAGTAACATATTTAAGATTCATAAGAAAATATGATCTGAGGATTTTATATGTGGAAAAACTGACTTTCAGTTACAAATAATATAAACTGCTATCAATATGCAAGAATTCAGGAAATATTGTTCTTGTGAACCATTCCTGTGTATCTACTGGAAAACAAACTTCAGAATGACTAGAGACACATCAATGTAAAGACTCCTGGTGAGCATTAAATATGTAGAATTAAGATTAAGGCCAGGTGCAGTGGCTCACGCCTGTAATCCCAGCACTTTGGAGCCCGAGGTGGACAGATCCCTTGAGCCCAGGAGTTCGAGACCAGGCTAGGCAACAAGGCGAAACCCTGTTTCTTAGAAGAAAAAAAAAAAAAAGATTAAGTGAGGGATAAAAGAGATCAAGTATTGTGTGTAATGGCTACATACTCTGACAATGTAGATACAGTAAAATTACTTTTAGAAAATAGAGGCAAATGCGGAGAACAAATTAAAAAATGTATCTCTTAATAATTAAAAAAATTTTATTATAATTTTATTACAATAGAGACAGGGTCTCATTATGTTGCCGAGGCTGGTCTCAAACTCCTGGGTTCAAGCAGTCCTCTCACCTTGCCTTCCTAAAGTTCTGGGATTACAGGCATGAGCCACCACACCTGGGCATAACTCTTAGTAATCATATTGGTTGAGGTACTGCAGCATTGTTGTTTTGAGCCTGTTGCATTTATAAAAACCAATGAGACTAAATTTGAATTGGAATATAAAAATGAATTCAAAAGCTGTTTTATATTTTAAAAACATATAGGTATTTTTGGGCTGGGTACGGTGGCTCATGCCTGTAATCCCAGCACTTTGGGAGGCCAAGACAGGTGGATCACTAGGTCAGGAGATCGAGACCATCCTGGCTAATATGGTGAAACCGCATCTCTACTAAAAATACAGAAAATTAGCCAGATGTGGTGGCACGTGCCTGTAGTCCCAGCTACTCGCGAGGCTGAGGTAGGAGAATCGCTTGAACCCAGGAGGCAGAGCTTGCAGCGAGCAGAGATCGTGCCACTGCACTCCAGCCTGGTGACAGAGCGAGACTCCATCTCAAAATAAAATAAAATAAAATAAAATAAAAATATATATATATGGGGGGGGCAGCGGGGGATTTTCTAGCTCTGGCCACTGAAAAGGCTTAGAAACTGTAACTAACACGGTAATGATGAACATGTTTAGTGCCTGGATTTTGGTTTTGAAATACTATTTCCCATGAAAAGAAATCAGGGTTTGTTGGAGAAATGACAGATTCCAGGTCTGGGGTGTGAGACGCACAAGATGAGCCTGGAATATCTGGTCATGTCAGATAGCAAGGCAGCTATCAAAGGCTACTACGGTCAAATCAAAAGGATTCAAGTGCCAGTGGGAGAGGCTCTCACTATCCAAAGATGGGTCAAATTGAGCTGCAATAAAGATAATGATTGCAATGGCTTAAAACCCATAAAATATGTTGAATGCATGTGTTAATACATACATACGTGAGATCAGGATAACTAAAATAAAAGGTCACCTTTGTAGGGTGATAGGAAAAATTCATTGTCTTGAAAACTGGTAAATAAAATCAAGCTTTTACTTTGCCTTTCCCATCTGAATTGTACCACTGATTAAATAAATAATAGATGAAGGGAAGTATCTTTTTATAGAACTATTCCAACTAGTAAGTGAAAAAGAAATAACGGAATTGGAATATTCTATAGCCCACAATAAATTAATAAATCCAGACATTGAACATTGATGTCTGCTAATGTCATGAAGAGAGACAACCAGATGTTGTGTGCCCTTAGAGGTACCACCCATCACTGTCTTGCCAAAGGAATCAAACCTGAGTCTGGTTAAATCTCTGAATCCAGCTGGCAGGTTGCAGGAAATATGTAAAAGACAGAAGAATGTGTTGAACTGCATCAGGAGTAAGCAACCAGCCCCATCCAGACTGCAGGAAACTCTAGGCCAAATGCTCTAGGTACTTCAACAGATAAGTTGCATGGAAAAGAAAAGTTTGAAGAGGAAAACTGTAGGTTTACGAGATGTTAAGGACATATCAAAGTTTTCAAAAATGGACAAAACTGAACTACAGTGTTTAGGGATGCCAATTGGGTGATAAACCACACACACACAAAAATAGAAGGAAGTGATTTCTGTAGATGTCAGTATAGTAGTTACTTATAGGGGAGGGAGACAGTTGTGTTCACAGCAGAGCACTTGGAGAACTTCTGGCTTCTTATGTGGCGGACAAAAGTTCTGTTTCTGGCTGGGTGCGGTGGTTCACACTTGTAATCCCAGCACTTGGGAGGCTGAAGTGGGCAGATCACTTGAGGTCAGGAGTTTGAGACCAGCCTGGCCTGCATGGTAAAACCATCTCTACTAAAAATACAAAAATTAGCTGGGTGTGGTGGTGGGATCCTGTAATCCCAGCTACCTGGGAGGCTGAGGCATAAGAATCCCCTGGACCCAGGAGGCGGAGGTTGCAGTGAGCTGAGATTGCGCCATTGCACTCCAGTTGGCCAGGTGCCGTAGCTCATGCCTGTAATCCCAGCACTTTGGGAGGCCAAGGCAGGTGGATCACCTGAGGTCAGGAGTTCAAGACTAGCCTGGCCAACATGGCGAAACCTCGTCTCTACTAAAAATACAAAAATTAGCCAGGTGTGGTAGTGCGTGCCTGTAATCCCAGCTACTTGGGAGGTTGAGGCACAAGAAATGCTTGAAACCTGGAGGCGGAGGTTGCAGTTAGCTGAGATGGTGCCAGTGCACTCCAGCCTGGGTGACAGAGTGAGACTCTGTCTCAAAAATAAAATAAAATAAAGTAAAATAAAATAAAATAAAATAAATTGATGTTATCTTTCCCGGCAATGAGTTTTTTCAATCTCATGTTTTATTTAAAAACTTTGAGAGTAATTTAAGAACCACCTCAGACTCTGCTTTATGATTTTATGCACTTGTTAGTGATTTTCTGTACTCCTCTGCTTTTCTCCATTGTTCACATTCTTCTCCCTTGCTTTAGAGCTTTTCTTGATTCTTCCAGCATTTGGTTGGAGTATAAGGATCTACTTGAGTACAGTCTCACATTGTTTCCATTTTCAACATTTTTTTTCTGACCAGAACTACATTTTTTAATATTATAGTCATTGCTCTGAAAGCTTGTGCATGACTTCCTTTTATTTCTCATTTAATTAAGAAAGAAGGAATATATTCTACTTTGAGAGGTAGGCCATGTGACTATTTTAGTAGTTTCTATTGGGAGAAGACTATTTGCATTATTGTTTTCGGTAGAAATTTTAGATTACTTAGTTCCTTGAACAACATAAAAAAATCTAGATTTAGAAGGACTTAAATTAGAGAGAGGCTTCCTCCCATCCCCCAAGAATGGCAATTCCTTGGCTATATGGGAGAATTTCGAAGATAAGAGGAAAGAGAAGATTTGGGCTACCACTTTACTTTGTTTTCCAAGTTCTGAGAAAGCCTATTTGGCAAGAAATACAAATTGATCCAAAGATTATTTTGACTGAATCAACAACATAGGCGCTCTAAATTACAAAAAAGAAAAAAAGAATAATAACAAAAAAAAAAAAACACATTACTTTTCCTCCTGAAAATATTTAAATAGAGAAGCAAGGAACAATAGGAAAATGTTCTTAGAAGAACATGGCAATTTGTGTCTTCTACCCAGAAAAAGATACAAGAGATAATGTCAAATAAGTGCTTTCAGAGTCAAAAAGGCTGGCAGCCCGGGACCTCGGTTTTCACTTCTGCTAAGCATTTTCTCCCTTTCCAACTGCAACACAGTCTTGAAACTACAGAAATATTTTTCTTTTTCTGTTTTTTTTTTTTTTTTTTTTTTTTTGAGACAGAGTCTTATTCTGTCACCTAGGCTGGAGTGCAATGGCGCAATCTTGGCTCACTGCAACCTCTGCCTCCCGGGTTCAAGCCATTCTCTTGCCTCAGCCTGGGATTACAGGCACACGCCACCATACCTGGCTAATTTTTGTATTTTTAGTAGAGACAGGGTTTTGCCATGTTTGTCAGGCTGGTCTCAAAACTCCTGACCTCAGGCGATCTACCCGCCTTGGCCTCTCAAAGTACTGGGATTACAGGTGTGAGCCACCACACCCAGCCTACAAAAATTCTTTTCACCAATCAAACCATAAAACAGCAACAACAAAAACAACTGTATAAGAGATGTTTTATTTTAAGTTTGTATTTTGCTTTGTATTGTTTGTTTTATTAGCAACTCCCAAAACACACATGACCCCAGAGAATAAGAAGACCACAGACCTGAGTTGCTTTTCAGACATCAGATAGCTGTCCTTGTGGATGAAAGAAACTCCTTTCCAACTTTGAAGAAAATGTCCAGGGATCGGGGAGCAGGCATGTGATATTCTTCAAGGTGCCACCAGTCTCTCTCAATAAAACATCTCCAATGGGAAAACATGGAACCCAGAAAGGGCTGGTGTGGGAAAAATATGACAAGGATGGCTGGCAAAGTAAGCCCATGGTGAATTCAACCCTGAGAAAGCAGATTTCCTGGAGTGTGCAAGCTTTGCTTAGGCTTAGTTTTAATAAATAATAAAGAGACACAATTAAACAAACTAAAGGTGATCTTGCCCCGGATGGCTCCTTAGGATCTTTAGAACATGGCAATTCAATTTAAACGCAGAGCCCCTACTCTGCTGGACTGACAGGAAATTGAACTGTCCAGGTCATGACTTCCGTGTATGAAGTGCAGCTGTCCAGGTCACCCCTGGAACATCTTTCACACCCTTGCTGAGGGCCCTGCTAGGAACCAGGCATCTTAAGAAGCACTAGGTCATCTGGAGGCCCTTCCCATCATTAGTTCACATGAGCACGTCCCAGTCTGCATGGTCTCCTTGGGGTTACCCCTCTGCTATTAAATATTTTCTAGAAAAAAAAATGACTCTTTGGCAAAGACTCAGCCTCCCTGAGGCACATAGAGCAAGGGGGTACCACCAAGAAGCAGGTGACATCCTTGAGGCTTCTGGATTCACAGACCTTTTTAGTTTAGGAAAATACAGCCCTCCTCAAACCCTGTTCTTCTCTGCAGGTTTATTTGAAATGAAAGCCTGGAAGTCCAGCCACAAGTCTCTCCTGAGGCTGAGACACAGAGCCAGCCAGAATGAAAAAGGGAAAGGGGAAAATACAAAGAGAGAAATTAAATCAGTATCTCAAAGATTTTCCTCTTTTTTCTAAAATGAAATTCCTTTCATTTTAGTGTTTATTTTAGAGTTGAGGCAACTGAGACATGGGCATAATGACCAAAGGCACACAACTAGTTACATACAGTGACACAACCAGTTACTGACAGCTACTAGTTACTGACAGATACTAACAGCCAACAATAGCTGGCTTTTTCTATTATACCATGGTGCCTCTTCATTTTTTCTAATTTCCAACCTCTGTTCTATTCTAAACTGCCCTTGTTAATAGGCACTTAAGTCTCTGCACCTAGAGTCTTAGACATATTTGGAAACTTCTCTTAAGCATGTTGATCCATCCAGGGCTGAATTATCTGTGATCGAAAGAATTACTCCACCCTGGGGCATATCCAACAAGATGAAAGATTCAGAAATAAATTACATTGTGCTCCATTCTTCCTGGCTCTCAATATCTTCCCGCATAAGAAATCAGTTTCCTAAGAGTCTCCAGGCTCCAAAAGGCCATCCTAAGGGATGAAGGCAAAGTCTCATGGGTCCAGCCACCCACCACAGACATCTCTAGGATGACTTTGGGGACCTGATTGTTCCTGTGGCAATGATGCATGTGGCCTGGGAGTTTTGGGAAAGGTAGGTTCATGAGCTATTTATGTGTAGTTAAGTGTTTGGTCTTTCTCAGCATCAACTGGCAAGGCCATGTCCTCATCCCACTGCCTCTGAGAGTCACTGCTTAGCTGTGTCTAAGCAATGAGGGGAAGAGGGGGTGATATTGTGTCTAACTTTGAGAGTAATCATTACTGTGTCAGTGTGCAAATGACAAGTTCCAGTGGGTAGTGTAGGAGGTTTTCTAGTTATTTTGTCTATTATAGGCATGGTCCAATACTTCCTCTTCCTCTTTCTTTTAATAAAGGACTGCAAGAGAACAGGATGTACTGTTATGCTTTATAATTCAGGCAGACAATACAGGTATTGGCTAACTTGATTTGCCATGATCAGCTGCCTTTTTTTTTAAGCCAATCTGGCAGAAAAGAGTTGGACTGTTGTGAGAGTTGCATCGGCCCTTCCATTGCTTTTCTGTCCAATCCATTCATTAGCAGCAGAATAGTCAAGGGACCACATTACTTTGCTGTAGAACAGAGAGGTCTGTGGTTGTGAGTGGGTTGACTGGGAACAAAGTTCTATCACTCCAATTCTGATTCTGGATTCTGAAGTCATTGCTAAGTTACTACCAGTCCTCATCTCCACAAATCACTTGGTGGACAATTAAAACTAAGTTAAACAAAGTTGAGCCTACTGAATACAATTTTTTCTTGCAGTCGGGGGCAGAGGTGTGGTGGGAAGGGGGGCCAAAACTAGACCTAACCCAGTAAGTGAAGAGCAAACAGCCACAGTGGAGGTTCTCATGGTGGCTCGGGTACTTCCTCATGCCCCGCCTCTGCACCTGCCGTCTCTCTGCAACCAGAGTCCCTCTGAATGCTACCGCCACAGCCACTTTCTTCTGTCACCCTTTGCTCCCTCCTCACAGATTCCCAGGACTTGCCAGACAGAATTATTGCCTTTTCAAATGATTTAAACCTCCTCTCTCAAGGCTTTCCTCCCCAAATTCTCCACCTCCCCTCAATTCCTCTGACTCCCTTGTACATTCCATATTGTTCTCTTTGTCACTTTCTTTCTCTCTTTTTTACCACTGCCATGTCCAGGTATGCTCATGTATGGAGAGACAACATTCTACTTAGGTTAGATGATCTCCTTTTCAAAAATGTGGAGTGTATTTCCACAAATCTCAGACATTGAGTAGGTAGGATATTAGAGTTGCAAGAATGTTTGGACAGTAGCAACTTTAAATATTGCTTTTCTGTTTGTGGTTCTTTGAGACATATCCAAACAACTAATGGAAACAATTTTTTTTCTAAGTTTTAAGTAAGCTCTGTTGCTTTGGTGTCAGCAGCCTCTACTGCTGCCTCTTGCCAGCTTTCCACTTGGTAGAAGATGCTTCCTAAAGATGCACTTTGTGAAGTCTCTGCAGAACCAGCATAGACCAAGCCAAATCATGATGAAAATTCTTGTTGTCTGCTCCTTCTCCCAGTGCAGTCCTGTGTTTCCACTTGTTGAAATATATCTGCCTGTCAATGTCTGAGAACGCCAGCACCTTTTTGATGTTACGAACTCACAGTGCTCCTCTTCCAGAATGCCAGCATTCATAATTTTTAAGCCTCAAACTTTCAAGAAATGGAAGCAATTGAATTACACTGCATTTAAAAGTAGAAATGGTACTATTACATAGCTAGAAATTTCTATCAGGTATGTATTGGCAGTAACATTATTTATGCTTTAAAAAATGAGTCCTTCTAAATTTACATTTGTGTGCCAGTCACAAGTTATGTTTCTAGAATGTTCTTTAGCTTCAAACAACTTTCTTTTTGTCTCAGAAATTCTGATTGCTGTGATACAGAAATTTACAGAAGTTTGAATTGAAACAAAAAGTTTCAAAACTCAGCTGGACATAAATTATATTTATTACTGTGAGGAAAACACTTAGTTGTAACATCTCTTACAGGAAAGTTTTTGAATTTTTTAGATATGACTAATAACAATTTATGAGGTACAACTTCACAAGGAGAAAAAGGATTTGAGTGAAAACTTTTGGAGGTAAAATAGAAAATCACAAGTGTAACTATAGATGAACTCCTATAGAAATCATCTACTAACTTAATTGAGCAAGTGAAGTCCATTAAACTTTCAAAAATCAAACATGCATGATTGAGTTCTTTTTATTTACCTGCAGAGTTGTTTGTGGAATCTATTATTTTCAAAGCATGCTATCATAACATGGGTTGTCAATAACTTGATTCTAGTAATATGGTAGAAAGGACATTGAATTAGGAATCAGATAACCTGGGTTTTATTTTCACCCTGCTATTTACCAGGTTTGTGACTATGGTCATGTCTCTTCAATACTTTGGATCCCTGCCTTCTCATCTGTTCAACAGGAATAATAAATACCCTACACCTCCTTGCCTCTTAATGTTGTTGTGAGGATCAAATAAGGTCCTAGTTGTTAAATAACTTTGAAACTATAAAGTGCTATACAATATAACACATTCTGCTCATTATTACCTCAGAATTCCTCTCAGATTACATTGCCTCAAATGCATTATTTAGGAAAAGTACAAACTTGAATGCCATATGGAGTCCTTGTTGACACTGCAGATGTTGGTTAATTTTAGATTCTAAAAGAACAAAAGAACAGAAGCACTACCAAGCAAATTAGCCTCTCTTTAGCTTTTTCTTCGAAATCTCATATTATACGAATACCAAACTAAAAATGGCAGGCTAAATATTATAGACAATTACATCATTTGAAGCATTGAAATTCTGTATATCCAAGCCCTTTTGCAGAATATGAGTTTATTCCCTCCAAAGCAGATTGCCAATGAATTTAATGCTATAAGATTAATTATGGTTACTCTTTTGAGGGCCAAGTGAAAGAATTTTAATCTTAAACTTTAACTGTAAATAATACAAAACCAAGGAACACTCAAGAATCTCAGAACCACAAAAAGACCTGCAATCCACTTTGGTAGCCATAGTCTCTCTTGAGCTAATGGAAAACTGAACTAAGCTTAGCTAACCTTGGGCCTCTCTGAAAATCTGGTCATATTTACAAGAGGGCATTTCTTTGCAGAAGAACAGGTGTGACAGACGTCCACATATTCATGACAACTGTTTTGATGGCTCCATCAGTTTGGGAAGACCTGTCCTGCTCACATGTACCATCTGTAAGACATCTTTTTGCATCTTGTCAAATCCAACTTCTGCTTACACATGCATAAGCAAGAGGTGTTTTTGTAAAATATATAGATGGCATCTGTCATTCTATCTTTTGTTTGCATACCACCCACTCACAAAATATATGCTAGAAAAAGCTGAGCATTTTGTAAGTGTCTTGAAATTTTAAAAAAATTATGGAAGCAATGGAAGAAATGATCCTTCATATCAGAGCATATTCAATAGATTACCTGAAGTAGTTTAAAGTGGTCTATTTGATATTCTAAGCCTATGTTTTTAATGACATTTTCCAGAGAATAATTCTGTCCCAAGACTGCTCACTAGGTCTTAAGGCCTTAAGATACTGATGAAATATCACTCTAACTAGAAATAATTTTCAAATACAGGCTATCAATGTTTCACCTATAAAAATCTTGTTCCTCTAAAAGAGGCAAAAATGACAAAAGATGTTTTAATTTATATTTTAGTAACTTAGTGGCCACTATAGGATATATTTCAAAGTATGCTCTCATGTGGATTAGAAATATTAAAAGTAAATCCAAAGGGTAGGCTTTATGACACTGCCTATTTTGGATGCAGTCTAGACTCACTTTTTAAAGTGTTAACTATGTTATCAATGTCCCTCTACCCTGCTCATATGCATTCAGTACTAAAGACCTGGTAAGACAGGTGCTACCTGATTCCATGTTTCCTAGTTCTCTCAAATTGGAATAACATTTTAACCCTCCAAATATTTGTCCCACATGAAGAATTTTGGATCCGTCAAGATGATTACAGGCCTGAACCAGAAACTGATTCAAACAACTTCATTCACTGCTGAATGTGAACTGCAACTGACCCCTAAAGTAAATTGGCTTAATTCCCTCAGGTTACCATCTGTTCCCTTCCTTCTTTAACTTCACCAGTGGGCTGAGTTTAATCATAGACCTGGAGGAGTCCTCGGAGGAAGGGGAAGGAATTCTGGCCTGGGTTGGTGTTCAGTCCTTGGGTAGGGCTGCCATAGTAGCATTATTCCTACCATGAAAAGCAGACTCTGGGAATTAACTAGAGAAATCATTTGTCAAACCATGGGAACACCATGAGTTTAATTTGTCTAATTTTACTTGAAGATATTACATCAACTAAAAATCCTCTGCCAGAGATTTAAAAACATAATCCAAACTAACTTAATGAAAAAGGTGAGTTTGGCCGGGCACAGTGGCTCATGCCTGTTATCCTAGCACTTTGGGAGGCCAAGAAGGGGGGAATCACTTGAGCTCAGGAGCTCAAGACCAGCCTGGGCCACATAGCAAGATGCCCATCTCAAAATAAATAAATAAATAAATAAAAATAAATAAAAATTTAAAAAGGAAGAAAAGTTCAAAAAGGTTAATTTATTGGTTCTTGTAACTGAACAATTTAGGGCATCTGATTGAGGTGAAGCTTGATCTAGGGCTCCAACAGTGTGACCCAGGACCTGATTTCTCTCTCTCCATTCTCAATTCAGCATCTTCAATATTGGTTCCATCTTTGGGCAAGTTCACCCTTTGTATGCCCAATATGGATGCAAGCTACGCCAGGGACTACTTGCACCTAGGCTCAGATCCAAGTTGACTTTTTCTTGTGAGTCCAGAATGGATTATTGTGACTGAGGGAATAGGACATACTAGATGGTATAGGCCAAAGTCACATGCTTCACCCCTAAGGCAGGCAGGGAAGGATTAGATGTGGGGACATCACTCCCCTTGTCAATCCCATGGACCGTGAATAAGGGAGGACCGTAGTTCCCTGAAGACCATGAGAGTGTGGTCAGTAGAACTGATATTCTCGACAGACATTGGGACTATGTGCACAAATAATTTCAGAAAATACTATTTTTCACATAAGAGGGAATTCTGGATAAAGTCCAAGTCTTAACAGCTGAGGAAGAAAAAAAGGTAATAGCTAAAGGATAGACTGTACCATTTAAAAAATGGAAGATAGTTTCAACTAGAATTGGACTAGATACTCTTCAGAGAGTTTGGAGAGTTCTATAATTTGTAGATTTTGTGATTTCTGACGTGCACTGGAGCTAGGAAAAACTTTCTGGATGGTTATTTGCTGTATCTTGTTAACCTCATGTTCTATTTTTAAATACTTTCTCTTATGCTATAATTAAACAAGAAAAACCCAAAACAAAAAAACCTCCATACACATGAAACAGAACCAAAGAGAAATTCTATGGGGAAAGATAATTTTATTTTCTAATAATGATAGTGGCCAGGCATGTTGGCTCACGCCTGTAATCCCAGCACTTTGGGAGGCCAAGATGAGTGGATCACTTGAGCCCAGGAGTTCAAGACTAGCCTGTACAACATGGTGAAACCCTGTCTCTACCAAAAATACAAAAATTTAGCCGGATGTGGAGGCACGTGCCTATAGTCCCAGCTATTGGGAGGCTGAGGAGGGAGGGAACCTCCTGAGCTCAGGAGGTTGAGGCTGCAGTAAGCCATGATTGCACCACTGCACTCCAGCCTTGGTGACAGAGTGAGACTCTGTGTCAAAAAAATAGAAAATAAAAATGATAGTGATGTGGCTGGGCTAGCTTCTTAAGATGTATATATTTTTTAAATGGCGACTCACACTACCACATCACTCATACACATTTCTACATCTGTATATATTCTCGCAAAGAACTCATGTAAGTTTAGGATCCTTCTATCCTCATCTTGTATATCTGGAATCTGATAAATAAGAAAAGGTCTTTTGGGAGTAGAGGGGGGAACTAGTGTAAAGATAGAATACCTGCTCTACATGGCCCAGTTATAAAGCACATTTACAAAAGTCTACCCACTTCACCAAGCCCTAAAATCTATGTTCCAAAAGCAACTATGGGAAAGTGAAAAATTACTAAGGGAAATGAGAAGGAATGCTAATGAAAAATGGTCAAAGAGTATTTGGCCCTGGGGCTAGGGTAGCACTAGAGCTGTTTCAGGCGGGGAATACCTTACAAGTTTTCAATTCCAAACCCATCAATCCTATTTGAGACTTCATTCCAGAGATGCTTCTATATGTTGAATTAAGAAAATGCAAGTTTTCTAGAGGATGCAATTCATTAGCTGGGGCATAATCAAATTGAATTTTATTCTCTCTGAGTTTTTTTTTCTTCCCTTTTAAAGCATCATTCCAACTATTACTGGTTGCAGGAGAGGCAGATTAAATATTTTTAAATGTTCCTTATTAGAAAAAATATGGCTGGGTGCGGTGGCTCATGCCTGTAATCCCAGCACTTTGGGAGGCCAAGGCTGGTGGATCACTTGAGGCCAGGAGCTTGAGACCAGCTTGGCCAACATGGCAAAACCCTGTCTCTACTAAAAATTCAAAAATTAGCTGGGCATGGTCGTGGGCGCCTGTAATCGCAGCTACTCAGGAGGCTGAGGCATGAGAATCACTTTAACTTGGGAGACAGGTTGCAGTGAGCTGAGATGGTGCCGCTGCACTCCAGCCTGGATGACAGAGCAAGACTCTTGTCTCAGAAACAAAACAAAATCAAAATAAAACCCACAAAGAATGTATAGGGTACTCTTTTTTTTTTTTTTTTTGACGGAGTCTCACTCTGTCACCCAGGCTGGAGTGCAGTGGCACGATCTCGGCTCATTGCAACCTCTGCCTCCTGGGTTCAAGCAATTCTTCTGCCTCACCCTCCTGAGTAGCTGGGATTACAGGCACACACCACCACGCCCAGATAATTTTTGTATTTTTAGTAGAGACAGGGTTTCACCACACTGGCCAGACTGGTCTCATATTCCTGACCTCGTGATCCGCCTACCTCAGCCTCCCAAAGTGCTGGGATTACAGGCGTGAACCACCGCGCTGGCCTGTACAGGGTACTCTTAATGAAATGAGAAAGTTAATTCTTGGAAAACTGAGGTTCTAATTTGGAGTCCCAACATCTTAGAACAGTCCTTTGGAAGATGTTATCAGTTTATTACAGTTTGGGAGACCTCTGGGGATTTATCATAAGGATATATTTGCAGAGATGTGCCAGGTTTTTCACTACAGAATTGTTTGTAAGAAATAGCAACGACTGGAAACAACCCAAGTGTTCGTCAAGAGGGGAACGATTAAATAAACTATGGCATATCATGCAGTGTAACGCCATGCAGATGTTGAAAGAATGAGGAAGCTCTCTTAGTATTGATATAAAAGATCCCCAAGGAACATTGTTAGAAAAGCAAGATACAGATCAGGGATACAATATGCTACCTCCTATGTAAGAAGGGGGAAGAGAAGAAATGTAAGAATTGCTTGTACTTGTATGAAGAAACACCGAAAGGATATACAGACAAACCAATATAAATAGATAGCTCTACCTATGAGAGTGTGTTAAGGGGGAGAACAGAGTGAAAGGGTAGGGTAGGAGAGAGACTTTTTTATTTTTCATGGCCAGCTCTTACAAAGAAGGAGAGAGACTTTCCACTCCACCTTTTTACAGTAGTCTCCCCTGATCCCCCTTGGGGATGTGTTTCAAGACCCCCCATAGATGCCCGAAGCTGCAAATGATACTGAACCCTATATATACTATGTTTTTTCCTATAAATGCATACCTATGATAAACTATAATTTATAAATTAGGCACAGTAAGAGATTTGAACAACTAATAATAAAACAGGACAATTACAATATGCTGTGATACAAGTTATGTGAATGGTCTCTCTTTTTCTCTCAAAATACCTTATTGTACTGCAGATTTGAGCAACCTCAGACTACTATTTTGTTTTCTTTCTTTGAGAATTTTCACCTTTTTACTTAAAGGGAGCATTTTTCAGCTTCTCTTTTGACATATCTGAATTTCCAGCTTCCCTACTCTTGTGCTTTGGGGCCATTTTTGAGTAAAATAAGGGTTCTTTGAAGAGAAACACTGCAATACAGCGACGGTCAATCTGATAAGCGAGATGCTACTAAATGACTAATGGGTGGGTACAGGGATGATTCACATCCTGCTGGATGGGACAGAGTGGGATGATGGGAAATTTTATCACGCTACTCAGAACGACGTGAAATGTAAAACTTTTGAATTGTTTATTCCTGGAATTTTCCATCCAATGTTTTCAGACCACAGTTGACTAGAGGTAACAAATCACAGAAAGCAAAACCATGGATGGGGTTTTGATTTGTAAAATGTGAATGTATCAGCTGGTTAAATATAAATAAATATTAAAAAGGAAAATGCTTGAAAGAAGTCATTAAAGGAGTCAGAGGGAAACTTCACAAGAGCTGTAGTTGCTTTTAAAACCACAACAAATAACCTGAATCCACCCTCCACAACGAAAGGCATCTTTTCGGTAGGGGTCAAGTTGGGGGCTGCAACAGAAACCCAGACCATACTGATTCCCATTCTCTGAGTGTCCCATTCGCTGAGCACCTGGCCTGTCTAATATCTTCAGTGCGCTTGGCTATCTTTTCATAGCTTTCTTTCCTCTAAGAAATCAGAGATTCTGGAAGATGCTGATGACAATGATTATATTTTATTAATATAATAAAGAGTTAAGTTAAAGCTTTACTAAGAATGTGGGTTATTGCATATATTCATAAATGCCAAGAAAGTTCCCTAGTTATCTTCCCAAGAGGGTGAGACTCCTGGTTCATGTGTCTGGACTGGGTTCCTTCTCGATGCCCTCATGATCACCTGTGTGTAGCTTTGTTATTGAGCTTAAAACATTCCTTGGGAATCACTGGGTATGAGGCAGTCTTTTCCACTAGACTGAGTTTTTTGAGGGCAAGCAATGTGTCTTATTCATTGAGTTTTGTATTCTCAGAACCTATCACAGTGCCTGCCACAAGACTGGCACTCTACAAACTGGTATTTCATCCACCGAATTGCTTAGGCCAAAGTCCTAAGAGTCATATTGAATGTCTTTCCCTCACTCACCCCATTAAATAAGACTTTTCGGTTCTACCTGCAAAACATACATTAAAACCCACTTCTCTTCACCATTTTCAGTGTTACCACCCTAATCCAGACCACTGATATCTGTAGTCTGAACCAAAACAACTAATCTTCCTTCTGATCCTCACTCCCAAAGACCCCAGGATGCATTCTCCATATGCAGATGGAGCAATCTTTATTGTTGTTTTAGAGACAGGGTCTTGCTCCATCACCCAGGGAGGAGTGCAGTGGTGTGATCACAGCTCACTGCAGCCTCAAACTCCTAGGCTCAAGGGATCCTCCCATCTAGGCCTCCCAAAGCGTTGGAATTACAGGCATGAGCCACTGTATCTAGCCCAGAGCACTCTTTTAAAAAATAAGTCATATCACATCTCTGCTTAAAACCCTTCAATGGTTTCCTGTTACAATTAGACTAAAATTTAAACTATTCACCCTGACCTTCAAAGTTCTGCATGATCTGGCCCCACTTGCTTCTTTGATTTCAATTCCTACCACTGCCCCTTGCTTCTGTCATGCCACAAAGATCTTCTTTCAGTTTCTCAAATCTACTTTGTGCGCTCCTGTCTCAGGGTCTCTGCACTCTTCCCTTTGCCTGAAATGCCCTCCTCTTGATTTTCGTATACTTGCTTCCTTCTAGTCATCGATGCTCAAACACCACTTCCTTAGTGAAGCCCACCATGACCACTCCAGTTACATTATTGTTCTGTGCTATTTGTAGCACCTTTAACTATATAGATGAAAATCTTGGTTGGTTTGTGCTTATTGCCCCCACTATCTTGTAAGTTTGATGAAGACTCGTGATCATCTTTGCATGCCTGATGCCTAGAATAGGGCCAGGTATATAATGCTCTAAAAAGTTTTTGTTAAGTAAATAAAGGCCTTTAAAATTAAACATGGATAGAATATTTATTTAATTTCTTTAGAGACCTTTTTATGTCACTATTGAATTATAAAGGCAATAAACGATTATTAAAATAAATGAGGATGTCATGATTGGTTTTTGAAGAAACATTGTAGAAAGTAAGCTAAGAAGCTGGGCATGGTGGCTCATGCCTGTAATCCCAACACTTTTGGGAGGCTGAGGCAGTAGGATCACTTGAGTTCAGGAGGTGGAGACCAGGTTGGACAACATAGGGAGACCCTGTCTCTATAAAAAAAACCAAAATTAGCTGGGCATGATGGTATGTGCCTATAGTACCAGCTACTCGGGAGGCTGAGGCAGGAGGAATGCTTGAGCCTGGCAGGTTGGGGCTGCAGTGACCCATGACTGCGCCACTGCACTCCAGCCTGGGTGACAGAGTGAGACCCTGTCTCAAAAAATAAAAAAAAGAAAGTAGGCTAAGAGAGTTAATTAAGGGACTAATTGGGAGAATACGATTCTACAAAAAACAATAATTTATGTGATAAACCAATCTAGGGAGGCCCAGGCACTATGTCAGGTAGAAGGCATATAAAGATGACTGGACAAGCTGGGTGCAGTGGCTCACGCCTGTAATCCCAGCACTTTGGGAGGCCGAGGCAGGTGGATCACCTGAGGTCAGGAGTCCGAGACCAGCCTGGCCAACATGGTGAAACCCCGTCTCTACTAAAAATACAAAAAATTAGCTGAGCATGGTGGCAGGTGCCTGTAATCCCAGCTACTCGGGAGGGTGAGGCACGAGAATCACCTGAACCTGGGAGGTGGAGATTGCAGTGAACTGAGATTGTGCCATTGCACTCCAGCCTGGGCAACAAGAGCGAAAAACGCCGTCTCAAAAAACAGAAAAGCAAAAACAAAGCAAACAAACAAAACAAAGATAATTGGACACTGGTTTTTTACTGAAGGCACTCAAAATCTATCAGGAGATATAGTTCTGTAATTATAATATCTAACATCTGCATAAAGCAAATCATGTTCATATTTATAATTACTTTATTTGATCACCACAAGGGTCCCATGAGGTAAGGTATTACTATGGTTTTATTACAATTTTATATGTGAAATAACCAAGGCTCAGATAGGTTATGTGATTTGTCTTGGATGACATAGCAAATAACTGAGATTTTAAATTTAAGCCCAGATCTTCTGACTCAGGTCTCCTGTTCTACTTCATCACCATGTCTATTTAGTGTGATAAATGTATGTGCAACCTGTTATAGGAGGTTAAGTGTAACTGAGAGGACTATTTTTATTGGAAAAGTCTGGAAAAACTTTGCCGAGGAAAAGTCATTTAAATGGGGCTGTGAAGGACAGACAGGAGTTTTTCAGGTAAAGAAGGAGTCACATTTTAAGCAAAGATTTGATGAAAAAGCAGAAAGATGACAATGAACAGCACATTCTATGTAGTGGGTAGCAGAGAGGCCCAGTAGAGAAGGTTGGGGCAATTTTGTGCCGTTTTGTATGCAATTGGGTAGTCCATGAAAGCGGGGAACTGAAACAGTCAGATCTGGGCTTTCAAAAGAAAATTAGAGTGGCAGATTGGTAGATGAATTGGAGCATGAAGAAACAAGTTAGGAGTTTTTGCGATCTTGCGAGGTAAGTGTCTGAATGAGGATAGTGAAAATGGAAAATACTTACTAAAAAATGTATGTGTGAGTTAGAGTCACTTATTGACCTTGGGAGGTGGCAGAGAGGGAAGAGAAGATTATTTTAGACAACTTCTAGCATATGTGACTTTGATAAATGATGATTAGCTCAACCATATCGGAGAGTACAGAAAAAGTGGTTTGAGAAGGAAATGGTAGGTGGGGGATGGGAGTTTTCTTGTAGTTAAAGCATTTACCATTAGCCATGTTTGGTTTGAGATGCTTGTTTGTAATAGGTAAGTAGGTATGTCGAGCAGGTAGCTAAAAATATGGTTCTAGACTTCGAAAACAAGGTTTAAGCTGGAGATCTAAATGTTAGAGTCGTCAAAATACAAGTTTTATTAAAATTCCTACTGTAAACGGGCACAAGGAAACTTTTTGGTGTGATGCAAATATTCTATTTCTTGATTATGGTAGTAGTTACAGGGTTATGTATGTCTCAAAACAGATTAAACTGGTACACTTAGAACGTGTCTATTTTACTGAAACATAAATCCCTTAGAAAACCCCACTAAAATTAGTAGAAGTAAACTGCCTTGTACAACACATAAGTGCTGAATAGTTTAAAAATTGACAAACATTAAACTATTTAAAGATGAAATTAACTACTTAAGTTATATAGTTAACTAAGTTTAAATTAGCTATATAACTATTTAAGGGGAAATTGTTCTACACACATCAGTTAAAAACAAGTGATTGGCAGCAAAGAAAGTTGCCATGGTTTCAGTTGCTTCAGAAGCCACTGCTAGATGTGCCAGTTTATTGGCCATTGGGGGATCCCTCCATTCAAAGACCTATTCCCTCCCCAAACCACCTGCCTCCACCCTGAGCACACTCTTCCTCAGCCTATGCCTGCCAACTCAGTGCCACATGGGTTGGCTTCCCCATTTGGTGTGGCTGAGACAACAAAAGTACTTGAAGAATACAATGTGACTCATCGCTGAACAAGAAATGTTTCCTTACTGATTAATTTTAGGCTTATGGCCAATTTGGCCTCCTCATTTGGCATAAATCCCTCAGCATCACTTATGAACTGTCCTTTCAATGCTCAGCTTAAACTCTATTTTGTACAAGAAACCATTTTTACTTTGATGGAAAGAGGTAACAGAAATCTGTTACCTCTATTCAGCTACCAGTATGGACATATCCACTATGAGTATACAATCATCAAACTTATATGTTGGTATCTTGGTTCCATCACTTACTAAGTCTTTGTGACCTTGAAGAAAATGGAGATAATGAAACCTACCTTGCAGGGTGGTATGAATTAAGTCAGATAGTATACGTGAAAATGCCAGTGGCAGCATTGAGTAGGTGCTCAATACATGGCAAATTTCTTGTCAAACCTGACTATCCTTTCCTAAATATTTAGTCTCTTAAGTTTCTTGAACGTGAAAGCACTCTTTTCTGTGCTTTGTACTTTCACCCTAATACAGTGGGATATATTCTCAGGAGTAATTGTGGAATGATGTTTACAAAGCTAGCAGGTCAAGGATAAAATTGAAGAAGATTTATGCAATAAATAGGTGGATGAGGAGAGATCATTCTTAGGGAATGAAAAAAAGGAATTTGATTCAGAGGCGGTGGCAAAGGTCTTTCTTTACATTTCCTCTTTCCATTCATTTACAATTTTATTTTGCCAAAAAGAGGGGACAGAAAGTCTAATCTTGATGAGTGTGAAGCTGCAGGATGATGTGCCAATACACCTGGTACTGGTTCATGCCAGCTGGGAAAGGAGCTTGGCTTCTCAGTGTTTTACTACTGTGGTTTCCTGGGCTGGGCAGCTGGGTGCCTAATGATAAAAACCATAATACTTCATAATTATGTACTGCCCTTTGCCAGAACTTGGATTTAATTATAATGACTATGACAGAACTGGCAACATCTTGCTCCCTATTGGGGTGCAATACCCAAGGGCCTGGAAATACAAAGTGAAGTGGCAACTGCAGCCTTCTCCTGCAGGGCCTATCCTGGCAGTTCACCCAGGGTTCTCTGGGTTTGAAGCTCATCATCAGAAACAAAGAGTGCTTTTAAATTGCTTGCATGTACTTGGCACTGTCAAGTAAAGTAGCGTTTATGAAGCAACTACTGCCACACATGGGGCACAGGATCATGGAGTCCCAGGCCTGGAAGGGACCAAAACAGGTGACATCATTCATAATTCTGTCCCCTGCCCTCAGGCATCACCGCCACTACACTCAAGTAGGCGAGTTCACTGACCTTTTCATTCTGATTTGGGCTGGAGATACTTTTGTGGTAGCCTGTTGCAGGTGTCAGGGGGCTCACCAATTCATTCAACACTCATTTTGTGAGCACCTATTCTGAGCTAAGGCACTGTGGGGGCACAAAGATGCGTAAGATATAATCCTTGACCTCAAATACCTTATCATCTAGTTAAAGGATTTGTATTCAGGTAGCTGTAATATAAAAATATAAAGATAGAGGAAAGTCCTGGCTGATGAAAGGGCATGGAATCAACACACTAAGTGAAAGGATCAAGGCAATTTCTTCTTGGAGAGTAAGAAGAAAGCAGAAGGAAGGGGGAATGGACATCAGTGAAGAGCTGAGCAACAACTTGGGAAGTTCTTATCGGTTTCCCTGCTTTATTGTCTTCATAATACTTATCATTCCCTGAATTATCTCATTTATTTACTAATGTACTTTTACCATTTGTCTTGTCCCACTCAGGAACTTTGTTTTGTTCACCACTACATCCTGAGCATCTCAAACAATGCCTGGTGCATAGTAAGGTGCTCAGTTAAGTACTGGCCTAATAAATAAATGATGCAGGTGAGGCAGTGGCAGTGGCAGTAGAACTGAACAGGAGAAAGCATTTAGTAAATATTACCAACACGATAAAGTTAGAAGAGGTAGGGAGATGTTAGAGCAGTGAGGAAATGGCATGAAAGGTTACTTCCAGGTTCCTGGCTTGGGCAAATAAGTGGATGGCTGTTACCATCAAAAAAAGATAAGGAACGGATGAGAAGGAGGAGCAGGTTTTGTGAACCTCAGAGGGTATATGAGGTCCCACGTGGAGACATCATGACTTGCAAGTGCAGATGCCCAAGAGGCACTTATACCTGCAGATCTGGACGTCATTAAACATACATTCAGCTGTTGAGCCATCAGAATGGTCAGATCACCCAGTGGGCAGAGAGAGAAACGACTGCATGCCCACTAAGTAGAGGACTGAGGGTCAGATCCTTGGGCGTAGAGTCAACAGAGAACAGATTTAGAAAGGCTAACTGAACAGAAAGACAATCTGAGGGTTTAGGGTGTTAGGAAAAGTGGGGTGAGGGTTACATCAGGGAAGAGAAAAAGGCTTCATGTAGTCCACAAAATCCACCGCAGGAGACCAAGCAGGATGACTACAAATCGACCTTTGAACCCGGTCATATGGGTGTCACTGCGAGCCTTAACAGAAGCACTTTTTAGTGGATTAGTTGGGAGAATAACTTAGCCAGTACTTGAGGGATGAATTGAAATAAAGGGTGAGAGCTAGACAGTCTCACAGAAGAGCTTTTTGGTTTATTAAGTTGAGGCGCTGGAACATGATCAAGGTTATGTCTAACACTTAAGAAGTGACTGGTAAGTTTGTGAACGACGACAAGGTTTCTAAAATGCTAGTGGGGCCGGGCATGGTGGTTCACGCCTGTAACCCCAGCACTTTGGGAGGGGAGGCCGGGGTAGGAGGATCCCTGGAACCCAGGAGTTCAAGATTAGCTTGGGCAACACAGGAAGACACTGTCTACCAAAAAAAAAAAAAAAAAGCCAGCGGGAAGAGCCCTTGCAGGCGTGAACTATGCTTCTCTTCCTCCACCCTTTCAGCCATTTCCAGGGAGGGGGCCCTTCCATATAAAATGCAGACAAAACGACGGAGACCGACACCCCTCCCTCCGATTTGTGAGTCATTTTTGTGACAGCTGGGGGCGGGGATGGGAATACTTGAATTGCAGGAGGTGCCCGGTTTCCCGTGGATCTTGGAACTTGCTAACTGGGTGGCTCCATGCTGAAGGGCGCTAGGGAGACTCATTCACATTTTCCTACTCGGCACTCACGCCCTCCATTCAGCACTTTCCTCTCCTTCTCCCTAAGACTTGAAACCAGGGACAAAGCTTTCCCCCCACTCCTACTTCAGGTTCACCTTCCACCCACAAGCCCATCGCTTGCCCTTCTCCGACCACGTGACATTCCCCCTCAATCCCCGAGACTCCCCGCCGTCGACCCCTCCCTTCGGGCCGCAGCCCGTTTTACCCCGCCTCTCAGGTCCACGTGACCGCCTCCCTCCCACCTGACTGGCTCCTCCCTTTCCCCGGCCGGACACGGCGGCCGTCGCAGCTGCCAGACTCCAAAATGGCAGCCGCGCGAGCGCGCACCCAAGCGGCCGGACCTCCCCGACTCCCGGGCCGCCCCCGTCTCGCGCCCTGCCTCCCTCCTTCGGCCTTCACCTACCCGCCTCCGGATTGGCCGCTAGGAATCCCGCCCCTCTAAAGCCCTGCCTGCTATTGGTCACGGTAGACTGCCCTTCAGAGAGGCGTGCCCCTGCCCGCCCCCCGCCCCCCGCCCCGGGAGGTATTTTCCATTCTGGTGGGGGTTGGGGGGAGGGGGGAGGGGGGAGGGGAAACGGGTGAAGAGGGGGAGGCGGCAGGGAAGGGGGTGGGGGCCTGGCGGGGGCATCCGGCGGAGCTGGGGTCCCCGGGCTCCGTCCGGAGGAAGCGACGCTGCGCTCGCTGGGCAGTCGGAGGGGACGGGACGCACCGGAGGGCAGGCGGACTCGCCCTGTCGGTGACTGCGCCGTCCGGGCCCGTCCTGCCTGGCCGCAGGTGCCCTGAATGAGGCCGCCCCGCGCGCCCCAAACGGTGAGTGTCCCTGCGGTCGCGCCCGGCCCGCCGCCTGCTCCCCGGCCCCCGCGCCGTCGTCCGCGGCCGCCTCTCGGTGCCCCAGTGCCCGCGCCCGGCGCATTCCGCCCCCGGCTGTCGCCCCCGCACCCCGGCGGAGGCAGCGCCGGCCTCTGGCTGGGATGGGCTGGCCGGGAAAAGGACTGCTAGCCCGGGCCGCGAGCCCCGTGCAGACCACGCCGCTCACAGTGGGAGCTTGCGCTTAGTAGGCTCTCGATGCATTTCTGTGGAATTGTTTTTCTGGTTGGAGGAACGTGGGGTTCCTAAGGGGAAGGGGGTCGTCCGGGGCCAGTAGGAGGGCATCCGTGATCGGGGTCGTGGTGGGTCGCGGGGAGGCCATCGGAGACTGAAGCAGTTACACAGGCTGCAGGGAAGGGAGCACCGACCAAGTCACTTGGGGCTCCAAGAGCCCGATCTGGGGGTCTTCAAGGTCGAGGAGAAAAGATCCTCTTGGGGAGGGAGGGAACCAATGAGTACATATGTGGGAAATGAATTGAGTGCCCCGGGAGGTTTAACTAACCAAGGTGGGTAAGGGATGCGGAGGCGGGAGCTGGAAGACCCCTCTGCAACTACTTGGGCTCCTAAGAGTCTTTGATGTGGGGTTTGGGCATCCGAGTAGCAGAAGCGGAGTGATTTTTGTGGAGAGGGAATTGCATTTAAAGAAGGATGCTAAAAAAACAGTGTAAATACATCTTGGTTTGGTTCCGAACTTTGAAAGGCTTGAGGGATTGGAGTCACAAGGAAATTTTGACATTTTCTTGTGGCATTCCAACTAAAGGGTGTCTGGCTGCTGGACTTTGTCAGTTATCTTTTATTGAAGAATATATGTGTATGTTTGATGGTATTCTATCAGTCACAAGTTTTTCTGGAAATTATCATAACTACACCTTGAAATTCTTGTAGCAACCTCTCTATCCATAGTGGTGGCTTACTTCTTCCCTATTTAACATTTAGAATGGATTGTGCTATTATGTACTACTGACTTTTATTCTAGAAGACTAATAAGTAATTCACTTTCTTTTCCTTACTTTCGTTTCTCTACAAGATCATGCAAAATTGAACTACGGATTCTATATAAGTTTTAAAATATTTTAACTTGTGTTGACTGGGAAGGAGGTGGTAAGCTAGCAGCTCTATTAAGCAATACTAAAATCAGGTTGAGTTCCTTAACAATTGGTAATCTTAATGTCAGTTGTTTAGTTTAATTTTAATAATTTTTCATTTATATAGCACTCTTGAGAACATAGAAAATGCACACCGGGTTTAGGCAGTGGTGGTCTCCAGAGTGCACCTCCATGGCAGTCCGTGGCGGTTCTTCATTTCACTGAGATCTTTAATCTTATGAATATTTTTTTAATTTTATATATGTTAGTAATTTTTTACATTTGTACAGTACTTTACGGTTTACAAAATGAAAGCTGATTAGTACTTAAACATATTTTGGAAAAATTTGTATATCATATTTTGGCCCTTTTATCCATCAGAGAAAACATTTCTGCAAAAAGGTGTTAATATTTTCAGTTGGCACCTTCTTAGTTCTTGAATAACTAATGGATAATTATATATATTTTCTCTTTATTGTCCTTGAATTTTACTATTCGTCCTCAGGGAGAATGTACTGGCTTACAAAACAGTAGCCTAAAATATTGAAACCGAACACCTTTTAACATTATAATAGCTTCTACATTATTCACCTTGAGAATCATCTATGGCAAACCAGTGGTTAGGGAAGCTTTCCCCTATCACCTTTGTTTAGATTGGGCTGTTTTCTCCTTTTATAGAACTAAGGAAAAGTAAGACTCATTGGCTGTGAAGTAGTAGTAATAGCTAAACAGAATGAGAATGGGAGGCTTGGAAAAAAAGATGTATGTGTATGAGTCACGTTTCTTCTAGAGCTGGAAGGGTAGACCATGGAGATGATATTTTGCAGATTAGGAAACCAAGGCCCAGAGCAGTTGAAGGGATTAAATTGCTATTTAATGGTGGGGCCAGGATTGGTGGGCAGGTCTGTGGACTCCAGTCCAGAGATTGCTTTATCACTTTCACACTGTTTATTTCTAAAGCATTCTCGTGCCAACTGTTAATGGTTTTTGGATTATTTGTGATTTGTTCCCTTCTAAGGATGAAGAAGTTTGAGTTGACTACTTTTATCCATGAAATTTTGTAAAACTGGGTGAGCTTTTATTTAAAAGTTTAAAACAATATGCTGCATTGTTAGCGTTAGTGCTGATAGTTCCCTGTCATTGGAAAGAGACAAACTGTCATTTAGATGAAAATATTAAATGAATGCCCTAGAGTAGTTTAGCATTCTATAATTTTTATGCTAAAATTAATTGCTTAAAAGATTTTCAAAATTCAGAAGGCTTTTTTATTTTGAAAGTAAATTATGTGAAAATTATTATTTTCAGTTAGTGTGGGGGTTCTGTTAAAATGGGTTTAGTACCTTTAAAAAGAGAGTAGAATTACATGATCATTATGAATACATCATTCCTATCATAGTTGTAATAGAGAAAGACAGGATTTGTATCCCAGCCCCTTCATATGATCTTAGGCAAGTGATTTAACCACTGTGTACCTGAGTTTACTCATTTGTAAAGGGAGGGTGTTAAAAGTACCTACCTCACAGCATAGTGGTGAGGTTTAACTGTGCCTACCTACTACATAGAAAGGGTACAGCAAATATTAGACATTATTCTCTGTGGTTCGTTAGATGTAAGCAGGCAGTTGTGTGCCCATTTATTTCCTTGCTGTACACGCACTTTCAAGTTACAAAAATTCCTAGAAAAATGCACGAGCAAATCATACTCTTCGGTAAGGGGGTACTTGGTACAAATGATGCTCTGATTTTTGGTATTGCTCTCCTTCCTCTGCTTACCTTGGACCTTTAATTAGGTCTGCATATCAAATTAGAGTGAATGTGTTACTGTTTCTGAATGTCATTGGGAGATCCTTGTTGCAGTTTCATTATTCTAGAACAAAAATATTAATAATTGATTTGCAGATATTCTAGTGAAAATACCGTACTAGAGTACTAGAGACCTGCTGGGTACACTTAGGTGAGGAAGTCAGGAATTTATAAGGTCTATTATTGATCCCAGCTCTTCTCTGCCAGTGGAACCATGGGAAAATCATTGAACCCTGTTTTCTATTAAATGAATATTTTGATGACTTCATTCATTAAGCTGTGAGATTTTAGTGATAAAATGTGTGTGACTCCAATTTTATAACATATGGTTCTTTTTAATTTGCTGTAACCCAGGTCCAACTAGTGTCATGACCATGTGTTTTAGCAAATGTTTTTGACGGTGACAGTTTGAGTCATAAGTTATCTCAGAATCCTTCTTAATGGTGTATCACTTAAAGAATGGTGAATTTCTCTTGGTGTTCTGTGGTTCTGCCTTCTCAGGTTTTTCTGTTGCTTTTGTAACAGCCCTTCTTCTATTTGTGGTCCTTTCAACTTTGATTCTCATGCATCTTTGTGGTCTTTCCTAAAGCATCTTTGCCTTCTGTCACAATATGTAACTTCTTATCTGTCATGCAAGAGCTCTATTTTAATGACTATGTTTTAACATTCATTTTCATTATTTTTTCAATGTATCTCACATAATGTCTTTTAATTGCACTTATTTGTAGAGTTTCATTGAAGTGAGTATTTTACAGGTGAGGTATTAAAATTAGAAACAAGCTATAGCTCGAAAGCAATGTTACTGTACTAGTAATAGTCTTGCTATTGTTTTAGATCTCAGGCAGGCATGCTGTTGGTGGTACTTCAGATGATAAATACCTGGGCCAGCTCTTGAGTCCAAAGTGATGCTAGCAGGGCTAAGAAAGCCACATGTAGCCATCACAAGTTTTCACAGTTTTTTTTTTTTTTTCACTGATACAGAATTTTAGTGTTTGAAGAGTGACCAATTTCTAATATTCTTTTGGTTAACTCTCATAATAAGGATTATGAAGTTACCACAATTTATTGGACATTTATTGCATTCATGACATACTTTTAGGAATTTCATAGGTACTTTCTTCAAGTCTATTACATAATCTAATCATGGGAATAAATTAGTTAAATATGGTTTTAGAAGGCATGTCATGTTAAAATATAACCAACTATTGCTCATTTTTTCATTAGGTTGGAGTTTTCTTTATACATTTAAAGATAATTATGCCATTGTGAATGGACTGTTATTCATATTTAAAATTCATGGTTATGTGAACTGAGTAGGTGTAGACTGTACAAATTACTTTCTTAGTTTCAGTGCAATTGTTAGAGAATGAAAGAGGGAAAATATGAATTATTTGCATTGTCCATCTTAACAAATTCTTCATCTGAGTCAGCCAGCTATCCTACTTTCAAGGGGAGCGGGGAGGGCTTTTGAATCTGGTTAGAGCAGAAGTAATCTTGAAAGGGTAATTAGGCTGGATTGTTGACTCATGTTAATATTGGATAAATTTGCATCTTAGTGACCTGAAAATTAGTTGCCTGCCTTTACATGTAGGTGAAAAATTGTAGGGAATGATTTCAGAGAGACCATACTGTATTATGAAATATAATATAGCAAGAATATATTTTCACAGATTCATATGCTGCTTAACACCAAAATTAAATTTACCTTACTCTGATGAGCTTTCATACAGTAATCTTTTTATCAAAGCTAGTAAGAGGAAGCAGTGATGAAGATAATTTTTTTAAAATTGTATTTGAAATGGGCTTATGTGCTCTGGGATTGTCTTTAAATTGACTTCCTTATTTTATTTGAAGATGACCATAAACAGGAACAATGTCCAGTCTTCCTATTCTGAGCAGTATCCTTGAGTTAGAAGTATTTCAAGCAATTTAAAAGGGTGGAAGCTTATTTAAATAATAGATATAGGGAAAATGGAACAATGAGAACTCGAATGATGGAATGGAAATGATACGGGAACTGCAGGTTAGACCTGCGTATATGGTAGGTAGTTGGAGGAAGGGGAGTTAGGATGAGAATTGGAGGCTGGGTAGAGAAAAGTGTTGAGGTAAACTGAATTTTGTAGGAATTTAGCCCTAGTGTAAATCCTGAATCCCACAGGTTGGCATGTCTTTGTATCAGGATGTAATACTATTATGTACTGTATACAGTGTGCTTTTCGGTGGTGGTTCCTGGCTCAACACAGGTCCTGTAAGCCTCATCATTTCTTAAGTGACTAGAGCAGAAAGAATATCTTTTGTTGAAGTAGTTGGCCTCTTATCCTTGGTTCCTGAAGCAGCTCTGAAACAGCTTCTGAGCAATAAAGGTGAAAGATAGTCTTTTGTTATTTACAACAAGCCCTTTCAAACACACCTGGGCATATGTTAATGAGGCTGTTTTTGGAAAGTCACTAGGTAAGCACTGGTTGGAGGTGTTGATACTCCAGGGAAATCAGCATTGGGCCCTGAGGGTTGGCACTTTCAACTCCACCTCCCAACCACTGGGGAGAAGAGAAGGGCCAGACATTTAGGGGCTTCCAGGAAGGTGAACAAGAACACATCCATGTGCTGGGAAGATGGCACACTCCAACACCATGGGGACAGAAGTTCCTGCACTCCAGACCTTGCTGTATTTGTCACTATTTCTGGCTGTTTATTTGTATCCTTAAAATATGTTTTGTAATAACCAGCAAAAGTGTTTTAAAACACTTTTACTTACTTTACAGTGTTTCCCTGAGTTCTGTGAGCTGCTCTAGCAAATTAATCAAACTCAAGGAGAGGGCTGTAGGAACCCCAGTTTATAGCCGGTTGGTCAGAAGCAAAGGTAAAATAATTGAGCTTGGGATTGGCATTGGAAGTGGGGCTCAGTCTTTTGGGTCTGGGTCCTCAACCTGTGCAATCTCACGCTGTCTCTAGGTGTAGCTGGTGTCAGAATTGGTTTGAATTAGAGGACAGCCAGTTGGTAGCTGCTTTAGAATTGATTACTTGCTTTTCGGTAGAGAGAAATCCCTACACATATGTTTTGAGGTCACAAAAGTCTTCTGTGTTGGTTGTTGAAGGACAGTGTGAAGAAACTGAGTTTGTTTTTTCCTACAGATTACCAGACAGGAAAGCGTCTGAAATATGCTTAACACTAAAGGATAAACCCACTGAATGTTAAATATAATCTGTTAAGGAGAAGCTCAAGCACTTTCTTATGGGTTAAAATATGCATGTGGCCAAAGGGGAGCTCATTTATCTAATTATTTAGTTTTTGACCTTGGCTATTTACATGAGAACAGCATTCCTACCCCATTATCCTTCAGGTGATCAGTACTGGGATGAGTTTTATTTAACATTTTTATAAATGATTTAAAAGACGGACTGGCAGTGACAGTTGCCAGATTTGCAGCTGACTCCATGTGCTGTTCCAGGTAGTTAAAAGCCAAGCCAGCAAGGAGAAGCTACAGGAATATCCTCTGATGAGTTTTCATGTGGCACAGAACAAGATAATGCATTTAGGGGAAGATATTCCAAATTATATTTATAGGACCTGAATTGTGACCCAGGAAGGGGATCCAGAAGTTATGTAGATGACTTCCTTGAAGGCATTTATTGTGGTTGTTGCCGGGCCAGAAAGTCCAAGAATATGTTAAACATTGTTGGGCATGGTTCTGAAAACAAAAATGATGTTATATAAAAATTATAAAGGGGTTATCATATTTCGACTGTTTATTATGTTCCAGGCTGATTTATTATGACTGCTCTTTCATTTAATTCTCTTAGTTCAGAAAGGTAGGTGGCATTATCCCATTTTATAGAAGAGCAAGTTTGACACGGGAAGGTTAAGTGACTTTCCCAAGTCAGCCCATGTGTGGTAGAGTTGGGACTAATGTGCTAGTCTTTTGATTGTTAATCCTAGACATTTCCCAGGATATTAGGAGGCAGCACTTAAAACTTGTAATAATTTAATTTAGGGTTTGTGAAGTGCTCTTTTACTCTTTGCTATGGTCGGCTTTGGATGTCATTTTACCACAAGGATGGTATCTAAATACTTTGAGAGGATTTAGAGACATTCCTTAAATTCTTGATTTTTAAGGAAAGCTAGGAATGTCTTGGTGTACAGTTTTAGTCACCTCTGGTGACCCCTGACATTTCTCCCCTTGACTTTATAAAATGCTGAATGGTTACATTAATAAAAGGAACATTAATTAGCAAGGAAAATATCGTTTAATAGAAAAGTCACCAGAATAGGAGTCCAGAGACCTGGATTGTTCTAGCGGTATAAAGTAGTAATGTGAAAAACATTAGGATGGCATGGAAATAAGCATAACATTCTTCTTGCCCTGGAGGTAGAGGAAAGCTTGAACTGTCTCGAGAGATCAGCCGGTGAAGAGGGGTTGTGGAGTTGCAGGCAGAGGGAACAGCAGTATATTAGATGAGTCACTGAACTTCTTTGAACTTCAGTTTCCTCAAAATTGAGATAAAATATAAGAAAGTACCAACGGCAGCATTTGATTTTGGAATCTCAGAGTAAGATTATAAGGATCAAGTGAGTAAGTATATGTAAAAATGCTTTAAAAATTTTTAAATGCTGTACAAATGAGGATGGAGGAATACTGATGTTCATTTGAAGAGTGGACAAAGAGGATGCAGTGAAAATTTAGGTGGCAGGACTAGCACAGAAGGTAGAGGAGGAGAAGTGGGGAAGGGAGGTGTTAAAGATGAGAGGAAAAGGACAAATGTGGAGAAAGTTGAATTATGGTTCTCTTTGTGCCTGTCAGTCAAAAGGTAGGTATTACATCTATAACGGAAGAATTTTAACATCAATTTACTGTAAAGTGGAAGCTCAGGAGATAGTTGAAACGTTTTAATCATTTTCATTTAATCTATATTGACCATGTTAATAAGGCTATGAAAATAAGCTAATTGAGAGTTGGTGTGTTGTCTGATTGTTTCTTCACTCATTACTTCTGTATAGGTTTAGCTAATGATTGTAGATAGTATAAGAGCACTCATAAAATGAAATAAGCTGGACTGAGTTACTATTTATTGTAGATGATTAGAAATGAAAGGACATAGAGTGTTTAAGGAGGAAGATGCTATTTGATTTTTCTAAACTAGTGCAAAAGAAAATTAGGAAATCAGACTAGGACCGAGGCAGGAGGGGAACAAATTGTGAAGGGTTTTGTATGTAGCCATATAGGAGTTTGGATTTTTATTTAGTTTTATAGATGGGAAGTAACACAAACACTTTTGTGTTTTAGAAAATTGATCATAGCAGTCATAAAGAGAATAGTCTGGAGGAGAAAAGATTGGAGACATTTACCAAATAATTACTGAGCAAATACAAATGCTCCTCGACTTACAATGGGGTTAGTCCTGATAAACCCATCCTAAGTTGAAAATATCATTAGGTCAGAAATGCATTTAATATGCCTAACCTACCAAACAACATAGCTTAGCCTAGCCTACCTTAAATGTGCTCAGAGCACTTGCATTAGCCTATAGTTGGGCAAAATCATCTAACACGAAGTCTGTTTTATAATAAAGTGTTGAATATCTTATATAATTTAATGAATACTGTACTGAAAATGAAAAATAGAATGGTTGTGAGTTTAACCAAATTGTAAGTCAGAGACTGTTTGTAATACACATGGCAAGGTGAGTGAATGAAGCAGTTCTCTTTGGCTTGTGGTAGATAGATGACAGTCAAGGATGACATTTAAGGCTCTGCTCTAGTTCAAGAAAGAGACTAATTATATGATGGTCTGAATTAAGGAATTTGTAGTGAGGTTGGAAACAAGAGCACTGCTGATTTCAGAGATACTTAAAAGTTTGAGTCCTCCAGATTTTGTTAATGTTAGAAGGTGTTAGAAGTTGAGTATAAGTCTAAGGTTCCTGGCTTGGCAATAGAATAATATATGCAAGTTTGGGAGAGAGAGAATACTGAGTTTAATTTCAGATAAGTAATAATGCTTTTTAGGTAAGTAATGATACCACAATATCAGTTGGAAATACGGGTCTGGATCAGGAGCGTGGTCAGGATTATAGATATGATTTTGAAGGCATATACTTTGTAGCTGAAAATTATGAAAATAGATGAATAATGCCCATAATATCTAAATGATAATGCGTTCAGAACAAAAAGTAACTGCCATTACTGGTACTTAGTTCAAGAGTTTCATAATATTTACCTATTACCCATTGCCACCCCAAACTCTGTTACAAAAAATGTAGAAAAATATTTGCTGCCAGAAAGCCAGAAATATCTGAGTGTCCTTGAAACACTGTACCAGTTGGGATCTTTCTTCCTGCCTTCGGAATCCTGGCTAGCCATCCAGTACAACACAGGATTCTTAGGCAAATGCACTTCCTTATCCCTCAACTAGAGTTTCTTTTTGGAATCCATGTTTGCTTCTTTGGGCTGGTGAAGTGGTCTCTGAACAGATACTGAATCCTGAAGCCTTTTTTTTTTTTTTTTTTTTGAGATAGGGTCTCGCTCTGTTGCCAGGCTGGTATGCAGTAGTGCCATCTCGGCTCACTGCAACCTCCACCTCCCAGGTTCAACAGATTCTCCTGCCTCAGCCTCCCAAGTAGCGGGGACTACAGGCATGCACCACCACGCCTGGCTAATTTTTGTATTTTTAGTAGAGATGGGGTTTCACTGTGTTGGCCAGACGGTCTCAATTTCTTGACCTCGCGATCCGCCCGCCTTGGCCTCCCAAAGTGCTGCGATTACAGGCTTTCACCTTCTTTAGTATCTATTCCAGAGCATCCCTAAGCAACTAGCACTTTGCCTCTTTGCCTCTACCTCTCCAGCCCCTTAGAGCAACTCAAAGAGGGAAAAATAAAAACAGCTTGAGAGAAGAGGCTGTAATCTTTTCAGTTCTCCCCCAAAGGTTCTGCTTTCTAAGCAGAGGATGGAGTTAATTTGTCATAAAGATGAGGTGTCCAATTTCAGTAAAATAAATGTGTCTGTTAGGAGGAAGATCTTCAAGTGCTGAAGGGAATTTGGAAAGAATCTGACTTAGGTGGTGTTTAGCACTTAGTGGAAAAGATGAGTTTTGGGTTTGGTTTTAAAGGAGGTAGAAAGACAAGGCTGTGCAGAGAAAAGTAGGAATAACACTATTAAGAGTTGGGAAAAACAGTACCAAGAAAGTAATAGAACATTAAGGGTGGAGCAGCAGGGGGAAGTGAAGGACCTGGTGAACAAGATTTCCTATCTAAAATGCATATTTTGAGTTGGGATTAATGAGAAATTTGGGTAGTTAGATGATTGAAGACTAAAATTTGGAATTGCAACTCCCTAAAGCACTGAGTAGAAAATTGAACATGAACAGAGGATACTATAACATAATTTAAATAGCAATTTAGGACTTCAGTGACAACTGTTATAGTTTATGATGTTTGTAGCACTGATTACTTAATTTACATGCTATTTTAAAATCCCTTGTATCTTTTTGTTTTCTTCTTACATACTTCTATAACAGCAATTCTTAAACTTTCCTGGACATGAGAATTACCTGGGGCTCTTTTTTAAAATACAGATTTCCAGTCTCCACCCCCCATGCTTGAATTCTGGTTCAGTAAAAGTTAAGGCAAGGGTTCAAGTGATTCTGATATATGTGGTCCTCAGACCAAAGTTTAGGAGATACTGTTCTAGAGGGTGGGCAAAGAGTAAGGAGATAGAATTTCAGTTTTTGGTGGTTGTTTTCCTTTATTTTATTTATTTATTTATTTTTTATGTAGCATCTCGCTCTGTTGCCCAGGCTGGAGTGCAGTGGCGCAATCTTGGCTCACTGCAACCTGCACCTCCCAGGTTCAAGCAATTCTCCTGCCTCAGCCTCCTGAGTAGCTGGGATTACAGGTGTGTGCCACCACTCCCAGCTAATTTTTGTATTTTTAGTAGAGATGGGGTTTCACCATGTTGGTTAGGCTGGTCTCAAACTGCTGACCTCATGATCCACCCGCCTCAGCCTCCCAAAGTGTTGGGATTACAGGTGTGAGCCGCAGTGCCTGGCCTCCTTTAATTTTTTTAAAAAGTGGAAGTGTAATTTACATATAGTGAAATACACAGATATTAAGTGTATGTACAGTTCCATACACCAAATATCTTTAATAACCTTAAGAAATTTAAATGTCCACTTGTGAAAAAAAACTCTAAGCAAACTAAATATAGAAGAGAACTTCTTCAGTCTGATAAAGGGCATCTATTAAAAACCTATAGCTAACATCATATTCAGTGGTGAAAGACTGAGTTCTTTCTACACTAAAAAAGAAAATTTAAAGATCTAAATAGGGATATACCAGGTTCAAGATGTACCTAAGTTCAAGATTAGTTTTGACAATTAATACATCTTTGTAATTTATGATTTCTGTCATCCAGAAAGAGCCCCTGTGCTCTCTTCCCATTGAGTCCTTGCTGTTTCTCCTTTTCCGTGGCTGCAGTCACTGTTCTGATTTATTTCACTGAAGATTAACTTTGTTCTAGAATTTTTTATAAATGGAGTCATGCAGTATGTACTCTTTTGAGTCTGGCTTCTTTTTATCAGCATGTTTTTGAGATTCATCCATGTTACATATAATAATTGTTCCTTTTAGTTGTAGAGTAGTATTCCATTATATGAATATTATTGTGGGAAAGATTGTTTCCAGTTTTCAACTGTTAATGAATAAAGCTACCATGAACATTCTTGTATAAGTCTTTTTGTGACACGTTTTCTTTTCTCTTGGGTCAATACATGAAGTGGAATTGCTGGGTTTTAAAATAGGTCTATGTTTAGCATTATGAGAAACTTGCAGAACAATTTAATTTCTGAGATAGTTTTACCATTTTACGTTCCCACTAGCAATCTGTGAGAGTTCTGTTTCTTATTATCATCAATATTTGGTTTAGTCATCTTACTGGGATATCTCATTGTGGTTTGAATTTGCATTTTCCTTGTGACTATCGATGTCATGCATTTTGTCATGTGCTTATAGGCTATTTTGCATATCACCCTTAGTGATATGTCTGTTCAAGACATTAACCAGTTACCAATTTTATGTCATTTTACTGTTAAGTTTTAGGATTTGTATACTAATTGGATGCAACTTCTTTGACGCATAAATGTATTAGAGATTTTTCTCCCAGTCTGTGGCTTGACTGTTCATTGTTTTGGTGGCATCTTTCGATGAAAAAAGTTTTGAATTTAGTGGTCTATTTTATCAATATTTCCTCTTATGCTAGTGTTTTTCTGGGTCCTGTCTAAGAATCTTTGCCACCCCCACAGTTGTGAAGATATTATCCTGTTTTCTTCCAGATGCTTTATAGTGATAATTTTTGTGTATTGAGGCTGAGTTATTGGTTGAGATTAGATTTTTGCCCCCATATAGATAGCTAATTGTTCCAACACAGTATACTTTCCTTTCCCCATTAATTGCTTTGGCACCTTGTTAAAGCACAGTTAATGGAGTAAGTGTGGATCTGTCTCTAAACTCTATTCTGTTCATCTGTTTGTCTTTCTGCCACTATGACACTGTCTTGATTTACCATAGCATTAAGTCTTGAAATAAGGTAATAGAACTTCTCCAATTTAGTTCTTAGTTTTCAAGATTGTTTAGACTTTTTCTTAGGTATTGTACATTTCCACATAAATTTTGTAATCAGCTTATCAATATCTACAAAAAAGCCTTTTGGAATTTTTATTAGGGTTGCATTTGAATCTATGAATTGGAGAAAATTAACATCTTAACATGAACATAATATAGCTCTATTTAGATCTTCTTTTTTAGTGTAGAGAGAACTCTTTCACCATTGTATATGTTAGCTATACATTTTTCATAGATGCCCTTTATCAGATTGAAGAAGTTCTCTTTGCTTAGAGCTTTTTTTTTTTTTCCCCACAAGTGGATGTTTAGCTTTTTTTTTTTTTTTTGTAGACACAGTCTCGCTCTGTTGCCCATGCTCACTGCAACCCCCGCCTCCTGGGTTCAAGTGATTCTTCTGCCTCAGCCTCCCAAGTAGCTGGGACTATAGGCGCGTGCCACCACGCCCAGATAATTTTTATATTTTTAGTAGAGACAGGCTTTCACCATATTGGCCAGGCTGGTCTCGAATTCCTGACCTCGTGATCTGCCTGCCTCGGCCTCCCAAAGTGCTGGGATTACAGGCGTGAGCCACTGCGCCCGGCCTGTTCAGCTTTCTTAAAAAATGAGTCTGCACTATTGAGACGCGTATATGGTATTTCTTCTTTATTCTATTAAGATGGTGCATTACATTGATTGGTATTTGATTATTAAACCAACCTTGCATTCTTGAGATAAACTTGGTTGAGATGTATTGTCGTTTTTTTGTTTTTGTTTTTGCTTTTTGTTTTGTTTCCTCTAGATTCAATGAGGGATTATTCTTGGTCTATAGTTTTTTGTTTGTTTTGGTATGAGAGTTATGCTGACTTTTTTATGAATTAGGAGGTGTTTCCTCTTATTTTGTGGAAGAGTTTGGATAAAATTGATGTTCTTCGTTAAATGTTTGATGGAATTTATCAATGAAGCCATCTGGACCTGTAGTTTTCTTTGTGGAAAGTTCTTAATTAAGGAATTTAATTTATAAAAGAATGAATATAGGCCCAGCATGGTGGCTCATGCCTGTAATCCCAGCATTTTGGGAGACTGAGGTGGAAGGAACACTTGAGCCCAGAAGTTTGAGACCAGCTTGGGCAACATAGGCAGACCCCATCTCTACCAAAAATTTAAAAACTAGCCAGGCCTGGTGGCGCAGGCCACCAGCTACTCAGCTACTCAGGAGGTTGAGGCAGGAAGATCCTTTGAGCCTGGGAGGTTGAGGCTGCAGTGAGCTGTGATCACACCACTGCACTCCAGGGTGGGTGACAGAGTGAGTCTCTGGGTCTAAAACAAATGTAAGACTACTCAGATTTTCTTTTTCTTTTTTATGTCTGTTTTGGTAATTTGCATTTTGGAGAACCTGTTGAATTTATCAGCATGAAAATAAATTATAAATTTTATGAAACAATATTTCCTTTTTATGTCAGTAGGATCTATTCCTTCTTTTATTCTTGAGATTGGATGTCTTTTCTCCTTTTTTCCCCTTGATTAATCTAACTTGAGAAAGGAATATCAATTTCATAAATCCTTTCAAGGAACCAACTTTTGACATTGCTTTTTCTCTGTGGTTTATCTGTTTTCTGTTTCATGATTTGAGCTCTTTAATTCCTTCCCTTCTCCTTACTTTAGGTTTAATTTGCTCTTTTTTCCCTAGTTTTAAGTGAAAGCTTAGATCATTGATTTTCGAAACTCCTTTTAAAAAACAATTATTAACATTTAAAGCTATAAGTTTCCCTGTAAGCATTCTTTAGCTGCATCCCACAGATATTGATATGATTTAATTATTATTCCATTCAAAATATTTTTAAATTCCTCTTGGAATTTATTTGACCCATGGGTTGTTTGAAAGAATGTTTCCAAATAATTTTCAAATATTTGGTATTTTTCAGGTATCCTTTTGTTACTGTGTTTTCATTTAATGCCGTGGTGATCAGAGAACATACATACTCTTAATAACTTCAACCAATATAAACTTTTTGATTGTTTTATGGCCCAACATATGGTATGTCTTGGTGAACGTTCAATGTATACTTGAAAAGAATGGTTATTTTCCTGTTACTAGGTGGGGTGTTCTATAGATGCCAATTAGGTTAGTCTGATCTTCTTATATCTTACATCTTTACTGATTTTCTGTCTGTGGTTCTGTCAACTATTGTGAGACGAGGGTTGAAGTTTCCAACTGCAGTTTTGGATTTGTCTGTTTCTTCTTTCAGTTCCAATAAGTTTTGTTTCCTATTTCAAGCATAGTTTACAGCACTGTTGAGTGCATGCACATTGGAGATTAAGTGTTGTTGATGAATTGACCCCTCTGTCATCATGAAATGGTCCTCTTTATCCCAGGTAGTTTCCGTTGTTCTGAAGTCTCTGTCTGATACAAACTTTTCTTTTGATTAGTATTTACATGATATATCTTTTTCATCCTTTTACTTTTAACCTATTTATATCATTATACTTAAAGTGGATTTCTTGTAGGGAGTGTGTAGTTGGGTCTCACTTTTTTTATCTAGTCTGATAATCCCTCCTTTAATTGATGTGTTTAGATCAGGGTTGGCAAACTATGGCTGGCAGGTTAAATCTGGCCTGCCACCTGTTTATGTAAATAAAATTTTATTGGAACACAGCCATGCCCCCATGCCAACCAGTGGTTTAGACCATTTGCACTTAATGTAATTTTGATATAGTTGAATGAAAATGTGCCATCTTACTATTTGTTTTCTGTTGGCTGGTGTTGTTTCTTTTTTCCTTGATTATCTGCCTGTTTTTGGATGGATTTTTTTTATGATTCTATTTTATCTTTCCTGTTGGTTTGTAACTTACATCTCTTTTAATTTTTTTTTTTTATTGGCGGCCTTAATTAGTTAACCGTGATTTGCCTTCAGCTAATATTTTACCACTTAATGTGTAGTTCAAGAATCATAATAGTTACTTCCATTTCTTCTTTTCCATATTTCGTGCTTTTGTTGTCATGCATTTTGAGTTGTTCTTTTTGCTTTGTCAGGCAGTTACCTTTTCAAGCAATTAAAAGTGACAAAAATACTGTAATCTCAGCACTTTGGGAGGCTGAGGTGGGTGGATTGCTTGAACCCAGGAGTTCAAGACCAGCCTTAGCAACGTAGTAGGACACAGTATCTATTAAAAAATAACAAAAATTAGCCAGACATGGTGGCTCGTGCCTGTAATTCCAGCTACTCTGGAAGCTTAGGTGGGAGGTATTGCTTGAGCCTGGGCTGTCGAGGCTGCAGTGAGCCTAGATCATGCCACTGTGCTTGAGCCTGGGTGACAGAGAGTAACACCCTGTCAAAAAAAAAAAAAAAAAGAAAAAAGAAAAATATCTTTAATATTTACCTTCATTTAACCATTTTTTCAGATCTTTATTTCTTTGTATCCATCCAAGTTTGTGTCTAGTATATTCCCTTTGCTTAAAAAACTTCCTGTTACATTTCCTGTAGTTCAACATTCCTCTCATTTTGTTTTCAGTTTTGAAAGTTGTTGGTGTGGATATGGAATTCTAGGTTTTTAGGATCCCCTCCACCCACCATCTTAAAGATATTGTTCCACTATCTTCTTGTTTGTATAGTTTCTGACAAGAAGTTTGTTGTAATTCTTTTATTTGTTTCTCTGTATATAATATGTTTTTTTCCTTTGGCTGCTTTTAAGATTTTGTTTGTATCACTGATTGACAGCAACTTTATTATGTTGAGCCTTGGTGTGGCTTTTTGGAAGTTTATTGAGTTTCGTGGATCTGTGGGTGTATTGTATTCATCACATTTGTAAAATTTTTAGCCATCTATCTTGAAGTTTTTTTTCTTCTCAGGTGTCTTTCTCCTACAGACTCTAATCCCACATATGTTCAACCACTTAATATTAACTTGCAGTTTACTGAGGCCCTGTCCATTTTTCTTCCAATCTGTTTCTTTTTTCTTTAGTTTGGAAATTTTCTGCTGCCCTGTCTTCAGGGTAACTGATTTTTTTGTTAATAGCTTCTTTGTCTAATTTGCTGTTATGCCTGTCCAGTCAATTTTTCATGTCAGACACCCCCTTTTTTTTTTTTTTAGTTCTAGAAGTTCTCTTACATATGTTTGGTTTCCACTTCTCTATGAGGTATTTCCTTTTTTCTTCATTGTGTTGATGTTTTTCTTTATGTCTTTAAACTCTCTTCTAATAGCTGTTATAAGGTCTTTTACTCAAATGTCCTTTACTTACCCCAGCCATTTCTTGGTCCTTATTATAGTTTATTATTTATTTTTCATAGGCCTGGTAATTTTTAATGGATTTCATGATGTTGAATGTCTTCATTCTTTTTTTTTTTTTTTTTTTTTTTGCATATAGTGTTGAGTTTTGTCCTGGCAGGCAGTTTATTTATGGATCAACTTTTAAACATTTTTATTTAATTAACTAATTAATTAATTAAGACAGGGCCTCACTTTTTCACCCCGGCTAGAGTGCAGTGGTGCAAACATGGCTCGCTGCAGCCTTGAATTCCTGGGCTCAAGACATCCTCCTGCTTTAGCTTGCTGTGTAGCTGGAACCATAGGTGCACACCACCACACCCAGCTAATATTTTGACTTTTTTGTGCAGATAGGGCCTCTCTATGTTGCTCAGGCTAGTCTTGAACTTCTATCAAGCAGTCCTTCTGCCCCAGCCTCCCCAAATGCTGGGATTACAGGCATGAGCTACTGTGCTTGGCCAATTTTATGAATCAACTTGAACTTTCAAGTTTTGTTTTCAGGGTTTTTTGTTTGGGGAATTTTTGTTTGTTTCTGGACAGATACGGACTAGCTTTTAGTTTAGGGCCTGTTTGGGCCCACCACTGAGGTGTGCACTTTTTTGTGTCTCCTTTAATTTCCCCATGTATTCATCAAGGTTTATTCATCCCAGCTGGTTATTGATCCTGGCCCTGTGTGAACTCTAAATCGTTGGAGAGTGTCCCAGTATTTGTTATTTTCTTGGACGTTTTTCTTTGTGTAGCCTCATGGAGTTACACACCACATGTATGCAGATTGGTATTTGGCCAGAAACTCGAGAAAACCCCTTTTGCATGTTTTTGGAGCACTTTCTCTGTGTAACTTCTTCCTTTGTGGTTCGATGCCCTGCAAATTCTAGCTGTCTCAGACTTTACAAATTCTGAGCTCTGTCACGTCAGCTTAGTGAGCCTACTGACTCTATTTGGCTTCCTCTCCCTGTGTTTTGGTTCTAGGCGGAAAGCTGGAGCAATCACAGGGCTCCCCTTGCTTGTTTTCCTTCTTTAGGGGATCATGTTTTCATATTGCCTCTTATCTCGTGTGAAAACTATTGTTTGGTATTTTGTCTAGTTTTCTACTTGTTTGTAACTGCAGGACAATTCTGGACTTTGCTTCTGGCTCATGACTAGAATTCAGAAGTCTTCTGCCTTCATTTTTTAAGGATATTCATGCCAGATAAACAATTTCGGGTTAACGGTTTTTTTTTCTTTCAACATTTTAAGGTCATCATTTCGTAATCTTCCGGTTTATATTATTTCTGATGAGAAGTCAGTGGTATTTCTTATAATTGCTCACTTAATGCTGTATGTATTTTTTTCTCATCCCACTGCTCTAAAGATTTCTCTTTTTATCTTTGGTTTTATGTAATTTTGTAAATTTTAGGGTTAGGTTACCTCTAATATAGAGGCATGCCTTTTCAGAGTCTGTGTTGAAAGCATGGGGTATTCAACAAGGTCTTTTCACTCTAGCTTAGCTTCTAGGAATTTTAATGTCTCCCGGACCTGTGCTTACAAGCTTAGGTGTTGTTTGGTTCATACTGTTTAGTTGCTCTTTCCCTAGATGTTATTCTTTCACTGGTCTGATGGAGTATTGCCTGCACATGTGCAGCTTAGTCTCTAGGCAAAGATTCAGGAGATCTCTCTAAAGATTTCTGAAACTTTGTCTCCACAGCTCCCTTCTTCTAGTTTTGCTGCTCAAATTCCAGCAACCTCAGTAGCCTCAAACTTCAAGCTCTATTTCCTCAACTCAGTGAGATTCTTGTGTTTTTTTGTGTGTGTGTGTTTCCTCTGTATGGGGTATAAGCAGAAAGCCTGGGCATTTGTGAGTCTTTGTTTCTCTTCTCTCAGGAATCACAATCCTGTGCTGCCTCTTGTCCAATATCTGAAAATAATATTTCATGTATATTGCCGAGTTTTATAGTTGTTTACCGAAGATCTAGCCCAATACAGTTTACTCCATCATAATTGAAAGTGGAAGTTTAGGAGTTTACTTTTTCTTCTTTTTAAAAACTCTTTACAGTTTTTGGTATATTATACTTTTTAGACTATGGCCTTATTTTTAAAAATCATGTCAGCTCATATATTAATTTTCAAGTGATACAGAGAGTTACAGAAGAAATTTTTTAAAAAAGGAAAAATAACTCAATATCCCCAAACCCAAAGTTTACCACTTATATGAACATCATTTTGGGTATCTTTTATTGCACATCTACTCAGAAGGATAATTATTTTATTTTTAAAATGCCATTAATTTTTAAAATGCCATTCATACTATTTCTGATATAAGGCATTTAAGTTTAATTAACAGAGCTAAATTTGTTAAATAAAAGCAATATGGGAAAAACTGCTCAACCACAGATAAATATTTACTACCAGAGATAATACTTTCTAAAAGATTTTTCTCTAGGCTTAAGAAATAAGATTACAGAAAAAGCCAAAGAGCTTAGAGTTATGATATCAATAATTGTGTGCTCCAATAGGTCTCTCACATAGAAAAGAATAAAGTATTGGCAAATATCTTGCTGGTAGGAACATACAGTGATACAGCTTTCTAAATGGCAGTTTGGCAATATTCAGAATCCTTAAAATGTTCATACTCTTTGCCCAAGTTTAATTTTTAGGAATTTATTATAAGGAAATAAGAGATGCACACAAATGTGTATGTTACTTATTCATTACAATGGTATTTATAATGTTGAAAAATTGGAAGCCTCAAATGATTAGATTATGCTATAGTTGTGTAACCAAATACCATAAAACTATTACAAATCATGTTCTTTAAAATTTTTATTTAGTGTACTGTACTGATTATAATAAAAATAACTGGCAGGAGATGAAAAATTAAGAGCTTTTGGATTTTGAGGGTTATAAGAAACTGTTCACAATATAGTGAATGATAAAAGCAGGATGATACATGTCCAGTCCTTTTTTCCATTTTTGCAGATACTTTAGCTTGAGCTTTGTTGAGCTTTATAACTAGATTTAATGAAAGGAACACTTATTCTTACACTGTACATGTAATATGTATCCTAAACTTTTTCCAAACTAAGGCAGTCTCTCATGTTTCATAGTTTAAAATTATGAGTTTCTATCAAACAGTTCTTTATGCACTTGAATAAATTTAATATTACTATCTTTCCTTTTTTCTTTTTTCTAGAGCTGGTTTTAAAGAAGTTTTGATCTTGCTTTCTCAGCCAGTGTTCCTGCCCACTTCCTTGCAGGTGTGGATGTCCTTATGTTAAAGAAAGAATGGACGTCATAGTCTTCGTTTTCTCAGTAAAATATTATGTTTGACGTCTGTATCCCTGGCATCTTAAGCATATGGACCTGGTGCTCTTTAGGAACTCACTGTAGTGACTCAGCTCCACATATTTTGCTATATATAGAACATGTTGGAAACCCATAGCAGAAAATTAATAATTAAAAGTCAAAGCATTGTTGTGGTGAATGAACAAAGAAATAGGTGCGTCCTTCAGGGAAGCATCATTCATACCAGACCTCAAAGAAGAATGACCTTAACCTAAGTGGTCTAGAGGCTATTCCTCGGCAGTCGCAGATCCAGAAACTCAGTTTGGTCAGGGAACTGATTCTATTCTAAGCAGATTTATGGAAAACTGATAAAGAAAGCAAAGCTAATTTAAAAAATTTATATTAAGAAACAATATCAAGCTATGATAGTCTGATGGCCCACCTTTTCATTGTAGGGTTATATCGGCTGAAAGGATGTGAGTGATTGGGTTCACTGATCAGAGCATGTTGTTCTGAAGTCTTATTATTTAACCTGAGCCTCAATGTTCTCATCATTAAAACTGTGATAAAAACTTGTACCTCATAGGATTATTGTGAGAACTAAAGATAATCCAAGTAAAGTGATTAGTACAATTCCTTGCACATCCGTGCTGTTCAGTAATTAAGATTGTTTTCCTGTACATCTGAATTTGAAGTCTTGAACTTAAAGGTTCACTTGATCTTGATTCCTGCAGACATTGCTGGGAACTGTACTGCTCTTGGTGTCATAGGATACTAACATTACTTTATTTACAAGAATATTTTTGTTCTGAATGGTAAAACTTTAATAACAAACTGTGATGAGTTTTTGCATAGATTATGTCTTACTGTGAGATCTGGCTATTTTACTACTTTGTGTCTATGGTAAGAATCTCTTTTAAAGAATTCAGCAGTATTTGCTTTTCCAATTTGGCATTTCTAAAACAGCTTGATATTTTTTATAAAACCAGAAGTAAAATCCAGGTAGCAAATTTAATAAGCTGTTTTTACTAATAACTGACAAATTTGTAAGATTAGTGTTCTGTGGTTAGTGTTTGTAATTCATTGTATTTGTAGATTGTGGTATTGTAAGGGATCTGGTCCAATTCCCTGTTTTTCAGATGAGTTTACAGAGAACCAGAGTGAAACTAAGCTAGACAGCTGATGCATCATAGGGGGTCCCTGCGACTGTGAGGTACCAGTGCAGCTGGGCGCAGGACAGTGAGGCCCTTAATATAAGTGTGTGTACTCTGGAGGAGGCAAGGAGAGGAGCCAAGTCTTCCTTTTGGGTGTCAGCATCCTTTCTTTCACACGGTTCTGAGAAAGCAGTATTGAATTAAGCAGCAAGCTTGCTGTCCCGAGGTGCAGACATCCTGAGTGAGTCCGTTCTAGGGGGAACCCCTGCCTGCTCCTGCTTTCTTGATTAGCCAAATCCAAATCAGAGATGAATGAACAAATGTCCTTTTTGTGTCAGGTGTCATGTCTACTACCTAGACATTACAGCAGTTGAGACTTATCTAAGAGCATTTTCATGGCAGAGCTGAGACTCCTTTGTATTGCAGTGCCTCTCTACTTTAAATGAATTTATTTTCTCTTCCATGGAAGAGATTTATATGGGAGACTTATTAAAGAATGTTTTGACATCTATTTAGATGTTATTCCCTAACTGTACTCCATAGTACTTTATTATGCACAGTCTTGGTGTCTAATTATCTCAGATCTGCATTGTCTCCTTTGCCAAGTCTCTGAGGCCCTGTATCATTTTGATCTCTCTTTTGTATGACTCTTAGGGCATGGGATATTTTAAGCATTCAATAATTAACTTGATTAGTAGGTAAATATTTGTTATCAGTTTTTTAATTGCACCAAATTTTACATTTTAGCATAATGGAAAACATGAAGAGCTGGATCTGCTACTTAAAGCTCATATCCTCAGAAGGTTTAAGATAGAGAAGTTATCTAGTGCTGTTGTCATTTAAAAGGAGCCTAGTGCTTCCACATTAGACTTATATTTAATACGTTAAGAATTAAAATTAGGAAGAGTGAGATAGGTCACTTATTTAAATAGTTTTTAGTCATCTGGTTAGTCTACTAACTTTTATGGCATCATCCCAAAATATATGTAGTTACAAATAATGAGTAGCTGTCTTCTTTGAATTATAATCCTCTGTGTGTTTTGTTGTACTGATTTGCTGTGGGTTTATCTTGGAGGAAAAATAAATATTTCATGCCTTCTTAGGATGGTTTTACAGAGGGGTGCAACTGTGACCAGTCTAAGTACTTGATCCCAGTCCGCATTCAAAGTGCATGTTTTTGGTGTCAGAGGGAATTAGGTGAAAAAAATATGGATAGATTAGTATAAATCTGTAACTGCTATTAGAAAAAACAGGCACATTCCATATTAATAATGGACAGTATTGTCATTTCTATTTCAAGGACCCAATGAATATCTAGTATGAATATATAATCTTTATTTAAACTTCTATTTGATTGTATATACTCTGTTTGCTTTGTCTTAAATTCTCTTTTTTACATGGTGATATTAAATATTTGTGTTTAGTTGATATTAACTATTAATAGCCTCTATGGGTGGTTGAAAGATATGCTTGTTTCTCAGTCTAGAGTTTATACCCATGTCATATCTTTGTAAGTAATTTTTTAAAGTCTCCTTCCAGCTGTCTTCATTCTCCTGTTTTACTGATGCACACATGCTCAAAGGATTTAAGACATTTTGTATACATTTGCCAGTCAAGGGGGAAAAAAATCTGTCAACCACGTCTCCAGAGTCTGCTTTTTCAATTAGTCTGTCATTCACATTTAACTTGAGGTATATGTAGGCCAGTAGGTTAAGATTAGTGGGTATATTCAAGCTGGCTTCTTTTATTCATCATAATGTCTTTGAAAATCAGCCAGGTTGTTGTATGTATCAATGGTTGATTCCATTTTGTTGCTCAAGAGTATTCCTTTGTATAGCTGCACTAATAGTTTGTTTATCCATTCACCTGTTGAAGGACATATGGGTTATTTCCAGTTTGGAGCAATTGTGAATAGAACTGTTATAAACATTTATATATGGGTTTTTGTGTGAACACAGTTTTCATTTCTCTAGGATAAATACCAAGGGTTGGGATTGCTGGGTCATATGGCATATGTATGTTTAACTTTATCAAAAGTTGCCAAACTGTTTTCAAGAATAGCTGAAAACAGCCCCACTCACAATGTTATGAGAGTTCTAGTTGCTTTGCATCCTTGCCAGCATTTTGTGTTACCACCACTTTTTATTTTATTTGTTCTTATGTCATTTTGGCTTTAATTTGGATTTCTCTAATGTCTAATAATGTTGAATATTTTTATGTACTCAGTTGCCTTCCATCTGTTCTTTTCAGTGAACTCTGTTCAAGTCTTTTGCCCATTTTTAATGGCTGTTATATGCTTTCTTAATGTTGAATTTTGAGAGTTCCTTACATATCCAGGATACAGATCCTGTGTCAGATATGTCATTTGCCAATATTTTCTCCCAGTCTATACTTTGCTTTTCATACTCTTCACATTGTCTTTCATGGAACAAAAGTTTTTAATTTGATGAAGTCCAGTTCATAATTTTTTTTTCTTTTATGGGTGGTACTTTCGGTGTCATGTCTAAAAATTCTTTCTTCACTCCATGTGACAATGATTTTATCTCATGTTCTGAAAGTTTTATAGGTTTGCATTCTACAAAACATTAGATCTGTGATCCATTTTGAGTTATTGTGTAAGGTCTTCTGAAGTTTAGGTTAAGGTTCATGTATTTTGTCACAATGATTTTATCTCATGTTCTGAAAGTTTTATAGGTTTGCATTCTACAAAACATTAGATCTGTGATCCATTTTGAGTTATTGTTTAAGGTGTGAAGTTTAGGTTAAGGTTCATGTATTTTGGTATATGGGTGTCCAACTGTTACAACACCTATGGTTTAGGGAAAGACTACCCTTTCTCCCTTGAGTCATCTTGCACTGTTGTCAGAAATCAATTGGTCACATTTGTGTGGGTCTCTTTCTCAGCTCTATTCTGTTTCATGTATCTGTCCTTTCCCTATACTACAGAATGTTTTAATTACTGTTGGTTTTTATGATGTTTTTACACCTTATGATTTATGATTCTTTCAGTTTTATTCCTCATCAAAATTATTTGGCTATTCTAGTTCCTTTGCCTTTGGTTTCAGAATCAGTTTGCCTGTATCAGTGCAAAATATCCTGGGGAGGGGTTGATTAGAATTGTGTTAAAGCTGTAGATCAGATGGGAAGAATTGACATCTTTACTGTGTTGAGTCTTCCAGCCCTTGAATGTGGTATCTCTCTGCTTATTTACATCTTTTCTTATTTCTTTCATAGTGTTATTAGTTGTAGTAAACAAGCTCTTGTACATGTTTTGTTAGATTTCATATTTCATTATTTCAGAGCTATTATGATTGGTTTTTAAAATTTTTAGTTTCTGACTGTTCATTGGTAATATATAAAAATATGGTTGACTTTTGTGTGTTGACCTGTATCCTGTGACCTTGTAATCTTACTCTTTAGTTCTAAGAGGTTTGCTTGGTAGATTCTTTGGAATTTCTGTGTAAATAAATATGTCTGCAAATGGAGATAGTTTTATTTCTTTCTAATTTGTATGCTTTTTTTTTTTTCTTCTTGCTTCCTTTCACTGGCTAGGATGTCAAATACAATGTTGACTAGAAGTGACAAGAGTAAATATCATTGATTCCAATTATAGAGGGGAAAGCATTTTTCCCAATTATAGAGTGAAAGCATTCAGGCTTTCACCATTAAGCATGATGTTAGCTGTAGGCATGTCCTTTTACCTGATTTGGGTTTGTTTTGCTCTTTTTTTCTTCTAGCTTCTTAAGGTGGACAGTTAGATTACTGATTTGATAAGTTTCTTTTTTGTTAATATAAGTAATTAATGCCATATATTTTCCTCTGAGCATTGCTTAACTACATCATACAAATGATGTATTTTTATTTCCTTTTCAGTTCGAGATATTTTCTAACTGCATTTGAGACTTCCTTTTTGACTTGTGGATTACTTATAAGTACATCACTTAATATCTAAATTTTTGGAGATTATTTCTGTTATTTATTTGTAATTTAGGTTCATTATGGTCAAACAATATATTTTATGTTGCTTCAGTTCTTTTAAATTTGTTAAGATTTGTTTTATGGCCTAGGATGTGATCTGTCTTGGTGAACATTTTGCATGTACTTGAAAAGAAAGTGTATTTTGTTTGCTCTTGCTGGGTAGAATGTTTTGTAGATGTCAACTAGATACAGTTGGTTGATGGTGTTCTATCTTCTGGTTGATATTTTTGTCTATTAGATTTTTGTTGCATAGTTTTTTGAGAGGAGGGTGTTGAAATCTCCAACTATCATTGTAGATTTGTCTGTTTCTCCTTCCAGTTCTGTCTGTTTTTGCTTCATATATTTTGAAGTTCTGTTGTTAGGTGCATACACATTTAGGATTATATTTTCTTGGTGAATTGGCCTTTTCATTATTATGTTGTGGCTCTTTTTATTCCTGGTAGTTTTCTTTGCTTTGAAATGTACCTATTTGATAATGATATAGCCAGTTTAGATTTCTTCTTATTAATAGTTCTATGTTATATCTTTTTTCATCCTTTTACTTCTAACCTACTTATCTCATCATATTTGAAATAAATTTCTTGTAGGTGGCATACAATTGGGTCATCCTTTTCAAAAAAATCTAATAATTTTGTCTTTTATTGGCATTTTTAGGTTATTTACATTTAATATAATTACTGATACGTTTAGATTTGGCTCTGCTGTTTTATTATTTGCTTTCTGTTTGTTCTCTTTGTTTATTGTTCCTCTTTTCCCCCTTCCTGCTGTCTTTTGAGTTATTTAAACAGTTCTTAGTACTCTATTTTAAAATAAGTATTTTTCCACCTAAGTGAAGTTGTAGAAATCTTAACACCATATGTATTTCTCTGCCTTCTTTCTTGTTTGTTGTATTGTCTTTTATATTACATCTACATATATATAAAACCCCATCAGACAATTACGTAGTTTCTGCTTTGAACCCAACGGGTACTGTTTTTTTGTTTTTTGGTTTTTTAAACCTCAGCATTCATTGGATGGTTACCATTTCTTTGTTCTTCCTTAATTATAGATAATACATTTTTTCCCTTGATATCATTTCTCTTCTATCCTTTAGTAACTTTCAGAGTGGATCTGCTGGTAATGAATTCTCATAATTTTACCTTTATTCAAAAGTGTCCTCATTTTACTTACTTCCCTAGAGTCTGAGTTGACAATTATTTTCTTTCAACCCTTTAAAAATGTGCTGTTTCCTTTCGAACTGCATTGTTTCTGGTTAGAAATTTATAGGCAGTCAAATTACTGTTCCCCTATAAGTAATGCATCACTTTTTTTTTCTTGCTACTGTCAAAATTTTTTGTTTTTATTTTTTACCTGTTTGACTATGATATGTCTGGGCATGGATTTCTTTGGGTTTATTTAAAAATTTATTTATTTATTTTTTTGTAGACGGAGTCTCGCTCTGTCACCCAGGCTGGAGTGCAGTGGTGCAGTCTCAGCTCACTGCAACCTCTGCCTCTCCGGTTCAAGCAATTCTGCCTCATCCTCCTGAGTAGTTGGGATTACAGGCATGCACCACCATGCTCGGCTAATTTTTTGTATTTTTAGTAGAGACGTGGTTTCACCATACTGGCCAGACTGATCTCAAACTCCTGACCTTGTGATCCACCCCCCTCGGCCTCCCAAAGTGCTGGGATTACAAGGCATGAGCCACTGTGCCTGGCCCTCTTTGGGTTTATTCTACTTGGTTTCTCTGTGCTTCTAGAATCTGATATACACTGTATCTTTTACTAAGTTTGTTAAAGTTTTCAGCCGTTATTTCCTCAAATATTTTTCTCCATTGCTGTCTTTCACTCTCCTTTCAGGATACCAGTGACACGAATGTCAGACCTTTTGATATCCCAAAGGTTCTTATGGCTCTCTGTTCACTATTTTTCTCTTTGTTGTTCAGACTAGATCATTTCTACCAGTCTATCTTCAAGTTCACTGACTTTCCTATGTCATCTCCATTTTGCTTATTAAGCCCATCCAGTGATTAATTTCAGTTACAGTATTTTTCAGTTCTAAATTATTATTATTATTATTATTATTATTTTGCGATGGAGTTTCGTTCTTGTTGCCCAGGCTGGAGTGCAATGGCGCGATCTTGGCTCACTGTAACCTCTGCCTCCTGGGTTCAAGCAATTCTCCTGCCTCAGCCTCACGAATAGCTGGAATTACAGGTGCCTGCCACCACGCCCGGCTAATTTTATATTTTTATTAGAGACTGGGTTTCTCCATGTTGGTCAGGCTGGTCTTGAACTCCCGATCTCAGGTGATCTGCCCACCTCAGCCTCCCAAAGTGCTGGGATTACAGGCATGAGCCATTGTGCCCAGCCTAAAATTTTCATTCTGTTCTATTTAATGGCTTCTACTTAATTGTTGAGACCTATTTGTTTCAAGAGTGTTTTCCCTTGTTGGAGCCTTTTTTTTTTTTTTTTTTTTTGAAATGGAGTCTTGCTCTGTAGCCTAGGCTGGAGTGCAGTGGCATGATCTCGGCTCACTGCAAGCTCTGCCTCCCGGGTTCACGCCATTCTCCTGCCTCAGCCTCCCGAGTAGCGGAGCATTTTTATAATAGCTGCTTTAAAGTCTTTGTCAGATAATTCAAATACTGTGTCATCTCAGTGTTGGTGTCTGTTTATTGTCCCATGCAAGTTGATATTTTCTGGGTCCTTCATATTCTAAGTAATTTTAGATTGCATCCTGGGCATCTTCAATATTACATTATAAGACTCTGGATCTTACTTAAATTCCATGGAGAATGTTGCTATTTGTGTTTTAGCAGTCAGTTGAGTCTGTTGGGTTCAACCTTCAAGTTGCAGCCAGCTTTCTGTGGGTGGTGATTTCAATGTCAGTTTGTTTTCAAAGCCTGTAGTGCTTCGCTGTTTGGGTCTGTCCTATATGCAGTATCAGTCTGATACTGTTCCAGTCAGTTTGAGATAGGTGGTAATCTCTCTCTTAGTTCAGTTCTCATAGTTTTTGGTTTGCTGTTTAGGTTGAGATCCATGCCATGTTCAGCTCTGGGATGAAGCCAGGAGTTTATAATCAACTTTATGGATTCACTTTGCTGTGAGTTCCTCCCTCTCAGCAATTTCCTTTATACTTTCTGCTGCCGACCTCTTTTCAGTCCTTGAGAGAAAAAGCTGGGTCTTTTTCTACTCTGCTCACTTCCTGTGATTGCACCCACATCCAGGGCTAAGTGGTAGGAGTACAGAGAGGAAAAAAAAGTTGATGGAGAGAGGTTGCCTACTCTCTTGAAACGACAGCTTCTGGGATTGTGGAGGAATGTTTCCCTCCCTCAGAGTTTTAGGTACCTGTGGGCGCCCAACTGTTAACTGCCAGGATCCTTTTCCCAGTTTCTTAAGCCTGAACTGGAGGGCTTCTCCTGGATCTCTGCATTGATTTCCACTTCCAGGTTTCCCCCAAGTCCAGGTGGCAGGATATAAGAGGAGAAAAAAGTAAACTTACCACTGGTTCCATGCTACCATTGAATTTTGATATTTTGCCATCTACCTCCCACCATTTACTTTTCAGAATCTTTAAATAGCTGCTCCAAGCATTCTGGGGTTTTATAGCTATATTCAGTAGGAGAGACAGGATGGAGTGTTTTTACTCTATCTTGGTTTGCATTGAAGCAATGTGTACTGTTAAGTATGATATTCATTTATTCATAAGCCAGCACACGTAGCTATCATTTGAGTGCTTACTATGTATTGGGCACTTATTACATATATTATTTGTTTAATTCTCCAATAATTTTCCTCATTTTAGGCATGAGGAAATTTAAGGGTAAAACTGTTTACCTGTGTCCATAGATGTTAAATACAAGCAGGGATTTTTATTTCTTCCTTTTCAAGATAGAATCTTGCTCTGTCACCTAGGCTGGAGTGCAATGCTGCTATCTCAGTCACTGCGACCTCCACCTCCTGGGTTCAAACCATTCTCCTGCCTCAGCCTCCCGAATAGCTGGGACTACAAGTGTGTGCCACCATGCCCGGCTAATTTTTGTATTCTTAGTAGAGGTGGGGCTTCTCCATGTTGGCCAGACTGGTCTTGAACTCCTGACCTCAAAGTGATTCGTCCATCTCGGCCTCCCAAAGTGCTGGGATTATAGGCATGAGCCACCACGCTGGCCAGCGATTTGTATTTCTGACCCCCAAAGTTTTTCCATTTGCCTCTATGCCAGTGGTTCTCAAAGTGTGGTACCAGGGCTAGCATCGTCAGAATCAACCTGGGAACTTGTTAGACACACAAAATTTCTGGCTCTACCTCAGATCTACTGAATCAGAAATTCTGGGAGTGAGACCCAGTAATTCATTTTGACAAGCCGTCTGTTATCCTGATACATGCTTAATTTGAGAACCATTTATCTGTGCTGTATAACTTCACAAGCACTATGTGTGGTTTAGTTTCTTAGCAAAACCTTAATATAAGAAACTAGTTTTTCACCATTGTTTGAGACATATGCTAGTATGCTAAAATCTAATATTTTACTAACATCACTGACATATAGCTTGAAATTCACTCTATGTTACTCAAGACAACAGTAGTTAAAATATAAATACTGTGACTTAAAAAATTTGAATGTATGCATATAATAGGGGATCCAAAAATAGCCATATGTTGCTTAACAACAGGGATACGTTCTGAGAAGTATGTCATTAAGCAATTTCATTGTTCGACCATCATAGACAAGACTCACACAAACCTAGATGGTATAGCGTACTATACACCTAGGCCGTATAGCGTAGCCTGTTGCTCGTAGGCTACAAACCTGTATAGCCTGTTACTGTACTGAATACTCTAGACAGTTGTAACACAATGGTAAGTATTTATGTATCTAAACATCTATACACAAAGGGTACAGTAAAAATACAGTATAAAATATTTTAAAATGGCACACCTGTATAGGGCACTTATTTTGAATGGAGCTTGCAGGACTGGAAGTTGCCCTGGGTGAGTGAGTGAGTGAGTGGTGTGTGAATGTGAAGGCCTAGAACATTACTGTATTGTAGACCTTATAAACACTGTACACTTAGTGTACACTAAATTTACTTAAAAATCTCTTTCTTCAATAACAAATTGACCTTTAGCTTCCTTTAACTTTTTTACTTTGTAGACTTTTTAATTCTTTATAACTTTTTGCCTCTTTTGTAGTAGTACTTGTTTTAAAACACAAACATATACAGCTGTACAAAAATGTTTTTTCTTTATATCCTTATTCTATAAGCTTTTTTCTGTTTTTAAATTTTTAGCTTTTTTGTTAAAGACTAAGATACAAACACACACATTGTCCTGAGCATACACTTGGTTAGGATCATCTAGACATCATTAGAATAGGAGTTTTTCAGCTCTGTTATGATCTTAAAGGACCACCATCATATATGCCATCTCTCATTGACCCAAACATCATTATGCAGCACATGACTGTATATGTAAAGAAATCAATCTTCGATACGGATTTTGGCCAACAAATCACATCTGGTAACTACTATGCCATGTAATGCTCGGTATTTTAAGTTTCAGGATATTAATACTGTTTGTCCTAGATTTCAGGGTAACTTTTGAGATTGGCTTAGATTAAGATTAGGTTGGCCAGGCATGGTGGCTCACGTCTGTAATCCCAGCACTTTGGGAGGCCAAGGCGGGCGGATTGCTTGAGGCCAGGAGTTTGAGACCAGCCTGGCCAACATGGTGAAACCCCGTCTCTACTAAAAATACAAAATTAGCCAGGCATGGTGGTGGGCGCCTGTAATCCCAGCCACTTGGGAGGCTGAGGCAGGCGAATCGCTTGAACTCAGGAGGCGGAGGTTGCAGTGAGCCAAGATTTTGCCACTGCAGTCCAGCCTGGGCAACAGAGTGAGACTCTGTCTCAAAAAGATTAAATGGCCCATATTTGGAGAATGGGTCCTATTTCATACAATTTTTTCCCATGAAATATTAAATGTATAACTAAATTTAATTTGCATATTCCTAGAAGACATTTTATATACACTTGCTAATTGATGGGAAAAAATCTGTCAATCACATTTCTGGAGTCTGCTTTATTAATCAGTCTATAATTCTCATTTACCTTGAAGTATATGTAGGCTAGGATATTGGATTAGTAGGTATATTCAGATATGACGGTTAATTATGGACCATTGTCTCTTTTGTGTTACATTTTGGGGTCAGAAACACTTGTGTTTAAATCCGAGCTCTCCTTTTACTAATAAGGTTGGTGGGGGTTTGGAGCACAGCAGGTGTTACTAATTCTCCATTGTAGAAGTAGGCTTTATAGCCATTCTTTTTATATTCGATTTTAAGTCCATTACTCCATTGTGTCTGCATTAGCAAGATGCGTACTATCTGCTGGATACTCTTCAAGGAGTATCAGTACTAAGGTGGAAAGGGCTGCTGTAGACTGAATGTTCGTATTCCCCCCAAAATTCATATGTTGAAACCTAATCCCCAGTGTGATTATATAAGGAGGTGGAGCCTTTGAGAGGTGATTAAATTATGAGGATGATACCCTCATGAATGGGATTCGTGCCTTTGTACGGAGCTGAAAAGATGAGAGTTCTCCTTCCACCATGTGAGGTTACAGTGAGAAGATGGCCATCGCTGAACCTGGAAGCAGGTCCTCACCAGACACCAAATCTGCCAGTGCTATGATGATCTTAGACTTTCAGCCTCCAGAACTATGAGAAATACATTTCTTTTGTGTATAAACCACCCTGTTTATGGTGTTTTCATTATGACAGCCAGAAAATACTAATACTAAGACAAGGACCCTGCCCTCAAGGAGTTTACTGTCTATTGAAATAAACAGGAAAGGACTTAAGCAAAAATGTGATTGTTATGACACAGGTATGTACAAAGGAATGTGGATGTGGTATGTTGGAGCCAGGTTTGGCCAGTAGAACTGACTGTTGTTGGTACATATACCACAGAAACCAGCAAAATACTGCATCCAGTCAGTTCTGCTATAATGAGATGTATACATTCTTAAAAATCACCAAGTGTAGGGAGAAATAAGATTGGGGCACAACACATAAAAGTTTCATCAGTAACACATTTTTAAAAGAAGTAGGAACCTAATAAAAATGATAGAACCATTTTAACAGCTTTACATAAGAGAAACATAAAAACTACAATAAATATGGCACTTTACCTTAAAAAAGACCTGAAGTTTGCATGTGAAGGTAGTCATGGGAAAAGTTGCCTCTTGTGAGTTACTGTGAAATGGTGGAAGGACAGTTGCCTGAAATCTGAGGAAAAGTTAACACCAGATGTGGATGGCTGTGGCTGGTAACATAAGAGATGTACTGAGGTAGCTGGGAGATGTTTGAGGTATATGTGTTGTGTATTCCTATGTTCAGGCTCTGTGGCTGGATGCGGTTTTATTTCATCCATCTAGTGTTAAATGGCACATAAGCAAATGGGATTCATGTGTTCATGTTGTGCCCTAGTGTAACCAGCACATTGAAACAAATTGTAGTTTTCAAAACAAACATTATAGTAGAACTGACTGTATCAGGGCTTTTATTCCATTCCGAGAGCACACCATTGGAAGGAGCTGTCAGTCAGCCTGGAGGAGTCTTGGATGCCTTTACAGGGAAGATGATGAGCGAACTGAGACTTGCCGAATGAGTGTAGTAATGTTTTTGCTAGGTATAGTGTAAGTAGAGGGAGGGCATTCCAAGCAGAGGGAACAGCAGCTTGTGGAATAGCATGCAGAAGGAAGCCTGGTGTCTCCAGAAAACTCCTATGTAGTTTGAACTTGGAAAGAAAAAGAAACACTGTTAATGAAACTTAGTGGTTAGGCAGGAGCCAAATTCATCATGGCCCAGTGTGCCACTTGAAAGAATTTACATTTTATCCTTCAAGGGGTAGAGACCACTGAAGAATTTTGAACAGAAACTATTTCCCAGTGCTGATTTATGTAGCACTCCTGGAGACAGTATGGAAGATAGTTTGAAGCAGGCCCAGCTGGGCTCTGAGAATCTGGAGGTAAGGAAGAACCAATGTGTATCTTTAATAGGCTTGACCCCTTTGAGAATATTATAAAAGCTATAGATGCTCACTGGCAACTGTGTCCTTTCTTTGTTCCTAGAAATCATTATCACTGTAATTTCATCTCTTGATATTAGGGGCCAGGGCCATGCGAGTTAGTCTTTTATATGGTGATGAGTTAGGTGAATTTATAATCAGCTTTCACAATAGCTGGTTTCACTGTTAGCTTTATTCTTACAATGTTTAAAAATCGTGTGGTGAATCATAATTGGAGAGATTTTAACATCTTAATGTGTATCCGCTGGCAAATAGTTACATGGGTCAAAGGCCTCTTTACATACTAGATTCCTATTTTTGCCCAAATTATTTTTATTTTATTTATTTTTTGAGGCAGAGTCTCGTTCTATTGCCCAGCCTGGAATGCAGTGGCGCGATCTCAGCTCACTGCCATCTCCGCCTCCCGGGTTCAAGTGATGCTCCTGTCTCAGCATCCTGAGTAGCTGGGATTACAGGCGCATGCCACTATGCCCAGCTAAGTTTTATATTTTTAGTAGAGATGGGGTTTCATCATGTTAGCCATCCTGGTCTTGAACTCCTGGCCTCAGGTGATCCACCCATCTCAGCCTCCCAAAGTGTTGGTATTACAGGCGTGAGCCACCATGCCCAGCCAATCCCAGATTATTTTATAATAAAGAATAACTAGTTGGGTGTGGGGCCCATGCCTGTAATTCCAGCACTTTGGGAAACTGAAGTGGGGGGATCGCATGAGTCCAGGAGGTCGAGGCTGCAGTGATCCTGGATTGCACCAGCCTAGGTAACACAGTGAAACTGAGACCCTGTCTCAAAAAAAAAAAAAGGAATAACCGTTGTAAGGGATGAATAAATAATAAGCAAGTAAAATTCAAGGTTAAAAAAAGCTACAACATTCTTTCAAGCAAAAGTTACAATTAGATACAAATGATTTGAATAACATCTAAATGAAGAAAGCCATGTATCTCACTCTTTAAAAAATCAGTATTTTCCCACAGTGCTCCTTAGCAAGTGTTTTGGTGCCTGTTACAGAGTAAGGTGCTGAGAAAACTCATAATCTGGTTGAAGATACTAATGACACACCAAAAGTAATTGAAAGCAGGAATATCAGGTTAAAACATAAAAACCATGTCCTACAGTTTTCTAGTTAATAAACTGTCCCACACTCTATTTAGGATGTAATCAGTATGCAGTAACTATTTATTAAAAGACTGAAATGTAGTACTTAACGGAGAGTTAGAAAGAAATAATGGAAACGTTGTGGGACTTCTTGGAATTTTCTGATCTTTGACACTTTGGACAGTATAATTAATGGATTATGGATTCACAGAGGCCATATACCCTTTCAGTAATTTGTCTCTGATACTTCTGTGGAGCAATAGTTGGTGCTGTTTTTTATTTTCTTAATAGGACACTGGTGGTTTTTTTTAATTAGAAAACTAAAATTTACAAAAATAATATACAATCATTGCAGAAAATAAAAGAATGCCACTTGTATGAATAAAAATTAAAGCTCTTAATAACCTTTAAAAGCACTGATTTTTCTTTATAACTCTTTGAGAGGGGTCAGATCATCAAATACCAAGTTTCTGGTACTGTTCAGCTTTCACTTACTAATCTATGACAGCCATTTCTGAAAGGAAACCTGCATACAGGTATAGGCATATAATAAAAAGGAATTTTATTATTGATAGATGGTTACAGTTATACAATAATTCATTGGCCTTAGTTCACTTTAATAGGCAGATATTTGAATCCTTACTTAATCTAGCCATTACCAAAGTATACATTTATCCATATTCTTCTCCCTTAACTCTCAGAGTCATAATCTTTTCTTCATGTCTTGTTTCTTCTAGTCCTCAATATTTACTAAAATAATAATGTACCCTTCTCTTACAGAAATAAGATTTTTTTTTTTTTTCCTGAATCCCTGTCCTCATCATACCTAATCCACACTGCTTTGATTGTCTTCCAGCTGAGCCATTTGGTTCTTCTAGCATATGCAGAGAAATGAAGTCTTAGTCATTTAATAAGACCACATCCAGGAATAAAAGCACCTTTTAAACATGGCATGGAAGACCCTTGAGAGTCTCTCTCTTCCCCACTTTTCAGGTTGCTTTGTCTTTTACTTGACATCATCCGCCCCATACATCAGCCATCTGAATCATTTTCCATCTTTTGGAGAGCCAGGCCCTTTCCCGAGTCCATGCCTTTGCGATATCTGCCTGAAATTCCATTTTCCACTTGGCACATAGCTATTCAGTCATTAAAATCTAGCTCATGATCACCTTTTCTGCGAAGCCTTTCCTGATCCCCTGCATTAGTTAGGATTAGTTGGGTACGGTAGCAAGTAACAGAGACTTCAAAATAAGGATGGCCTAAAAATGAGAATTTATTTCCTATCAAAGTTCAGAGTTTGCAGTGTAGGGCTAAAATGACAGCTCTGCTCCACGAAGTAATTTTCAGCTCATGGCTTTGGAAGCTCTCAGATTTGACCCTTGTCCTTATGGTTCAAAATTGAGGTGTCTTTGTTTTAAGCAGCAGTATGAACGAAAAAAGAGACAAAGGGCATACACCAGCTGTTTCTTAAAAAAGCTTCCCTAAAGCCTCCCACACCATGTATCTGGTTGCATCGCATTGGCCAGAACTTAGTCCATGGCCACAAGGAAGGTTATATTATTATGGAAGAAAAGAGAACAGGTATGGGGACAATTGGCAGTCTGCCACATTACTCCAACTAGAGGTAGTTGCTTTGCGCTTTGTGTTCCCAGAGCACTCTAATTATTTCACATTTAGGCTATATTGTCATTTGCCTTCTCTGCTTGATTCTGGACTTATCAGAGACTGTGTTTTTCATCTTTTTATCTCTAGCACTTTACATAAAGTTTAGCACATAGTCCATGTTCATACTTGTTGAATGAATGGATAAAGACATTTGGGGAAGAGTACAGCAAAAATATCAGACATAAGCAGATGGCAGTATTTAAATACCCATGTGTACAAAGATAATTGCTTATGTAGACATTGATGTCTTTTCTTAATTTTTTTCCTATTTTCTCCATTATGTGAAAAGAATAGACACAGTCAATAGTAGAGGGCATGCCTCAAAATTGACCACACAGAACATAGAGTTATTTAAAAAGTAATATGATTCTCTGTGTTATACTTTATTATTGTAGTAAAATATACAAAACATAAAATTTGCCATTTTAACCATTTCTCTCTCTCCCCCAACCCCCTTCCCTTCCCTCCCCTTCTCTACCTCTCTTTCCCCCTCTCTCCCTCCCTCTTTTGAGACAGTCTCTCTCTCTGGCTCATGCTGAAGTGCAGTGGTGCCATCATAGCTCACTGCAGCCTCGACTTTCTGGGCCCAATTTTGTCCTCCTGCCTTGACTTCCCGAGTAGCTGGGATTGTAGGTGTGTGCCACCATGCCCAGCTAATTTTTAACTTTTTTTGTAAAGATGAGGCCTCACTATATTACCCATGCTGGCCTTGAACTCCTGGGCCCAAGCGATCCTCCTGCCTTGGCCTCCCAAAGTGCTGGGATGACAGATGTGAGTCACCACACCTGGCTCATTTTAACCATTTTTAAGTGTATAGTTCAGTGGCATTAAGCACATTCACATTATTTTGCAACCATCATCACCATCTATCTGCAGAACTTTTTCATCTTCCCCAACTGAGACTCTGTACTCATTAAAAACTAACCTCATTTCCTCCTCTCCGCAGCCCCTGGAAACTACCATTCTACTTTCTGTCTCTATGAATTTATTACTCTAGGAACCTCATGAGAAGAATCATCAGTATTTGCCCTTTTATGACTGGTTTATTCCACTTAGCACAATGTCTTCAAGGTACATCCATGTTGTAGCGTGTGTTAGAATATCCTTCCTATTTAAGGCTGAATAATATTCCATTATGTATGTAGCACATTTGGTTTGTCCATGCATATGTTGATGGACGCTTGGGTTGTTGTGCTACCCCCAAACACCTATTACCCACAAACACAAGCCACATACAGGTTGGTATCCCTTACCTGAAATGCTTGGGACCAGAAGTGTTTTGGATTTCAGATTTTTTTTTTGAATATTTGCATTATGTTTACTAGTTGGGCATCCCTAATGTGGAAATTCGAAATGTTCCAATGAACATTTCCTTTGAGCATTATGTAGGCACTCAAAAAGTTTCAGAGTTTGGACCATTTTGAATTTCAGATTTTTGGATTTAGGGATGCTCAACCTGTACTCACATAGCTTCTTGAAACGAAATTTAAGAAAAGTACACTCACCTATATTAAGAACTTATTTTTCTAGCAAGTAATTTATCACCTCTCCCAATCTTAGCTTCTGAAATGTAAACTAAGAAAGTTATGAAGAACATTATCCAGGTGTTAAATCTTAAAAGTAGATCCAAGAGTGGAATTAGAGAAATACAGTGGCCTTTCACAATAAAAGACTAGATTTTAAGAGTCTCTTAATTATTTGGTGAGAGACACAGGACAATACAATCTGTGAATTTCTCTTCTTTTGAACTATGGAGATTTTATCATGACTGGACAATGAGAAGAAATGTTATAGCTGTAGCTTGATGGTTTTGCTTTTATAAAATTCTTCTGGTATTGAAGAGAAAAAGATTATTAATGAGTAAAGTAAGAAAAATTAACTCCATTCCTACTGGGTGACTTTTATTATCAGATAGCAATCTGATAACTGATTATTATCAGTTTGGTGACAATAATTATTTTTGGATGCTTGGTTGCTAATAATTTGCCTGATGCCTAGAAAATTCTGATTTGGGGTCTGTATTCTAGTGGGCATATAGCCCAAATTAGCAATCAGATTCTTCTACTAAAATTATCTGATCAAGCTTTCAAATGATTCATGCATTTACATAGAATACATATCCAGTGGTTTAAACAGAATTTCACAGACGCTTTCCCATTGAAGCTGATTGTTTGGCAAAATGGTGAGTCATGCTTTACTGGCCAACTCACACACCAGCTGTTGATATAATCAGTTACCTGAGCCAAGATCAAAGCAGCAGAATAGAAGATAGTACCTTGGCTCTGATACCTTTCTGTCTTTTCTAAAAAAAAAAAAAAAAAAAAAATTGGGATGTAAATTTCCATCCCTCTCCTATGTGCTTTGGGTTTTAAGAAGCAATATAAGACCATTTTTTATCTTTAGAATCTTACAGTTGTAGAGATAAAATTGATATGCTTGAAATGATCTGAAAAGGTGAGAACAAATTGTGGTGTTAACTATAAACCCTTTTAGAGAAATCAACAGGGAGACATTTGAACTTGATGTAGATGTTAAAATTAGAATTGAATGGTAGAGGGCCAACTAAGGGAGGTATTTCAGAGTAAGGAGAAATTAGTTTGGATAAAGCAGGGCCTGATTATGGGTGGTAATGAGTGAATGTGAGGTGCAAGATGCTCTAACTGTTGAATGTTCCTAAAAGAAACAGAATCTGGCAGTATTATGAGTCCAGGAAGACAGGAGAGAGACTAAGGTGTTGTAGAAATCTAGGAATGAGACAAAAATCTGGACAAAGTTACTGGCAGTGAAAGTAGACAGAAAAGGTACACTGGAGGGACATCTTGAAAAAAGAAACTGTTGAACTAGGTAACATTAAATATGGTGGTATTAAGTGGAGGAAGAGTAAGATACTCTAAGATTTTCCCAAGAAATCAAGTACAATCCTGATAAATAACATTTCAAGTACAAACCTGGGGAGACATATTGTTAATTTTGGATATAGTTAATTTGAGGTCCGATGGAGAATAGCCAGATTGGGACAGACTTTTAGGCTGTTAGTGGACCGAAGAGTGTGTGTTGAATGTGTGGACTCAAGTGTGTTTCCCATACACATCCAGTTGTATTTGAGGAGGTGAAAATTGGTCCTAGAGAATATTTGTTTATAACTGTAATGGTAGGAACATATGTTCTCATAGCTTCTATGTATGTGTTAAAAAATCTTTAAGTCAAATAAAATTTTTTTCCCATTAGCATCATTTCACTTGAAGGAACTAGGTTGGTTAAATAGATGAAGTTCGTCAATCACATCCAGGAAACTGAAGTTTTTTCCCATACAGTCAAATAAGAAAGCTAGTAAGCTGCATTTTGCTAGCAGTAAGTAAGATGCAGAACCAGGATAAGAACTCAGATTCTTTAAGGAACATCTTGGAATAAACATTGTGGCAGAATAATGTCATATCAAGGAGCATTATATTCTTAAATATTGTAAATTATTGAACTATTTAACACGTTTAATTTTTACACCATTTGAAGTAATGTACCAGTAGAAAGTGGATGCTTCATGTTTTTCTTTGGTAGAATATTTAATTGGGTCGACTGTGCCAAATTTTATTTGTGGCTTTCTCTCTCAGAATGGCTCTTTTTGTTAATAGCAAAACATACATAACCGTATGGAGTCAAAGAGAAAAAAAACTTGGCAGAAGACTATATCCATTGTTATTGGATTGTAAATTGTCATAAGATGTAATATCTTACAGGAATGATAGTTTGAAAGGTAATATAATTAGAGAAATAATAGTCTTGTGTAGGGGTGAACTATTATTGAAGTTTCACCGAAGGATACCTGAGGTGGTTGTTAGTAGCACTTTGCGAATGCCTCCAAGTACAAGTACAGTACTTCTTTCTGCTTTCTTTGTTGTCTCTCTTGCGTATGCTGCTTTTTGGTTATTCTCCTTTTCTGTAGTAAAATGTAACCTATATATAAAAGAATGAATGCATTATAAAGGTACCATTTAATGAGTAATTATAAAGCATATTTGCTACCCAGATTAAGAAATAGAATATTGCCAGTGAACCAGAAGCCTGCTGTGTGCCCTTTCCCAGTCATACTCCATCTGTCCCCACCCCATCGCATCCCCCAGAAGTAACCATATTCTTACTTTTGTGAACATCATTTTTTCTTTCTCTTTAAACTTTTACCATCTATATATGCATCCCTAAATGGTATAGTTTAGTTTTGCCTCTTTTGTACACATGTCTACACACATGTGTATACATGTCAGTATTCGTGTGTATTTTTATTTCTCTAATCCATTGTGCATATACTATTCCATTGTATCAATATACTATAAGATATTTATTCTGCTCTACTTTATAATATTGAAAAACGCAGCTGTGACCAGTTTAGGAAATAATGCCCAGGAGGATCTCCTCTCTCAGAGAACTAAGGTATTAACGTATTCAAATGGAAACCTTTGTTTGTAGAATACTTGTTAATATCATGTGGTATACTAGAATTCTAGGGAACATGAGTTATGAAATACTGGATAAGACCTTTTGTTATTACATTTTGTCACTGAGTAATTTCAGTGCCTGCTATTCCTACAATCATGTCTAAGGAGAACATTCACTGAGGGAGTAAACCAAGGTAGCTGTGCTTTCAATCGTGAATGACCTTACCTTACCTGGCCATAGGTGATTGGACTGGCATGGGTATCCAAATTAAAGTCACCAGTGATTGGTCGGCCACTGCCCAACCAGGTGGAAGCACAGAAAGTTGTCTCCACATGGGAATGAGCTTAACCAATCAGGTTCTGACAGGCCTTACAATTGGCTATATTTGGTTAAAGAAATACAGCTTTTGCTTTTAATTTTCTGTCTGGATGTACTCCAGATAGACAAGGTGGAGTACTGGTTACTGTAAGGATACACATGATGTGTATCATAAAACTCACAAAAAGAAATAGAGATTGGCAGTTAAGTATTGGAAGCAGAATTTGAAAAATCAAGAGAGAGATAGGAGGGGCCTGTGATAGATCAAGAATTAGCAAAAGGTATGAGAAAGTGGCACCTATGAGGAAGAAGAAGAATACAGAGTCTAGAAGCAGAGATACCAGCTGGTGGCTGGAGGCAAATCACATATCTAAAGCTGATACCCAGGGAGTTGCTGGGTCCCAGTAAGAACCAGAGTTCTAGAATAAGGATCTGCCACTGCCTACTGCTCCTCTTGCTGCTTCCTAGGGCAGCTCTGGAACCAGACCCTTCTCAGTCCCAGTATCCTTGAGGCCCAGACCCACTTGTGTCACTGATTTTGTTCTTGGACTTCTGACCTGTTTTCCTTATCAAATCCGTGCTTATTAATCAGGATCCTTCCTCAGCCATACACACCTACATTTGAGTATGTCAGAACCTTGCAACCAGAAGAGACTCATAAATGAGTTGAAATTCATTAGTGATATTACTTACCACTAACTCCTAATACTGTTTGAGAAAGTCACGCTGGCTTGAGTGGAGACCTGTATTTGCGATTCCTTTCTCCATTGATTGTGTTCTCTGCCCCTCTAACCCACCATTTATTTGTGTCTCTTTCCTTCCTCACCGTTGCTTCATCTTTAAAAAGTTTTAAAAATATTTCATTATTCATTTCTTCTGCATTTCGCATATATCTTTGAGTTTATAATATGAAATTAGATTGATCTTTTTCAAGATCGACTTCCTTTTTCTTTTATTTATTTGAAACGGAGTCTCGCTCTACCACTCAGGCTGGAGTGCAGTGGTGTGATCTCAGCTCGCTGCAACCTCCGCCTCCCAGGTTCAAGTGATTCTTTTACGTCGGTGTCCGAGTAGCTGGGATTACAGGCGTGCACCACCATGCCAGGCTAATTTTTGTATTTTTACAAATCCCAAAGTGTTGGGATTACAGGCCTGAGCCACTGCACCTGGCGCCAAGATCTACTTCCTTTTTAACTAACATTTTAAAAATATTGAATCTAATATTTTGGAAAGTACAACAAAGAAAAAAAATGAAATTACAATAAATAGAAACTATCCAGAGATAACCACAGTGGTATTTCCTAACTATATTTTTTTAAAAATGTTTGTGATATATATGTGTGTTGAGGTCTGTTTAGTTGTACTATTTTATAACCATTTTTATTTAATATCATGAACATTACCAGAATATTAAATGCCCCAGAAACATGGTTTTTTATGTCTATTATTTCAGCATGTAAAGGCACCAGAATTTATTTAACCATTCTTCTATTCACTGAGCAATATGATTATTGCCATTTTTTTCCTAATATAACTAATGCTATGATGAATATTTCCTGCATATAAATCTCCATCCTTATCTGATTATGTTCTTGGAATAAATTTCTAATTGGGAAGCCTTAGATAGAAAGATGTGCATAGTTTTCAAGCTTTAGTACATAATATACAATTTCCTTTTTGAAACGTCATGTAGATCTATGTTCTCACATTAGTGTGTGACAATGCTACTTTCTCAATACCCATGCTAGATAGTACCATTAAAATGTAAAAGAAATAAAAACAAACTTTGCCAGGTTGATAAATGATAAATTTGTATCACATTTTAATTTGGATGTCTTTGACAAATTCCAAGAATGGTCTTTATTGGCCAAGTATACATCTGATTTGTGATTATTCTAGAGATATCCTTTGCTGTTTTTTAATTGAGTTGTTGTGTTTTACCATTTTCTTTGTCTTGTTTTCTTTTCTAAATAGAGACAGGTCTTGCTTTGTTGCCTAGGCTGGACTTTGAGGTCCTGGGCTCAAGCAAGCATCCTCTCCATACCCCCACCCTCACCCCCACCTTCTTAGTAGCTGGTCTGTAGACGCACACCACTGTGTCTGGCATATCTTTTTCTTATAAAATATATATATTAATTTTCAACATATGAGAACATTGTCATGTATCATGTCGTTTCCATATGTCATATGTTGAAAATGTTTTATTCAGCTTATCATTTACCTTTGTTTATGACATTTTTTGATATACAGAAATCTTAAATTTTATGTCATTTAGTCTTTTGATCATTGCCTTTTGGTTTATTGCTTCAGCATTTTGCTTAAGTACACCTTCCCATCTCTTATTTGAGAAGTCATAAGTTTTTTTATGTTTACTACTTCTTTTTTTTTGAGACGGAGTCTCGCTCTGTCACCCAGGCTGGAGTGCAATGGCGCGATCTCGGCTCACTGCATCCTCTGCCTCCCAGGTTTAAGCGATCCTTCTGCCTCAGACTCCCGAGTAGCTCACATTACAGGCACACACCACTATACCTGGCTAATTTTTGTATTTTTAGTAGAGACGGGGTTTCACCGTGATGTCCAGGCTAGTCTAGAACTCCTGACCTTGTGACCCGCCCACCTTGGCCTCCCAAAGTGCTGCGATTACAGGCATGAGGTTCCACGCCTGGCCTGTTTACTACTTTTTTTAATGGAAGGTTTATGTTTTTACAATCCGTTGAAATTCTTACCCATTCATCTTATGGGAACATTTGAGATTACTCAATTTTAGGCCCCAAAGTATAGTCTTGAAGTTTCAGAAAACTTGACTGTTAACTTTTTATGAGTTTTTCATCTACTTCCTCCCTCCTTCCACTGCATATATGTATTATATTCAACATGTTACAGGAAAAGGGTCCCGATCCAGACCCCCAAGAGAAAGTTCTTGAATCTTGCGCAAGAAAGAATTCAGGGCGAGTCCATAGAGTAAAGTGAAAGCAAGTTTATTAATAAGTTAAAGGAATAAAAGAATGGCTATTCCATAGAGCGGCCCCGTGAGCTGCTGGTTGCCCATTTTTATGGTTATTTCTTAATGATATGCTAAACAAGGGGTGGATTATTCATGCCTCCCTTTTTAGACCATATGGGGTAACTTCCTGACATTGCCATGGCATTTGTAACCTGTCATGGCACTGGTGGGAGTGTAACAGTGAGGATGACCAGAGATCACTCTTGTGGCCTTCTTGGTTTTGGTGGGTTTTGGTTGGCTTCTGTCATGCAGCCTGTTTTATCAGCAAGGTCATTATGACCTGTATTTTGTGCTGACCTCCTATCTCATCCTGTGACTTAGAATGCCTTAACCATTTAGGAATACAGCCCAGTAGGTCTCAGCCTCATTTTACCCAACCCCTACTCAGGATAGTTCACATGCCTCTGGCAAACAGATGTATACTTGAACATTTAGTATAATGATAATTGATTAAGCGTCATACAAGGGACTGGGGGGCATCTCCAAATATATCCGAAATTTAAACAAAGGCCTTCGATTTGTATTTTCTGTTGGTAATAGGAAAAAAGGAGAAACACAATGAGTTATATTTTTCTCATTTTCTACATAAAGGAAGCATATCAGTTTTTTAAAGAGAAACCTTGGCAGTAAAGTCAAAGAAGAATTTTTTTGTGTGGGTCTTTATATCAGGGGTGATGTCTTTTATACTTTTTTTTTTTCTTTTTTTTTTGAGAAGGCGTCTCACTCTGTCCACCAGGCTAGAGTGCAGTGGTGCAATCTCAGCTCACTGCAACCTCCCCCTCCTGGGTTCAAGCGATTCTCCTCCCTCAGCCTCCCTAGTAGCTGGGATTACAGGCATGTACCACCACACCTGGCTAATTTTTGTATTTTCAGTAGAGATGGGGTTTCACCATGTTGGTCAGGCAGATTGTGAACTCTTGACCTCGAGTGATCCGCCTGCCTCGGCCTCCCAAAGTTCTGGGATTACAGGCGTGAGCCACCACACCCAGCCCTTTGATACCATTTTTATAGAACGTGGAGTAATACAAGACCACTTATTTGATAAACTCTTAAGAAGTTGAGAGCATAACATTAAGTTGTAATTCTGGTAAAGTATTTGTGTAGGGAGCCAAAATAATACAAACCACATATATATCTTTGTGGTGAAGTAATTTGATTACAGTTAGAACATAGAAAATCAGTGTGGGTGGTGAGATATTTCCAAACTAGTTCTTTCAAAATAATAATCAAGACTTTTTTTTTTTTCTTGAGATGGAGTTTTGCTCTTGTTGCCCAAGCCGGAGTGCAATGGCACTATCTTGGCTCACTGCAACCTCTGCCTCCCAGGTTCAAGTGATTCTCCTGCCTCAGCCTCCTGAGTAGCTGGGATTACAGGCGCATGCCCCCATGCCTGCTAATTTTTTGTATTTTTAGTAGAAACGGGGTTTTACCATGTTAGCCAGGCTGGTTTCAAACTCCTGACCTCAGGTGATCCGCCCACCTCGGCCTCCCAAAGTGCAGGGCTCACGTGCGTGAGCCACCGCGCTCGGCCGTAATCGAGATTTTTGACCCGATTTTATTTTATGTCTATTTGTGGTTTCTATTTAGTGCTTGGGAAATAGTTGTGGAATGGTTCATCCATACTAGATCTAAGTATTGCTCCTGGAAAGTTTTATATTTTATTGTGAAAATTAGAAAATCTGTATAACAAGATGTAGAATTATCCCATTTAAGTGGATTTCCAGATTGACCTGCAAGCAATAACAAAGGATTTTTACCCACTATGCTTCAAACAATTATGATGCAAACTGTTTAATAGTAAGTCTTAATTCATTTCAGATTTCAGAGAATGTCTTAAGAATTTTGGGGATATTAATGTAGCACTACATCCTTATCAAAGAATATTGAGAATTCTGCTTTAAACTACCAGTTCATCTTTGAGACTGTTTAAACCTGCTTTTCTTTATCTGCAAAAGAAGTCTCAATTTTAAGCCATGTTTATGGGAAATGACTATACCTTAAACTGTGTAGAAGTTCTTTTAGGGGGAGACAGGAAAGGGAAAGTTTGTGTTGGAAGAATAGCATTTCTTCGATTACATATTTTTGTAGCTGACACTACATTTACATTGTTTAAATTGAACATAAAATTGTACCTGATCAAAAACATGTCTAGCTATGGAGTATGAGACTATTTAAATAACTCAGTATTATACATTAGGATTTTTCTTTTATTTAATTGGAGAGGAGTATGATCAGAATTAGTTGTAACTGTTGTGCTATGTTAGACCTTAAATAACTGGATTCCATTTGTGGAATGCTCTGCTTATTTTAAAAATTCTAGTATTAAAAGAAAAATCACAGATCTTTGAGGTTAGCTAATTGAGTTGCTTGTAGAGGAAGGACTACCTGGGCTGGCTAGAGACAGAGGGTTGTTTATCCTCTTTAACATTTCCCATGAAAGACTCTGCACAAATCTCTTTCGGTTGTTTATTTACCTTTTTAACCATTTGAAATTTAATTTTTTCCTGAGAGTTTCTTTGTCTTGGTCTTTAGAAGGATTGAAGAGCGGCCAGTCAGAATTCCCATTTTTAAAGAAAGGGTCTCTGTATATGTAAAAACAAACATTTGATCACCTTCATTCTCCAGATGGCATAATTCCAACTATATTATCTCAGTATTCCTAAATTATAATACCGTTAACTGTTGTTTTGCTGTACTTTTTCTTCCCAGTTTTTAAAGGGTGGAGGAGGTAGCCAGACACGGAGCCCTTTGAGTTTTTTTTTTTTTCTTTGATGCTCGAAATCCTGGGATCAATATTATGAAGGATGCTCCAGAAAGGAGTGAGGGTGGAGAAAGGTAGACTGTTTAGGCATCTGATACATCCATGCGAATGATGAAGACTGAACCTGTTAGGGGGCAGTGGAGATGGAGAAGAGGGATAGGCCTGATATGGTTGTGAAGTAGACTATAGACTCACATTCTTATTATTCACCACTCCCCAGAGTAAGTACAAAGGCAGTGGTAACTCTAGAATATCTAGCATGTTTTCTCTCCTGCCATTTGAATCTTCTCCTTTGGAGTATAGAAATATTCCATCAGGGCCGGGTGGCTCACGCCTGTAATCCCAGCACTTTGGGAGGCCGAGGTGGGTGGATTACAAGGTCAGGAGATTGAGACCATCCTGGCTAACACGGTGAAACCCCGTCTCTACCAAAAATACAAAAAATTAGCCAGGCGTGGTGGCGGACGCCTGTAGTCCCAGCTACTCGGGAGGCTGAGGCAGGAGAATGGTGTGAACCTGAGAGGTGGAGGTTGCAGTGAGCCGAGATTGCACCACTGCACTCCAGCCTGGGCGACAGAGACTCCATCTCAAAAAAAAAAAAAAAGATCCCATCAGCCTGCCTCCTTTAAGGTTATATATTTTTGTTACATCTCTTTTAATTTTGGTTTCTACATGTTTGTTGTTAGTACGGTATATAGTTATGTAATTGATTTTTGTGTGTTGATCTTGTATCCTGTGACCCTGCTAAACTCACTTAGTTTACTTTTCTTTCTTTTTTAAGATTCCTTAGGGTTTGCTATGTAGACAATCACATCATCAGAAAATGGAGTTTTATTTTCTCTTTTCCAATTTGCATGACTTTATTTCTTTTTTTTTTTTTTTTTTTTGCCTTATTGAGCTGGCTGTTGCATCTCTTTTGATCTCTTGTTCTGGCCATCAGTGATTACGTATCAAGGTTGCTAGACAGATTTGTTTCTTCTGCCTAGAAGAACAGTTTGCATGGGCTGGTGTTTTCCTTGAGCAAAGATTTTAATTACTGATTCAAAGTCTTTAACGGCTATTGATTTTTAATTTCTTCTTGAGTCAGTTTTGGTAATTTATGTTTTTCTAAAAATCTAGTCATTTCTTCTTAGTTTTTAAATTTATTTGCTTACAGTTGTTCATAGTGGTCTCTTACTTTTTTTTGAGACAGGATTTTGCTCTGTTGGTCAGGCTGGAGTGTGATAGTGCAGTCACAGCTCACTGCAGCCTTTACCTCCTGGGCTCAAGTGATCCTCCCACCTCAGCCCCCAGAGTAACTGGAACCACAGGCGCACACCACCATACCTGGCTAACTTTTGTATATAGAGGCAGGGTTTTGCCTTGTTGCCCAGGCTGGTCTCAAACTCCTGGGCTCAAGCAGTCTGTCTGCCTTGGCCTCCCGAAGTGCTGAGATTACAGGCATGAGCCACTATGCCCGGCTAGTCTCTTTTAAATCTGTTTTATATCTCCATGTGTTCCCTTTTTTATGTCTTGCATAATGTGTCCATGTAGTCTGTGGCCCTGGGCTGTTACACTTTTTAAGGTTTCTTTGTTCTTCTCTTCCTGTGGTCATTGTACTTACACGTAGTACTCCTCTATAACCACATCCCCAACCCTTCTAATTTGCAGTTTCTAAGCTGCTATGCCCTTGGTGTCTAGCAAATAAAGTTTGCTTAAATTGAAGGTCAATTTAGAGTAAATAGGCATAGAGAAAGAGCTTTAAATATTTACATCTGAGAGTTTGAACTTTATCGTCATATTGTCCACATGTGGTACTCAGCAAATGTTAAAATGAATATTTAAAAAATCTTTTCAGATTCTGAGCTTTTGATAGGTTAGGTTTAATTTTAGTTGTTAATAAACTAAAGATTTCTTGATTGTCCTATTTCTAAAAACTAAATTTGTATGTTACATGCTAATTGGTAAAACCAAAACTAAGCTGTATTACTTGGAGTTTCTAGTTGATGATTTTGTTCAACATGCTTCTCTACATTTGTTTTCTTACGTGATTAAAAGTTATCCTTATTTGCCTTTACTTCTGCCGATACCCTTCTCAAATATCCTGCTAAAGACTAATTTTAAGATGTTTCCATTGTCTTTTCTCTTTTCTTTTTTTTTGACACAGTCTCACTCTGTCACCCAGGCTGGAGTGCAGTGGTACGATCTTGGCTCACTGCAGCCTCAGCCTCCCAGGTTCCAGCGATCCTCCCACCTCAGCCTCATGAGTCGCTGGGACCACAGATGCATGCCACTTGGCCTGGCTAATTTTAGAAAATCTTATTGTAGAGACAGGGTCTGTCTGTTGCTCAGGCTGGTCTCAAACTCCTGGGCTTAAGCAATCCTCCTGCCTCAGCCTCCAAAAGTGTTGGGATTATAAGCATGAGCCACTGTGTCCAGACAAATTTTCCTTTTTCTTATGGTGTCAGGGAGGGTAGATCCAAAAAGGGGCACGCATTGTCCTGATCAGTTTCTTTCTTTGTTTCTTTCTTGGATTCATTACAAGTTGTCAAATTATTTTCCATTAGTTTTTTTTAGAGCTAAAATTTGGCATAGGAGACAGTAGTATCTTTTAAGTTTGTTAAAGATTAGCAAATGTATTCTAAGCAGTTTTAGATAAAAAGTAAAAAAGTTGTTATTATCAAAACATTATTTTATTTATTTTAGTCCTTAGAGTCTTCGTATTTCTTGTGATACTTGATTTAAACTGCTGGGGTTATAAAATGGTTATCCTCCCTAGAGAAGGAAATGGTGCAGATTCCATTTGCTCACTTACCATTGGTAACTGAATATTATTTGTAAATTATTAGCAGGATCATAAATGAGCTCATTGTTAAGTAGTTCCCCTAATCAGAGACTCTTTTCTGGATTAAGCTGTCTGCTAAATTCCTCAACTGAGAGTTGTTTTACTTTGTTGGTATTTTTGTTTATATTTAACCACCTTTTATATTAAGGGAGATTTGTGGGAAGCATTGATGCCCTGTGCTCTAGTAAGCATGATCAGTAGAGGCAGTGCTGACAGTACTAGTCACATGTGGTTATAATGCTGAGTAAAATGTTATTTACTTTACTAAGTTGGTTTGCCTAACAGAAGTAGTCTCCCTGGAGATGGGATATCAATGCAGAACTGACTCAGCAATAATCTCTCCCTAGACATAAAACAGCCTTACTTTTTGTTACTGTCACTAACATGAACTAACATGCTTTGGATTGGTTGTATATCAGAAGCTATCATTTTTGTCGCCCTATTGTATACTTAGTTGTTTTTACCTTATGTCATGTTATCCTGGAAAGGCCGAGACTTAGGTCTCTTACACAGCTAGTGGGAGCTTGAATTTGATTTTAGGTCCTGCTAAATCTAAGGCTTATGTTATTTGTGTTATACCACAGTCTGCCAATAATGCTGGCCAAATAAGAAACATTTCGATGAATGGTGTATTTGTTAGTATATTACATAAGATATTTTCCCCATAAGAAAATGAAGCATAACCTCTTGGGATTTTAGGCTTCTCTAGTGTATGGTATCTATAGAGCAAAATTTAAATTGTGGTAGTGTTTTATAGACTAAAAAAGAATCAGAAGCCCCTCCAAATAAATAAGGACTGTGTTCCTGGACCTTACCCAGTACTGTACAGATTAGCTATCCTTAGTTTTTGTAGATGAGCTGTAGAGTCAATGGCTTAGGAACATTGAAATGTCCATAGTGTTTCTTAGGATATAATATGGAAGTTGGAGTCATGGATAGAACTTTCACTCTGGCAGATACTGTACATAGGAAAATGACATTTGTGGCATGACCCAGAAGAACTGAAAGAAAGAAGTATTTTTTAAAAGAGAGAAAAGCTAAAGATGCTAGATAATACTGGTAACATTTTTAAAACCTCTCTGTCTTTTGAATGTCTCCTATGAGCCATTTTATGTATATTATTTCTATCATCACATCCAACCCATAAGGTAGATATTATCGTCATTGTACCAAGGGGCTAATTTAGGTTCAGAAATATGAAGAAAGACATTCAAGGTTATAGCATTCTTAAATGGTAATGCTGGAATTCATCCTTTCTGCTCCTGCCTCCCAAACGTTTGATTATTTTATTGCCTATCCGCTTTTCATTCTGGTGCCCTAAGCAAAGCATAGGCAGTATCTGTACGTGAGATTTGGGCTTAAGAATAAGATTTCTGCTAGGCTCGGCGTGCCCTCCTACGTGATACTAGAAGTTAGAATTGTGTGGATAAAACTTAGGAACTGGAAATGTAAAATTAAATACTTACTTTTTTTTTAATTAGAAAAAAATAGCCCTAAAATTGTCTTTTTTGGAGAGTAGGATTGCAGGGACTATATCACACATGACTCTTAATTTGGTTCTGTGTCTTCTTTTTTCTTCTTTTTAAAAATGGACCACTATATTAATGTACAGAGAAAAATACAAGAACTTATTAAACTCCATCCCTTGAAATTAGGCATCTGATTACAAAATACATTCTTAACTGACCATATAATTAAAAGTAGTATTCAGAGAAGCAGTAGAACTTACTAATATAGAACCATTTGTTACAATAATACCAGAACATTTCTGAGCGGTATACAGGCCTACACAAGGGTCATGGGTTTAATAGTTGATAGGCATTTAAAGTACAGATACCGAAACATTGTTGGTAGGCCCATGAATATACTTGAGATTCTTTTGGTCAGAGTATTGTTTCATTACAATTAAAATAGAATAGGCTAGAAATTTTCTCTTGAGTATGCATGTGCTACCTCTGTCAAATTTTCGTGTTGGAGTGATGCTGAGTTTGTATAATAATTTGAGATATATTCCATCTTTTTATGCTCTCCAGTAATTCAAAATATGGATATGATGTATTCTCTGAAGTTTTAAAGAACTTATTAATGACACTATTGTACTTGGACTTAGAATAATTAATATACTGTTCTAAAATTGACTCAAAAAGAGGTAGAGAAGCTGAATAGACCAAATAATAATAGAAGAAATTGAAGTCCAAGTTGTTATTAATCTCTCAGATATATCGGTTTCTACATCTATAAAATTGAGATAATTATTACTCATAGGGTTGTTGGGAGAAGTAAAATGCTTATGTCAGAGCCTGGTACATTGTTAGCCCCCAATAATGTAAATTGTCCTCACAGCCATTACTGTCAAGATTATTACTCTTTTTTCAAGATTCAGCTTTTTTCCAGAGTTTTATTTCTTTGATTACTCACTTCAAAGAATCTTAGATTTACTGTTAAAAAATGTAATTGCCAGAGGTTTTTCTCTTTTGCTAGTCTGATTCCATCTCTGACATAGTTTACTTAAAAAAAAATACACTTTATAAGAAATAAAAAGGAATGTAGACACAGACATGCAATTGTTTTTTTTTTATTATAAGAGAAGATTATGTACAGGTTTTGCATAAAAGAGAACATGTGGAAAGATACTCACCAGAATATTAACAGTGATTATCTCTAGGTGGTGAGACTTCAAGTGAGGGTTAGATTTTTTAAAATACTTCTGGAGTATTTTAATTATTCTGTGTGTATATTATTTTTCTAAGAAAGTTTTCTATTTTATAACTTCATGCTCTAGTGATCATCCACTTACTTAATGCACTTAAGATAATCTTCTTAGAGTATTGATCTTCAAACTGTTCCATAGAATGACTGTTAGATTTGGTAAACATAATCTTAAATGTTTTATGTAGTACATCAGGGGTTGGCAAACTATGGCGTATGGGCCAAATCTGGCCCACCACTTGTTTTTGTATAGCCCACCATGAACTAAGAATGGATTTTATGTTTTTAAATGGTTAATGAAAATGAGAAGAATAATATTTTGTGACAAGGGAAAATTATATGAAATTTAAGTGTCGCTGACCATAAATAAGGTTATATTGGCATGCAGCTATGCTTATTTACTTGCATGTTGCCTATGGCTGCATTCAGGCTACAGTGGCAGAGTTCAGTAGTTGCCATAGAGACTGTACGGCCCACAAAACCTAAAACATTTACTGCCTGGCCTTTTAGAGAAAATGTTTGCTGAGCCCTGTACCACATTAGAGAAACCCATTTAGTTCAGTGTTTTGTTCTTTTTTTTTTTTTCGGCGAGTATTACCACCTGAGCTCTACTTCCTGTCTAGTCAGCGGCAGCATTAGATGCTCATAGGATTCAGCCCTGTTGTGAACTGCGCTCAGGGGATCTAGGTTGCGTGTTCCTTATGAGAATCTTAACTAATGCCTGATGATATAAGGTGGAACAGTTTCATCCTAAAACCTTCCATGAAACGAGTCCCTGGTGCCAAAAAGGTTGGGGACTGCTGTTTTAGAAGTCTCTGAATGCCTCTTCTAATTCTCTACCCTTCCCCATGATAGGCATCCATTATCCTAACTTTGCTGACATCCCCTTGCTTTTGTATCTTTATTATATATGTATGTATACCTAAACAATATATTTGGGGGTTTGCTTGTTTAAAAGGTAAATTGTTTCATAATGGATATATTCATCTCTTATAATTTCTTTCTCTAAGCATTATGTTTTGAGTGTTACATTCTATATTGATGCAAGTAGCTATAGTTGATCATTTCTGCTATATAGTGCTCCACTGTATGAATGTATACTGATGGACTAATTATCATTTACTTACATATCTCCATGACAGCCACAACAGCAACATTTTAAAAATTCAATTTGTTGACTGTCTTCAAACCCCTACCTGACAAAACTGTTTTATTTCATGTTTTCTCTCTGAAACAGCATCTCTATTCATGCATTTGCCTAAGCAAGACTCCTAGTGTCATTTTCAATACCACTCTCTCCTCATTTCCCATTTTCAGTTGATCTTCAATCCTGTAGATTTGACATCTGAACATCTCATAGCCATCTCTACTATCACCATCCTAGTCAGGTGCTTGCTTGGACTCCTGCAGTAGTCTTCAGTGCCATATCAGCATCCACCCTTGCTCTCTTATCATGGACTATGAGGCTTACCTCTCCAACTTCATCTCGACACACTTCCCTTCACTCACTGGGTTGTGTTAACTTCAGCCATTGTTCATGTCATGCTCATTTCTGCTTCAGGACTTTTGCAAATGCTGTTCCCTCTGCCTATAGTACATTGTCCTGATTCATTTCTTCTTATCCTTCAGGATAAAATTTTGAAACATCACCTCCTCAGAAAAGTCTTCCTTGCTCCCCAACCCCGAAACTAGGTCACGTTTCCATGTTATCTTTAGGACTTTGTTACTTGCTACTCAATCCTGGTACTACTATAAATTTTAATTATGATTGTTAAGGAAGGCTTATCTGATTCAGTCAGAACCAGTTGTCTGTAAAGTCTAATAAAGCAATAAATCATAGAAGGGATACATACCTTAAGTAGTTTATTCTAAGTTTAAGAATATAACTATGTTCATTTGTCAGTCTTTTGATTAAGGAGCTGTTATCAGAAAGGGGTTCGATCCAGACCCCAAGAGAGGGTTCTTGGACCTTGCGCAAGAAAGAATTCAGGGTGAGTCAATACAGAAAAGAGAAAGCAAGTTTATTAAGAAAGCAAAGGAATAAAATAATGGTTACTCCATAGGCAGAGCAGCAGCATGGGCTGCTTGACTGAGTATACTTATGGTATTTCTTGATTATATGCTAAACAAGGGGTGGGTTATTCATGAGTTTTCCGGGAAAGGGGTGGGCAATTCCTGGAACTGAAGGTTCCTCCCCTTTTCAGACCGTGTAAGGTAACTTCCTGACATTGCTGTGGCATTTATAAGCTGTCATGGTGCTGGTGGGAGTGTCTTTTAACATGCTAATGCATTATAATTAATGTATAATGAGCAGTGAGGATGACCAGAGGTCACTTTGGTTGTCATCTGGTTTTGGTGGGTTTTAACTGGCTTCTTTACCACAATCTGTGTTTTATCAAGGGTCTTTGTGACCTGTATCTTGTGCCAACCTCCTGTCTCATCCTGTGACTTAGAATGCCTAACCCCCTAGGAATGCAGCCCAGTAGGTCTCAGCCTTATTTTTCCCAGCCCCTATTCAAGATGGGGTTGCTCTGGTTCAAACACCTCTGAAAGAGCCAAGGCCTTTTCTTTCAGAGTAGGTCTACTAGTTATAGATCCATATTGTCTGTATTGGGGAAGCCATGCCCATAATGTATCATGTAAGATTCCAGTTTGGGTTTTTTTAAGTAGAACAAGAATTTAGGCTCTTCAGATGAATTCTTAGCTTAAAATCCTTATAGATCTTTACAATATTTTTTCCATTTCTTTGAACTATTGTCTTGGCCTGTACCTAATTCAGCAGCAGAAGTATTTCACTTTTATTGAGTATTTCAGAGTCATTCAACTTTATAAAACTCCCCACTCTTCCATACTTCATTAGGTTAGTTGACATTTAATTAAATCACATAGTTACACCAATATAAATGGCATGAACAGGTTTGGAACCTAACATAACTAAAAGTGTAACTCACTGCTGGGAACTGGAAGTGTCTGGGTATACTAGATTAGAGGACTGCACCTTTTTTTGAGTGTACATGGTCTACTGTATTAATATATCATGTACACTGTAATAGTGTAACTCTAAGGTTGAATTATATGTTTATTTTTTACCCACAAAATAGCAATTTTGTATGGTTCAACCTAATATTAAATAACAGTGTAAAGGATAAATGGCCATCCAATTAGATAATAATAGATCCTGTCACAATATGACGCGTAAATAACAATTAAAAATAAATCATTTTTAAAAGGCCAGGGGATTCTTAGATTATTTTAAGAAGCTGTAGTTATGACAGCCACACATTCCTGAAATTCTGGGTCAGTTTTACTGTCAAACGTATTATCTTTTTCTAAAAATTATTGAAATGCTACCAAAATATCAATCAAAACTTGTCTCCTAAACTGCCTCTTGTGCCTGAATTTGATACAGAAATACTTTTAATCAGCCTACCTGTCCCAATTTTTGTTACTGTAACTGAAGGACTTTCTATTGGAAAGGTGTTACAGCTAAGAAGTCTAGATAGACTGAAGAAGAGGAGGGATTTGAGTTGTCACATTCTTCCTCTTTATGGCATTCAGCATTAAGAATATAACTGTTATGTTATAACTGTATATTTTAACAATATAACTTATAATTATGTAAGTATAATAGTTCTCTCTCAATGTATTCTTAAACATGTTAAACTTAATTTATTTCTCATAAAGCATGGGTTAAGTCCCATTGAAATAAACTCCTGGGAACTATTTCAATTATTTTGTTTTGTGTAAATTTTGTAATAGATACTAGTTGGCATTAAGAAGGGCCATTGACTGTACTATTTCATTTTTATATATGTAAACTTATGTAGTGATGGAATTTGACCTAATTTTCCATAATTCTAATTTGTAGCTTATCCAGTTAAATATAATTTTTCAACAAAAGCTATTTAACTTCCAAAAGCATTATAAAATCAGTTTTAAATTATTATTCCTTCGAGGAAAGAATAACTTTTTAGAAATTTGCTTTGGATAGTTTTAAGAACAGCTAAGCATGTGTAGAAATGTAAGAGATTGTAATGGATGATAAACTTTTATTCTAGAATCAATGCAATTGAAATTTAACGCTTTTTTTAGCCCTGTCTAATTTCATATAAAACCATAAAGTAGTAGAGTTGTAATTTAGATCTCAAAGGGTTTCAGCTCTATCTTAAAAACATTTCTAAAAATTTAACAAAACAAACAAAAGAACTTCGAATCTGACATTGTTAATACCAAGATAGTTGAAATGCCTTCCTGATTGTTATGTCGACTAGTCTGTGAATTACTGTCAGTATTTTTTCCTTCCTAATATTAAAGCTGCCCACATCACATTTCACATGTCAAGAAAAATCAACTATCTTTCTCCATGGAGTAAGATGCAGTCTGATAACATGCTCCAGAATAAGAATAGAGAAATAACTAAATTTCATGCTCTGCGAAACTGAACCAGGGGGTTCAGTGTTAGAAACTGCATTTTGTGCCCTGGCAAGTAGAAATGTTTTCTGCATATCACACTAATTCATACAACTTATAAAGACCTATATAAGGAGATGAGTGGTTTTAGGTTAGGTCACTTTTTAAAAGTTATTTTTTGGGTATAATTTGCTTGTCAGAGAAGTATCTTTAGATAGCTACAAAATTTATAAACGCGGAGAAGAGAGTTAAATTCTTGGACTTCTTGAATATGGCTCTTCTAGTGTCTAGAGTGATGTGGTTTATCTTAAATAGGTGGATTAGGGTCAGTAAACTTTTTCTGAAAGGGGCTAGATAGAAAATATTTTAGGCTTTGCAGACTACATGTGGTCTCTGTCAAATGTTCTTCGTGTGTGTATGTTTAAATGTAAAAATTTTTCTGAGCTGGGATCCCTTCAAAAAACAGGCCACGGGCCAGATTTGGCCTTCAGGCTTTGGTTTGCTGGCCCTTGCTCTACATCAGTAATGTTCAATACAAATATAACCTGAATCACATATGTTACTTTTAAATTTTCTAGTAGCCACATGGTGGGTGGTGCTGTTTTTTGTTAAGAGTCTTGTAGTGACATTTGACCTTGAAACTACAAATATATGAATTAGGTAAAAATAAAAACTAACTTTAAAATAAATGAGAAGAAACTAGGCTAGAAAGGGGCTAGGATATTGGACGAGAACATCTACAAAGATAATGGAGTCACCAAGAATACGGCAGGAATTCGGCTGTATTAACAGGACTATGGGCAAGGAACTGAAATCTTAATTTAAGAAGAAGAATAAATGATAACAAGGCACGTGAAGTTCAAATGGCGTAAACCTCATAAAAAATGCTTACGAGAAAGATTTTTGCAAGACAGAGGAGGCCGTGTTCTAAAATAGACTTTACTGAGATTTAACAGTTCTGTCTAATACATTTTATTCTAATATATACCAACTACTGTGCAAACTTCCTATGTGCCTGACAGTGTGCTTTTAATAAAGAATTAAATCATCTGAAAGTACATTTTATATCATGGACATTAATTTTCTGTGTTGTGTTTCCATTAGTCCGAGAGCCTTTTCTGTGAGAAACTAATGGGAAGACCTATAATTCATTCTAACAAAGTTTATTCTCTGTTATTCTCTTATTCCTAGTTAACTTCTTGAAAATATAAGCGTTTATGACAAAAATAATTAGTTGAAGTTACGGCAAGATCAGCTAAAGTTTTCTGCTATCATAATGTGACAAAACCAATTGAATTTTAAGTTTAGGTTTTTCCATTTCTTCTAATGTTGACTTCTAGTTACTGAACTAGACAGTGTGCCTGTTGATACTGTAGTCTTAAAAGAATTTATTTGTAAAGTATCATACACTGCTTTAGATTTTTTTTTAAGGAACAAGAATAAAGATGCCAAATTGTATGTTTTTGGTTTTTGTTTTTGCGAGTAGTACAGTATCATAGCCTTTCTCTATTACTTTATTACAATTTCCCAACTCTTCCAGGATTAAAGAATTGGGAAGTTTAAAGACACCTTTCCTGGCCGGGCGTGGTGGCTCACACCTGTAATCCCAGGACTTTGGGAGGCCGAGGGCAGTGGATCACCTGAGGTCAGGAGTTTGAAACCAACCTGACCAGCATGGTGAAACCCCGTCTCTACTAAAAATACAAAAATTAGCCGGGCGTGGTGGTACACGCCTGTAATCCCAGCTACTTGGAGGCTGAGGCAGGAGGATCATTTGAACCTGGGATGTGGAGGTTGCAGTGAGCCAAGATCTCACCATTGCACTCCAGCATGAACAACAGAGTGAGACTCCATCTCAAAAAAAAAAGAAAAAGGAAAAAAGGACACCTTTCCTAAATATTACATTCTTTTTCTTTCTTTTCTACTCAAACTGCTTCTTCAATATCATGGATAAATTTGATACATTATAGGGTGGGAGGGAAGATATGGGTTTTTTACAAGTGATGAACCTGTAAACCTTAGAATTGCAAGGAACCAGTTAAGTAAAATTGGGAAGATTGCTACTAATGAAAGGTTTTTGAACTAATTTTAATGTGTTACACAAATGTTCTAGTTACAACTTTTGAAAAGTTGAATACAAATGTGTTTCAACAATATGGAACATATTTTGCCTTTGTAATATTCAAATTAAGGAGACAGGTTGAAGCACGGGAAAAAGAAACCAGAGTTTAAGAGCGTTTATTTCCTTTCACCTGAGTTCAGAATATTCTACCTGAAAGGACTTGGGAAGTAATGACTGGCTTGAACAAGGTCAGTGCCTAAAAGGCCCGGTGGCCTTCCTGCTGCCCAACAGAACACACGGCCTCATCACTTCAGCAGGGCAGTGTAGGTGAACGCTTGGCCAGTATCACTGAAATTCTGGACGGGAAGGGGTGTGAGCACTGCCTTAGCTACCTTCACATGCTACTTTGATTAATTTATTTTTCTCTTTTTGCTGTTTTGTCTTTAGATTTTATAATCAATGGATAAAGTGGGAAAAATGTGGAATAACTTCAAATACAGGTGTCAGAATCTCTTCGGTCGTGAGGGAGGAAGCCGTAGTGAAAATGTGGACATGAACTCCAACAGATGTTTGTCTGTCAAAGAGAAAAACATCAGCATAGGAGACTCAACTCCTCAGCAACAAAGCAGTCCCTTAAGAGAAAATATTGCCTTACAACTGGGATTAAGCCCTTCAAAGAATTCTTCAAGGAGAAATCAAAATTGTGCCACAGAAATCCCTCAAATTGTTGAAATAAGCATCGAAAAGGATAATGATTCTTGTGTTACCCCAGGAACAAGACTTGCACGAAGAGATTCCTACTCTCGACATGCTCCATGGGGTGGGAAGAAAAAACATTCCTGTTCTACAAAGACCCAGAGTTCATTGGATGCTGATAAAAAGTTTGGTAGAACTCGAAGTGGACTTCAAAGGAGAGAGAGGCGCTACGGCGTAAGTTCTGTACACGACATGGACAGTGTTTCCAGCAGAACTGTAGGAAGTCGCTCTCTAAGACAGAGGTTGCAGGATACTGTGGGCTTGTGTTTTCCCATGAGAACTTACAGCAAGCAGTCAAAGCCTCTCTTTTCCAATAAAAGAAAAATCCATCTCTCTGAATTAATGCTTGAGAAATGCCCTTTTCCTGCTGGCTCAGATTTAGCCCAAAAATGGCATTTGATTAAACAGCATACAGCTCCTGTGAGCCCACATTCAACATTTTTTGATACATTTGATCCATCTTTGGTTTCTACAGAAGATGAAGAAGATAGGCTTAGAGAGAGGAGGCGGCTTAGTATTGAAGAAGGGGTTGATCCCCCTCCCAATGCACAAATACATACATTTGAAGCTACTGCACAGGTTAATCCATTATATAAACTGGGACCAAAGTTAGCTCCTGGAATGACTGAAATAAGTGGGGACAGTTCTGCAATTCCACAAGCTAATTGTGACTCGGAAGAGGATACAACCACCCTGTGTTTGCAGTCACGGAGGCAGAAGCAGCGTCAGATATCTGGAGACAGCCATACCCATGTTAGCAGACAGGGAGCTTGGAAAGTCCACACACAGATTGATTACATACACTGCCTCGTGCCTGATTTGCTTCAAATTACAGGGAATCCCTGTTACTGGGGAGTAATGGACCGTTATGAAGCAGAAGCCCTTCTCGAAGGGAAACCTGAAGGCACGTTTTTGCTCAGGGACTCTGCGCAAGAGGACTACCTCTTCTCTGTGAGCTTCCGCCGCTACAACAGATCCCTGCATGCCCGAATTGAGCAGTGGAATCACAACTTTAGTTTCGACGCCCATGACCCGTGTGTATTTCACTCCTCCACTGTAACGGGACTTTTAGAACATTATAAAGATCCCAGTTCGTGCATGTTTTTTGAACCATTGCTTACTATATCACTAAATAGGACTTTCCCTTTTAGCCTGCAGTATATCTGTCGCGCGGTAATCTGCAGGTGCACTACGTATGATGGAATTGATGGGCTCCCTCTACCCTCAATGTTACAGGATTTTTTAAAAGAGTATCATTATAAACAAAAAGTTAGAGTTCGCTGGTTGGAACGAGAACCAGTCAAGGCAAAGTAAACTCTCCGGTCCCCAAAGGGTGTTAACTAGGTCCGCTTTCATGTGCATCAGACAGTACACCTATAGCAAGCACACGTAGCAGTGTTAGGCTTTTTCATACAGTATGTAAGCTTAGTGTTAGTATCTGTCAGATGCTACCTGCTGTTACTTATTCAGATAAACATGGTGCCTATTGGAACAATAGAGGATAGAGCTACAGGTGTTCAGTAAGACTACAAAAACATTTTGCCTATTTCGCTAACAGTTTGGTTTTTAATGGCTGTAGTATTTGAGTGAGGCAACTCTGGGGCATTTGTTATGAAGAATTCTATTTCTTACTGAAGAACAAATTATTAATATTGGATGAGTATTTCAACAGTGTGACTAATGTTTGAAATTATTTTTTCTAAGAGTTTTTCTATAACCTTCCAAAAGTCGTGATGTTTGTAGTTACTATAAATCAAGCTTTGGAAGTCCAAAAAGAATAAAAGACTGCCTTCCTTTTAGAAAAAAATGCAATTTTCTGGCCACAAGGGCATAGTGCAGTTCACTTACGTGTTGATGTAGTTTATAATCAGACGCCTTTTCTCTTCTGCAAAAGGTACTGTTAAGTAAACCAGATTTTCTAAATAGGCATTCTTAAAATTTCAGACTTACAAAGCTAGTAGTAGAATTTTATTGAAAGGCCTAGGTATTAATTTTTTAAATGAGTGCTTTAACTTAAAACAGGCGTTTGGAATAGCTGCTGCAATGTAGTCTTGCGTGTGATTTTTTTTTAAGTTGATGTGCAGTCTAATTGTTGTTTCATAAAAGTTGGATCTGTTCCTATGCCCAGGATGATTTTGTGAACCGTGAAGTACGTGAGACTAGAAGACGCCCAAACAAGTCAGATAATAGTAACTACAGTGGTTGCTGATGTTGAAATTATTGTTGAACTATAATTAATAATTTGGATGGCAGAATTTATCTCTTTTTTGTAAACTCTCATAACTGAATTGCTTAAGTATAATTTATAGAATTTCAGTGCAGTTAATTCTTAATGGAAAATCTGAAACCTAAATTGCAGATTTAAAAGGTACTGTACAACCATTATATCTGTAAATAACTTAGCACCTTTTTGTCACTTAGAATAATATGTACTACTACTTGAGTGAGCGCTTTTGGAAGTTATATCAAGTTCTAGTGTTTGCTTCTTAGTAACTGAACTGAATTTACAGTTCTGTCCTAGACATTTTGCACTAAAGTAGCCGAATCCACTCTCGTGTCTTTTCGTTAATGTGCTCTGTACCACTGGTGAGTGCTCCATAGTTTCCTTACCTGCTGCTACAGAATGTTATTTTACATCCCTATGGCTATTGCCAAGGCTACAAAAAAGGAAAGCTATATTTGTATGCAACACTAACCTTTTGACTGCTAATGTATGTTTCTGCTTGCTGTGCCTTGTTATGGCTGCTTTTTTTGTGCTAATAAAGTATGTTTGGTGTTCTCCTTGTATATCTGCTGTTTTATACATTTGCAACAATTTCTCTTGTAAATGCAATGGTTTGGGGTTTTTAAATAAGCATTAACTAACAACCTTTCTATAGTTAATGCAGAGTTACTGAACAGTCTAATATTGACTTATCAGAATAAGCTAACTCTAAATTTAATGCTCTACATCTTATCAGTCATAATTATATATACTGTGGAACAGTATCTGTAGTTACTGCAAATTACTGTACAGTTTAGGTTATAACAGAAAACTGACAGAGAAGTAATAAACCTATTGATTTCTCTGCTTATAAATGAAAGATTGAAACTATCCAATGACATATTATAGTAAATGAGTATCTGTAACCTCCCACTGCATCAGAAGCAGGTTAAATGAAGTCTTGTGAATTTGTAATAGATCAGTACCATTTATTGGTTTGGGGACCATCTTAATTAAAAATAAATGCCGAAAATGTAGAACTTTAACCAAAGACTTGTCCCTTTTAAAGCAAAATGGGGATTGAAGGGACTTATAATTTCTGTTGTTTCTAATTAAAGTCCCTGAAGATCATATACCAAAGTGTTTGAGAACTTCATCCAAACCTACTTTAAAGCATTATGTGCAATTAAGTTGTTATGACACAATTATATTGCATAATTGTTGGGTCTTTTTTCTTGAGCTTATAATGTACCTGGAAAATAAACCTCTTGAGAAAAAAAAAGTTAATACTGATTATTGGAAAAGGACTATATATGTGAGCAAGATTGTGTTTTAGAGAGGAAACTTGAAACTCCAAGAAAGCACTTGATGTTTTTTTATGCTTGTAGCAAATTGATGTTCTAACTGTAGTTTTATAGAAAGTATTAATGCTTTTATGTATTTCAAAACTTTCATATGTTAAATGGAAATTGTTTTAAATGTGTTTGAGTTTATGTAAGCATGTATACACTGTGCTAAAAGTCACTTATGTTTCAGTTTGTGTATAATATTAATATGCAATTTTTGGTTTAAATTTTTGTCTTAAAATATTAGTGGCTTACATTTTAAAAAAGAAAAATCACCAGCATGAACTTGCACCTAAGTCTATATTCACTGTGTCCTTTTCTGAATCCCATTGTAGCCTGTCAACTAAATTTGAGTGTTAACGGTCTTTTTAAAGTGCATTTAAATACAAACCAGGAATTTCTTTAGAAGTTGAGATACATCTTTATAGTTGAAATAACCCAAGAAAAGGTTGCTTTGATTTGTACCCATTCTCATTCATTCTCTTCATTCCCTTACACACACACACACCTCTCCCTTCCCCATACGTATAAGTGTGTATTATATATTTATGTATGCACATATATACATTTATGTTGTTAATATTACTTTAGATGGCATTTCCACCTGATACAAAAACATTTAGAGATCTTATTCTGTAGATATTACCTAAAGAGTATTCTTGTACTATTCAAATTTTATTATCTGCACTAAAAGTTTAGCCTTGCTACTTTAGCCTTGTTTATAATACAGTCACCTTACAAAGAGAAAGAGTTCATCTGTATTTTGTTTTCTGGCTAAACACAGTACAAAATATTTGAAGAAAAACAGCTTGGATTAAATAATTACTAAGAGTTATAATTAAATTTATGTTTCTTAGACAAAACTTGAGCCCAAATAATCATTCTCCACACACCAGTCTGTTTTTAGCTCTTATGTTTACATAAGATTTATAATGGCTAGAACCATAAGAACTGATACTTGAATTTTAAGCTTCATTTGACAAAATCGAAAGCTTAAGAATTTTTTTATTTCACATTTCGATGTGGTTGCTATTTATGTTTATTTCAAAGCTTGCTTTTCTCTCTGGCACTGAACACTAATTTGGTGAGTTTTATTGAGACTGGTCTTAGATCTCTTATTTTTATAGGAAATACTGCTTTTTGGTAGAGCCAAAGAGCCTGTGAGTGAATCAGGACCCTCCTTTTTTGTGTGTGTGTGTTTTTTTTTTTTTTTTGCGATAAGAGTCTCACTCTTGTCACCCAGGCTGGAGTGCAGTGGCCCGATCTTGGCTTACTGCAACCTCTGCCTCCCAGGTTCAAGTGATTCTCCTGCCTCAGCCTCCTGAGTAGCTGGGATTACAGGCGCCCACCACCATGCCCGGCTAATTTTTGTATTTTTAGTAGTGACGGGGTTTCACCGTGTTGGCCAGGCTGGTCTCGAACTCCTGACCGCAGGTGATCCACCCACCTCAGCCTCCCAAAGTGCTAGGATTACAGGCATGAGCCACCGCGCCTGGCCATAGGACCCTCCTAAGAAGGATACAGAGCTAGGTCTGTCTTTGAGAGAGTTAACATAGAGCAAATAGCACCAGTTTGTTTGCTTACCTGTACCCCAGCACATACAGTTTTACTTTGATGAAATTAGATAGAAATGCATACCAAGGGCTGACTCAAGGGTGAGAAAGTTTCCAAAGAGGGCAATGCTGCTTGGCCCATGTGCATAAAAGCTACATATTTTTGAGGCTCTGGTTTTGTTTTATAATTTTGCAACAGCTGATCCAGAACATAGGCTTTTAAAATAGTATATTCTAAAGAGGTTTGGGGTGGAATTTTTGTGGGAGGTAGCTGGTTATTTGTGGGGGACGGGAGGAGAGGTTGCTATTGCAAAGTATAGATGAGTTGGAGCAACTGTTTTGTTTTCATGCCCTGGACGCTTGATTGAACATTAAGACTCTCTTCAGCCATGCAGTCAACAAATATATATTGAAGACCCGTGTGCCACTCACTATTTTCAGTAATGGGTGTACATTGGGGTATAAGACAAAGCTTTCCTGCCTTCCGGAGTTTATTGAATTCTAGTAGATAAGACAGCAATGAAATGGTAATTTCCGAAGCTGTGAGTAAAATGAGGCAGAATATGGTGGTGGAGGGACTGGGGCACAATTTTATAGGGTCGTAACCTTGAATGATACAAGAAAATTAGACCAAGACCAAAGAACAAACATTCGAGATGAAGAGAACAATAAAACTAGTCCCCAAAGCACATATGGAATTACTCGCTGAGAAAGAAAGAATGCCAGTAAGGTAAGTCCATTGAGTGTGGAGAATAGTAGGTGATGAGGTTTTAGAGATTGGCAAGGGCCTGACCATTTAGGGCTATAAGCCTATAGTGAGGGATTTAAGATGTTGTTTTGAATGTGATGGGAAGCCATTGGAGAGTTTTAAGCAAAGGAGATGTGTGGTGTGTTGTAAATTTCTCTGGTCAGTGGAGAAAAGACTAGTGGAACAAGGTAAGGAAGACTTTTACAGTCATCCAGGTGAGAGATGGTGGGACCTTGGACTGGGGTGATAGTCATGGGGAGAAGTCAGAATTGGGGTATGTTTTAGTGGTAAAGCTGATAAGACTTGGCGATGGATTAGATGTGAACAAGAAGAAAAAGATCAAAAGATGACTCCAGTTTTTGGTGTGAGAAGGGTGATTGAGTTTTGAGATTCCTATTAATAATTCTAACAGAGACATTGCATAGTAGGCAGTTGGATATATGAGTGTAGTGTTAAGGGGAGAAAATTAAAATGTGGAATCACTAGGCCGGGCATGGTGGCTCACACCTGTAACCCCAGCACTTTTGGGAGGCCAAGGCAGAAGAATCACTTGAGCCCCGGATTTTGAGACCAGCTGGGGCAATGTAGCAAGACCTCATCTCTACAAAATAAAAATTAGCTGGGTGGGTTGGCATGCGCCTGTAGTCTCAGCTACTTGAGAGGCTGAGGCAGGAGGATCACTTGAGACAGAGCCAGTTCCTGTCTCTCAAAAAATATTAAAAATGAAATGGGGAGTCACTATATTGATAGTATTTGAAGCCACAGAACAGGATGCAACAGCTAGGGATTTTGCATGGGATTAAGAATTTCTTTGGAGGAAATAATTACGACAACATTTCTCTTAGTTTGTCAGTTCAAGATTCTGTATCATTAGTTGTTTTTAAAAGCCATCTGGTTTCAACAGAGGACTTGTCTTCCAAAAACTTTTAAGATACTGGAATCAAACCTTGCGCTGAATCTTCAAACTATCCACGTCAAATTTGGTTGTCATGCTTTCCGTGTCAAATTTGCTTGTGTATCTTTTTTAGTTTGAGTTTTTATATGATAAATCCAAGTTCATTATGGAATATTCAAGAAGTACTAAAGATTATAAAAGAACCAACGAAAAAATGTTCATACTGTTGACTGAATATTTAGACTCTGACCATTCATTCCACAAATATTAATTGAAGACCCATGTGCCAGTCACAATTTTAGGTAATGGGTATATATTGAGGTACATTACTACCACCAACCCTACCCCTGCCCTTTCCAACTCCCGTTTTGAAATTTTCCAGAGGTAACTGCTATTAATATTTGGTACATTCTCTTTCATATTTTTTCATGTATTTTTGACAGTTAAAAAAATCACATGAAAGATAAAGTTGTACATCTTGAGTCAGTTACTGAAGGGTTTTTTTGAAATAGGATTTCAGTAGAAGATTAAGACCCTTACTTGACTAAGTTTATAAACTGGTGGGGATGTAGGCAGTTATATAAATGTATAGTTATGAGAATATATGGAAATAAAGTAATTAAGTAAAAACTGGTTTCACTGGTGATAAGGAAAAACAGAAAAGTGACCCAAGTGGAGTAGGGATGATTGGGAAGGTATTGGGTTTCTTTTATCATGAGAATGAGAATTTCATTTAGCAGAAGATGATGGAGAGGCCAGGTGCAGAAGTAGAGTGGCAGGTAGCAACAGAAGAGGAGCAGGATTGAGGTGGAGGAATCAGGTGATTGTAGCATACACTGGACTGAACAGTGTGAAATTACCTAGGCTCTGCAGCAAGGAAGAATTAGAAATTATGGCAGCAGGTGTAAGATAGCATATAACCAAGAGGGATTGGAGTTAGGAAGTCCTGTGAAATTTGCCTAGATCAGGTCGCTGGCACTGGAATCAAACAGGAGCACATGCAGAAGAAAAATCAGCATAATTTTCAGTAAGGAAAAACAAGCAGTTTGCTTGCCTAGGAGACTTCTAGTTAAATATGTCATAGTTTCTCCAAATTTAAGCAAATCATAAGCCAACAGTAAAGTAAATCATAAACTTACAGTAAAGTAAGACATGTATATTGGATATTATGGATATCCAATTATGGATAACATTTTAGAAGACATTTTAATGCAAAAAATAAATATTTGATCAAATAAGGAAAACTTCATCACTACTAACTGCTTACATAGAGAAAATAGGATGACTTTTCTATGGATAACATTTTAATTACGGATAACTTTTTAAAAGGCACATTTTAATGCAAAAAAATATAAGATTTAATCAAATAAGGAAAACTATCACTGCTAACTATGCTTACGTGAGAAAATAGGGACATGAAAATAAAGCAACATCAAAAAAACTTTTACTTGACAAAAGTGCTGAGAAAAAGTGGCACAATCTTAAATCTTAAGAGGGAGTTACTGAATTTAATCCCCAAAACACTATTATAATTGTAGTTTTTCTCATTTCTCAATTTTACTAAGTATGAAAACTGCTTTGAATTTTTTTAAAATTTATTTTTATTTTTGTTTTTTTTTTGGAGACAGAGTCTCCCTCTGTCACCCACACTGGAGCGCAGTGGCATGATCTCGGCTCACTGCAACCTTTGCCTCCTGGGTTCAAGCAATTCTCATGCCTCAGCCTCCCGAGTAGCTGGGATTACAGGTGCGCGCCACCACGCCCAGCTAATTTTCGTATTTTTAGTAGAAATGGGGTTTCTCTATGTTGGCCAGGCTGGTCTTGAACTCCTGACCTCAGGTGATCCACCCACCTTGGCCTCCCAAAGTGCTGGGATTACAGGTGTGAGCCGCTGTGTCAGCCCTTATATTGTCTTTGTTACCTGGCTTAGAGGGGTTAGATAACTTGTCTAAGGCCATAGAGAGAATGTTAGAGCTAGTTTTCAAACACTGGTCTGAGACCAGAGCCTAAGTGCTGATCCACTATACTTTACTCTTTGAATTCTAATTTTATCAACCAAATTAACATTTCTTTCAATGTTTTGTTCTCTTTTATTGTATTTCAAAACAATAGGCTATACATAACTGATAAAAATGGATTCTAAACCATTGGTAAAAGAATTGAAAGAACTGGCCACTAGAATCTCCTTCATTCATCTTCTGCAGTTTATTTGGGGAGTGCCCCTGCCGATTTCTCCAACCTTAATCTAGTACAGCTATCCCCCTTACTCACCACTCTCCTGACACACTGGCCACCTTTCAAAGCTCCCTCATTCCAGTATCTTTCCCACCTCAGGGCCTTTGCACATGCTACCCCTCTTGAAACTGTCATCTTCCCACTGTTCCTTGAAGCAAGGTAGATTCCTTTCATTCTTTACACCTAAGCTTAAGTGCCATCTCCTCAGAGAGACCTGCTCACGCCATTTAAAGGAGATTGCCCCCTATTCTCTTATCTCTTCCCTGCCTCTGTTTTCTTTATAGTCTGTATTACAAAAACTTGCACATATTTATTTGGGCTTTTGGGTTTTGACTGTCCCTCTTGAGAAACTCTGAGGACAGAGACCATATCTATCATTTGCTGTTTTATCCTCAGTGCCTAGGATAGTGCTTAATACAGAGCAGGTATTTATTAGATTGGTGCAACGTTGCAGTTTTGGCCATTATTTCTAATGTCAAAAACCAGAATTTTGCACCAACCCAATATTTGTTAAATGAACTAATAATTAATTCATTTGTATTTCTCCTGTCTACCCACAAAAGTCATGAAACCCTTATTGCTTGTCCTTCTAAAATCTAGATTGCTTCACGTATTTCCACAATCTCCCGCTTATTCTATGAAAAAAAAGATTAATCTGACATGAGTTATTCTTGGTGAACCCATGCTGGTTCCTGGAGATTACACTTTCTCCCCTAAATACTCACAGGCCCTACCTTTAATAATCCATCGCAGAATGCTGCCCGGGATGATGTCAAGTTCATCAGTCTGCAGGTTGTGGAACCACCTGACTCCCCTTATTTAAAGATAAGAATCACCTCTCTCTGGTCTTCCAGCCTGCCTTTCATTTGCCTCAGCACCTCTGATGACAACCTGCAGAGACTTTATTTGGAGACTCTTAGTTCTCTGGAAGAAACTAATCCAGGCCAGGATATTGTAACATATTTATAGTAACTGTGTTTTTTTCTAGAATCCCTTCACCCATTCAGACCATTGATTCCTTCTTGCCAGCTTTTGTTCTGCCTTTTTCCAGAAAAAGTAGAAGTGTAATAGGAATTGGATAGCTGAGCTTTCCATCATTCATCAACATTATATCATTTACCATTTCCTTTACAGTCTGTCTCAGACATAACTAAAACCCTGTGTGTGTGTGTGTGTGTTTATAATCAAAATACTTTCCAAAGGTAATAAGATCAGATATCTTTATAAGTGCATTTTAAAATGTGCCACAGCTGTCTAGCAAAAACAGGTAATTCTAAAATAGTTCCTCTGGAAAAGCCTGCATTTTAAGATAAAATACAGTTTTGTAGCTGCTATAAGTACAACTAGATATTTAAAAGAATGCAGAGTGGTATTTTTCACTGAAGTTAGAAAATCGAAAATTTGCCACATCTGAAACTTCAGAAAGTGTTTAGGAATAGGCCGGGCACAGTGCCTCACACCTGTAATCCCAGCACTTTGGGAGGCCAAGGCAAGCGGATCACCTGAGGTCAGGAGTTCAAGACCAGCCTGGCCAACATGGTGAAACCCCATCTCTACTAAAAATACAAAAATTAGCTGGACATGGTGGTGGGTGCCTGTAATCCCAGCTACTTGGGGGGCTGAGGCAGGAGAATTGCTTGAACCTGGGAGGCAGAGGCTGCTGTGAGCCGAGATTGTGCCGCTGCACTCCAGCCTGGACGACAGAGTGAGACTCTCTCTCAAAAAAAAAAAAAAAAAGAAAGAAAATAAAAAGAAAAAAGTGTTTAGGAGGAGATTTCATATGAAAAAAAAAATATCTAGATTGTGTTCTCTACCTGAATATCCAGAATACAGGGCCTGAAGAGTGATAAAATTAAATGGACAAATCTGTTTTTCCTTCTTCACCTGTTTCCTCAATCTTGTTTTCACACTCAAATATTTTTTCTCCTTTATACATTAAGAGATTTTTTTATGTATACATATTCTTTTTCAAATTTCTTTGGGTAATTTCTTGTGAATTCCAACACAAAGAGGGGTGTATGTGTATTATAAATACAAAAATAAAAAGTGATTGCTTTTATACTAGCACCTTAAAACCATTTAGAACTTCAGTAAAACCATGAAAAAGTGCTGCTTTGGAAATGGAGAAATATTCAAAAGTATGGTGTGATGTTTTCAAGTGGATTGTGATTATAGTCTCAATTTGTTGATCTTGACCTCTAGTGGACAGGTGCAGGCTTACTCTTTGTTCAGTCTTAGTAAATGAGGCTCAAGGGAACCCTATGTTCACATCTGAATGGATGAAATGTAGGTATGGGTACTGTGTCCTCTCTTGCAGTATGGGCACAAAACTGTCTTTAAAAAAGAGACAAGTAGATAACTAACATGTTGATCTTCCTGTGATGAATGGAGAAGCCTGTGGATAATACACAGAACAAATGAACGCTGGAAAACACTAAGGCTCATGTAATTAGAGGTAACCGTATCTGTGAAACTAACTACAGGTCCTAAGTTATATGATACTGAAAGTCGTTTATTTATTTTTTAATGAAAAACAATACCCTTGAATAAACCTTGGATGAAGTTTTATGAGATCTATGGGAGTTGAGGTATGTTGGGGTTAAGCAAATTGGGCTGACTCAAGGTTTGGGGGCTGTCACCCCCATCATCTTGATCAGATCACAGTTTCCAATGACCTTTGCTTCTTCCTCTCATGAAGAAAACAATACCTGCCTACACCACTGAATTCTATTTGGAAATCATCTCAGATAAGAAATGACAGATAAAGTACCAGTGATTAGTTTTCAGAACTGTAGCACTTGGGAAGCATGGACATTTTGTAACATATGTATATGAATTAATATAAGACAGAGCAGATTTACTTAAAATAATTTTTGAGCTGAGAAGCTGTTCTTTCGGTAACATTTTTCTTCTGAAGAGCTCAGATTTCATCCGTAGCTGTGGAACTGCTGTCAGACTGCCTGGCTTGTGCTCAGCCCAGCTACTTATTAACTGGTGGGTTTCTTAACTCTTCCCAGGCGTGGATTCTTCATCACCTACCTCATCGTGGTGTGGAAATGTAAACTGAATAATCTTTGAGAGATACGTAACCCAGGGCCCGGCATAGCATATGTGCTTGGTAAATGTTACCGTTTTCTTTGTGGTTACATCCATCTATGCATGCTAGTCCATTCGTGGAAATGAAGTCCTGGAATCCAAGGGTCCTGATCAAAATTGCAGCCTTTCTTTTTTCTGCCTAAGCCTTGGCTAGAATATATATTCAGTAGGTAATTCTCCTATATACTGTTGGTTTACTGTGGAGTTTTATTGAAGGACGGAGGCAAAATGTTGAAACATTATCTCCAAATCTTCATAGGAAAAAAAAAATCTATGAAACATCTTACTCAGAAAATTACTAGGAAGCAGATAGTATAAAAGCAAACCATAATTCTATTCAAATTTTTATTTTAATACTCATAAAATGTTTTAGTTTTCCATCAAGTGAAAGAATTTATCTTTGGAATCAATAGAAATATAGTTATTATAAATTTAGTTTATGCTTTTACATCCTGGTAGAAATGTAGCAATACACATAAAAATAAAAGTTTCACTGATTTTTTTCTCCAAATGCACCATCCTATTTTGTAACCTTGGCTATGAGTATAGGACCAGGAAACACACACACACACACACACACACACACACACACACACACACACACACACACACGACATGACCTGGGGCATGGCTACAGTAGCCATAAGAGCTCTTTTACCATCTTCTCCCACTAATACTAATCATCACAGGTGTGTCATCTGTGGGAAATCTACATTGTCTTCAGCTGCTGCCTAAGACTTTGAAAACCAGTGTGCTTCCTTTTACAACAGAAATTTCTGGGAAGATTCCAAAGTGTCCCTTTTCATCTAATTTCTGTTGGTCCCTCCTTCCTTTTACACACTTGCTAGTTGTTCCTGGGAGCTCCTTGAAGGCAGGGACCTTACCATCCTGGCCCTTGCTGCATCCTGAGAGCCCAGCCCAGTGCTCGGCTTATGGTAGGCCCTCAGTAAATATTTGTTGAAAAATGAATTAATTTTCAAAAGTAATATTTAATTATCTACTGTATAAATATTTTAAAGGCATAAAACATGATCTTTTGCCCTAAAACTAAATCGCTTCAATTCAAAATAATTGAAAGAATAAGATAATATTGTCTTCTAGTTTTACCTTGCCTCATGTCAAAAAGTTTAATTAAAAGTAATGCTTTGGCTGGGTGCAGTGGCTCACGCCTATAATCCCAGCACTTTGGGAGGCCAAATCACTTGAGGTCAGGAGTTCAAGACCAGCCTGGCCAACACGCGGAAACCCCACCCCTACTAAAAATACAAAAAAATTAGCTGGGCGTGGTGGTACGTGCCTGTAATCCCAGCTACTTAGGAGGTTGAGGCAGGAGAATCCTTGAACCTGGGAGGCAGAGGCTGCAGTGAGCTGAGATTGTGCCACTGTACTCCAGCCTGGATAACAGTGAGACTCTGTTGCAAAAAATTAAAAAAAAAAAAGTGATGCTTTATTCTTTTATTCTAACTCTAGATTCAATCACCTGACTACCTTATAGTTAAAAGTCTTTTCTGACCTTATTAATTTTGAAATTGAGACCCAACCTTTTTAGGCCTTATTGCTTCATTCTACTGGTTATATACCCCCTTTAAACCATAAGAAATGGGATTCACATCCTTTGATTCTATAACTGCTAGAAGTTAGAAGATCTGTTTTACTTTGAAATGCCTACCATTTGTTGAGAAGTGGGAACTGTTGTGTATCAGGAAATGAAGAAAAGTAGTTCTACCTATTAACAAAGTTTTCCCCCCAAAAAGACAAGAGACAGTGGGACATAGGTAAAAGTCCACATAGCTGTCACTCCTGGATGTTTCTGTTTACACCGGATGGATACCAGAATCATGCTTTCATTCTCTAAGGCAGCATGTTTAGAGTATTGGAGTATTGTCCTTAGGACCTAGATGGAGAGGCTTCTAACAGGATGTCCTGAAAACTATATTACACTTATAAGAAATGCCTCCAAACACCCAAACACAGATCAAGTGAAAGAAAGTGGTCTTTTGATTTTAATGGTTTGTGACTTCTAGTGCATGTTTGTCCTTAGGTCCTGGTGTGTCACAGGTGCATGCTATTCCATGCAGAGGCACGTATTTCTTCCTGGGCTTATGCCTGTAATCCCACATTTAGGGAGGCTGAGGCCGGCAGATCACTTGAGGTCAGGAGTTCAAGACCAGCCTGGCCAACATAGCAAAACCCTGTCTCTACTAAAAATACAAAAATTAGCCGGGCATGGTGGTGCATGCCTGTAGTCCCAGCTACTTGGGAGACTGAGGTGGGAGAATTGCTCAAACCTGGGAGGCAGAAGTTGCAGTGAGCCAAGATCGTGCCACTGCACTCCAGCCCGGGTGACAAAGTGAGACTCCGACTCAAAAAAAAAAAAAAGGCCAGTTGTGGTGGTTCACGTCTGTAATCCCAGCACTTTGGGAGGCCTAGGTGGGCAGATCACTTGAGGTCAGGAGTTCAAGACCAGCCTTGTGAAACCCCGTCTCTACTAAAAGTACAAAAAGTAGCCAGGCATAGTGATGTGTGCCCGTAATCCCAGCTACCTGGGAGACTGAGGTAGGACAATCCCTTGAACCCGGGAGGCAGAGGTTGCAGAGAGCCGAGACCACACCACTGCACTCCAGCCTGGGTGACAGACTGAGACTCCATCTCAAAACAACAAGAAGAAAGAAAACCAATGTCATGTGAGTTACACAATTAAATCAGAAAAATTTTGAGGAAAGAAGTAAATAATCTTAATCGCTTTATCTCTGATTCTCTGGCTCTTTGGGTGACTAGTTCTTTTAGGTTTAAAAACTTTATATAGTCTTTGATTCTGTGGTAATTTTATTCTGCTATCAAATGAAAGGATAAAATCTAATGGCCCAAAATATACTTAATTTGAATTTTTTGGTTAAATATATTAAGTGACTAAAAAAATATCATCCATCTGGAATTTCTGAACCTCACATCTCAGGAAAAGGATATCTCATGCTTGCCACCTCTATGTCCAGTAAATGACTCCTCCAAGAAAGAACTTGGCCCAACCCTTGAAAGCTCTGCTCTAGTCCCCACCATTTGTAACAAGAAACACATTCAGGTGTGGCAGTTATGTGGTCTTTGGCCTGTGCCTTTTTTCTCTTGTCTCTTTCTGGAATTAGGAGGACTCACTTCTTTCCTCTAACTGATACACACCTCAAGTCACTTGAGCCCACTTCTCAACATACCCTAGGTTCCCATCAGTTTAGAACAGTGCTTCTCAAACTCTTTGGTTTCAAGACCCCATTACATGCCATAAAATTATTGATGACCCCAAAACACTTTTATTTGTGGATTTACCTACCAATATTTACCGTATTAAAAATTAAAACACAAATTAGAAATATATATTTGGTTATAAATAACAATAAGCCCAACATAACATTAACATAAATAACATGTTTTTGGAAAATAACCATTTTGTAAAACAAATGAGAAAAACAGCATTGTTTTAATCTTTGCACATCCCTTTAATATCTGGCTTAGGCTGGGCACAGTGGCCTATGCCTGTAATCCCAGCAATTTGGGAAGCTGAAATGGGAGGATCACTTGAGCCCAGAAGTTGGAGACCAGCCTGGGCAACATGGCAAGACCCAGTCTCTACAAAAAATTTAAAAATTGGCTGGGCATGGTGGCATGAGGCTGTAGTCCCAGCTGCTACTTGGGAGGCTGAAGTGGGAGGATTGCTTGAGCCTGGGAGGTTGAGGCTGCAGTGAGCCATGATTGCACCATTGCACTCCAGCCTGGTCAACAGAGACACTGTCTCACACACACACACACACACAAACACACACACACGTCTGACTCAATAGAAGACAGCTGGATATTCTTATCTGCCTCTGCATTCAATTTGTTCCAATACATTGCTTTGGTTAAAGAATATGAAGAAAATTTGGCTTCACATATATATGTAGTTGGAAAATGAGAGGCGTGTTTTGATAGCCTTTTCAAATAATTGTGGGTATTCTTCAGTGATATTAGAGCAAAACTTGACAAATCATAGTTTCTTAAAGGCCAGTTGCAAAGTAGAATCTGAAACCCTATCACTGAACTGTGAAAATGTATTACATTAAAATGCACTGGTCTATCTTGTTCTCTGAGTGGATTTTGTAGCATCATGCATTGCATTGGGCATCTAGAAAATACTGGTTCACTGAGTCACACAGTTCTTCCAAATTTTCAGTCATTTCAGTATACAATATTTTTTAAGCCCTATTTATTAATAGCACCACTGATCTCATCCTTAAGTACTGGGAAACTCATAATATTGGATACAAATTTCCCCCAAATTCCAATTTTTGGTTGAAAACTCAGATTTTATCATTAGCAACAAATACCGTCTGTTGTTTTTCTTGACACGGAGTGGTTGGAGTGCAGTGGCATGATCAGCCTCAGTCTCCTGAGTATCCGGGGCTACAGTTGTGCGCCACCAAGCCCGGTTAATTGTTGAAATTTTTTGCAGAGACAGAGTCTCGCCATGTTACCCACGTTGGTCTGAAACTCCCGGCCTCAAGCAGTCCTCCAGCCTTGGCCTCCCAAAGTGCTGGGTTTACAGGCATGAACCATCATGCCTGGCCCCAGGATATTCTTGAGTGAAGCTGGCTTGCTTTTGCTTTTGCCAGGCCATAGCAGTAACAGTTAACTCCTAGTACACTGATTTCATTGATGCTAAGGCATGACTTTTGCTGACAATTGCTTTTGCACCATCCATGCACATTTCAACACAGTTGTATCAGGATAAATCATAAGATTCAAAAAGTTATTCAACACTTTGACTATTTCAGCACATGTGTTTGTTGCCAAGCATTTATGTAATAAAATATCTTCAATCATTAAGTGGGGCTGATAAGAACAAAAATAAGAAAAATAACAAATACAGTCGTATCTGTAGATGTGTCCATTTTGAAAGTACAAGTGCAATTCTGCAGATGGTATATTAGTCTTCATGTTTATAGTGAAATCCGAAATTTGACAAGGTACCATGTTTTGGGGAAGTGGCACTGGTTTCTTTTACTAACTTGTCCTTCAGCAGGCATTGAGCAACGTCAACTGTGTAAGGCTTTGTCATTCAGCTAGTATATGTACTTTTCCAGCCAATGCAATATGATAACTCACCCTGTGGGATGCTTTGGTGTCTTTTTCATTTCTAGTTTGAAAACATGAAGAAATATTTAGCTTTTAAAAAGCTCATATTGTGTACATTAAAAATATTTCTTTTCCTTTATACTCTAATCAGTCTCAAAATGACAATTTGAAATTGTTTTGTTGCATAAGACACAATAAGGGGAATTATTAGCATCCACAAAGGGAGGAGAAGATATCTTTCATTGTGTTTTCATTTCTTCATCCAGTTTTTTTTTTTTTTGAAGTTGATCCGCCCTTCCATGAGTCAGGGAACTCTGATATTTCAGGTTCAGGTATGTCAGCATCTTATATGTAGATGCTACATGTGGGAATTGAGAAAGCAAGCCTTCTTATCTTTTGTTTTTAAGCCAATGATCTATCCTTAATGATAAGAAAAATATTCTATAAATAAATTTTCTTTTTATTTTAGAATATTGAACTCTAAAGCAATAACAGTTTTAGATGAATTTTTAAAAATTTATGAAGTTTTGAAAAAAATTTAAAATATTGCAAAACAACACAGTATATTATTTGTTGTTGAGTTTTCAGATAGATGCAAGGGAAATTCGGGATTTCAAAGCAACAATACATTGGACAATAATGAGGTTACAGAAATTATAGCAGGTATAACGAAAGATAGATACTGCAGTCAAAGTATTAAGAACAAACTGAGTTAATCTCCGAAAATGCACATATATATATTCTAAATCTACCACCTTAGAAAATTCTAAAAAACACAAGAATACAAAAAGCACTTGTTGCCAGAACAAAGTATCCTATGTCATGTAGCCTCTGGAAGCTCTACCATATTCTTGAGAAAGGATGGAAGTAAGAAAAACAAATGATGTCTTCATATTATTGTAAAATAGTTTCGACCTCACAGTCCTCCTGAAAAGATCTTAGCGCCCCCTGGAGTCCCCAGGCACATCTGATGAATCACTGGTCTAGGGAGCCATCAGTTTTAAATGAGTTTAAATTGTCTTAAATATGCTTATTACACTTTCTTTATTTGATGCACCTTGTAGAACCTAAAATTAGATTTCAGGAGCTGCTGATGCTTTGAATGAAGTAAGAGATATCGGAGGTTAACAGTTCAAGAGCCATGAATTCTCATTTTGATCCATTAAATCCTTCTACCTTTGCAGCATGAGTCTAGAAGCCCTGATTCAGTCCTTGTTAAAAAGCTGGAAATAGGCCGGGCGTGGTGGCTCACACTTGTAATTCCAACACTTTGGGAGGCCGAGGCGGGCAGATTACCTGAGGTCAGGAGTTCGAGACCAGCCTAGCCAACATGGTGAAACCCCGTCTCTACTAAAAATTAAGAAAAAAAAAATTAGCTGGGCATGGTGGCATACGCCTGGAATCCCAGCTACTCAGGAGGCTGTGGCAGGAGAATTGCTTGAGCCTGGGAGACGGAGTTTGCAGTGAGCTGAGATTGTACCACTGCCCTCTAGCCTGGCCAACAGAGCAAAACTCTATCTAAAAAAAAAAAAAAAAAAAAAAAAGCTGGAAATAGCTGTTTTGCTGTTGATAAATGAATGGATTTAAATTTCCACACGTTGCTTCTCCAGATCATTTCATGATCATTCAAGCGGAAACCGCAGCAATTAGAAGTGTTGCATATGGTTGGAATTTAATCACTTTACATTTTGAGCATTCCTTCTAAAAGCAATTTCTTTTGATTCAATGTAAAAATTCATAAGTACATATCAGGCACCCATACTATCCAGGTACTAAAGGGAATACAAAAGGTGCACATCTTACTCCTCAATTATTAATTTCTGCGGTGACTCATACCTGTAATCTCAACACTTTGGGAGGCCGAGGTGGGCAGATCACCTAAGGTCAGGAGTTTGAGACCAGCCTGGCCAGCATGGTGAAACTCTGTCTCTACTAAAAATACAATAATTAGCTGGGTGTGGTGGCACGCACCTGTAATCCCAGCTACTGGGGAGGCTGAGGCAGGAGAATCTCATGAACCCAGGAGGCAGAGGTGGCAGTGAGCTGAGATTGCACCACTACACTCCAGACTGGGATTTAAGAAAATGTGTAGTTAAATATTGCCTAAAATGCTCGAATGTAGGTTATAAACAATGAGAATAGGGCCCATGAAGAGATTTTTGTTTTTCACAGAGGTGAGACTTTAAAAGGCCTTGAAGGATAAATAGAAATAGAAGCAGAGTAGAAGGATTATTCCAGGAGAATATTAGTTTGGACGAGGGCACAGAGGCAGGAAGATGGAGCTTAGCTTGAGGGAATGGAGGTCACTGGTGCTGTGAATATTTGCGGACAGCCATATCCAGAGCTGAGAGGTGAAGGAACAGACTGGAATAGTTGTTTTCTTTTTCACTCTCCTACCTTATTTGCTTTTGGTTTAGCAAGGAGGATCGAAAGTAAACCAAGAGAAATGGTAGGGGGCAGCAGAGGGAGGTGGGAGGGAAACTCCAGGATGAGTTATGGTCAGCCAAAAGAAGCTGTTGAAATAAAATGACCAAGAGTTAATGCCTTTATAGACGCAGGGATGCACAGCCTAGATCCCCTTCCTCTAAAGGACTTGCTGCCCATCCACTGAAAGCTTGGTGAGCAGCCAGCCTCCAGCTATCGGCTCTTTCAGGGCCTGCCTTGTTGCAAAAGGCCGCCTCCCTGCAAAGAGCTGCCTTGCACTAGGTCATGCTCTTCTGGTGGCAGCTTGCATCCTGTCACAGAGAGGCAGGGGTGTGAAAGCACAGCCATCTCATTTGCTCTGCAGGACAATATCCACTCCAGAGTTCCTGCTAGACTGGCCAAGACCTTGTTGCCATTCAACTTCTTTCCCATTCTGCTCGCTCCCTCCTTCCTTCACAGGTGTTGAGTCCTAATAAAATTTTGCACCCGAAATTCTGCTTCATTATCTGTTTCTGGAGAACCCAACCTGTAACATTTTCCCAGCCAGGGCTGAATACACACACACACACACACACACACACACACACAAGTGCTCTCTCTGTATATATGTTTCTGTGTATGTATATATGTATGTATATTTTTAATTACTTTTCTCCATTCAATAGTATACTGCCTATCAATTATTAGGAAATTGTATTTTCAACCTGTTGGCTTATTTATTCTAAATATAGCCATTTTCCTCTAATGAGAAATCTTTGTTGCCAAAAGAATTTTATAATGGCAAAATCAGTCATTTTCCCCACTAATCGCAATGTAATTTTGCCCATTTTGAGATGGGCAAAAATCATATGTTCAGAACAGTAAGGTGAGACAGAATCAGCTAATTTACTGATAACTGTGGGCACTAGCTGAACTGACGTATCATGCTGCTACGCACTTTAGTACCAGGCTCTCTGGTGGCCAGTTCTTTGTAGGATAACGTGGAATAATGCTTATGTAAAATATGACTTCCAAGACTAATTCTCAACTTCAGACTCCCCACTCCCAGCATTATTGCTTTGGCATTAGTAATGTTAGTCAGAAATATGAGTAATTCTTGGTAAGAATGGGAAGCATTCAACTTGTAACTTCAAAAAGACATTATCTGAAAGGTTGAAAGCCAGTTTCTAATAGTACCTGGTGTCTTGGCTTCAGGGCTCACAGTAATCCTGTGGAGAAAGTGTGAGTATCCCATTTCAACAAAGAAGGTGAGGCTTAGAGGGAAAGGAAGTTGCTCAAGATCTGCTCTGGAACAGAGCCAGGATTCCCACTCAGATCTTCGACTCTGAATCCTGCAGGCCTTCACCTGTGCGAGCACTGAGCGCCTGGCTGCCAGCTCCAGAGCTCCTTTGGGGCCTTGGTCAGTGTGGTGTTGTTTATGTCCAGCACACTTTCTGTTGGTCTACTGGAGGACAGTTCCTGTACAGGCAGATGACTTCCTTCACCAAGGACCTGTGACTCTCCCTGAGGGCTTTCTCTGACATCATCTGCACATGGGCAGCTTAGACTGAAAGTTTCAGGGGTTCGATGCCTTCCAGAGGCACCTCTCTAACAATAAGGGCCCAGATTGAGTGGAAATACCCCAGCTTCCTTACCACTCCAGCCTCCATGCCCTTAGTGGCATGATTCCGAGGTGCATCCTACACCGACTCTTGGTGGCTCCCTGGCCAGAGCTCATTCGCGTGGCCCTCAGGAGCTCTCCTCCTTCCCTGGCTGTCTTCCTCACCACCTCTCCGTGATTCCAGGAATCAGCTCCCGAATAAACGACTTGCACCCGAATCCTTGTCTCAGGGTCTGCTTCTGGGGGCACACCGAGGAAGACAGCAATCCCGTCCTAAGGTTTTGCACATCTGAGCCAGAGGGACCCCCTGGGACCGGGGCTCAGGGCTGAGTTTTGGAGGAGTGGGAGACACTCAGGGTGCAGCTTGAGGAGGGATGAGGTGAGGCTCTGAGGTTGGCAGATGGCATTTCTGGCAGGAGCCTAGCATGGAAGGTGTGAGAGGAAGAGGGAGGTTGGGGACAGTGGACATCCTTGGGGGTGGTGGGGAAGGAATCAGGGCTGGGAACCCACCTCTGTCAGCAAAGGGAACTGTGCCAGTGGGCCCCAGGAACAATGCCAGGGAGGCCACGTTCACCCAGTGGCTCAGCCAAGTCTTTTAAGGAGTGGAATGGGAAATGCCGTTTACTGGCTTGCTGTTGGCCCAGTATTTATTGTTTTACATTTTTGCCCTGGAATTTCCATTGTCCTTACTCCTTAGAGGAGACTACACTTTTGCAGCTAATAAAATATGTTCTCCAGGTTAAATGGCATTTCAGCAAGTGCCATCATTACATTTTTCAGCACCCAGCCACTTACATAGCTCTTCCATTTTGTCCTGATAAAATCACTCTGTGCAGTGAGCAAGGCGAGGGTTATATGCCCGCCTCTGCGATGCTGGCTAATGTGCTCACAGCGCCCCAGCTATGAGTAGCATGGGTCGGGGGAGTGCACAGAGCCTGTCAATGTGGCTTCACTCCTGTGGCAGGCCCCAAGGGTGACAGCCCTCTGCTGGTGGACTCAGAGCTATTCCAGGAGTGGGCTGGGCTGGCCCCACCAGGGGCAGAAATTCAGCGCCTATAGATGCAGCTCTCTTCTACCCATCTGTCCTCTCGAGCCCCCACTGCAGCCGGCTGGGCTTTCCAAGTCCTGTTTTTTTTCCATTGATTCTAGGGATGGCAACGTTTGGATAGAACATCAGAGCTCAGTTGGTGCCTGGGCAGTCATGACCGTGGGGCCTGGCCGTGCACGGGCAGGGCAGCATGGTGATGTGGGGCTGGGCTCAGATCAAATGAGACAGGCCTGAAATCCATCAGAGCCTCTTAAAGCCTGGACAAGTGGCCAGTTCTTTGAAGGGTTTATATCTGTATTGCCTAGTGCAGCTTCCAGATGTGTGGTTTAGGATGTTGAAAGCACTTGTTATTGCTTGTGTTAATATAATGAAAGCAATACTAATAAAGTGTAGTCTCTGAGGCTGAATGAATGTGATCTCTGAGGCTGCTTTCCCCAACCTTGGGGAGGTGGGCTGTTGGGCGGCCATGTCAGATTCAGTTCTGGCAGGATGCTGGGGGCCTTCCGGCAGCACCGATGCCCTGGCTCAGAACCTTTTGCTTGTTGCTCCTCAGGGGTGGTCAAGTCCAGGGAGCAGCTCCAAGCCTTCCTGGCAAGGCTAGCTGTGGAACCTGAAGCGGGGACCCTGCCCCATCCATCCTCCACAGACTCCAAGTCCTTCCAGGCCCGGCCCCGCTGCTCAGTCCTGCTCAGTCCCATGTGGAGGGAAAACTCCGAATCCTAGAGTGGCCTGAAGTCTCCCAACTGGGGAGCAAGGAGTAGGCAAATTGGTGCCCTTTCTACTGAAATATCTGCTTCTTTGTCACATCCAACAACTCCAGGGAATTATGACCTTTCTTGACTAGCATTTTCCTCTAACCTTTCCATCTTCCTCCCAGGAAAGTGAGGACTCAACAATACAAGTTACAAAACCCTTCTGCTGGAATCAGACCAAAAGGAAGCTCTCTGATAAGAATCTATTGTGAATGTTGTGCTGTTGTGCCTAGATCTCCACAAGGGCACAGATGACTGGGAATTCACATCTCTCGCTCCTTTTAAACCCTCAAGTCTGAGTCTAGCTGCTGCCATACAGAGACTGTTTCCCTGTGAAGCCTCTAGACTTGCCACTGAATTGACCTGGCCTGCAGAAAGGACATTTCTCTTCCCTTTGGATAGAGTATTGTGAGAAGGCTGTCTTTGAAGCCTCAGAAGAGTGGCTTTTGTCTCCTTTGTTCCCATAAGGAAAAAGATGTCAGATGAGAGGCCAATCTTGTGTCACCTTCCCAGAGACCACCCCCATAGGAATCTGCCCCTCCTCCCCTCTTAGCTGTAACTAGCTAGATCAGGGTGCGCTCTGACTTAAGGGTAGCCTCTCCCAAGGCCACTGAGTTGTGGCCTGGTGAAAAAGATGATCTGGGCCTCTTAAGATTCATCCTTCGGGACGTAAGTTTGGGAAACTGAGCGGCTGTTGACATTTGAAGTGAGAGCCAAAGCAGAAGGATTGTGGTGCAGAAAGCAGGGAAACAAAGAGAAACAGGTCTTCTCCATGATGGTCATGTGCAGGCGAGGGCATGAAGTAGCCAGGAGCAGAGTCAGGAGAATGGAGCAGATGCTCAGAGAGCAGGGTCAATGCTCCACACATTCCTGGAAAGGTGGGAATGTGGCCCTAGCTTGGGACGGCTTTGCCATCTCAGTCTCAGATCCCATGAGAGCCACCCAGGCCAAGGCTCCTGTTCTGAGACACCATCTCTTTAACATAGATCCCTGCACAAAACCCCTCTTTTCTGAGCCAGCCCAAGGAGGAGTCTCTGTTTCTGAACCTCTGCTTATCAAGGGCAGGTCTACTGGCTAGTTGAGGATAATGCTAGAAACCTGCCTTGTCCAATGCAGTAGCCACTAGTTACACGTGGCTCTCAAGCACTTGTAGCACTATGGCTGGTCCAGACTGAGATGTGCTGTGAGTCTAAAATTCACACTGCACCCTGAAGACTTACGGCCAAAAAAAGAAGGCAAAATATCTCACTAATAATTTTTATATATTGATTATATTAAAATGAGAATATTTTGGATATATCAGTTTAAATAAAGATATTATTAAAGTTAATTTCACCTGTATCATTTTACATTTTTAATGTGGCCACTAGAAAATTTACAGTTACATATGTGGTTCACATTATATTAAATATTTCTATTGGATACCCTGCCTTATACTGAAATACCCCAGAAACAAGAACTGTAGATATTTTAGTAATTACATTAATTAGTTCCAATACTGAAATTGAAGTCTCAAGGAATCAACACACGTAATCTCCTCCCTCCAGGCATGCTGAGCCTCAACAAGTCCAGCTAAAATGGACCTTCTTCTAAAGCCCCCTCTCCACCCCAGGGAAACCCTCTCACCTGCCCCCAACAATTCTCTTAATGCCCGTTGCAGCTGCCGTGCCATAGTTGCTGTTAGCCCTAGGTGAGATTAAGTATGTAATGTTTATCATTATGAAGACCCATTGCAGATTTTATTATTAAATAACCTCACATTGAATTTATACAAGATGGAGATTAAAAAAAAGAAACAACCTGGGATGTGTCATAAGATCCAAGGACACAACCAGGCTCTCAATCATGGGATGGGGCTTTCTCCATCTTTTATCTGTGTACCTCTTATAGCACCTGCTCCATTTTTCTCTCTGCCGACCAGCAGCCTCTGCTTCCCCAGGGCGGGAAATGTGGAGACTGTCCCCCATTTGACAGAGTTGACAGCTCACAGCTCCTTTTTTGCAGACAGACACCAATGCTACTCTAGGTCCCACGTCCAGAGGTTCTGGGGAGGGATTCATGGCCCAGCTTGAGAGAACCACTATAGCCAGGAGCCAAGCCACATAAGAATATGACTGTCCCCCTCCCCCCGAAGCTGTGTAGTGAGAGGATGGGATGGTTCCCAGAAAGTAGGGTGGGGACCCCAAAGAAAATGAGAAGTTTCCACGATATCCATGATTATTAGTGTTTGCTTAATCTGGCTCTTTGGTTAAAAAGAATTGTTCTTCCATCCACGGAGGGCTCCAGATGACACCTCCCACTCCTATATCCTCCTTAGAACTTTGCACACCTGCGTGAAAACTTTCACCTCCTCTCCAACTACTAAAATTTGATAATGAAACAATCTGTGAAATTCAACATGGACCTGAGCCATGCAGTCTGTGGGTGGATCACATGAGCAGCAAGGCAGCCATTTGGAAGAAAGCAGCCACTAAATCACAGACAATGAGAGGAGCCCCTCGGCAGTGATGCCACAGATGGTGATGTGGCATCTTCAGGTGCCACAGATGGTGATGCCTTCAGGTGATGATAGGGATGTTTCAGGGGGCCTTATTTAACCAGATTCATGGCAGCACCTGAGGAAAAATCCTGTGCGGGAATGAGTTCATCCATACCTACTGGCTATTCATGTCCTCCCACAGCCATCTGGCCCTGGCTAAATCACACTGCTTTGGAGTTCATTTCAAAAGCCGAGTCATATGCATGTTAAAGAGGTTCACATATCATTGGCTCATAGAAAGAAAGCCAGTTTCCTGTGTGCTTTTCAAGATTGTCGGTGGGCACTCCCAGCTAACCTAAAGTCATTTCTCCCACTACTCCCTGTGGACCTTCCGCTGACACCCGGTCAGCCCAGACGCCGTCTTGCTCCTGAACACGCTATGTGCAGGTCACCTGAGAGTCTATTTCTGTAGCCTGAAGATGGTCTAAAAAGGTCTAAACCCAGCTCTGCCTGTGACCAGCTATGCCCTCCTTGGAAAGTTTCTTTTTCCTTGAATAAAATTCAAGTAATTATCACCACCTGGCAGGGTTGTTATAAAAATCAAAAAAGATTTAAAGCACTTAAGCTGTATCTGGAATACTTTTGTTCTTTAAAAAAAAATTCTGAAGCACATATGGCAAATTTTAACATGTTCACTGGTTGACTTTTCTCCATATTTTTCTATGTGCTTGTAATTTTTCATTTTCTTAAAAATGATAAATATTATTTTGGGGAAACAGGGACCAAACTTGCCTCCTACCATAACCAACTACAAAAATGGACAAATTATATACCACAACTGTGTTCAGGTATTAGACAACAGTCAGCCCAGGACTATATACATGAGAGAAGAAAAATTAATGAGGTGAACCCTCTAGTTGCCCCAGGTTTCTGCCTGGGGACAGTTTCTGGGACCATGTGGCAGGGAGTAGGACCCTGGGAGAGCATGGTGGTCTTACTGAGTTGAATTATCAGAGATCAGAGTTTGGGGAGGCTGAGTCAGCCAGACTTTGTGTGACAAAGTACCATGAAGAAGAGAGTTATGCTGAGAAAGCTTCCAGAATCTGCAGAGGGGTCCCCTTGAATCTGCTGCTGAACACTAAGCTGAACTTGAGTATGGTGAAACTCCATGAGACTAAGTAAAGAAGTACTAGGCAGATATAAGCTGAACAATTCCCAGCAGCCACACAGGGCTACAAGATACTTGTATTCAACGAGCCCGAATAGAAAGTCCACAATGAGCTCCAGAGTCATTCAATTAGAGACTACAAAAGAGTCACACCTTAGCAGAAGTGCTACCAAAGCTAAAAAACAATCCTCAAAAGGGTCAAGCTAATCTGCAAGTAACTTAACTGCCTGCCAGAGCAAAAATCAACATTCTTTAAAAGAACATAACAAAATCCAACATGGAACAAAATAAAATCCACAATGTCCAGCATCCAAAAGAATATTACAAGGCATGAAAGGAAGCAGGAAAATGTGACCCATAACCAGGAAGAAAATCAATAGATAAAAATTAATTAAGAAATGACAGAGATGATGAAATTAGCACACAAAAACTTTAAAACAGCTATTATGAGTAAGTTTATGTAGTCAAAGAAAAATAAATGTAATGAGTAAGAAATGGAAGATATGAAAAAGAACCAAATGGGACTTCAGGAGATGAAATGAAAATTTCACTGGATGAGACTAACAGCAGCGTATTTGACACTACAGAAGAAAATAACAGTGAATTTGAGGACATAGCAATATGAACTTATCTAAACCAAAGAAAAAAAAGAAAGAAAATTTGAGGCGGGAGTAGGGGGAGACAGCATAGCCTCAATGACCTGTGGGACAATATCAAGCAGTCTAGTACCCATGAAACTGGAATGCCACAGAGATAAGAGAGAGGCAGAAATAGAAAAAAGCTTCAAAATTTTATAGTGAATTTCCCCCTAAATTTGACGAGAAATATAAATCTATAGAGCCAAATGCCTTACACAAAGATGTTATTAATATATGACCAAATTTCTGAAAAACGGCTCCAAAGAAAACATCTTTAAAGCATCCAGAGACAAAAGAAACATTTTGTACAAAGGAGAAAAGATAAAACTTAATGCAGACTTCTCATCAGAAACAATGCAGTTCAGATGACAGTGGAATGTATTTTAAAGTATGGAAAGGAAAAAAGCCAACCCAGAATTCTAAGTCTAGCAAAAATATAATTTAAAATGTTGCCAATAATAATTCTGAATGCCATTATCCTGAATGTCGAAATCCCAAAGATTAAAATCCGGCCTGGCATGGTGGTTCATGCCTGTAATCCCAGCACTTTGGGAGGCCAAGTCAGGCAGATCACTTGTGATCAGGAGTTCAAGACCAGCCTGGCCGACATGGTAAAACCTCATCTCTATTAAAAATACAAAAAAAAAAAAAAAGCTTGGCATGGTGGCACTTGCTACTCCAGCCACTCCAGAGGCTGAGGCAGGATAATCCCTTGAACCCAGGAGGCGGAGGTTGCAGTGAGCTGAAATCGCACCACTGCACTCCAGCCTGGGTGACAGAGTAAGACTTTGTCTCAAAAAAAAAAAAATTTAAAAAAAAAAATAAAAAGATTAAAATCCCTAATGTCTAAAATCCTGAAAAATCACAATCCTAAAAGATTAAAATCTCAAACTGAAATTCTGAAAGCCAAATTCTGGAGACGGGATTAGTGCATCTTCAGTTGTACACAAGACAGTTGCATCATATTGGTTGCAGCATGTTAGGCAGAACTATTACCTTGTTATTGTCTTTATTTGGGAATTAAGTCTGGTTTAAAGAGATGCGTATATGTGCCAAATTGACAAGGGGCCTTGTGCACTTAATTTTAGGTGTCAATTCAACTGGATTAAGGAATACCTAGAAACCTGGTAAAGCATGATTTCTGGTGGGTCTGTGAGGGTGTTTCCAGAGGAGATTGCTGTGTGAGTCTGAGTGGACTAGGTGGAGAAGATCCGCCCTCGTTGTTGGTATGCACAATTCAGTCATCCAGAGATCCAGAGAGAACAGATACAGAAGGTGAATGAGTCTCTCTCTGAGAGCTAGGACAGGCTTTTTTTCTACCACTTTGGACATAAGAGATCCAGACTTGACAGCCTCTAGACTCCAGGCCTTACATCAGCAGCCCCCGCCTGGGTCCCAAGGCTTTCAGCCTTGGACTAAGAGTTACACCATTGGCTTCCCTGGCTCTGAGGCCTTCAGACTTGGACTGAACCACACTTCCCATATTCCAGTCTCCAGCTGGCAGACAGCCTGTTGTAGGACTTCTCAGCCACTATAATCACATGAGCCAATTCCCCTAATAAATTCCTCTCATATACCTATATACATATCCTATTGCTTCTATCTCTCTGGAGAACACTGCCTAATACAGATTTGGTATTGGGGAAGCCAGATATCATTCTTTCTTACTGCATTCCTTACAGCACAATGGAAAAGAGCTGTGAAATTGTTTCCTTACAAGAAAAAAAAAAGTGAAAAGTTAAAAGTGTACAAGGCTACTTAATGGTGAAAGGTACAAATTTAAAAGCTAATTTTAGGCCAGGAATGGTGGATCACACCTGCAATCCCAGGATTTTGGGAGGCTGAGACAGGAGGATCACCTGAACCCAGGAGTTTCAGACCAGCCTGGGCAACATGGCAGAGATCTCATCTCTACAAAAAATTTTAAAAATTAGCTGGGCCTGGTGGCATAAGCCTGTAGTCCCAGCTGCTACTTGGGAGGCTGAGGTGGCAGGATCACTTGAGCCCAGGAGGTTGAGGCTGTAGTAAGCTGAGACTGTACCACTGCACTCCAGTCCTGGGTAATAGAGTGAGACCTTATCTCAAAAAAAAAAAAAGCTAACTATGGCCGGATGCAGTGGCTCACACCTGTAATCGCAACACTTTGGGAGGCTGAGGCGGGCGGATCACCCAAGATGAGGAGTTCGAGACCAACCTGGCCAACATGGTGAAACCCCATCTCTACTAAAAATACAAAAAATGAGCCGAGCATGGTGGTGGGCACCTGTAATCCCACCTACTCCGGAGGCTGAGGTAGGAGAATTGCTTGAACCCAGGAGGTGGAGGTTGCAGTGAGCCGAGATCACGCCACTGCACTCCAGCCTGGGCAACTGAGTGAAACTCTGTCTCAGGGGGGGGAAAAAAAAGAGAGAGAGACAATTATTTTTGACGCTGCAAAAACAGAAAATTGCTTAATTGCAACAGCCAAGCAATAACCAGAATTTCAAAAGGACATCATATACTTACAAAATTTGTACACCATAACCACTCTCCAAATACAAGTTCAATGAGTGTTTCAAAGATCATAGAAGTGAAAATGCAGGCAAAAAAGACAAGAAATCTCCCCTGCTAAATTATTCAATTGTGTGTGATTTCTGCCCCTTCACACATAGCACCAATTTGCTATGCTATGTATTTCATCTTCACATCATTTCCAGTACTAAGTATAAATTGTATAAAGACTTTTAGTGAGTTCTAATTTGTTTTATGACATTTTTGCAAATGTAACTTCACAAAAATGCATTATCACAGCATTGACTTTGTTGTATAAGCATTGCCCACGTATGTAAAATATTGAAACTTCCCCAGTAAATGAAAAGATGTTCTTTTTGTACATCTGTACTTGAGAAGGATAAAATGTCTCAAAATCTTAGCTCTTTGGGCCACTTCATATACAATGGTGACCCATCGAGGTTTTTGATTAATATCATCAAAAGACTTAGGTTGCCCATCATGTTATTTCAAATGACAGCAGTTATAAAGCTGGGTGCACACAATTACCGACCATACTGATATGCATTTATACATTTTGCTTTTTCACCTATTCCTTTATGAATGTGATTCATCTGCTTATAACTGTTATATCCGTGTGACTGCTGTTAGTATACCTGAGAGTTTATGCTTGTAAAAATATGTATGTTATGATTGCCTATTTTATTGGGTAAAGTATGAAGTGCTCTGTTATGTCTTTATATGTTTCTCAAGTAAATCTCTCTTTAAAAATGTAAATATATGTCTTTAAAGAATTTTTTGAAATTAGTTTTCCCAAAATTAGATTTTCAGACTTTAATCTTTCAGCATTATGATTTTCAAGACTTTAGGGATTTTGATCTCTTGGAATTTTAACAAGATTATGGCATTTAGGATTACGTCTTTTAAGATTATGGCACAAACCCAATTTAAAAATGATGGTGAAATGATGACTTTTTCAGATAGACAAAAGATGAGAGCACTTGTTTCTAGTAGTACCTGACTTTAAAAAGTATGAAAGTTCTTCAGGCAATAGGAAAATGATGTCAAGTGGAAACTTGAATCAACACAAAGAACCGGAGAGACTAGGATATGGCAAATATGTGGATAAAAAGAAAAGGGCTTTTTTCCTTTTCCTTTATTTAAAATTAGTTTTTAAAACAGTGATTTAAAACAAAAGAATATATTGTGATGTTAATAACATACAGCAGTAAAGTAAGTGTATGACAACAATATAAAAATGAAAGTATATTTTTGGAAGGTTTTTATATTATATGTGAATTAGTATAATATTATTTGAAGGTAGAAGTGATATATTAATTATGTGTATTTTAAACCCTATTGCAACTACTAAAAACAATAAAACAAGGTGATATATTTTGCAAGTCAATAGTGGAGATAAAGTAGAATACTAAAAAATGTACAATGAATGCAAAAGAAGACAAAAAGGAATAAAAATGGAACAAAGAACAGATGCGACAAATAGAAAACAAGTAGCAAGATGGTAGATATATATATCTGACTTAATCATCACATTAAGTGTAAATTATCTAAACACTATAATTCATAAACATAGATTGTCAGACTGGATATAAAAGCAAGACCCAACTATACACTCTTTTAAAAAAAACCCTAAAATATAAAGATACAGTTAGATTAAAGGAAAGGGATGGGAAAAGATATACCATGCAGTAATACCATGCACAACATTCATTATTTAAAAAGCCAGTGTAACTATGTTAATATCAAAGTACACTTCAGAACAAGGAATACTGTAGTACTGTGGATAAAGAGAAACATTTCATAATGATAAAGGGGTCAATAGATCAAGAAGACAAAGCAATCCAAAATGTATATGTACCCAATATGAAAACTTTAAAATACATGAAGCAAAAAAATGACAGACCTGAAAGAAGAAATAGACAAATCCACAAAAGTAGCTGGAGATCCCAAAATTCCTCTCAGTAACTGGTAGAACAAATAATCAGAAAACAAATGAAGATATAGAAGACTTAACACTATCAACTAACTTGACAGAAATGACATATATAATACACTTCACTTGACAATAACAGAAGACACACTTTTTCGAGTGCACATAGAACATTTACCAAAATAGACTATAGGCTGAGATGGAGAGTAAGTCTCAAAAAACTTACAATAATTTAAATAAGCCAGAGTACTAATACTAATATGAATGGACATACTAATTTGAAATTAAATTATAAATCAGTAACAGAAAGATGTGGAAAATATGCAAATGCTTAGAAATGTAAAACTCACTTCTAATAACCCACGGGTCAAAGAAGAAATCACAAAGGGGATGGAAACATATTTGAACCTAATGAAAATGACCATACAACATGTCAAAGCTTGTGAGATGCAGCTAAGCAGTGTTTGAAGGATATTTATAGCTTTAAATGCTTATATTAGAAAAGAAAATAGCTTTAAAATCAGTGATCTAAACTTCTAGCTTAAGAGTGTAGAAAAATTAGAGTACATTAAACCTAAAGTGAGTAGAACAAAAGAAACAATAAAGGCAGAAATCAATGAAATGGATTGAAATCAATGAAATGAACAAATAATAGAATAAAATCAATGAAAAAAGCTGTTTCTTCATATATATCAGCAAAAGTAATAAACTTCTAGCTAGACTGATCAAGGAAAAAAAGAGAAAATATAGATTACTAGTATCAGGAATTCTATATAAATTAAAAGATCTTATAAACAGAATAATAAGGAAATACTATGAACAATTTTAAATAAATTTGACAATGCAGAGAAAATGAATAAATTTCTTGAAAGATACAAATTACCAACATTGAATCAAGAAGAAATAGAAAATCTAAGTAGCCCTATATCTATTAAAAATTCAATTTTTGATTTACAACTTTCCATAAAGAAAAATATAGCCCCTGGCAGCTTCACTGGTGAAATTCTATCCATCATTTAAGGAAGAAACACAAATGTTACACAAACTCTTTCAGAAAATATAGGAGAAAGGAAAGCTTCTCAGTTCATTTTAGGAGTCCAGCATTACCAATACTAAAGCCGGGAAAATATGTTGTAAGATAATTACCAACCAATATTCCTGATAAACACAGACAAAAATTTCCTGCAAAACATTAGCATAAAGAATCCAGCAATATATAAAATAAATAATACATCATGACCAAATGGGGCTTATCTAAGGAATGAAGAGTTGATTTAACATTCAGAAATTAATCAATGTAGTTCATCATCTTTACAAAGTAAAAAATAAAAAGCTTACAGTTATCTCAGATGCAGAAAATATGTTTGACAAATTTCAGCATCATTTATTATAAAACTCTCACCAAACTGAAAATAAAAAGGAATCTCCTCAACCTGATAAAGAAAACCTAGGGAAAACCTATAGCTAATATCATCCATAATAGTAAAGACTGAATGCTTTCTTCCCAAGAATAAGAACAAGGCAAGGATATCAATTCTCACCACTCCTATTCAACATTGTACCGGAGGGCTAGTCAGTGTACTGGCTGGCTGTTTCTGTGAAGATTTCTTTTTGGATGAGATTAACATTTAAATCAGTGGACTTTGAGTAAAGTAGATTATACACTATAATGTGGGTGGGCCTAATACTATCAATTGAAGACTTTAATGGAACAAAGACTAACCTCCCCCAAGCAAGAAGGAATTTGGGCAGCAGATGGCCTTTGAACTCGAACTGCAACGTTGGCTTTTCTCTGGATCTCTAGCCTACCAGGCTACTCTGCAGATTTTGGACTTGCCAGCCCCCATAATTGCATAAGTCAATTCCTTAGAATAAATCTCTCTAAATAAATATATGTATGCTATTGTCTAAATGTTGATTTCCCCAAAAAAATCATGTTAGAATTTAATCCTCAATGTGGTAGTATTAAGAGATGTGGCTTTTAGGAGGTGATTAGGTCAGGAGGGCTCCACTCTCTTGAATGGGATTAGTGACCTTATAGAAGAAGCTATGAGGTCTTGTAGAAAAAGTTACCTTGTAGAAGAAGCTATGAGAAGCCTGTTTGTCCCTTACATCATGTGAGGATGCAGCAAGAAGGCACCATCTTTGAAGCAGAAAGCAAGCCCTCACCAGACACTGATTCTTTTGGCACCTTGTTCTTGGACTTCCCAGCCTCCAGCAATATATTTATGTTGTTTATAAATTACCCAGTCTAAGTTACTTTGTTACAGCAGGTAGAAAGGACTAAGACATACACATGTGCTCACACACACATCCTTTCGGTTCTGTTTCTCTGGAGAACTTGGATGAATACAAATAATAGTGTTTAAAGTGTCAGGCTCGGCACAGTGGCTCACATCTGTAATCTCAGCACTTTGGGAGGCCGAGGTGGGTGGATCACTTGAGCCCAGGAGTTTAAGACCAGCCTGGGCAACATATCAAGACCCCATCTCTAAAAAAATACAAAAGATTAGCTGGGTATGGTGGCATGTGCCTGTAGTCCTAGCTATTCAGGAGGCTGAGGTAGGAGAATCACCTGAGCCCAAGAGGTTGAGGCTGCAGTGAACCATGATCACACCACTGTACTCCAGCCTGGGTGACAGAGTAAGACCCTGTCTCAAAAACAAAAACAGAAAAAAACAGTCAGTTATTCCCAAATTGCTTTATAGATTCAATGCAATCCCAATCAAAATCCTAGCAGGCTTTTGTATAGAAATTTATAAAATTTCTACAAAATTATTATTTTATGGAAATTATTCTAAAATTTATAAGAAAATACTAAAGACCTTAAATAGCTAGGAAAAAAATGAGAAGAAAATACCATTACATAATTTAGATGCCCTGATTTCAAGACTTAATAGTAGTGTTTACTTAAAATCACAAAATTTGTAAGTCTGGAAAGGATAACTTTATTTCTTATAAAGGGTTGCAACCTGAAGACTTGGAGGCATAGCCTCTGGCAGAGAGTGAAAGCAGGCATTTCGAGGGAGGGAGTGTGTTACAGGAGTCTCATGCTTGGTCAATTGGATAGACATACATATTTAACAGGTTACAGGAAGGGCTATGAATATGCATGAGGGGACGTTGCACGCATGCATAGTAAGCAAACGTGTTATGTATGTCCCATGTTCACTTTGGGGTGGAGACTTAACATTAAAATGCAGTAAAATTAGGCTGTACACATCAAAAGTTAAAACGAAGGACACCCAGGTGCTCTGCGTGCAGCCTCCATGGACAAGCCAGAGCCAGTCCGTGGTCAGCAGTCTCTTATCAGGAAGGAATGCTGGTTGATTGTTCTGTTGAAACTGAAAGGGGAGGGAAGTCTGGCCAAGGTACCAGGTTGTTGAGTGAGTCTTCTGTTCTTTTTTTCCAGGGCTGGTTTCTGTTTAACTCTTAGGGAAAAAGTCTAATGGTGGTCAGCAAGGGAGAGGGTAAATGAGGCATGACCAACCTCCCATCTCATCATGGCCAGAAAACTTAGTTTTTAAGGTTCTTGGGGGTCTCTTTGGCCAAAAGGGGTCTGTTTAGTCAGTCAGGGAGTTTGGATTTCATTTTTGTTTCACAGTAGTAATCACGACTATTGGTATTGGCATAAGGACAGAAATATAAATCAATAGAACAGAATAGAGTCCAAATATAGACCCACACTTATTTGGTCAATTGATTTTCAACAAAGTTTCCAAGGCACTTTAATGAGGAAAGGATGTTCTTTTCAAGAAGTGGTTCCAGAACAATAAGATATCATATAGAAGAAGACAAACTTTGACCCTTACCCCACACCACATAAAAGTTAACTTGAAATGGATTATAGACTTAAATGTAAAAGCTAACACTGTAAAACAGCAAGATGAAAACACAGGAGAAAACTTCAGCCATGTCTGGATGGATAAAGATTTCTTAGATAGGACACAAAAAACACAAACTATAAAAGGAAAATTGATAAATTTGATTTCATAAAAATTAAAATTTTCTACTCTTTAACACCATTAAGGAGATAAAAAAGCAATAGACTTGGAAAAAATATTGGCAATACATGTATCTTACAGTGGAATTGTATCTAGAACACCTAAAGAACTCTTACTAGTCAATTATTGGTAGGCAAATACCCAATTTTAAAGTGGGCTAATTATTTTAAACTAATTTAAATCCAGACTGTCATAGAAGATATACAAATGTCAAATAAGCACAAGAAGATACTCTACATTATTAATCATCAGGGAAATGCAAATTAAAACCACAACGAACTACGACTACACACTTACTGGAATTGCTAAATTTAAAAAGACTGACAATACCAAGTGTTGACAAGTAAGTGGGGCAACTTGAAGTCTCATACATTGCTGTTGGGAATATAAAATGATTAATGAACTTTGGAAAACAATTCATCAGTTTGTTATAAAATTTTTCACTCATCATATGACTCAACAGTTCCACCTCTTCTTGTTTATCCAGGAGAAATCAAAACATGCCTACACAAAGGCTTGCACACAAAGGTTCATAGAAACTTTATTCATTAACTCCCTAAACTGGAAACAACTCAAATGTTCACGAATAGGCAGGAGGATAGCCTTGCAATGGAATGCTACTCAGTATTACGAAGGAACATCTACTGATACATGCAACGACATGGATGAATTTCAGAAATATGCTGAGCCAAACTTGCCAAACATGAAAGACCACTTACTATAGGATTCTATTTATGTGAATTCTAGAAAAAGCAAACCTCATCTACAGTGATGGAAAGTAGATCAGTGACTGGCTGGAGGGAGGGAGCTGGTGACTGATCACCAAAAAAAAAAAAAACATGAGAATGATGGCATTTGAGAATGATGGAAATGCATACAGTTGTCCTTTCATATCCACCAAAGAGATTGTTTCTAGGAACCCAGCCATTGCCAAAATTCAGGTCCTCAAGTCCCTTATATAAAATTGTGTGCTATTTGCATATAACCCACCCACATCCTTCTGTATACTTAAATCATCTCTAGATTACTTAAAATAGCTAATACAATGTAAGTGGTATGGAAATAGTTGTTATGCTCTATTGTTCTTAAAATTTGTATTGTTGGGTTTATTTTTTATTTTTTTTTATTTTTTTGAGACAGAGTCTTACTCTGTAGCCCAGGCTGGAGTGCAGTGGCATGATCTCGGCTCACTGCAACCTCTACCTCCCAGGTTTAGGTGATTCTCCTGCCTCAGCCTCCCAAATAGCTGGGATTACAGGCGTGGTATTGTTATTTTTTATTGTGGTTTTTTTTGCAAATATTTTCTATCTGCAGATGGTTGAATTCATACAAGGGGAGCTGCAGGTACAGAATGTTGTCTTGTATGTTGATTGTAATGATGATTACACAGGTATATATATTTACCTAAACTCATTGAACTGTACCCTTCAAATGTGTGCATTTTCTTATATATGTAAATTAAAACTAACTATAGTTGATTTAATAAGTGAGATAATATGCTGAAGCCCCCAGTACCATTCATGGTACACAATAAATGCTTAGCAAATGTTATTTCTCATCTCACCAGCACCACCTCTTTAATTTCTCTCTGTGTTCCTGCTCTTTTCACACACTCTCAGCGTAATGTGCTTCTCATACTTCTCTGCCTCTCCAAATTCCTCCCATCCTCCAATGTGCAGCTTAAATCCTTCTAGCCTGAATGTTTTCCAGGTTACTCCAGGTCACAGTGCAGAACCCTTAAAGCATCCACCACTTGCTTCTCCAAAATTAAGCATGGTTGTGTAGTAACATGTGTCATTCACAACTTGTTTGATGCATCTATGTCTTGCTTCACCATTGCTTTCGAATTCTGCAAGGATGAGTACTACTTTTTCTCCACTGAAACCTCACCACTGGCTGCTACATTACTGCCAGGAGTTGTTTCTCATTGCCTGGGATGGAGCCTCCCATCTTTGCTGGAACCCTGTAGATCTTCTGCCGCTGGACAGAGAGCCCTTGAGGGAAACAGGCTGGTCTGCAAAGACAGTGTGGTTGCCTTTGCAGCCTAGCTGTCCTGGTTTGCATCTCAGCCCTTCCTGCTGCCTACCTGTGTGGCCCTGGCCAAGTTACCTAGCCAAACTGATCCTCAGCTTCCTCATCCATTTCTTGGGTGGTATTGTTGGAGTGAAATGAGAGAACTGTGTCAGCACCTGGCTGCCATCTGCCGTCACTGAGAGTTGGGTGAATGGGTGCAAGACCAGGTTCGCAGTCTGGCAGGGGGTATGTGAAACTGGTATGCAGGTAACACCTTGACCTGTGTTTTTTTTTTTGTTTTGTTTTGTTTTTTTGCCAGTTTTAAACTAATTTCCCCTGAGAGGAGAGAAACAGGCTGGGTCTCTGAGCTCTGCATCCCTCATAAATGCTTGGTGTGTTTCTTCAGCCCCATCCACACATCTGGTTGTACTTACTGCTCCAAAAATGTATCCATCCTGCCTACCATGTTCACATTTCAGAACATGGGGCAGCCTCAGGGGGAAAAGACCTCATAAATACCAAGCATTAAAAAAAAGTAATGTCATGCATTTACATACTTCCAGAAGATGAAGGTCCAGGAACATAACTTTCTCTGCAAGAAGCAGGCACCATGAACACAAGGGCTGACCTGCCAGGGTCTCCCTGGGCAAGGAAAACCCCTCCAAAGCAGTGAACAGGACTTCCTGGCTAGGAACCCAGAAAATAAAAGATTCTTTTGTCTTCCTAGGAAATGCTCACTTCCAACCATGAGAGGAATAACAAGGAGAGGTCAACAGATGAGACACCTGGTTCTGCCTTTCAACTTCCTGGGTGACCAAAAGCATGTCACTCAGCATCCCTGGGCTCTCTTACCCATCTGTGCATAATTGCTTCTCTCCACTGCAGCTGTGACTCTGTGAACAACTCCGAAGTGAGTGAGGCAGAGATATGTGTCCACGTGTTTGTATTCATGTCTGTTCATGATGCCTAGAATAGTGCTTGGCATGTAATACATACTCCACAAATGGTTTTGGGTTTTCTTTTTTTTTTTTTTTTTTTTTTGAGACAGAGTCTTGCTCTGTCACCCAGGTATGACCTCTGCTCACTGCAGCCTCTGCCCCCAGGGTTCAAGTGATTCTCCTGCCTCAGCCTCCTGAGTAGCTGAGATTACAGGTACACACCATCACACCTGGGTAATTTTTGTAGTTTTGGTAGAGATGGGGTTTCACCATGTTGGCCAGGCTAGTCTCTACCACCATTCTGCTTGTTGGTTTTGCAGTGGCTGTAGGCATTTCCCCCTTTCTGTTGTCTCTTCTGTCTTCCGCCTTCCCACTCCCAATGTGATGGTGTACATCCTGGAGTTTCTCACTCAAGGGTCTGTCTCTGAGGAGCAGACCAAAGAGAACTGGCTTGTGTTGTAGTAGAAGGTTAGGTTCAGGCTACAGCTGAGCAAAGGCTGTCAAACTTTGAGAGAAGTTATGAAAATAGGTGGGGAATCTCTCCACAGAAACTCTACTGGGGAAAGATACAATAAATGTTTTCCTCAGCGTGGACTAGCTCCTGTGTTGACACATGAGGAGGGGCATGAACTCTACAGGCCCATGAACAGCTCACAGGCATTGTGATGAGGCCAGCGGGCTCAACTAGAGATGCTCTGTGTGTGACCTGCTCTGTGTGTGACCTGCTCTACACTGACTCACAGGTCTTTGAGGTTAAAGAGCTGCTGAAATGCAGTAGTGTTGCCTGAGGGCAGAGTGAAAGAAGCAGAGCCCTGCCTGGTGCCCTGAACCAGCCCAATGCATGGCTTTGAAAGAGAGAATAGAGAAGGGCCCCCACCAAACCTGCTTTTCCATGAGTCCCCTACGTGTCCTTCAGAAACCTCCTTACAACCTTAGTTCACCTAGGGACACATTGGACACTCGCCTGGGTTCCAGCACAACTTCAATGGCCAGGTCAGTTGGGGCCAGGCAGGCAAGGCCATCAGCCTACAACAACCCCTTCTCTCTTTCTGTCCATTTCACTATGGTCTCAGTTTGCAATGGGAGGAGAGTCATCACACTCTCAGCTGAGCCGAGTTTCCTCCAGGGCTTTCCATCAGGACTGGAGCCTTTGCCAACCATCCCGCAAATTCCATATTCACTAACAAAGCTGGGTCCTTGGACGTTGTTATGAGCACCTGCAATGGGAGAAGATGGAGGTAATGGGGAGTGGATGTCATGATTGCTGTTTGCACAGAGAGGAGATAGGAACCTCTGTTCATGTGTCTTACTTCACTAGCTTTGTCTGTGGCAGTTGGGGATAGGAAGTGATGGTCCATGACTGACAGGTAATATGAAGAGCTGGGTTAAACTGAGCTGAACTGAGCTAAAATGAGTTGAGTAGAGCTTAGTTGAACCAAGCTGAGCTGAGTTGAGCTGAGCTGGGTTGAGCTGAGTTGAGTTGAGCTGAGTTGAGCCAAGCTGAGTGAAGATGAGTTGAGTTCAGCTGAGCTGAGCTGAGGTGAGCTGAGCTGAGCCAAGCTGAGTTGAGCTGAACTGAGCTGAGTTGAGCTGAACTGAGCTGAGCTTGGCTGAATTGAGTTGAGCTGAGCCAAGCTGAAATGAGCTGAGCTGAGCCGAATTGAGCTGAGTTGAGCTGAGCTGAGCCGAATTGAGCTGAGTTGAGCTGAGCTGAGCCGAATTGAGCTGAGTTGAGCTGAGCTGAGCCAAGCTGAGTTGAGCTGAGCTGAGCTGAGCCGAGCTAAGCTGAGCTGAGCTGAGCTGAGCCGAGCTAAGCTGAGCTGAGCTGAGCTGAGTTGAGCTGAGCTGAGCTGAGCTGAGCTGAGTTGAGCTGAGCTGAGCTGAGCTGAGCTGAGTTGAGCTGAGCTGAGCTGAGCTGAGCTGAGTTGAGCTGAGCTGAGCTGAGCTGAGCTGAGTTGAGCTGAGCTGAGCTGAGCCGAGCTGAGTTGAGTTGAGCTAAGCCAAGCTGAAATGAGCTGAGCTGAGCCAAATTGAGCTGAGTTGAGCTGAGCCGAATTGAGCTGAGTTGAGCTGAGTTGAGCTGAGCTGAGCCGAATTGAGCTGAGTTGAGCTGAGCTGAGCTGAGTTAAGCTGAGCTGAGTTGGAAAGATAAATCCTACCCTCTTAGAATCCCTGGGGATGAGGCGCCCTTTCTGATGCCACAGATTGAGTTTGTTATTCTCACAACTGTTTCTGGCAACTGAGAAAGAGTCATGCTTTACTTGTGATGAGACATCCCTGAAAAGCACATCTAGGTCCTCTCTGATCCTCAGAGGAGCACTCTCACGAGTGTTCCTATAAAGCCCCTCCCTCTGGCCAGCCCCTGGGCCGCCCCCTTGTCCTGTGCACCTTCCCACCCCCTACTCCTCATCCCCACGTCTCCTCTCTGCTATCACTCCTCTTGTCCCATAGATGAGAATGACTTCCCAGAGCCTTCTCCATGGGCCCCTCAGGAACAACTCTGCTCCAAGAGCTTCTGCATTTACCCACCCGTACATTATCTCCACTTGCTGTGTTTGTCCCTGGGTCGTTTTCCCTGAATAATTGTGAGTACTATGTAAGAGAGTCTTGTAATTCTTTTGTGTCTCCCAGAATACTGAGTTCCATATATAACAGTATATAATAGGTGCTCAATAAAGGCTTACCTCATATCTTATAGTGTACTTTTAATTAATTTATTTATTTGGCTTGGGAAGTCTAAGATCAAACATAGTGTAGTTTTTTTTTAAAGTTTGTGTTAAAACAGGTATGTCCTCAGCTTATATCTTAAGATGTATTACTGAGAAATGTGTTTTTTCTCTAACTCCAGGCTTGAGTGCTCTGAAGTTAATGAAGAGCAGTGAACTAAGAGTAAGGATATTAAGACCATGACCCAGCCCTGCCACCAATTTGTGTGCGATCTAACATAAATCATGTAACCTTTCTCCACATTTCCCTACCTGTGCAGCAGGTCAGCACCTAGTCTTACGGTGTTGCAAGCATACAATGGCACAAAGTTTTGGATGAGCTTGTTAAATGCTGAATACATGAAGGAGATTATTATTCTAAGGGGCACACGAAGAATTTATTCAACAAAGCTGTATTGATGATTTACTCTCTGCATCAGCTCCTGGGACTGCAAGTATAAAAGTGATTCAGACCTTGCCCTTGGGAAGCGGGGGAGAGACTCAAATAGCTAACAGCAGGGTAAGTAAGCCTTATAGTGAAGTGCCAGGAACAGAGGGGAAGGAGGCAGGAAAGTGTAGGAGAGGGGTGTAGAAGGGAGCAGCATTTGAAGAGATATCAAAGAAGTCACCAGATGTCACCATAAAGAAGGGGAATAGGCAGTAGCATATTCCTGACAGCGTGCTGAAGGCTGAAGTCGTGGCAGGGCAGTGAGTGGTGCCTTGTAGCTGCAGCAGCAATGATCAGGGTGATGAGGCTGTGTGGAGGTGACCAGAGGCCCAAAGAGATGGCAGCAGTGGCTGTGAGGCTGCAAGCTCTGTTACTCGAGTGGGGTGTGGTGGGGCGGGAGTCCTGTGGGCTGGGGGAGGTGTCAGAACTCCTTGGGCCTCTGGCCAGGTGCAGGCTCTGGCATGGCCTGGAACTACTGGGTGAGCGGGCAGCACAGGCTCTCTAGGGAGCTCTGTTGGCCATGGGCAGAGGCACAAGGCCTGGTCCTTCCCACTCTAAGGAGCTGCAAAGACAGAGAAGGCCAGGGGGACCCCGGGGCTTGCAGGTAGGAGGTAGAGAGGAGGCTCAGGGCCAGATTCTTCTCCTGCTTCCCAGGTAATGTGAAGCGCTCTCTCCTCCCGGACTGCACTCGCCTCGCCTTCCCTCTGCACGTGTTGAGTTCTTCCTGCCTCTCCCCGGCTAGGGCCTGGCTTCCACATCACTCTTCTGTGGGCCCTCCTTCCCCCCGGTCCTCTTTGCTGTTCTCCATTCTCTATCACAGTTTGTTCCTTTCAGGGCACTTAACACAATTTGTCCGTGTTGGGCTTTCTAGCACTTCTCTCCCCACAAAAGTGTCAGTTCCATGAGGGTGAGGACTTCATCTCGTCCCAAGGCATTGCCAGTGCCTGGCACACAATGTGTGGCATACAGTAGGTGCCAAATAACTGAATCAATGGTCTGGCCATGCAGCATGACTTCAAGAGCATAGCATTTGGACATACAGTATTGTCTCCAGGTTAAAGGAGGGATCCATGTCCACTGCAGTAGAGACCAAGAGATTGGGGTCTCACTTTTACTCTGAAAGATAAGTCATATTAAGTGTCAGCTCTCCTCCCCTTCTAGTACAGAGCACTCGATAATCCAGAGTGAATTCAGTCCTAAATCCAGCCTGGTTAAAGGACACCCAGGCTTGCACATATAAGGGTCTCTCAGCGGACCCCAGCCAGCTACAGAATATGGGAAGAACAGGCTTCAATGGGCAAAAGCTGCCATTTCTTTACTTAGCAATACATGTGTCTTTCTAAATAACAGATTTAAATAAGTAAGGCAAACTGTGAAAATCTGTGGTTAAAAATGTAAGGGGTGGGGTGGGAATAGAGAATCTAGCAGATGGTTGCCGTGCCTCCCTCTGTGACAGGTGGGATAGAATCATCTGCATGAGCACGTCTCTAAAGGTCTTCTTTTTCATGGGCACATTTATTGGCATACTGTAGAATGAGCCCTGTACATTCAAATAGCAGAGTCGGCCCAGCCCAGAACAGCTCTGGAAAGGAAGACCTTGGCCTTGGCTGTGCCTCACTTATGACAACAGAGCTGCCCCTCATCAAAAAGAGGAAAAGGAGAGAAAATCAGAAATGCCTGGTCAAAAGTGAAGGTGGGGCAAGCAGACCTGAAGCTAGTCCTTGGGGTGAGTGGCTGAGTCACAGCATCCCACACACATGCCACCTCCTACAGCCCCTTGGCCTTCTGCCCATACAGGCTCCCAGCCCACGGCTCACTGGTCACTCTGCTTTCCGATGGCCAGAACCACACGCTGCAGGTGACCCTTGGGAAGACCCCACCTGGGCCACTCATTGGTTCGTGTGAAGAGTCTTCTGTCCCCAGCCAGACGGTGCTCTGCTTGGAGGCAGAGGCCAGGCGATGTCCTCCAGTGTCCCCGTGGCCAGTCATCGGCTGCCCCTGTCCAAGGCATTTCCACAGGCATTTCCTGCCACACTTGGGCACATTTCCCAACATGCTCATCAGTTTGGGGACAGGCTCCATGGGTGGGGTCACTTCTCATTAGCATTTCTCCCTCTGTGGTTCCCACTGCCTGTCCTGAGCTGGCCCCCTCATCTGTGAGTGCAGAAGCCTGGAAGCCTGAGCTCATCTGCCTGGATGATGGCAGGGCGAGCTCTCCTAGGGACAAATCATGAGCTCAGGGATGCCTGCCATGTATCCTGCTCATCTGGGCAGGCCCTGCTAAACCCTATGTATGCACAGTTGTGTTAAAGCCTTACAACCACTCCAGGAGGTGGTGTCGTCATCACCATCCTCAATCTTCATTTCATTTATAAGAAAACAGAGACATAGAAAGACATTGGCCGAGGTCACAGAGTTGTTCATGGTGGGCCAGGATTCAAACTCCACCAGTCCGACCTCCTGCTTTCTGCTCTAAACTCCAACTAGTCTGCAGTGGTATTGTATACCCCAACCTGACCTCACCTGTCTCACAGAGTCACAGGCACCTGTGTGAAGGCCACAGGACAAGTGCAGGCTCCAGGCAGGAGGCTGCCTCTTGGCGGTGGTGCCCTTGGTCAAGTCACTGCCCCCTGCTGAGCCTCTGGGCTCTAATATGGGGTTTATGATAGAAGCTGCCTCCTTAGGGGATTGGGAGAATTAAATACGCTCATCTGTGTGAAGGCTTAGAGCAGCGCCTGGCACTGGAAGCACTCAGTAGCACGCATCGTTATCACAGTTATTAATAATATGATTGTTCCCAAGGGAACATTCCAGGTCTGTCTGTCTGAGCTCGTCTCCTCTCCAGGAGGAGGCATCTGTGCATTGACTACCAACATCTCTCTTTTTAACTAATCGCTCCATCTCATTCTTCCACCTTCTCCATTTCTCCTCCCAACCCTGACATGCCATTGAATCTGTTTAATTCAAGCAAATGCTCAGAGCCCCAGATCCCTGAATGCGACAGATTGAGAGGGTGGGGGTGGGGGTGGAGAATGGAGGAGCTTGTGTAATAGGACATAAATAAACTTGCACATGCTCTTCTTTTTAATTGCAGATTCTATCCCATCGCGGGGCAATTTTTATTTTGCCTTCTCTTGAATAAGTGGGAAGATGTTTTATTCATGTGTATCTTCCCAGCACGCAGCCCAGTAGGTGCTCAATGTGCGCTGAATGAGTCGGTGCATTCGGTTCGGCTCCAGCCAACACGTATGCCAGGTGCTGTTGTAAATGCCTCACATATACAAGCTCATTGAATACTCTGGTGCCGTTTTAAAGTCCTGGAGCTGAGCACTCTAAAGTCCGGCCAATAAAGGAAATGTGTTTGGTAGCCACCCTCTTGATGGACATACCACTGAATCTCCAGCATGAGCTGTGTGGCTCCCGGTTCCTCCCCGCTTGCTTGTGGCACTGCTCCTCTCTAACATTTAGGAAGAGAGTTTCAGCACAAACTTCCAGCTGGGTGAATGGTGGGGCCTGAGGGACAGTGACAAAGCTGAACACACACCTCGAGGGACCTCCACGTTTTCCAGTAGGGTTTGATTTGAACAGTGTTAAGAAATCCCCTCAGATCTCTGGAAACTGCAAACCATGGAGGCTTAACACACCATGCCACTGCCTGGCCAGACAGGTCTGGGTTCAAATCCCAGTCCCACCACGTGTGGAGCCAATTCCTCGCTGAGCCACAGCATCCTCCGGGGTGGAGCAGGGCACACACCCTGCCTCGTGGGGCTGTGGCAATATTACCCAGCTCACCGTGTGACATTTAGTGGGCACCTTCCTCACTCTGACAGCCAGCTGAGCACAGGCCACTAAGGAAAGAAGAATTCTGAGGGAGAGAGAAGAGGCCAAAGAAAGACAGAAAGGATGCCTCCTCCAAGAGCAGTCAGGCCGGGGTGGGACAGGGTGGTGGGCGGAGGTTGGCCGGGAGAGAGCCATTTACCGGCACAGTCAACAAACAAGGATTGAGAATATAAAGCTCGGCATTGTGCTAAGTGCTGAGGAAGTAAAAAGGAATTTTTATTTATAATTTATACCCCACCTACTTCCAAAGAGAATTTTGAAGGTGACTCACAATGAAAACCACATATGCAGCAAGATCACGAAAATAGAAATAGAAAATCAAATCCATGGAGATGAAGAAAGGAAACCCACATTTATTTACCCCAGGTGCCGTGTCCTTGAATGCACTCCATCATTTAGTCCAGCAACCCCATTTTACAGAAGAGGAAGACAAGCAAAGAGGCATGTCCAGGGCAGGCAAAGGTGCAAGCAGGGCTGACTTCTCCAATAGGCACAGGGCCCAGGATACTCTTAGGGGCCCACTAAAATGTTTTAAAATTTCTTTTAAAATCAGAAGAAGAGAAGAGAACATTGAGGTTGAAAAAAATGTTTTAATATATGATATTAATAGATTCGTCTTTATGCCAACACAATAGTAACATATATTTAACTTTTTTAATGGAGGAGGGAGTCCACAACTATAAAAGTGCCTGGAGTCTACAAAAGTCACAATCCAGCCCAGGCCACAAACCCAGGCCAGCCAAACTCCAACTCTTGTACCCCTTCCACACTTGTGCAAGAACATTTGTTGTCACTGAATGTAACATGCGAGTCAGCTCTGCAGCTGAAAAGAGGCCTCAATGAGATAAATCTTAGTTTCATAAAAAGGATGTGCAGTGGGGAAACATTTACACTACAATGCAATTGTGGGGAAAAAGTGTAACTTTTACAATTTTCTTTCTTTCTTTTTTTTTTTTTAGCAGTGGGTTCTTGATGTGTTGCCCAGGTTGGACTAAAACTCCTGGGCTCAAGTGATCTGCCTGCCTCTGCCTCCCGAGTAGCTTACATGCCACTACACCTGGCTAAAATTTTCTTTATAATGAATGTCTTCTTATCAGTTCCACTGGGAAGCAGGAGGGTAAAATCCTAAATTGTATCCAATTTGGTAAATTTCAAGCTTGATTTAGTAATCAAAATTGTCTTTCATAGATAACTTGGCTCACTCACGTAAATGTCAGGCTTTTGGAGACTGCTCTCTGGCTGCTGAATCCCCGTGTGGCAGGTGATTCCTATCAGAGTCTTGCACAGCCCAGGAGGGAGGCCCCTGGGTTCCCGTGGCATTGCCTGGATCTTCACAGCCTGCTCCCTGAGCTCATGACTGCTATGATGGGATGGACCCATCTTGCTTTCTGGGGCACTGTGCCAGGAGCTGTTGCTGGAGCCCATGGTCCCTGCCAGCTGTCCTAGTGGTCACTGAGTCCTGTCACCAGGCCTCTGCCTTTCTGCTGGCACTCTCAACACCTGCTCAGGTGCTGTCTCAGGCTCCCCTACCTCCTACTTCCTGCGCTACCTCCAGGCCTTCGTGTGGGTGCTTCTCCTGGACCCAGCGTACCTGAAGAAGGGTGCCTCCAGCCCAGACGCTCCCTGCGGCCTTCAGACATGCTTTAAAAGCATGTCTTTAGAAGCTCCCAACTTTCTAGGTTGTGCCCTGACACACTGGTGGGGAAGGTGGGGAAGGTAATAACGGTAGTGGCAGAGAAGAGCTCTGGTGCCTGATCTACCTCTTCTCTCCCTATCCCCCTTCCCCTTCCCGTAGTCTATGAGGATAGAGAGATAAACTTTCCTTCATCATCTTCTAAAATGTAGTCAGCCAGGCCTACCTCTTGATGTGCTAAAAGAGGGTCAAAGGAATTTAGTAAACCTTGACTCTCTCGACATCTAGCTTTCTGTCTGAGACTCAGACATTACTCCAATGTACAAGAAACTCCAGAACAACAAGGTTTACAGGACATGAAAATGTATCTAAAGACAATTCCGGAAAGTATTAATCCCATTGCAGACATATGTTAGTTCAACAGGAGAGACTATACTGACACTTAATTCCAACACAATATATTATATGAATCCTTATGTAGGGAACATCGAACAACACGATGAACACCATCTCAAATATTTATTTGGCAAACCTTCTTCCAATAGCTGTTTGTTCTATCAACCCTCAATAAAAGTAGGCCAGAACATTAGGCACTTCCCTGGTGAAAGGGGCTGATCTTGGTGAGTCTAGTTGTGCTGTATCTGGTGTTCTCACATCTGGATGCAACTTAGACACCCCAGAGACAATAGCTGTAGCATAGCACATGTCGCTTCTTTCAGCCAGTGCTAGGATGTGGGAACAAAGGCACAGTCCATCTCTCTCACCCTGAAGAAGGGCAGAGAGAGCTTCAAAAAGGGATATGGGCACAGCCAACCTCTCAACCATCACAATTTTTTTTTGACTATTAGTTATGATTCAAACTATGAAGCAGAAATGGCTTGGGAGTTCGAGGAGGAATGGGGTTTTGAGAGGAAATGACTCAACAAATACAAAATATTGGAAAAGAGATCAGACTCCAGGATCTTCTACATTCAGGCTAGAGATATGCAACTATCAACAGTCTGGATATAGCTGGGTGGTTCATGCCCATAATCCCAGCACTCTGGGAGGCTGAGATGGGAAGATCGCTTGAACTCATGAGTTCAAGACCAACCTGGACAATGTGGTGAAACCCTGTCTCTATGAAAAATACAAAAATTAGCCAGTCATGGTGGTCTGCGCCTGTAGTTACTACTCGGGAGGCTGAGGTGGGTGGAAGCCTTGAGCCGAGGAGGTGGAGGTTGCAGTGAGCTTAGATTGTGCCAGTGCACTCCAGCCTGGGCAGTAGTGCCAGACCTTGTCTCAAGAACGTAAAGTCTGGATATAAATTATGATTCTTAGTCTCACTCTAGAAGGCTGTGGGTAGTTGCTTGAGCCAGAAAGAAGATGATTGTGAGGAAAACCAAGATCTTTGCATTGGAAAGAGATCATCTTGTCCAACGAGACTTTGAGGTGGAGAAAAAAATGCATGGTTACTATCACTACTTCTATTAATATTGTATGAGAAATCCTACCCATTTCAATGAAGAAAGAAAAGGGCCAGTCATGGTGGCTCACACCTGTAATCCCAGCACTTTGGGAGGCCGAGGTGTGTGGATCACCTGAGGTCAGGAGTTCAAGACCAGCCTGGCCAACATGATGAGACCCTATCACTACTAAAAATACAAAAATTAGCCAGCTGTGGTGGCAGCACCTGTAATCCCAACTACTAAGTGGGCTGAGGCAGAAGAATCACTTGAACCCAGGAGACGGAGGTTTAAGTGAGCAAAGACCATGCCACTGCACTCCAGCCTGAGCAACAGAGTGAGACTCCGTCTCAAAAAAAGGAAGAAAGAAAGAAAAAGAAGAAAGAAAGAAAGAAAGAAAGAAAGAAAGAAAGGAAGGAAGGAAGGAAGGAAAGAAAGAAAGAGGGAGGGAGGGAAGGAAGGAATGAAAAGAAAGAGAGAAAGAAAGAGAAGGCTGGGTACAGTGGCTCATGCTTATAATCCCAGCACTTTGGGAGGTTAAGGCAGGAGGATCACTTGAGCCTAGGAGTTTGAGATCAGCCTGGGCAATGCATAGAGGCTCTGTCTGAAAAAAAAAAAATTAGGCAGGTGTGGTGTCACGCACCTGTTGTATCAGCTACTCGGGAGGCTGAGGTGGGAGGATCATTTGAGCCTGGGCGATCAAGGCTGCATTGAGCCACAATTGTGCCACTGCACTCCAGCCTGAGCAATAGAATGACTGCCTCAAAAGAAGAAGAAAGAGGAGGAGGAGAGGAGGAGGAGGAGGAGGAAAGAAAGAAAAAAATTAAGTCTTAAGTTTGGGAAAAAAAGAGAAAAACTTTAAACATGTATAGACAATATTATTGGGAGAAGAAGGAGGAGGAGAAAGAAGAAGAAGGGAGGAGGGAAGGAAGGAAGGAAGGGAAGAAGGAAGGGGGAGGGAGGGAGGGAGAAAGAGAGAGTGAGAAAGCAAGCAAGCAAGAAAGTTAAGACTTAAGTTTGGGGAAAAAGAGACAAAATGTTAAATATGTAGAGACAACATTATTGTGTAAATAGAAAATCCAAGTTATTAGACCAAGTAAAAGAGTTTAGCACAATTGCTGGGTATAAAGTTAACATGCAAATAAACTTGAGTTTATTTCAATATGTGAACAGTAAACATTGAGAAAATAAAAAATTTTAAAGTGATCATTTACACTTGCAACACAAATGAAGTATTTATGAATAAGTCTAACAAAATGTATGCTAATTTTGTATAAAAATATTAAATTTTATTGAGAGACATTAAAGAATGCATTAATAAATGCAGAGACTTACTATATTTATGGATGAATGAGTCTATATTGTAAATATGCCATTTTCCCCAAATTTATGTGTAGATCCAATGCATCACAATCAAAATCCCAACACATTTTTGAATGTAGAATTTGGTAAGCTTATTATAAAACTCATATGAAAATGCAATAATTATAAGAAAAAGAAGGTGATGGAATTGCCCTGCCAGATATCATGACTTATTAGAAAGGCATAGTAATTAAGAAAGTGTGACATTAGCACAGGCACAGAGAAATAGATCAATAAAACAGAAGAGAGAGCCATGAACAGACCCACACATATATGGATACTTGATCAATATGACTGACTGCAGATTACAGGGGAGTGGGGAAAAGACTTTTTAAGAAATTATTCCGGGGAGGGAAAAAAAGAGCTATAGGGGGAAAAAAATTGAATCTCTATTTCACACCACATACTAAAATCTCTTTAATTTGGAATAAAGAGCTAAATGTGAAAAGTAAAACTACGAACCTTTTAAAGAAAGGGAGAGAAGCAAATACCTCTGTGCTCTCAGAACAAGAGTTCTTGAATGAGATATAAAAGTAAAGAAGTAGCTAGGTGTGGTGGCTCAAGCCTGTAATCTCAGCACTTTGGGAGGCTGAGGTGGGTGGATCACCTGAATAAAGCTAGAGGAGCAGAAGTTGAAAAGGTATAAGTGAAACGAGATTGTCCATGAAATTATAATTGTTGAAGCTGAGTGATAGGTACAAGGAGATTCATCATATTATTCTAGCTACTTTTGTATATGTTTGGAATTTTATCATAAATTATTTTTGAGAGAGAGACAGAGAGATCAAGGAGGGACTATAAAGAGATGAAAACAAACCACAAACTGGAACTACGCATATAAGCAATGAAGGACTAATATCCAGAACACAGAAAGAACTAAAAATCAAGGGGAAAAAAAACAATTTTTTAAAGGTAACAGACTTGAACAGACAAGTCTGAAAAGTGGAAATCCAAATGGTGAAGAAACAAACAAACAAAAAGCTCAACTTCATTAATAATCTGGGAGATAAAATGTAAACCACAATAAGATACCATTTTGTACCCCCCAGATTGGAAAAATTAAGTCTGTAATACCAAGAGATGACAAGGATGCAGATGCCTCTGGGAGTATAAATTGGTACAGCCAATGTGGAAAGCAACTGGACTTGATCTAGTCATGTTGAAGACCACGTCATCCAGCAATTTTATTCCTAGATAAATATCTTAGGGCAACCCATGCATGTGTGCACCAGGAGACAAGAAAGCTTTACAACAACAACATCAGTAAGGACCAAACACTGAGAACAACTCAAATGTCCATCAGCCATAAAATGCATTAACTGTGAGCTCGTATGCTATATGAAATCTCAGCAGTGAAAATATATACAATGAAACTATAGCTATGTCGACCAAATGAAGCAAATCATCAAAGAATGCATACAGTATATTTATTTCCAAGTTTAAAAATAGATGAGTAGGTTAAACTATATGAAGCTGTATGAATTTGCAGATATTCAGCATTTTTCTCTTACAAATGGCATTTGTCATTCACTGTAGTACTGTTTAGGGTGCATACATAAATGGTAAAACCATAAAGGAAAGCAAGGTTCAATCAGACTTTTTCTGATTAACAGAAAAGTCAGGATAGTGTTACCTCTAGGAGAAGGAAGGGAGATTTGACTGAGGAAGGACCTGGGGTGTTGCTGCTGGGGAACTTCACAGGTACTAGTGATGTTCTAGTCTATTTATTTATCTCACGGGTGGTTACAAAAATATTTGCTTTATTTATTTATTTATTTATTTATTTACTTATTTATTTATTTATTTTAGAGACAGGGTTTCACTCTGTTGCCTAGGCTGGAGTGCAGTGGCATGATCATGGTTCACTGCAGCATCCAGCTCCTGGGCTCAGGTGATCCTCCAGCCTCAACCTCCCAAGTAACTGGTACCACATGCCCGACTAATTTTTTTATGTTTTGTAGAGATGGGATCTTGCTATGTTGCCCAGGCTGGTCGTGAACCACTGGGCTCAAGTAATCCTGCTGCCTTGGCCTCCCAAAGTACTGGGATTACAGGTGTGAGCCGCCATGCGCAGCTAATATTTGCTTTATAGTTCTGCTTTAAACTATGCATATGTTTTATGCATTTTAAATGATTTTATTTTTTAAATAAAAAAAGGAAATAAAATTTTAGCTGCCAGTTCTGAACTCAGGGCACACCAGCCAAGCAAGAGATCAGGGCACAGTTGAGAGGTATTGAGAGCAGGCCACCTGCTGCTGAAGGATAGGGGACTCAAATCACACATGACCTGTAATGGTCACTCCACACACATGATTTGTCTTGCTTTGTCTTGTTTTTCACAGATAACAATTGCTAATAGAATTATTATTCCACTCAGAATGCTAAATATGGTAAATTTATTTATCCATGACTTCACTTATAATGATATATAATAAACTACTTAAGTGTGTTTCCCCAGCAAAGGATGAGCCCCCTGGGGGCAAGAAATGGGACGTTTTCGTGCTTGTACTAAAGCAGAGTGCCTGACACTGTCGATCCTCAATTAAAAGGTCACTGAAAGGATGGACTCCAGATGACTGGATGGACAGGTAGATGGATGGATAGACATCTTAATGGTTGCAGGTCTTTGTTAAATAGGGGATTTTATTTTCAGAACTAGCAAAGGGATTTTTTAAGCCTCCCATGGGGAATACAGTGGTTTTATAAACATAAGTGCTAGTGTGGTATAAACAGAGAGTACAGCATATTTAATGATTTAGTGAATGGGACAACACATTCTATGTTTTGAGTGCTCCATTATGTCCCTGTCCTATTATGCTGCTGGGATTTGTCAGCCACACAGGGTGTGCCACCTCCTTGCACAGCTCCAGGGCACCTGTTCTCTTTGTGTTTTAGGTAAATGGTGTTCCTGGAGTTGTGCAGTGGGCAAGTTCTGAGCCCACCTTTGCTGCGGAGGCTCTGGAGCGACAGGCACAGCGATGGACCCAGGATGTGAGGTGAGCGTGCAGGCTGGCTCGACGCACCTCCCACCCCCTTGTCAAGGAGGGAAGCCCTCAGATGACATGTTTTGGGAAACGTTTTCCTTCCTCACTCTTTTTCCTTCTGTTTTCATTTCTTCTCGCCTACTTTTCTCCCTCCCTTTTTCCTCCTTTTTCTCCTTTCTCTCTTCCTCTTGCCCCCTTTTCCCTTCCTTCCCCTTGCCCCCCTCACTTCTCTCTTGGTCCCCTCACCTCTCTCTGTTCCTGTCCTTGTCCTTCTTTTGTCTCCTTCTCCTTCCCAACCCCTGCACTCAGAAGTGATCTTTTGGGTCCTCTATATCTGTCTCCTACTCTCAGTCGGGTTTCCCAGCAGTAAAGACATTGAAACTTAATTCTGCCACCCTCATCTCCCCTCCCCAAGAGACCAGCTCTGACTGTGGTTTTTAAGAGGCCCAATTTCCTCCGGGACCTTCACCCTGTGCACTCCCCACCCCACTGCCACCCACAATGTGCAGACCCCTTTGGGTGGCCTGGAATCTGCTCCACTAGGTGACCACAAAGCCCCTTTGGGCTGGCTTGGGAGTCCTTTCCAAAGCTGAGGGCAGGAGAGGAACCCTCTTTTTACTTCTAAATTTATCCATCCTTAGCTCCATGAGCAAATGCCCCACTCTTCCTGGACCCCACAATAGAAACACAGACTTTGGCTGCCCTTCTTTTCACCCCTAAGGAGGGCTGCTTTTGCGCTAAGGGGCATTAGAAGATCATCCTCTGCCAGGAATGCATAGATGCTTTTTCTCTGCAGACTCTGCCCTGAGCTGATTTGACCTGATTGACTGGAGAGGCAGGGATTGTGGAGCAGAGCGGGTGGAGCATAGTGGGAGGGGGCTGGGAGAGGCAGAGGGAGAAGGAAAGCTCAAAGTCCAGAATTTTAGAACCGGAGGAGGAGAAGGAAGGACCCTGTAGGATCCAGCACCCCACGCCACCCATTTCTCTGCCAGAGTCACAAGCAGTCTGCCCCCTTCCTGTGTGGGTAATTGGCAAAGCCCGGACAAGCAGGCAAGTCTCCGATTCCATCCCAGCCCAGCACCGCCCACCGCCTTATTCAGGCAAAGAGAGTTGACTGTCTTGGCAGCAAAATGAAACCTTTTGATTTACGAGGAATTCTGAGATATCTTCCAGCTGACAGTCTTTGGAGAATTGCACAAGCCCACACTTTTGTGGGGGCAGCATTTAATGAAATGAACACATGAGTTATTCGTTTTTCATTAAGGATGACATGCAGAGAGTACATATCGGGATGAAAAATAGGTCCTGGCCTGGGGCTCCACAGCCTCATGATCTTGAGTGAGCAGGAGAGCCAGGAGCATCCATTTCCAGAGGCAGGGAACGGGAGGAAGGAGAGCTAACACCTTCGGAGCACTTACTGTCATTTTCATTGTCTCCCGTAATTCTCACTAGGTACTATTGCTCCAGAGTTACAGATGAGAAAACTGAGGCTCAGAGAGAGCAAGTAACATGCCCAGAGTCACCCAGCTAGTGAGGGACAGAGCTAGGATTTCAATCCCAGGCTGCTTTGCCTCAGCTCCAACAAGCTGTCCATGCAGGAGCAGGAGGCCAACTGTGCAGGGCCTGGGGACCAGTGGTGCAGACGGGACCCACGCTGCAGACGTTCACTTCAGATGGATGCTGAAAGACAGAGGAGCCCCGGGGCCTGGCAAGGAGAACCGTAGGCTTTGGTGGTCAGCCAGGCCCGGCTGGAGGGTGGCTGAGCCTATGAAGTCTGGGAAGCAGTTGGGCCATGAAAGTGATGCCCGGCAGTCTCTGTTTTTGCTGTTTTCCAGCTTTCCAGCCTCCGAGCAACTTGGCATCTGTATGAGAAAACCCAGTCAGCCCTCATCTCAGACGCAGGTGCAACACATATGGCCGTCAAGCTGGGCAGACCTGAGTTTGAATCCTGAGCCTACCGCTCGTTAACTGTTAGACCCTGAAAAAGTGCCTCAACCTCTCTTGAGCCTCCACTTTCCATACCTGTCATGTTTATTTAACAATACCTACCTCTCAGCATTTTCATGAAAGTTTTAAGATGATATTATTATGAGTAGCAGCTGTACAGCAGTAATAATAACTCATGTATACTGAGTGCATTTATATGCCCTGTACTATGCTGAGAACTTTACATACGTTACCACATTACCTGACTTAACCTTCACAACACCTCTCTGAAGAATTGCTGTTACATAACAGCCCCATTTTACCTGCAAGAAATGGAAGCTCAGAGTTCTTTGTTGCCCAGGTCACATGGTTAGCAAATGGAGTCAGGGTCAGAATTTGAACCCTGGTCTGCGTGCGCCTCCAGCCCACCAATATGAGTCTTAATGAACAAAGTACCTACCATATAGTAGACCCTTAACAAATGGGAGTTCGAGTCCTTTCTTTCTCCCCTAAATGCACAGATTTTCACAGTGCCCTCTGAGATTTGCTTTAGAGCTTGCCCACATGGAGTTTTCAGAAAGTCAGGAGAAAGCGAGGTGGTGGGTGCATCCCCCGATCCAGGGCCCCCTCCCTCCCCCCGCTCAGCCTTCCTTCCTTTTAGGGTTTGGCAAAGGCTGCTTCACTCGAGGCCTCTCATGGAGCTGGAAACAATGCGAGTTTATTTTGGCACGGCAAAGAGGGCCCGATTCCCCTTCTCTGGACGCCTCTGTGGGAAGAGGACTAGAGAATGTGGCCCAGGCCGCTGTCAGTTCCCGTTACTCTCCCCAGCACGTCCACGGCCGAGTCACAGCCATCACATGTAGCTCTGAGAAGGAAATGAGATAAGAGCTTTCTTTCCACTTCAGACTGATCATAAAATTCCCCCTCCTCTCTCCACGCTCCCCCTCAAAAAGAAGTTGAACCAAGGACATGGTGCTGCCGTTAAACTGAATACTCTTAGCAGATCTCTTCTCAGTCCTGTGGGGACATCCTCACCTGGGTATTTGGCTACCTGTGGCAGACACGATAAGCAGGGCCCATGGCCAGTGTGGTGATGGAAGTCATAGACACTCAGAGTGGCAAGGGACTGTCACTGTCCTCTGATCCCAGCCCCTACCTGGCTTAGATTCAGATTCAGCCAGTATTTATCAGATGCCAACCCTGGGCCAAGCCAGGAGTGCTTTTGCATCTGTTATTTCATATTTCAGAATCCACACAACGTTCTTTTTGGAAAGGCCTTACTTTCCCATTTTTACAAATGTGGAAACTGTGGCTCAGAGAGGTCAAGTAGTTGGCTCAAGATCATGACGTGAGTAGGTCAGTGGTAGCGCTAGGATATGGTCTTCCAGCTCTGAGACCAAGCCCTGTCTGTCCCAGGCACAGGAGGAGTCTCTTCTACAACACTCCAGGTAGAAGGTTCATCCAGACTTTGAATTCCTTGGGTGTTCCTTATTTCTAAGGAAAGTCTCATCTAAAATGTTTTTAGGGGTTGAACTAAAACCTACCTCTCTGTCACTTTCATCTATGGGTCCTGTAAGTCCTAAATCTAACTCCAGGCAAAGGGAAGAAAGCCAGAGCTCTGCCCTTGGCCATGTCTGTTCTTCAGAGATGAGAAGATGGCCCCAGATGACCCTTGGCTGCCCCATCCCTGTCCTAGAACCAGCCCTGCCACTTCCTAAATGTGGACTCATTTCTTAACATCTCTGAGTTGCCATCAGATGGGGGCGATTGTGTCTACGTTGCCAGATGGCTGAGGGACTCAATGAGAGGATGTCTCAAATGCACTTCCCCCACAGCCTGCACACAATTAGCTCTCAGCCAATGGCAGCTATTGTTGTTTTATCATCAATAGTATTTAACCTCTCCAAACCTTGTCTCCTTTTCTATGGAGTGGGAATTATAATACCTACTTTCGTTTCCCCCATCAACGCAAGTAGGCATTCCAATAATACCAACTTCACATGTCTGGGAGGAACGCACAATGATGCAGGCAGAGAGGGCTCAGAAACTTTGAAAAGTGGGTCACGTGCTCTGGCACCCTGGCTGCCTTTTTGGGGAGCCTGTTTCCTGAGCCTTCTGTCCTTCACCAGAATTTTCAGGGTTGTGATGTTTTTCTCTTCAAAAGCATCTCCTCTGTAGCCCACTCCCCACCCCCAACAAACTTTTTTAAGCTAAAGAGAAAAAAAAACCATAAAAATAGACAAGTGTTTAGTTGGCCAGGTGCAGTGGCTCACGCCTGTAATCCCAGCACTTTGGGAGGCTGAGGCAGGTGGATCTCTTGAGGTCAGGAGTTTGAGACCAGCCTGGCCAACATGGTGAAACCCTGTCTCTACTAAAAATACAAAAAAAGTAGCCGAGTGTGGTGGTGGACGCCTGTAATTCCAGCTACTTGGGAGGCTGAGGTGGGAGAATTGCTTGAACCTGGGAGGTGGAGGTTGCAGTGAGCCGAGATCACGCCACTGCACTCCAGCCTGGGTGACAGAGTGAGACTCCGTCTCCAAAAACCAAAAACCAAAACAAAACCAAAAGAAAAGTGTTTTGTCTCTTTTTTGCCTCTGCATGCACCCTGGGGTCAGCTGGAGTCTTCCCACCCTTTACAATATAACAAGGGTGATTCAAATCCCCCATCCTGGAGGTGGTAAAACTCAAAAGACAGTTGAGGGTAGAAGATGAAATGGCACGCATCTCAAAGACAGAGAGCAGAGAAGGTGTGCAGGTGCGGAAAGGACTGCTAGTGTCCACAGGGAACCCAAGGCCACTGACCTGGAGGGTGGGAGAGAAATGGGTGGGAATAGGAGGATGTTGGGAGAGGGAGGAAGGTGGCCCACACCTCAGCTGGGAGGCCCTATTGGAGTGCACAGGCCCCTTTGCTTGAAATCCAGGAGAAGGGGGCTCCTGAGGCTAGAATTTGTGTAGTTCTTAAAAGTTTTCAGAAGCACATTTTCCCCTGTAGATTCTTTCCTGGAACAATCCCACCAAGCCTGCAAGGCAAGGAAGGAAATTGAACACGCCCCTCCTGAGCTCTTCAGGTGCACCTCGTGCTGCTGTCCTGGGGCCATCTCCCAACTCCTCCCAACCCCTCATAGCCCTGCTGTGGAGCAGGTAAATATTCCTCACGCCAGCAGGTGAGGAGGCTGGGGCCAGATGACAGCTAGTGAGGGAGCAGAGACAAGGCAGGCAAGCCTGTGACAGAGCGAGACCCTGTCTCAAAAAACAAAAACGAGACATGTGAGCTTGGACTCCAGTGTGGAATCCCATGTCCGCTCAGTGCACCTTTCTGCCGCTGAAAGTACAAGAGGAGAGGGGAAACCCACAGGTGGAGCTGACCATGAGGACTGTCACAGGTGAGCTCAGGGGCTTGGGCGCCACCCCACAGGCCATGGGGAGCTGCTGACCAACTCTGGGAGTGACATCATGAGGAATGTGGCATTTTAGGACAGTTGCCTTCTTAATGAAGAGGACTCTGCTGAGTCTGGTGTAGCCAGGGGTGGCAGGAGCCGGCTGACATGGGTATGAGGGCTACTCCCTGACCCTCTTGAGAGGGTGTTACTAGCAGCAGCCACTGCAGCCCTGAGCCCCAGAAACACCATTGTGGAGGCTTACAGTGCCTTCTCAGAGCTACCCAGCTTTCCCTCACCAGGGGCTGGTCCGTGGTTCCCACCTGCTGCCATTCTTCCAGCTTTGAGAGGCAAACCCAGAAATCAGCCCTCCAGCTTCCTCTACCAAAAAGACTGGCGGTTACAACCCTGGCTCTGTGGGGCTTCTCTTGCCCTCTCTTCTGACTGCCCCACTTGGCTCCAGGTGAGGGTGAGAGGAAGCTGGAGATGGAAGATGCAGCTGGGGGAACTCACCAGGCAGGTCTCAGGTGAGAAGGGTGGGTGGGGAACCCGGCCCTGGCCCAGAGAACTGGAACTGTCCAGCAACCCTGGGGAAGGTAACAAACCACCACTGAGTAGGCAGTGACCTGTTGGGTGTTGGTGAGGGGAGCCCATGGGCTGCAAAAGGCACATTGGGGTCTCCCTCTTCCCATTCACACTTCACCCTCCAGTCACCCCAGCTTGGCCCAAGGCCAGGCAGGGGAGGCGCTGATCAGTCATCAGTAATGCCGCGATCACAGTTTTCAGAGCTCCTTCCCTACCTTAGCCTTCTTGATCCCCCAACAGCTCCTTGCAGAAGGGAGGTAGGGCAAGCTTTGTCTTAGTTTACAGATATGGAAACTGAGGCTCAGAGAGCTCATATGACTTCTCAAAGCCATGCAGTTGATGAGGGGCAGAGTGAGGTCTAAATGCAGGACCTCCCAAGAATGGTGGACTTTTCCTCTCTGCCTTGTCCCCCCACTTCCTCTGTCAACTCTAGGAAGATTGGTCTGGGGACCCCTGCAAAGGCACAGATGGGAATAAGCACCTTGGTCAAAGGATGATAAGGAAAATGGTGGACAGATGGGTTGAAGAAGGATTGCTTGATTGAATTATTGAGACCTTATTTCCCTGAGCCTCCATCAGGTGATCCTTATATCTGTCCTGGTACACTAGACCACCCAGAAACAGGTGCAGCAGCCCAGGCCAGCCCAGGCCGCTCAGTCTGCTCCTCCTCTTGCCTCTCCTCCTCTGGGGAACTCTTTGAATAAGAGGACACCAGATCATGCCTGCAGTTCCAGCCCAGGGTGAGGTTGAAACACTTATGCTTCCTATTTAAAGCCACATCTCATTCATCATTTCAGCACCAATCAACAATTAAACCTGATTCAATGGAGCCCTGACAACTAATTTAAACCGAGCCTCACAATCGGCCTGACACTGGCTATTTAAAACTCTGTCCTGGCCTCTGGGGCCTTTCGGAACCAGGACTGTTTGTCCTGCCAAGAGCAAAGCCCCACCCGCTGTGGCCTGGATCCCCATGTATGTAGTGTGCAGGGTCTGTTCCAGCCATCACTGTCTCTGCCCGGCTCCCTGTAGGGCTGTGGGAGGGTTCTGGGAGAGGTTGGGAATGCCAGGAGGAGGAATTGGTGAAGCAAAGAAAAGGCAAAAGCCCACTGAGAGGTCTAATGAGCCCCAGGTGCACACACTTGTGTTGTGTGTGGCTTTCTTCAGGCCCTAGGCAAATGTGGCAGCCTGGGGTGTATTGGGAGCATCGGAACCCAGGTCGAGTCCTGACTCTGCAATCCGTAAACCAGTTCCATGACCTTGCCCAGGTCCTTCCTTAGTTTCCTCACCAGTGTGGTGAGAATAACAAAGATCTCTTCTCAAACCGTCTCCCTGGGAGTTAAGAGATTCCCCCATATCTGGTGATCCCAGGTAAAGCACATGGAAAACCACCAAGTCCTAAAGCATAGAAGTTCTGAGCAGAGCAGGCCTGAGCTTGTATGGGGCCTGGTGCTGTGGGGCACCATGGCAGATTCCAGCCTGTGGTCATTATTGGGTTGCCTGGTGTCCCCATGGCTCTCTAGCGCTGATGGAAAACAGCCTTATATCACTAAGTGTGGACAATAACCCCTCCAGGCTGAGAACTTGGTTCAGACTTGTGTAGTCAGAGACATCTTCCTGGAGGCAGTGGACTTGAGCCAAGCTTTGGAGGCTGCAATAATTGAGTAAGTCGGCCAGGCTCACACCTATAATCCTAGCACTTTCGGAGGCCCAGGCAAGTGGATCACCTGAGGTCAGGAGTTTGAGACTAGCCTGGCCAACATGGTGAAACCCCATCTTTACTAAAAATAAAAATAAAAAAAATTAGCTGGGCATGGTGGTGGGCGCCTATAAGCCCAGCTACTCGGGAGACTTAGGCAAGAGAATCGCTTGAACCCAGGGGGTGGAAGTTGCAGTGAGCCAAGATTGTGCCACTTCACTCCAGCCTAGGTAAAAGAGCAAAACTCCATCCAAAAAAAAAAAAAAAAAATTGAGTAAGCCTAGAATGAGGGAAGCCAAACCAGGCAGAGCCACTTAGAGCTAGTAGAGCTTCCACAGCCATTTCCTACTGGATCCTCAAACACTCCTTTTTGAGCACATTGAGAGTTTCAAAGATCAGATAGTTGTAGATGTGTGGTATTATTTCTGAGGGCTCTGTTATGTTCCATTGATCTATATCTCTGTTTTGGTACCAGTACCATGCTGTTTTGGTTACTGTAGCCTTGTAGTATAGTTTGAAGACAGGTAGCGTGATGCCTCCAGCTTTGTTCTTTTGACTTAGGATTGACTTGGCAATGCGGGCTCTTTTTTGGTTCCATATGAACTTTAAAGTAGTTTTCTCCAATTCTATGAAGAAAGTCACTGGTAGCCTGATGGGGATAGCATTGAATCTATAAATTACCTTGGGCAGTATGGCCATTTTCACGATATTGATTCTTCCTATCCATGAGCATGGAATGTTCTTCTGTTTGTTTGTATCCCCTTTTATTTCATTGAGCAGTGGTTTATAGTTCTCCTTGAAGAGGTCCTTCATATCCCTTGTAAGTTGGATTCCTAGGTATTTTATTCTCTTTGAAGCAATTGTGAATGGGAGTTCACTCACGATTTGGTTCTCTGTTTGTCTGTTATTGGTGTATAAGAATGCTTGTGATTTTTGTGCATTGATTTTGTATCCTGAGACTTTGCTGAAGTTGCTTATCAGCTTAAGGAGATTTTGGGCTGAGACGATGGGGTTTTCTAGATATACAATCATGTCATCTGCAAACAGGGACAATTTGACTTCCTCTTTTCCTAATTGAATACCCTTTATTTCTTTCTCCTGCCCGATTGCCCTGGCCAGAACTTCCAACACTATGTTGAATAGGAGTGGTGAGAGAGGGCATCCCTGTCTTGTGCCAGTTTTCAAAGGGAATGCTTCCAGTTTTTGCCCATTCAGTATGATATTGGCTGTGGGGTTGTCATAAATAGCTCTTGTTATTTTGAGATACGTCCCATCAATACCTAATTTATTGAGACTTTTTAGCATGAAGGGCTGTTGAATTTTGTCAAAGGCCTTTTCTGCATCTATTGAGATAATCATGTGGTTTTTGTATTTGGTTCTGTTTATATGCCGGATTACGTTTATTGGTTTGCATATGTTGAACCAGCCTTACATCCCAGGGATGAAGCCCACTTGATCATGGTGGATAAGCTTTTTGATGTGCTGCTGGATTTGGTTTGCCAGAATTTTAGTGAGGATTTTTGCATCAATGTTCATCAGGGATATTGGTCTAAAATTCTCTTTTTTTGTTGTGTCTCTGCCCGGCTTTGGTATCAGGATGATGCTGGCCTCATAAAATGAGTAAGGGAGGATTCCCTCTTTGTGTATTTATTGGAATAGTTTCAGAAGGAATGGTACCAGCTCCTCCTTGTACCTCTGGTAGAATTCAGCTGCGAATCCGTCTGGTCCTGGACTTTTTTTGGTTGGTAAGCTATTAATTATTGCCTCAATTTCAGAGCCTATTATTGGTCTATTCAGGGATTCAACTTCTTCCTTGTTTAGTGTTGGGAGGGTGTATGTGTTGAAGAATTTATCCATTTCTTCTAGATTTTCTAGTTTATTTGCGTAGAAGTGTTTATAGTATTCTCTGATGGTAGTTTGTACTTCTGTGGTATCAGTGGTGATATCTCCTTTATCATTTTTTATTGCGTCTATTTGATTCTTCTCTCTTTTCTTCTTTATTAATCTTGTTAGTGGTCTATCAATTTTGTTGATCTTTTCAAAAAACCAACTCCTGGATTCATTGATTTTTTTGAAGGGCTTTTTGTGTCTCTATCTCCACTTGCCACTGAGAGCTTAAGACAGCAGGACACTGGCTGGGCTCTCCTGATATCACTTGCTCTGCCCCGTTCTGCCCCATCCAAAGAGCAGGGAATACCAGAAGTAGGGGGTAGGGAAACAGGAGATGGGAAAGTGGAAGGACTCCAGCAGGGGTCCTTCGTCTACATTCCTAGTGCAGACCCTTCTGGAAGGAAAAATACATACAAAAGGTACAGTTGGGAGGCTGAAGGGCACCACCCAACCCTATCACTGCCAGGAACCTGAGCTGCCCCCGACAGAGTGAGAGGGGTCTCATGGGTCCCCAAGCTCTCTGTGTGGCAGGAAACAATAGCCACTTTTCTGGGGCCTCCAAGGAGAGGAGGAGTGAGATCACACCTGGGGAGGGTGAAGGCAGAAATACAGGATATGAGCATCCTCCCAGGGGAGCATGGGGAGCCAGGAGCAAGGCCTGGGGCTGGCTGCCTCCTCCCCAGTGTCCCTCCTTCATCTAGGTTCCTGGGCCACACACTCTGGACTACCTGCCTCTGCTGGGATTCTTCAAGGGTCTCACAGACCCAACTAGACTGTAAGCTGCTTGAAAGCAGGTCCACGGCATCAGACTGTGGTTCAGGGCTCGGATCCTGGAGTAGGGCAGGCCAGAGGCTGACCTACTTACTAGCTGTGTGATTTTAAGCCAGTCCCTTAACCTCCTTGAGATTCTTCTGTGCAATGAAGATAAAAATAGGACCTATCTCATGAGATCATTGGGAAAAGTAAATGAGTTAATCAGAGTAAGTGCTTAACAAAAATATCTCCATTGCATGTGTCCCCAGAGCAACTAGCACCAGCCTCAGCATGCAGCAGGACTTCAGTTCCAGCAGCGAGGACTGAGATCAGACACAAGAGAAAGCTCCCTGATGAGGAGGGGTGATTCTAAAACGAAGGGCGGAAATTATCTGGGGAATTTCCTTCCCGTGAAGCCTCAGGAACATGCCAGTCCCCCACATCGGTCTGTCCTGGGGGGTCTCATGCCCCTGTCCTCCTAGGGAAATCTAGATCCTCCAAACTCTGCCTGGGTTCTTCCTGGGGAGTCTTGACCCCTGCCTTGTGGTTGATGTGGGATGGGGGACCCGGGAACAGGGCCGCCTTCCTCTGGCCAAAGCCTGGCAAGCATGCGTGGGATGGGTGCTGTCTTCCTGAGAGGGACAATAGGAGAAGTGACAGAGCCCCCTAATTCAAGACCCTGCAGAGGTGGTGTGAGATCTTATAATATCAGTCTCTAAGCCAGTGCCTCTCAAGCTCTCTGTGGTGAAGAATCAATTTTTAAAATATATAATCAGTCACAGATCAATGCTTTTGTAAAATGCAATAAAAGTTAATTTCCAAAAAAATGATCACATACTTGGGTACCATGGTAATGTCAATGTAAAATTGCTGTAAAATTGTTCTAAGTGCTTACTCTCAATGTCTGTGCTCAGCTTATCAGCAACCAGTAACAGTTTGTACCACTGGTTTGTACCACGACAACCATGCTACACTTGGAGCTGACACTTTCATAAAGGTTAATTTCCCTCTTTTCCTTCCTGAAGTTTGACCTCTTCCTTGATTAGATAGGAGGAGGGATTCCGACAGCCCCTCACCATCTGTTTAGAACCTCTCCCCCCATTGCAGGTCCTTCCTGGTCATCTAACACCATATGCCATATGGAACAGTCCTGATTATACATATTCTGTCTCACGGGCAATGTGTTCTGATTTGGGTCTTTTTTTTTTTTTTTTTTTTTTTGAGACAGAATCTCTGTCACTCAGGTTGGAGTGCAATGGTATGATCATAGCTCACACTGCAGCCTCCAACTCCTGGGCTCAAGCGATCCTCCTGCCTCAACCTCCCTTGTAGCTAGGACTACAGGTGTGAGCCACCACCATAGCTGATTTTTTTTTTACTTTTGTTATTTGTAGAGATGAGGTCTCACTGTGTTGCCCAGGCTGGTCTTGAACCCCTGACCTCAAGCAATCCTCCCACCTCAGCCTCCCGAAGTGCTGGGATGAGCCACCCATTCACGCAGGCATGAGGCACTGCACCTAGCTTGATTTTTTTTTCTATTGACTGCCCTACAGTAGATGTGTTCGTGAAAAGTGAGCATAGATTCTGTATTTGATGCAAAAAAGAGTGAGGAGAACTGGGTCCCAAGGCAGGCAAGCCCTTCCTGGGAAGGTTATAGGAACCAAGAGTGTCTTGCTGAGTGGGACACAGTGTAAAGGCTTCTGCCTGGAATTATAACAACTGCAGTTACAATTTTTTTTGAGCACCTAAGATATGCCAGACCCTGAGCTTCACAAGCCATATCTCTTATTTTTCCCAGCAATTTTGCAAAATAGGTATGATTTGTCTAATTTAAAATGAGCTATATCAACTCCATGTGGCTATGCGGGTGCTATGCAGCCTAGAAGGCTTTAAAACGGCATCTTCCAAATGCTGGTCTGGGAGCAGCTTCACAGCATCCTGAGGAGCTTTTTAAAAATGCAGATGCCCAGTCCCACATCGTCAATTCTTATTCGAAGCCTGTGAGCCTTCCCCAGGCCCCCCAGGTGACTCCAAAGCCTGGCTGGCTCTGGCACTGAGGTTCTGGGGCTGCTAAGGGCTGGGGTCTTGTGGGCTGAGGGGGAACCATAGGAAAAGTCCAGGAAAAGCCACAATGGGAAGGGTGCCTGGGAGGGAACTTCAGTAAACTATAATACAGCCATATGGCAGCATACTATACAGCCCTTAAAAATGAAGAATCTGGCTGGGCACAGTGGCTCACGGCTGTAATCCCAACACTTTGGGAGGTCAAGGCAGGTGGATCACCTGAGGTCAGGAGTTCAAGACCAGCCTGACTGACATGGTGAAATCCCATCTCTACTAAAAATGCAAAAATTAGCCAGGCGTGGTGGGACACACCGGTAGTCCCAGATACTCAGGAGGCTGAGGCAGGAAAATCGCTTGAACCCGGGAGGCAGAGGTTGCAGTGAGCTGAGATCCCGCCACTGCACTCCAGCCTAGGTGACAGAGCAAGACTCCGTCTCAAAAAAAAAAAAAAAAAAAGAATTTGTGATAACTTTAGAACAGACATTAAGGGAACAAGACAGGTAATAAATTGCATATATAGTTTTGCCACAGCTATATAACAAATGCAAAAGTGCATGTTTTTTAAAAAAAAGACTGGAAGGAAAAACAAAATGTTTTATTGGTTATCTCCACATGAAGATTGTATGTGATTTTACCTTCCTCTGTACACTTTTCTCCCTAGGGAGCGTGTTATCTTTCTAAACAGAAAAGCGTAAGTGCTGTTTTTGAAAGAGAAAAGTCTGTCATCCTCTGTCACCCCAGCCAGCAGGAGTCAACTTTCACATTCTGGAGTTAGGCAGAAATTGCTGGGGTTTTTGTTTTCTTCTTCCCTCTGAGGGCAGGAAATAACTCTTTCCCACTGGGTTTCCTGCTGGAGTTGGAGGCCCAGAAAAATTCTGGCTGAAGACTGGAGACAGGTATAAACACGCCAGGCTTGCAAGGTCCTCTGTGAGTGGCTCTTGGGTATCTCCGCGTCCCTCTCTCTCCAGCACCTGCTCTGGGAGCCGTTTCTGGAAAGCACCATCACCACTTTTGCAAGGCCATCCTCTCTACCTGGAAGGCTCTTCCCTGCTCCTCTCTTGCTTAACTAACATCCTTCGGCCATTGTCTTAGGTGTCCATATTCTAAGGCAATCTTCCCTGACCCCCAGTACTGAGTCAGGACCCCCAAGAGCTCCCAGAACACCCTGTTCTCCCTGATTTGATTGTCATCATGGGTTACTTCTAAGGCTCCCCAAGGGTTAGGACTCTATATCCGGTGCATTATCAAAGCCTGGTACACAGCAGGCACTCAATAAATGTTTACTGAATGAATGAAGAAATCCTGCCTTGAGATCTAAGGTACCAAAGGAGCTCTGAGAGAGGCAGGTGTCATCCCAAGGAGCTCTGGTACCTGCCTCTCTCAGAGCTCCTTGGAGGAAAGGGTCCAGGTAGTTCTTTCTGCATAACGCTGTTATGGCTAGTGCCATGTGATTCAAAAACCACCTCCACCAGCTGCTCCAAGGGATTAGACCGGAGATAGGAAGGCAAGCAGACAGTGGGCAGGAGGGGGCTGGCCTCCTCTTCAACGGCTTGCTCAGAAACTCTGCCCCATGCAGGGACTCTGTCTGGGGTGGTGGCTAACTGGCCCAACAGCTAGCTTCTTGGGAGGAGGCTCACTGAGGGAAGCGGTTGTCCTAAGGGCCGCTGAGTTTCGTCTGGTTGCTCTGGGAAGGATGCGCTTCTGCAAAAGCCCTGGAGGCAGAGCCCCTTCAGCCTCTCCAGGCCTCAGAGCTGAGCCCCGCCCCCCGACGCCCCCACCCATCTGACTCTTCTTGACAAACTAAAAAGGCTGCCTCGCAGGGGAGGGCAGCCACCCACGGTGTCACCCTCTGGCTGCTCACCGGCCACCCTTGGGCCTCTCTTCTGGGCCGCCCTTCCTTCTCAAGTGTTCTCCGTGTGAGGGCCCTGGCCCAGCTGGCCCCAAGCGGGATTTGGGCACCCAACCCAGACGGGCAGGTTTGCAGGTGGTTGATGAACTCAGGGCCCTGCCATTCTGTTTCCAGGATCCCCTGGCCTGGGGTCTAGGGCATGAGGTAATGGGACTGCCCCTGCCTCCCACACATCTCCTAGCGGAGCGAGGGGCTCACCTGGTGCACAGGCCCACTTTGGTGGGGTGAACAGGCCACACAGGGGGATTGGGGGTAAATAGAAACGTGTTACTGGTGCTTCAGAAACGTGCTGGGAGCGGGGGGTCCTGAGAGGGCAAGAGTGGGCTTCCAGAGCCTAGGAGGGACTGACCCTGCACATCAGAGGGCAGTGGCCTGCTAAGGCCAGCCCTCAGGATGTCTCGAGCTCTGCTAGGTTATGCTTGCCCTCACCCTGCCATCTTCTCTGCCCTTTCAACACTCTTCTCCCTTTCCTTTCCCCTCTTCAGGAACCAGTGCCCTCTGGCCTCTGGCAGCCACATGTTCCAGTCTTGGAAGGATAACTCAGATCTAAAATATTCTCATTGCACATTAGCCCGTGCGTCACCGTGCTGTGGCTCCCCCAAAGCCTCCTGCCACGGAAGGCTACTGGCTGACACACTCACCCACACTGAGGTGTCAGGAACAGGGTGGCTTGGGGCAGACAGTGAGGAAGCGGGGGCAGATTTAAGAGTGGCTCATGGAAAAGAAGACTTCTGCCAAAGGAATGAGTCTCTCAGATGAGGAAGAACTGGTCCAGTCAGAGAGAGAGTGGGGGCTCCACTCAGAGTTGACCACCTTCTCTGCCACAACAGGGAGGTTCTGCCCAGGGCTAAGGGGTGGGGAGGGAAGCCTGGGGATGTGAGCTTAGTGAGGGCCACCCGCCGTGAAGATGAGCCGCCTCATCACAGCCGAGGTGGAGAGAGCGCTGAGCTGGGAGCCCAGACCCCTGTCATTGCTAGCCCAGCTCTGCCTCAGATGGCCCGAGTTTTTGCAGATCACCTATTGGGCCTCAGTTTTCCTACTGGTAAAATGGGAACAAACCTATCCACATCTCAGGGCTGTTGTGAGAGCCATTGAGATAAGACAGGAAAGACATGGGCAAGTCAGACGAGAGACACCATGAGGCAGTGGAAGGGTAGCCAACAGGGCATCAAGAGATGGACCTGGGCAAGTGCCTGCCCCTCTCTGTACACTGCAAGGGTCAGAGCAGCCAATCTCGGAGGACCTGTCAGCCCCAGCCTCTGTTATCTTCCCCTGCTCCAGGGAAGCTTCCTGAGGAGGTGCCAGAGCAGCTCCGGTCACTCCCCATGATGGCTCAGAGCCAGTGCCAAAGGCCTCGCTCCGACACTCACCTGAGGACACGTGGGGAAGCAGGCAGAGGGAGGAGGTGGCCCCACCCACTCCTGCAGGTGGGCTTGCTTCTCCTCAGTCCTCACCCTCTGGCTTCTGGTGGGTTTTCCTGTCCTATTTGCTGTGATCCCCTGACAGCCAGCACACACACACCACACACACAAACACACACAGTGTATGTGTGCACAGTGCTGGCGCTAGACTGAGACACACACACACACATATACACACGCTCATGCATACTCTTTCACATGCAAAAACACATATACTCTGATACACACACACACACTCATACACTCACACATGCAAACACACATACATGCACACACACACACACACACGCATGCACACACACTAGTCCCCTGCCCTGCCTGGTGGCTTCTGGTCAAGTCCAGTCCTGGGTCCAGAACCAAGCTCCTGCAGTCTGGGGCTCCCCAGCAGAACTTCTGTCCTAGGAAAGCCACCTCCCTGCCCCCGCCAGGTCTGGACCCTGGGCCCTGCAGGGACTGCTCTCAGGGAACGGCCTGGCCACTGATCTGCTTCAGGGTGAGCATGTTTCACAGCCACCTGGGTCAGGAAGCCCACATTCTCCCAAGGGAAGGCGACTCATAGCTAATGTCTGAGGGTGATCTGAGCACTCTTCACCACCCCTTAGCTTTCATCTCATCTCCTTGCCAACAGCACATAAGTGTGAGTGACTCCTTACTGCCGTCCAGGCAGCCTGGGGGCTACGAGGGGCTTCAGAGGTCCTCATCCCCAGCCTGTAGGCCTGGCCATACTGAACCCATGAGATCAGCCACCCTGTCAGCTGGTACCTCAGGGTCCTACAGTCCTCCTCACTCAAGCCCTGGTCCCCTAACTCGGAGGTGATGAGGTGTTGGGCTGGAGGAGACAGGCAGCCAGGTAAGAGTGTGGGGAGACACGGATGCCCAGTGGGCAGCTCTGCCCTGGGTGCTGCTGTTTCTGCCTCTCTCGGGATGGGTTGGGTTGAGGAAGGGACCTCTGAGATGGAGGAGGCCTCCATGCCCTTTGCCTCCCCTTCCCCGATGCCCCATCCTCCTCGTCCTCCTCGTCCTCCTTGTCCTGCCTCACTTGCCTCAAGTGCTCTCTGCATTGCCTTGCAGACCTCACCTCTCCATGTGTCTCTGTATCTCTGCCACCTTGTCCCTCTGTTTTCTATCTCTGGCTCCTTCTTTCTCTGTGTCTATGCCTGTGTCCCCAACTCCCTCTGGGTCCTCATGCCACTCTCTGCCTCCCTCTCACTCTGTGCCTCTCTGTACTGTCTCTCTCTGACCAGTTCTCAGACCTCCTTCCCCTCCAGAGTCCTCCTCTTGGCAATCCACTTTGTAGCAATCTCATGAAAAAAAGGAAAGAGAAGGCACTATGTGGTTTTATCATCACAATAAAACCTGGTGGGCTTGACATGCGGCTGCAGGGTCTGCCCACCCTTGCAGCTGCCACCCTCCCTCCTCCAGGGCAGTCTCTGTGCATTCAGCAGAGGCACCAGCCTGGTGCAGCTCCCCTGCCTGACACTTCTAGAGCAGAAGCCCACCAGCCACAGGGCATGTCTTGAAGGGACAGCCAAGTATAGGGACAAAGTAGGAGCCCAGGGCCAAAGCAGGTGTCCAGATGGAATTAGATGTCTGCTATTTAATGCATGTTGGAGATTAGGTGAAGCCCTAACCCCCAAGGTGATGGTATTTGAAGGTGGGGCCTTTAGGTGGTAATTAGGTTTAGATGAGGTCATGAGGGTAGGGCCCCCATGATGGGATTAGTAACCTTATGAAAAGAGGAAGAGAAGCCAGAGTGCTCTCTGCCTTGCCATGTGAGGACACAACAAGAAGGCAGCCAACTGCAAGCCAGACAGAGCCCTCCCCAGAAACTGAATTGGCCAGCACCATGATCTTGGACTTCACAGTCTCCAGAACCCTGTGAGCAATAAATCCCTGTTGTTTAAAGCCACCCGGTCTACCATATTTTGTTATGGCAGCCTAAGATGACTAAGATGGTATTGCAACCTGATTGACCCCTCTGTAGGAGAGGCAGCAGCCTGGTGAGACTTCAGGCCTGACCTGGACCAAGGTCAACCCTGCCCTGCACTCTGCACCCCTCTATGCCCTCACCTATTGTGGCCTCTGGCTTCTGCCACAGAGACTCCCACAGCAATGTGAAGAAGGCACATGCCCCAGAGGGCTGGACCTGTTCCAGAGTCAGCCTAGCAACCTGCTGACTTGACTACAGTGGGCTCTGAGGTCCCAGGAGTGGCCCCTGGCTAGCAAAGGTCACTGACACTCGATGCTTCCTGGCGGGGGTGGGAGGAGAACGGGCACTGGGACAATCCAGGTCTGCCCTCCCCCAGTTTTTCCCGTCACTGTCTCACATCCTAGGAGTATCTGCGTGCCTTGTCTGTGCCCCACCAAAGGCTCCTATCTCTCTGCCTGCAAATCCTTCAATCACCACCCACATCCCATGCCCACCCAAGGGGATCCGCAAATGATGAGCCACCTGGAGCAGGTGTGAGGAAGTGCAAACTCCAAGCCCTCCCCTTCCAAGCTTTGGCCTCTGTCGTGGTAACAGTTGCTTGTTTTTTGAACATCTAAAGTGTGTAGGAACTTGTGGTTTACAAAAGGGCTTCTCTTGCTCATTTCGTTTAATCCTCACAACAGGATTATTACCATGCACATTTTACAGAGGAAGAAAGCAAAGCTCAGAGGACTAAGTGACTCCATGCTGATTACACAGCACAGGATTGACCCCCCGCCTTCTAGGGCTGAGACCCAGCTAGTTACCATCTAAGCGTCCCTTTCCTCCCAACACAAAGCCTCTGCATGGCCACTACAACCCTATTAACTGTCAGGCACACCTGTGTCTCCCTGCCCTGGGGCCTTTGGCCATTCCCCTGCCTGAAGTGCCTTTACCTATCCTTTCGCTTTTTTACTCATTTTTCAAAGCCCAGCTCATGCCCCATCTCCACTTGAAAGTCTTCCATTGCCTTTATGGAACAAGCCTTCTTAGAGCCCATGTTGTGCTTGTAATCAGCACCATGAAGTTTAACAATTGTGGCAGAGCCAACTTGTCCCTGCACATCTACTCTCCCCTTCCTGAATTTTAGCTAGGCACATGGCTGCCTAGACAAAAGCCTGAATTTTCTAGACGCCATATGTTAGATGTAGTCAAGTTCTGATCAATGGGAGGTAAACAGAGTATCACTATGACTCTGAGAAAGTATTGATAAATGGTGAGGTACCATTCTTCTGCTGTCCTTTTCTACTTCCTTCCAGCTGAAATGTGAACATGATGGCTGGAGCTCAAGCAGCCATTTTGGGCCATAAGGTGGATGCCGTGTATGAGAATGGCAGAGTAATACAACTAAGGAACTTCAGATGCTGATACAACTAAGGAACTTGAGATGCTGATGGTCATGGAGCTTCCTATACCTGGGCTGTTTACTTCTACACTTTGCTTATCTGAAGGGATAATCAACTTCTCTCTTGTTTACAACATTATATTTTGGGTCTTCTGTCACTTTAGCCAAATACTATCCTAACCGGTACAAAAACAACAACCAACCAATGAGTCTTTATTGAGCAGTTACTTTGTGCCACGCACTGTAATAGGCAAGGTTTTCAAAGCTGTTTTTCATTTAATTTTCACAGCAACCTTAAAACCAGGTGTTAAGACCAATTAAATTTGTGAGCTTCATCTCCCAAATGAATTTTTTATTCATTTGTTGGCTCCTGATACATACCAGACATTTGTCAAGGCATTGAGGGTACAGTAGCAAATAAGAGAAATTCCTTTTCTTCAAAACATTCACAGTCCAGTGGCAGAAACAGACAAGTAAGTGGAAATAACAATGCAATGTGAGGATGATAATAATATTATCATTTTAAGGTGCTATCAATTGTAGCATGCACTGTTATTTTATGTACTATCAAGAAAAAATATACTGCCGTTAAACTGAATCATAATGCCTTAACGATAGTCTCACATGACACATGAACCAGATACACCAACCTCTGCTTACTTTGAAATCGTTTATTAGCTATTCCAAGGGATTTCACAATTTCTCTGGCCCTTGGTTGCTTTGCTTGGTATGTGACAGGCCATCTTTTCAGACATATCTCAGTAACAAAACATAGCACAACTTCATCTGTTTATATCTTCGTTTCCTGTCCCATAAAGTACCTGATTGTGATTCTGGAAGAGGCATAGACTATGGTGGTGCCTCTGTTGGTGAATATTTGCCTCATTAATATCAAGTTTATGCCCTGCCGCTTGGTTTCACGTTCTTCTTCACATTCAACAAATTTTCCTTTCTTTGTTGAGCAATAGCATTCTTGAAGGCAGTTTAGAGGCAGTTAAACTCAACACATAAAATATCTAGGAACGACAAAACTACGCATTCATTTACAACTCATAGCTCTAAAGAGCAAAGACCAAATTTATGCTTATTCAGGCAATGACAACTATGTGGCAACACCACAGGATAAACAATGATTATAAGATTTTTTGGGGCTGGGTGTGGTGGCTCATACTGTAAGCCCAACACTTTGGGAGGCTAAGGTGGGTGGATCGCCTAAGGCCAGCCTGGGCAATATGGAGAAACCCCATCTCTACAAAAAATACATGTGGTGGTACATGCCTATGGACCCAGCTACCAGGGAGGTTGACGTGGGAGGATCACTTGAGCCCAGGAAGTTGAGGCTGTAATGAGCCGTGAGTGTGCCACTGCACTCTAGCCTGGGCGACAGAGTGAGACCTTGCCCTGAAAAAAAAAAAAAAAAAAAAGATGTTTTTGATCGTAAGCACTGTGCAATCTCAAATGTTTGAAGAAGTGATTTTTTTTAAAGTGTCTTCCAGAGGCTAGGAGAGGGAGGAGTAGGGAATGACTACTTGATAAGAATGGGGTTTCCTTTGGGGATAATGAAAATGTCCTGGAACTATACAGCAGTGATGGCTGCACAACACTGTGGATGTACTAACTGCTGCCAAATTGTCTGTAGTGTGGGAGGCTGCGCATGTGTGAGGGCAGGGGGTATATGGGAAAGCTCTGCACCTTCCTCACAATTTTGCTGTGAACGTAAACTACTCCCAAAAAGAGTCTTTAAAAAATAACTAAATCGCAAGCACTGTCCTTTGTGTTGTTGTTGTTGTTTGCTTCCCAAAGTGCTGAGATTACAGGCATGAGCCACCACACCCAGCAACAAGCACTGTTCTAAGTGTATCACATAAATAGTCAAATGTATTGCCAACAACAACCATAAAACATAGCTAATAATAATCACTAACATCCATGGACCACCAATCTCTCAGTGACTTAGGACTTTATAAGCACTAGGTCATTTACCTCTCATAACAGCCTATCAAGTTCAGTCTGTTCTGCCATAATGCTTGTTTTGGAAATGAGAACCTATTCCAACATGATTGGTATATCAGGGAACAATATAAGCATAATGCAGATTTTGCATTTGCTCTTGTGTGATTTTGTCAGTGGGAAACACTGTCAGGTGTTGGTAAACTACAGCCCTCTGGCCAGTGGTCTGTTTTTGTAAATAAAGATTTATTGGAACACACTCATTCATTGAACAACAACAGCAGAGTTGAGTCATTGCAACAGATACGTCTGCAAAGTTGAAGGTATTTATTATCTGGACTTTTAAGAAAAAGTTGTGAAGCCCTGTGTTATGGGAAGCCAGAAAATGCACCCAGCTGAACCATATATCACAGACAAAACACACATGTACTTTAAAGAGTTAATGAGTTGTCTTTTCATTTCTTGATGTTATCATAACCACACAATATTTTTTAATTTTAGCATTTAAAAACAGCTTTATTGAGGCATAATTCATGTACCATACATTTCATCCATTTTAAATGTGCAATAATTTTTAGTAAATTTACAGGGTTGTTCATTACCATAACAATCGCCATAATCCAATTTTAGATAGAACATTTCCATCACCTCCCAATAACCCCTTGTGGCCATTTGCAGTCAATCCCTGTTACACTGCCAGCCCCCACCAATCACTGTAGATTTGTTTGTTTTAGACATGTCATGTCAGTGGAATCACATAACATGTCATCTTTTGCATCTGGCTTCCTTCACTCAGCATAATGTATTTGAAGTTTGTTCACATGGGAGTATCTATCAGTAGTTTGTTCCTTTTTAATTGCTGATTAGTATTCCATTGTTTATCCATTCACTGTTTGACAGACATTTAGGTTATTTCCAGTTTGGGGTAATTATAAATAATGTTGTTATAATTTAATGTAATTGTCTTAGTTAGCTTGGGCTGCTATAACAAAATACCATAGACTGGGTGGCTTAAACAACAGACATTTATTTCTCACAGTTCTGGAGGCTGGGAAGTCCAAGATCAAGGTGCTAGAAATTTCAGTTCCTGGTGAGGGCTCTTGTCCTGGCTTGCAGAAGGCTGCCTTCTTGCTGTGTCATCAAATGATAGACCTCTGGTCTCTTTTCCAACTCTTATAAGGATACTAATCGCATCACATCTCCACCACTGTGACCTTATTTAAGCCTAATTACCTTCCAAAGGCCCTACCACCAAATACCATCATATTGGGAATTAGGGCTTTAACATAGAAATTTACAGTGGGGGACACAAACATTCATGCAATAACAGTAATTATTGATATTATTGGATTTATATCTATCATTTTGCTCTTTATTTTTTACATGTCTCATGTCTGTTTTGTTTCTATGTTGCTCCTTTATCGCTTTCTTTTATGTTTAACATATATTCTTCTAGCAAACCATTTTAATTTCATTGTTCATTTTTACATATAATTGTTGAGTTATTTTCTTAATGGTTACCCTAGTGATTACAATATGCATCTTAATGTATCACAAGGTAGGAAGGTAAAATATTTGATTTGACAGTTTGTTAGCTTGAATTATTACTTTTTAATATTTAGGCATTTGTTGTGTGGTCTCCATTTGTACCCCACCCCAGGCCTTGCATACGTTGAGGAAGGCCTGCCTTTCACATATTTGTATGCATGTATTTTTTCACATAATTATATCCATACTATGAATTATATATTCTGAATACCGCAGTTCTATATTCTGCTTTTTAAAGTTAACATTTTGCCACAGGCATTTTTATTTGCCATACATTTTTATAAACATTTTTAAAGGCTGTATTGTATTCCACTGAATGGATGCAGCAAACTTCAGTTAATCATTTCCCTACTTTAGGACATTTAGGTCATTTTAAATTTTTGCCTTAAAAAAAAAATAAAATGCTGCAATGAAGACTGGGCACGGTGGCTGATGCTTATAATCCCAACACTTTGGGAGGCCAAGGTGGGCAGATCTCATGAGCTCTGGAGTTTGAGACCAGCCTGGCCAACATGGCAAAACCCCATCTCTACTGAAAGTACAAAAAATTAACCAGGCGTGGTGGCATGCACCTGTAGTTCCAGCTACTTGGGAGGCAAGGGGGCTGAGGTGGGAGGATCGTTTGAACCTGGGAGAGAGAGGCTGCAGTGAGCCGAGTTGGCACCTCTGCACTCCAGCCTGGGTGACAGAGGGAGACCCCATCTCAAAAAAAAAAAAAAAAATTGCTGCAATGAGGATTTTTGTACACGTAACTCTTTTCACATTTTTGAATTTTTGGCATAAATTCCCAGTTGTAAAATTACTCTGTTGAATATAAAAATATGTTTATAGTTCTTGATATCTTTCACCATATTATTTTCCTTGAAATTGTAACAATTTACTCAGGTCAGCAATGAGTAAATAGGTTGGCTAGCTATTTTATCACATCTTCATGAGTTCTGGGTGTCAAGTTAAACTTTCCACTTAACTTTGCATTTCTTTGATGATTAGCAAGGCTGCACATTTTTCTGTAAATCTATTTACTAGTTATAACTTGTTTTATGTAATTTGCTTCATTATGCTCCTTGCTTATTTGTATACATATAAGGCTTTTTATGTTTGTAGCTATGAGTTTGTATGGACTCTTTATGTAATATATCCTCCTCAAAACATTTTAGGAGAGAGATAGAATATAAATAAAACCAGATTATTTTTAAACTTATCTACCTTAAATGCTGCAAATATTTTTCCCACTTGCCCCTTTTCAGTCTTTTTTTAATACAGAAAATTTACATTTCTCTGTAGTCAAACCTGCTAATCTTTTCTTTGTGATTTCTTCAATCATTTCTAAGTTTTAATAAAAGACATTCTCCCTCCAGAGATTTGGTAACTGTTCAAGTCTCTCTTTTAGTTTGCCTTGGTTTTTAAAAAGTATGTATTAATAACTTTAATCCATGTAAAATTGCTCTGTAAAAATTCCCTCTGGTTGAAGAAAGAAGAGGATCTCAAAACGTAAGTTTCTCAAACTCAGTTGTTTCTCTTCCCTGGTTTCCTTGCCTGCATCGGACTGGGCCCTGAGCTTGAAATCCCAGAATTTTGAGAGGCCAAGGTGGGAGGGTCACTTGAGGGCAAGAGTTTGAGACCTGCTGTCCATCTGTCTACAAGGAGGAGATAACACAGAATCACAGCTTGCCTCAACTCGCCAGCGCTGGACCCACATCCAAGGAGGATGGCCCAGAGTGGTGGGAAGAACATGACTTGGAACCCGAGTTTGGACCCTGGCTGTGTGTGAACGCTCAGGCTCCAGTTGTCCCTCTGCAGAGTGGGGCAAAGGATGCCTGACTGACAGGGCTGCTGTGAACATAATACAAGATGATGTATGGAATGTTCTAGAAAAGTACCTGACCCATCATGGATCTCTCAGGGCCCTGCCTGTGCACTGACTTGGCTCCTGGGTCCCACCTCCAGATCAAAGGTGTTCCTGGGCCTCCTTCTCCTCTCCAACTAGCATGGGCAGGCCTGCCAGAGCAGTCCAGAATATCGGCACCTTTAGATGAGGAAACTGAGGCTGGGAAAGGCTAAGTGGTGGAGCAGCAGATGCTCTTACCTGCGCTGACATGCTGTCTCCTCCAGCATCGCTTTCCTCACGGCACCTCAGCCTCCTCATATGTCAAATTGAGCTAATGGCCCTTATTGGTCTCTACTGCTGAGGGGTTACTTGAGCAAATGAAAGGTTCTGAAAAACCCATGGAAAAATCAAGAGGCAAGGTAGAGTCCCTATGGGCTGCTCAGTGTACTTCTCCCGCAGCTCTGGACACAGACGAAGCCTCTGTGTTAGCTCTGAGAGGCTTTTTGCCTCCCCACCCCCAGCTCCCCAGGAGAGCCCTGCAGAGACTCTGTGAAGGCCCCTTGTCCCCGTGGCTCACCAGGCAGGAAGCCCGTGGCTTGGCTGAGGCCCCAGGAAGCAGAGTCTGGGAGGTGAACCGTACCTCAGGCCCAGCTGTGTTCAGCTTGGAGTAGCTTCTGAAGTCTCAGAGAGGGAGGGTGAGGAGGAACCTCAGAGGTCACTGGGCCACCCCATTTCACAGATGTAGAAGTTAAGGCACAGAGTGGAGAGCCCATTAGTGGCGGTGTCAGCACTTGGGCTGGGGGATCCTGGCTCCCGGCATACTTTCCACTTGGCCTCCGCTGCTGCAGTGGCCTGTTTAGAAGGCTCCCTCTGATCCTTCTAGGAAATTCTCTGCAACCTGATGACATTTGAGCAAAACTGCGTGATGTTGAAGGATCAGAGCACTTCTGAGAAGCAGAACAAAGCATTAAGAATAAGGTGTTCCCAAAAGAGGCATGATGGGGTCAGGAGGGAATTTCCTGAGAATAGGACTTTTCAGGGAACGGAAAAACGTGTTTTGAGCAGGAGCTTGGCTTTTTCAGAGCAGCTGGGAAAATGTGGGGGCAGCGGCTAGAGACAGGCAAAGGTGGTAGGGAAATCTGACATCACCAACCCACCCTGCCAATTTAGCATTTAAAATTAAAGTTGCCTTCTCTCTTAGCACTTTTTTTTTCTTAACAGAAGCCATACTGCTGAGGTGTGGGGTAACAATGGTTCTCAACCCTGGCTGCACCTTAGAATCCACTGGGCTGCTCTTCCAAACCCCAAGCCAATTACGCGGGAGTCTCTGGGTCAGGACCTGGGCATCAGTGGTTCTTAAAGCTCCCCGGGTGATTCTAATGAGCAGCCGAGGCCAAGTGCTACCAGCCCCTGGATCATTTTGCCGTCTGACTTATGAATCTAAAATGGAGCAAATGTGTAATTCCGTTCGCCACTCACACTTGTCCAGGCATTCTTCACAGGGAGGCCACAGGAAGAGATGGTGCCCTTCTCTCTCCTCCGCCAGGCTTATCTTACTCTCCTCAGGGCCCTGCCTAAGGCCCACCTCCATTCCAAACCAGAATTATTTCCGTCCTCCAAATCCCTACAGAGGTCAGATTGGGCCACCAATGTACCTAGGGCTCCTTGGCCAGCCTATGAATCTCCTTGGTGGCTGTTAAACAATGTCGGTTGTTATTTCTGTTTTCAGTCTTGCACAGGTCATCCACCCAACTCAATGTGAGCTCTCTAAGGACTAGACCCCCATACCTTCGCCGGCCCTGGGCTGGCCAGGAGGCTTCAACTAAGACTAAGACTTGTTATCAGGGAGCTGAATATATTCGTTGCATCCACTTGAGTCACAAGTACACATTTAATTCTGAAAATGGCTCTGGGAGATTGGGACTATTTTTTTTTAATGTCCATTTTATGCTGAGGAAAATGAAGCTCAACCAAATAAATGGTTTGTATAAGGTCACAGAATGAGGAAGCGGCAATCCGCTGGGTCCACTGAGGTTCCTTTCCTATCACACAGCATTCTACTGCTATAGGGGAGTCCGCAGAGCAGGCAGAGCTGGGCTTAGGGGGATCTCCAGAGGCCTCTCTCTTCAGGGAAGGTCTGGTCTGACCAGCTGGGGAGGCCATCTGTGAAGGCTGCTTTGTCTCCAGTTCCTCAGGCCTTAGGAGAGGGTGTAACATCATGTTAAAACGGAAGTTTCCGCTGAGATGTTAAGATGCTAGGTATCAGCTCCCAGAGTCACTGGAGCAAAATGCAAATTTTATAAGGAAATATTTAAAAACTAGGTTTTTACAACTCTTGCAGCCCCACTTATGGCTGAGGATCAGGTTGTTGGAGATTAAGGGGGAAAGGAATTGCTTATTGAATGCCATGTTCCTCTTCTTGCAGGAAAGACAGTGGAAGGCACCTGCCTCTCACAGTAAGTCTATGAGGGGAGCTTCATCAGAACGTCTCTGAAAGAGGAGTCAGGATCCCTGTACTATGGGGCCCCAGTGGACTGGTGCCTGACTTCCGCCTGAGAAATTTAGCTGGGACTACAGGCGTGCGTCATCATGGCCTGGCTGATTTTTGTGTTTTAAGTGGAGATGGGGTTTTGTATTTTTAGTGGAGACCAGGGAAGAGAAACTACTGAGTTTGAGAAACTTATGCTTTGAGATCCTCTTCTTTCTTCAACAAGAGGGAATTTTTACAGAGAAATCCATATTGGTCAGGCTGGTCTCGAACTCCTGACCTCAGGTGATCCACCTGCCTCGGCCTCCCAAAGTGCTGGGATTACAGGTGTGAGCCACTGCACCTGGCCTCCACCTGAGAAGTCTAAAGGGCTGGTGATGGCGTGGCCGACCAGCTGCTCAGGGGATGAGCAGAAGGGGAGGCAGCTATGCTGAGTTTAGCTGAAAGCTCTTGAGTCTTCTGAGAGAGAGGATGCATGGAGGTGTCCCATGGGACCGATGAGAGCCCCAGGGTAGAGAGGGTCTGTTGTGGGTTGAATTGTGTCCCTGAAAAGATGTTCAAGTCCTAATTCCCAGTACCTGTGAATGGGACCTTATTTGGAAACAGGGTCTTTACAAAGATAATCGAGTTCAGATGAAGTTATATTGGATTAGGGTGGCCCAGTATCAAATGACTAGTGTCCTTATATGAAGAGGGAGACTTGAAGACATAGAGACAAAGGGACACAAAGAGATAGGAGAGAAGGCCATGTGATGACAGAGGCAGAGACCAAGTGATGTGGGGACAGGCCAGGAAAGGCCAAGGATTGCCAGCCGCCAACAGAAGCTAGGAAGAGGAAGGAAGGATCCCTGCCTAGCACAGACCTGCTGACAGCCTCCGTCTGCCCTTTTCCTCCAAAGTCCTGCCCAGGCTCCTCTTGGATTGAAGAGTCCTGAGCCCAGCCTTGAACTGATAACTGCAGCCAGGGAGTGAAATGTGCTGATTTGCTGCCCCAGGAGCCGGTGGGGTCAGCCCTGTCTAAAGAACAGGAGCTCAGCACAGGGGAAAGGGTAACTCCCCAAAGGAAAACTGAGGTGCTATTACCAGAAGCAGAAGAGCTGCCACTTAAACAAGCAAAATAACCCATGTCCCCACACCCTTCAGTACCAGGCCCATCAATCACCGTCTACGCTTACATATATAATGCAGATAGGACATGAGAGAGATGGCAAAGGTTTAGATAAAATGCTGTGATAATTTAGAAACATGGGGGTTTTCCCATATGAAGAGTCAGGGACTGCCTCATGGAGGAAGTAGCTTATGAACTGGACTTTCAAGGAGGAGTGGAATTTTGTGTGTGTATCCATGAGAGGAGGGCACTCCAAGCTGGGAAAACTATATGACCAAAGGTGTGGAGGAGCAAACTATAAATGGGGAAAAGTCAGTGGTTCCATGTAGCCAGAACACAGTCCCGGCAAGAGAAGCAGTGGTCTATGTGGTAGAAGAATGAGGTGGGGATCAGATCTTAGAGGGCCTCAGGTGCCAGGATAAAGATCTTGGATGGCAATGTATAGAAAGTAGAAAACCACTGAAGGTCAGATTAATGTAACTTAAAAAGAAAAAATTAAATGGAGCACAACCAGGTAAGAGGTTCTGGAATGGTGTATGCAAAAAAACAAAGATAATCTGAATGCCCCGTTGGCACCTCCAACCCAGCTTGTCCACGATGGAAGCCGGCCTCATTTTTCCCCATCCCTACCTGTCTGCCTGTTTCCCCTGTCCTAGTGAGCAGCATGGGCATCCCCAAGAGTCACCCAGGACTCTTCCCTCTCCCATATCCCCCACTGCAAGCTCATCTCCAAATCCTGCTGATTATTCCTTCCAGATATTTCTTGAATGTACTTGTCTTGTTCCTCCACAGCACTTAACTCTTCAGCCACCATCATCTGTCACTTGGATGGCTCCAACAGCCTCCTAACTGGCCTCTCGCCTCCAGCCTGGCCCCCCTTCAGTCCTCCACACAGTAGGCAGGGTCCTCTGTTAAAGGTATAGCCAGCTGGGGACTCCCTGCCACCGCCCTTCAGAATCTGGTATTTAGCTCCACATCTTCCTGCTCCTGGATTTGGAATACACCAGCCATCCTGAGCTGCTTTCAATTCACGAAAGTAGTGTGACCCATCTCCCCTTTAGCCCTTTGCATGTGCTGTTGCCTCTGCTGCCCTCTCTTTTCCTCACTCCCTGGTTTTGGGGCTGGAGGGCTGTTCCTGGTAGAAAGGTTTTTTAGCAGGCTGGAGAACAAGAGAAAGAAGTTGGGAGAAAGCAGGGAACTCCCTGTGGTGGACACTCATCTCTCATCTGCCCTGCACTTTCCTTCTCCTGGGAGCAGTCACCACGCTCTTGTGGACCTGCTCCTACACACAGATGTGTGGTCCAATGGGCGCCTCCATCTTTTTTTTAAAGTGGAGACAGGTTCTCACTATGTTGCCCAGGCTGGTCTTGAACTCCTGGGGAGACTCCATCTTTCGTGATCCTTCCTTCCTGTCCCAGTGATGGGTTGTGAGGTTGGCAATCTGACCTGACCCAGACTAGTCACAATCTTCCCAAAAATTGTTCTAAATTGAGCTAAGGAGAGAAGGCCTCTTTCCTTTTCGGGTGTAAGGCTGAAAGGACAGACTGTAGACCTCCATGCTGCTAGACATCCTGCCTTGTGGAAAAATGTGGTATACAGAAAGGTGGTATACTGAAAATGACAGGCCAAAAGACAGGATCCTGACAAGGCTCAAATCACTTCTAAGTTCCAGGGTGACTTGTTACTTCACCATCCCCTAGAGCAGTGCTTTTCAGGCTATCTGGAGGAAAAGCCAGATTTTTTTGCCCAATTTGTTATAAAGTAATAGTACTTCTGTGGAATACACTTAAAAACTTAAAAAAAAAAAAACCCCAAACACAGTTTTATTTATTTAATTATTTGTTTATTTTTTGAGACCGGGCCTCACTCTGTCACCCAGGCTGGAGTGCAGTGGCACCATCACGGCTCATTGCAGCCTCAACCTCCTGGGCTCAAGTGATCCTCCCACCTCAGCCTCTCGAGTAGCTGGGACTACAGGCGTGTACCACGATGCCCGGCTAATGTTTCTGTTTTTGTTTTTTTGTAGAAATGGGGTTTCACCATGTTGCCTAGGTTAGTCTCAAACTCCTGAGCTCAAGCAATCCACCCGCCTTGGCCTCCTAAAGTGCTGGGATTACAGGTGTGAGCCACCACGCCTGGCCCAAACACAGTTTTAAAATCCCATTTTTTTTCTACTGTTACAGTCAATAGACCTAATATTAGTTTGTCAATTTGTTATGAAAGTTTGTAAACACTTCTTGATTTCTGTACTCACCTTCTCATTGACTGTGTTAAGTAGCCAGTCCGTGGACCAGACTTTGAGTAGCCCTATCATAGAGGTTGTCATAGAGCTCCACCCTTGCTGGCACCAGCTCTGCATTTCAGCCTGCAGGAAGAGGAAGTTTAGGGCAAGCAAGTTCCTTTTAAAGAAGCAACACAGACCAGAGCGAGACTCTGTCTAAATAAATAAATAAATAAATAAGCAACATGGATGTTGTACATATCACTTTCATTCTATTCCATTGGTAAAAATGTAGTCACACTTAGCTGAAGGAAGGCTAGAAAATGTAGTCTCTTGTTGGGTGGACTTGAGCTATTACTAAAAAGACAAAGGAGAGATGGCTCATGGCAGACTATAGCTTCTGCCACACACCCCTGCTAGTTGCCTCCAGGGCCTGGCTTTGTACTTAGGGGTGCTGGGGTCTTGGCTAGGTGAGAACTATAGAACACATCTACCACCCTACAGCAAACTGTCCCAAAATTTAGTGGATTGAAGCAACAGTTTTACTGGCTTGCAGTTTTGTAGGTCTGCAATTTGGCTGGGCTCAGTTGGTGGGTCTCCTGCTGGTCTTGCCTGGGGTCATTCATGCAGCTGTAATTATCTGGTGGTTTGACTAGGGCTGCCTGGTCGAAGATGTCCTCACATGTCTGGCAGTTGACCAGCTTAAGGCCTCAGTTCTCCATGTGGTCTCTCCAACAGGCTAGCTCAGGCTCATTCACATCATGGTCTCTACATTCTAACCACAGCCAAGGAGAGGGTGAACCCCATGCACAAGTACTTTCAAACCTCTATTTGCATCACCTTTGCTAACGTTCCCTCGGCCAACATAAGTCACCTTGCCAAGTTCGTATTCAAGGGCAGGACAAATAACTTCACTGTTAGATGGGAAGAGCAGCAAAGTCACATTGCAAAGGGGCACATTATGCAGGAGGAATTATTGAGGCTATCTTCATAAAGGGTCTTCCACAGTGACCTCAGGCTGAGGCACCTTTATATAGGATGAGGCATGTCTGTCTGCCCTTGTTCTGGTCAGAATCTAGTGGCCCCAATAAAAAGACTTCGCAAGTGTCTCAGGGAACTTTTGAAGGTACACGTGGCCCTCCCATGTACCTGAAGGGCTGCCAGCAACCAAAGCCATCCCTGGGAGCAGCCTGTCTCTCTGGTGGGCTTCAAGATCTCCCTTGCGGCGTCTCTTTCCTTGCTGTGTGTCTCCTCACTCTCCTCTCTGCTCATTGGTTTCTTCTATTTACATCCAGCACCTGCTCCCTCGCAATTTCTGCTTCCACTGGACACACACGGAAAGCACCTTTCACCTTCTGGCTCTGGTGCAAACTGGCTCAGGCTCTCCATGTTTCCCAGCTCCTGTTTCAAAAAGCATGACCCTGATCAACCCAGCTCCTACACTCAGTCTACACCACATCACAGGAGGCTGGCCAGGCTATGGATGAGCCACCCTGAGCTTAGAGGCTCACATCCCGTCCAGTCACCTGGGGAGGTGTGTGTGTGTGGAAGGGAACTGCAGTAGGTTGAATAATGACCCTCCCAGAAGATATGTCAACATACGAATCCTCAAAACCTGTGAATGTGGCCTTTTTGGGGAAAAAGGTCTTTGCAGATATAATTAAGAATCTTGAAATGGCATCATCCTGGATTATTAGGGTGGACCCTAATTCTAATAGCAAGTGTCCTTATGAGAGTCACGCAGAGGAGAAGACAGACACAGAAGAAGCCCATGTCATCAGAGGCAGAGGTTGGAGTGATGCAGCAGCAAGCCGAAGAATGCCTGGAGCCACAGGAGGCTGGAAGAGGCAAGGAAGGATTCTCCCCCACAGCCTTCAGAGGAGCACTGCCCAGCCAACGCTGCCATTTCAGACTTCTGGCTTCCAGAACTGTGACAGGAAACATTTATGTTTGTTTTGTTTTGCTTTAACATTTTTTGTGGTGAAAAATACGTACATAATATTAGTCATTTGTAAGTGCAAAATTCAGTAACATTAATTACATTAACAAGGCTATGTACCCATCACCACTATCTTTTTCTTTCTTCTTTTTATTTTTATTACATTATTATTATTATTTTGAGACAGAGTCTTGCTCTGTCACTCAGGCTGGAGTGCAGTGGCACAGTCTCAGCTCACTGCAACCTCTGCCTCCCGGGTTCAAGATTGTCATGTCTCAGCTTCCCGAGTGGCTGGGATTACAGGCACGTGCCACCATGCCTGGCTAATTTTTGTATTTGTAGTAGAGACAGGGTTTTGCTATGTTGGCCAAGATGGTCTTGAACTCCTGGCTTCAAGTGATTTACCCGCCTCAGCCTCCTCCCAAATTGCTGGGATTACAGATGTGAGCCACCGCGCCTGGCCACCATTATTTTTTTTTATCATCCCCAACATAAATTCTAGCCATTAAACAATACTCTCCCTTCTGTCTTCTCCCTGTCTCCTGGTAAACTTTATTCTGTTCTGTGTCTCTATGAATTTGACTACTCTAGCTACCTCATGTAAGTGGAATCATACAATATTTGTTCTTCTGTGTCTGGTTTATTTCACTAAGCATAATGTTTTCAAGATCAATCCATGTTATGGCATATATCAAAATTCCATTCTTTTTAATTGGTCAATAGAATTCCACTGTATATATATACCACATTTGGGTTATCCATTCATCTGGTGATGAGCACTTGTATTGTTTCTACCTTTTGGCTACTGTGAATAATGCTGCTATAAACATTGGTATACAGATATCTGTTTGAGTCCCAACTCTCAGTTCTTTTGCTTATATACCTAGGAGTGGAATTGCTGGACCTTATGGTAATTGTATGTTTAACATTTTGAAGAACCGCCAAACTGTTTTCCAAGCAGCAGCACCAGTTTGCATTCCCACCAGCAATGTGCAAGGGATCCAGTTTCTGCACATTCTTGCTGACACCTGTTATTTCTCAATTTTTTGCTTTGCATTGTTTTTGTTTTTACGGCCATCCTAGGAGGTAGAAGGTGGTATCTCACTGTGCCTCTGATTTTCATTTCCCTGATGACTGATGATATTGAGCCTATTTTCATGTGCTTATTGGCCATTTATATATCTTCCTTGGAGAAATGTCTATTCAAGTTCCTTTGCCCACTTTTGAATTAGGTTGTTTGTTTTCTTGGTTGTTAACTTCTGTTGCTTTAAGCCAACAAGTTTGTGGTAATTTGTGACACCAGCCCTAGAAAACAAATGCGTTGCTCAAAATCCAGCCTCCTGGGCATCAGGACCCCACGGTCAGGCAATTTCTTCCAGAAGGCTGATTAGTCATACAGGTGACATCAGCACCGACTTTATTCACCTGCCAGTGGATGAATTCTTCAGCTCTTCCCTTCCAAGGCCTGAGACCTGCAAGCCAAGAGGGCTTGAACACCAGTCTCCTCTTCAGTGTGTGCATGCACAACTCTTTCGAGAGGTTTGGAAGTAAAAAGAAGGAGTGGGATGGAGCAGCAGTTGAAGAGAGGGTTATAAGATCCCCTCTGTCTTATAAGGAGGTGTTGCTTTGTTTGATTGTTTGTCTTGAAAGGATGCGAAGACCTGAGTATTTGTAGAGGCTGAGAGAAGAACCCAGGGGAGAGGGAGAGGGGACATGAAACATCACATCTGGATGCCAAGCACATCTTCTTTCTGTCTCACTAATCGGAGTCATAGGAGCTTAGCCCTGAAAGGGACCTTAGAGTTTAGCTCCTTCATTTTGCAGATAGAGAGAGAGCAGGCACAGAAGAGGACCTGCCCGGGGTACTTCCACAGCCAGCTGCTTGCTCCTGACATCCCATATGTCTAGGACTTCATAGTGTGCCCTCTGGAAAGACAACTATTTTTTAACTGCCTTTTTTCATGTCTCCACAAGTTGTAAAATAGCTCTTCTATTTCTTCTCTGTTCCTATGCCCTTACCCGTCTTCCCAGGACACAATGGCATATGAACTCTTTGTTCCTGCCAAATGCAGCCGAGGAAGTGGGAAGGGCCTTTGGGTTGAGCGGACCAGGAGACTATACTCTGCCGATGGGGATGCTGCCAGGCTCGGCAGGCCTCCACTTCCCCTCTGCCTGTTCCTCTGTCTCCCGGGGTAGGGAAATCCTGGGATCTTTATTCCCCAGCATTCCTTTCCATCATGGTTCTAAGTTAGATTTTGGCAGTAAGAGGCACTTGCACAAGCATCAGAAGCTGAAGGCGAGAGAAAGCCCTTCTCTGAATTGGCCTGGGCAGATGCGTGGTAGACGGTGGCTTTCAAACAAGCTCCTGCACGCTGTCTGCTTTCTGCTCTGGTGCTGCAGGCAATTGAGATGATCTCCATGTCTTCTCTGCAATCCTGGCACTTCCTGATTCTGTGGGGTCTGACAGTGACTTCCCTGATCTTCCCTAATCCAGCACTTCCGTCCATTATGAATGCCTCTAAATCCCTTGTATTAAAACCCTGTGTATTTGGAATATCTAGAGCAGCTTCCAGTATTATAACCAAACCCTGACTGACACACTGGCATAGATAAAGAAGCTACGTAAAATGATGTGTGGGGAAACATCCTGTTCAATCTTCCCGGCAGTGCTGAGGTTAGGCTGTCATTTTCCCAGTTTCATAGATTAGAAGCCTGAGGCTAAAGAGGTCAAGGTTGCCTGCCTCCCAAGTCATTCTCTTCTGCTAGATCATTCTACTCTGCTTCTCTTGATAGATAGGGAGAAGCAGGCATAAGAGGGAAAGAGAAAAGCAGCAGGGGAGGACATGACAGAGATGGACAAAGGAAGAGGCAAGGAGAGACTCATTTGAAGTAGAAAGGGAGAGAGAGAAACCCCAAGGGTTCTGGAAAGTTGGAGAAACTTCTCATAACCTCTACTCAGACGGTGCTTTACAAGGTTACCCTTGCTCTTGGGCAATAGCAATTAGCCAAGTAACCACCGTTCACAGCCCTTTGCCTGTTCTTTATTCTCAGGCTTTTGAGACTGCAGTGTGAACAGAAGACACAACAACCCACGGAGTGAAGAATTCTCTGGGCTGCCCCAGCAATGCAGAGCAGTGTTCCCCTGGAGGGTGGATGAACTCAGGCAGAGGGGCAGCCCCAGCCCTGGGCTCAGGGGGAATGGGAATCAGGTTTGCCCTTGCACCCTAGGGTAGCTGGTGAAGGCTGTCTTGGATAATCTTTGGCCTCTCCCTTCCAGACTCTTCTTTAAGCATCCCCATCCCACCTTGGTATCCTAGTCCCTCTGCTACTCCCGTGCTTGCCTTCCTGGGACAGTGATAGTTGCAGTTCCTGCTGACTTGGAGTGCCCCTCCGCTCTGTGTCCTGTGAGAAAGCGGGTAGGTTGATGAGGGAGGGCAGGGGTGGGAAGCTGGAACCCTCCTACGTGACACCCTGTTCATGGTCCCTCTATGTGGATAGGAAAGGCCAGGCCGGAGTGGGGGGGATTAAAGGCAGTACATGAGATCTGGTCCATATCCCACAATAGCCTGGACAGGGGCCTCAGAGTTCCTATAAGCCAATCCCTTTATTTTATTAACAAGGAAATCATGGCTCACAGAGGTGAGGGCAGGAGTCCAAGGCCATACCGTCTGCACACTGGCTCAGGGCCTAGCGCCCAGCCCAGCGCCCTTCCCTCACCTTCTCACTGCCTGGCAGCCCTGCACCTCCCCCAGCCCTGGCGCCCAGTGAGCCAGCACCTTGCATATGATTACAATTACCGTGAGTTTGGCCTGAGCCCAGCCGTACTGCGAGCACAACCAGGCCTGGTCACTGGCCAAGTTTCCATCTCAGTAGAAAAATGAAAAAGTTCAAGGGATGAATGTTAATCCCAAACACACGAGTAGGAAGGAGTGGGGTGAGGGGGAGAGGCCCAGCCAGGATCTCTTAGGGCAACATCAGTCCAGCAAGAGCTCCGGAGACCCACCCCAGGGGCAGAAGGCCTGTGGCTGGCCAAATTTAGGCTGCTTTGTGGTTATAAATGCTGCCGCCTCCAGGGCCCGAGATGGAATTCAGCTGGTGAGACTTGGCTGGTGGTCCCAGCCCTCCTCGGTTGGCTCCTGCCTTGTGTATTGTTCATGACCTTCGTGTTTCTGTCATTTACTTGAGCATCTCCATCTCCTGCCATGGGTAAGGAAACAGGCACAGAGACCAAGGGACTCGCCTGAGGTCAGATAGCCACTGAGGAGTGGAATGGGCTGAAACATAGGCCTCTGGGCAGCCAGGCTGTCAGACAGCCCCTCTCCGTCAGAGCTCCCCAGAGCAGCCTGGGCCTTCCTAGGATGTTCCTGCTCCCTTCTGCCTGCCACTCTGCTCAGCGTCCGAGGAGCTACCTGGCTCTATCTGCCCCACACCTTGCTGCATGGCCTTGGTGAGCCTCTGAATTCCACCCTGGCTGCTGACTTGTGCCCTTCTAATGCTGACATCTCACATCTTTGAGGCTTCCAGGCTGATATTTTTCCAGATCTTTCTCTCTAAGACTAAGATTCCTTTTTTTCTCCCAGACTTGAAACATTTCTGAGTAATACAACTCTCCCAGATTGCTCAACTCCCAGGAACTCCTATCTGCAAACTGTGCTTGGTTCTAGTTTCAAGAAGGGCAGCAGCATATTGGAATTTTTGATCAATGATATATGGGCAGTTACCCTAATATGTATTTCCCCCAGGTTAGATAGATATGAGGACAGCCACTGCTCCTCTGCCCTGGGGACAAAGGAGTTATCATTTTGCTGGAACTCTAAGAACACCGTGTGATATTCTTATGGAGAAAAGCAGCCATCAATTAAATATCAGCTGTCAAATGGGGAAGAGCTGTGGCCCCATAGGGAACAACGGACTTTTTGATTGCTGGTATCCCCAAGGGAATCCACTTCCTCAGAAAATGAGTTCTGTCTGAGATAAATGTGCTTATTTACACCAGCTTCTAGACTGGCTGAGGTTGGCCCAGGGCCTGCAGCCAGGTATCTGAGCAATGGAGAGAGCTCCAGAGTGCAGCTTCTTGCCGACTTGGGGATTTATAGGCTTCCTGACAGGCAGAGCAGCCTCAGTTTCGAGGCTAGAAGCACGGAGCCAGGGGGTTGGCCAAGGTTTTCTCAGAGGCTTTGCAAGAAGCTGAGCCCTTGTTGGAAATGCCTTTGAAGCCCAGGGGTGTCATCTTCCATCTCCTCTGGAGTCAGAGCCACAGCAGCAGGGCATTTTCACGGGGAGTTGGGCAGAGTGGGAGAAGGGCATGAAGGCAGCGGGTAGGGGAGCAGAACGTGGAAATAAAGCATTATTTCCAAACGGTCATCTCTCTCTTTTTTCTGCTTTCCAGAGGCCCAAATGATCACTTAGTGTTTAAGACAATCTGGTCTTTTAAAAAAAAATGAAGAAAGGAAAAGATGTTTTTCCAGGTCTAATTATAAGAGTCATAAGGCTGGAAAGATTTGGAGAAAACATCTATCTCTCGGTTCTGCCTCCACGAGGTACATACCTAAGCCAAGGGGGAGGTGTTTTTCTATGACTAACGGCTGGCGGACTCCTTGGGTCTCAGGGCACTCCCACCCTCAATCCATCCACAGTCCCATCGCTGGAGTTAAAGTCCACTTCTTCCTTTTAATCCTCATGGGAACTGGAAAGTGACCAAGAGACTGGAAGAGCCAGTGATTTGGGTCCTCCTGGAATGTTAGGGAAAGCAGGTTGGGGGTCTCTGTCTCTCACCCCAGGGCACCCAGTCTTTAAAACCTGTGCTGCCCCAAGAAAGGGCAAGTCTCAGAGCCAGGGCTGCCCAAAGGTCTTCTGTCCCCAGCAGGAGTGGACTGAATAGCGTGCCCCTGGGAGGTTTGTCTTCCTAAGCAGATCCAATCGGTCTTCTTGTTCTGATCAAGTAAAACAGAGTGGATATCCCTTGAGTTAGTGCTGGTGGGAGGAAGTTTGGGGATGGAGATAGAGTCTCATTCTCTCCCCGACCAGTCAAAACTACAAATCTCCAATTCCCTAAGGTGAGGTGGGGGTCGGGGAGGGAACAGGCAGGTGTCTGGCAGGAGTGGCTGGTCTCCAAGGGTCCCTCCAGCTCTGACTAGCTTTGTGCTCTAAGCCAGGCCCTGGTAGGACCCCTGTTCCCTTGCTGCAAGCCTCTCCTTGCTCCCACGGCTGTTCACAGCCCTGACTGCTCAAGATGACATTTTCTAAACACTGGAGACAGAGATAAGAAGCAGACGGGGAGGGAGAAAGCCCGAGAACTGGAGCTGAGCCCAGAGAGGAAAGTGGGCTCCTTGCTGAGAGCAGGCGGAGGCATGCAGACCCTGCCGCCAATGAACACGCAGGCAGGGACCTCTCACCACTGCTTTGACACAGTGCTGAGTCAGGGTCCAACGCCACCACTAGAGCCTGACCCCTTGGTCCAGCCGGTTGTTCACTGGTCAAAACACATGCTCCCTGAGCAGCCTCCTTGCAGGCACCACCCCACCCTCTGAGGACTCCTTCATTTATACCCAGAAAGGCAGAATGGGATGGAGTTTCATGAAGTGCTGTTCACTGCTATGCCCTGGTCCCTAGATGAGGTCTGACACGTGGCTTTGCGGCACTTGGTAAATATCTATAGAAAAAATAACTTGCTGTATTAGTCTTCCTGGAATGAGCTGGCATTTGAGCTGGGACCAGTTTCCTGGAGAAGGGATTTCAGAAAAAGCAACCAGGTATCCCTCAAAGCAAACACAGAGAGGCTTGATTAGGTACAGATGGCTTGCATGGGGGAATTTGGGTGAGCTGCGCTCTTAAACCTGTCTGGGTGTTTTCGGGGAAGCCATATAACAGTAACAACAACAATAAAACCAGCGCTACCTTTATGCAGAGAGGGAGGGGTTCTTCTGACAGGGCCTCCTGAGAGTGGTCTCAAGGTCACTTCCGGGCTTCCTTGGATCCCTGAAAAAGAACCAGACCAGCCTGGCCTGCGTCTCTGCATCCCAGGGCCCCCAGAAAAGTGAGGGCTGTTTGGGGGTCCTGGGTCACATCCTCATCTAACTCCTACCCCCTTGAACTCCCACCTCCAAAGGCAATCTAATAGCTCCTGCTGGGATCTCAAGCTCCAAGGGAGACCTTCATACCATGCACATTCTGGGACAATCTTTGGTTCTCCTCTCAGCCTGGACAAGCAGTGAAATACAGCATCCAGCCGCTGCCTGGCTCAGTCAGCCATGCTATCTTGGGACAGAAACCTTGAAAGGAATCCCAGCTCTAGCCAAGGAAAACATGAGTCAGGTCTGGCTAAGCCAGGTGGCTTCCCTCTCTCCACCTTCCATCCCCACACCCCCAACTCCACAGCCAATGAGCTGTTTGGGTAACCCCAAGACCCCACTCCCACACAGCCTACGGCCAGCAAAGCCATGCCGGCAGGATTCTAGAACCTTGGCCCGGCTTTGGGTTGCTGCCTTTGAAAGTGTAGCAGGTGTGGGGCTCTAGCTCCGGCCCTCCTCAAAGGAGACAGGAGCATTCCCTGTGTCCGTCCAGCCTTCCACCTACCCTGGCCTTCTCTGCACAGGGTTCCCTTTTGGGGCCCTGTGATTGTTCTCAAAGGCAGAGCCCACCCTGGCCAGGAGTGGCACAAGATTCTTATCCCACTTGTAATAGAAGACTTTTCCTGATTCCTCTTCCCAGCCTATCCAGGGGCTTCCGTTCTCCTGCAGGTCTCACCTCAGGCTGAAATGTTGATATTTCCTCGTGTCTGGGGACACTGCTGCTGGACTTTGTGGAAAAACCTTTCCTGCCTTTGTGTGGCTTCTGTTTTGTTTGTTTGTTTATGTATTTATGTATTTATTTATTTTGAAACAGAGTCTCACTCTGTCACCCAGGCTGGAGTGCAGTGGCGTGATCTCAGCTCACTGTAGCCTCCGCCTTTGGGTTGAAGCCATTCTCCTGCCTCAGCCTCCCGAGTAGCTTGGATTACAGGTACCCGCCACCACGCCCAGCTAATTTTTGTATTTATAGTAGAGATGGGGTTTCACCATGTAGGCCAGGCTGGTCTTGAACTCCTGACCTCAAGTGATCCACCCACCTCGGCCTGGGTGCTGGGATTACAGGCGTGAGCCACCGTGCCTGGCCAGGGCTTCTGTTTTAAAAGCTTCTGCACTCTGTCTTCTCCAGAGGAAGAGGTGCAGGGTCTCACACACAGGGACCTCAGAGTCCCTTGTTTTGTACACTGTAGAACAGCGTTGTCTAATAGAAATATACAGCAAGCCATAAATGAGTCACCCATGCAACCTAGTGTTTTCTAATTACTATATTTTGTAAGAAGTAAAAAAAAAAGTGAGATTCATTTTAATACTATATTTTATTTAATCCAATATATTTGTATTAACCCAAATGAATATTATCAAATCAATCATTTAATTCACATAAAAAATTACTAATGAGAAATTTCACATTGTTTTTCCATACTAAGTATATTGCTTCCTAGGGCTCCTGTAATTATCACAAACTGGGTGGCTTTAAACAACAGACATGTATTGTCCCGCAGTTCTGGAGGCCAAAAGTCAGAAATCACGGTGTCAACAGAGCCATGCTCCCTCTGAAGACTCCAGGGAATGTGAAAGCAAAGTAAAAACTTGGGAGCCCAGGCCGGGCATGGTGTCTCACGCCTGTAATCCCAACACTCTGGGAGGCCAAGGCAGGGGGATTGCTTGAGTTCAGGAGTTCATGACCAGCCTGGGGAACATAGCAAAACCCTGTCTCTACGAAAAATACAAAAATTAGCCAGGTGTGGTAGTATGCACCTGTGGTCCCAGTTACTCAGGAGGCTGAGGTGGGAGGATCACTTGAGCCCAGAAGGGCGACACTGCAGTGAGATGAGATTGCACCACTGCACTCTAGCCAGGGTGACAGAGTGAGACCCTGAAAAAAAAAAAAAAAAAAGCAAGAAAGCAAGCAAGCAAGCAAGAAAGAATGAACAAACTTGGGACCCCAATTCACTCTGCCAAAGAAAAGAAAAACTTGGGACCCCAATTCACCCTGCTAAAAGAAAAACATATTAAGCTGAAAGCTGAGTCATAGAAGAAGCTGCCTTTTTTTTTTTCCTGAGCAGATAGCTACAGATAAAAAGAAAAATATCTCCACAGTAGCTACTCTATGTTCACCTTATCTAATGGTGAGCTTGAGAGGAATACATAATTGACCATTCCCCTACCTACTCCTTTTCTCTTGCAACACATGGATTCAGTTATGTGACCTCTTTTCCCTTGAGCCTGCTTTTCTCCTTTAAATATTGAGGCCCTCAGAATCATCCTTGGAGAAAGGCACAGACCTGTCTCCTAGGCATGTGTCCTTAACCTTGGCAAAATAAACCTCTACATTGATTAATACCTGACTCAGATACTTTTTGGTTTACAGGAAGCACCCCTCCGTGCCTCCTCCCAGCTGGGGTTGGTGCTGGCAATCCCTGGCTTTCCTTGGCTTGTAGCTGCATCATTCCCACCTCTGCCTTCATCACCACATGGCCTTCCTCCTCTCGCGTGTGTCTCTGTGTCTTTACATGGACTTAGAGAACGGTCATTGGATTTATAACCAGCCAAACCCAGTAAAATCTTATCTAATTACATCTGCAAAGACCCTATTTCCAAATAAAGTCACATGCTGAAGTTCCAGGTGGACAAGAGTTTTAGAGGGACACTATTCGCCCAGTACAATGTTGGGGGCAGTGACCACCCACCCACCTGATATTTGGCTCCCAAGATCCTGTTCCTGGCAGCTGTTTTCTTTGTTGTCTTTGTTCTTTATTTTCATTCTGGCAGGCCTTGGGTAGGATCAAAGGTAAAAAGAAGCAGGTGAGATTAATTTTAATAATATTGTTTATTTGACCCAATATATCCACAATATTATTTCAATGTGCAATCAGTATGGAGAATTATTAATGAGATATTCTTCATTTTTTTCCCATCAAGTCTTCAGAATTTTACATGTGTTTCACATGTACACCACATGCCAGTTTAGACTGACCACATTTCAAGTGCTCGACAACCACATGGGGCCAGTGGCCACCATATTGGACAGCACAGCTCAGGAAGTTAAAAGAAAGGGGTGAGGCTTCTGACAAAGCCAAGGACCCCTCTGGGGAGGCCGATGGATCCCAAGGAACGGTATTCACCTGATGGCCTCACCCCCTCTAGGTTCTCTCCTGATTATATTTCATCCGTGAGAGGTGGTCTCATGGTGACGAAGGGAGGAATTCATGCAACATTAGCTCACACTGTATCAAACCAGAAGGATGATATGGTTTGGCTGTGTCCCCACCCAAATCTTATCTTTAATTGTAACTTCCACAATTCCCGTGTGTTGTGGGAGGAACCTGGTAGGAGGTGATTGAATTATGGGGGCGGTTCTTTCCTGCACTGTTCTCATGATAGTGAATGAATCTCACAAGATCTGATGGTTTTTAAAATGGGAGTTTCCCTGCACAAGCTCTCTTTGCCTGCTGCCATCCACATAAGATGTGACTTGCTCCTCCTTGCCTTCCACCATGATTGTGAGGCTTCCCCAGCCACGTGGAACTGTAAGTCCATTAAACCTCTTTCCTTTGTGAATTTCCTTTGTGAATACCCATTCTCGGGTATGTCTTTATCAGCAGTGTGAAAATGGACTAATACAGTGGCTTTGTTCATTCACAAGAAAAGTGGTGAGCAGCTGGCTGCTCTCTCGTCCCTACATGCAGTCCCTCCCTTTCCTGTAGGCACAATGCTTAAGGAGCCAGGCCTGGGCTTCTGGGCTCAGAACCAGAGCCTTTCCTTACTGAGTGCAAATGATTGAAAATCTCAGGCTACAAAAGTGGGAGGCATGCACCTCCCCAACAGAGACATGCCATTGCCAGTGGGGACACTGGAATCCCTTTCCCCAGGCAGTGTGGGATGGGTGTGGCCGTGTGCCTAGGACTGGCTCTTTTCTACTTCTCTGCTGCAGACCTGAACCCTTCTGACTGGCATCTTTTCCTTTAGATATGCAGGTCTCACTGGCCTGGGCCCCATTCTGTCTCTTTTTAGCATGGCTTGGCCTTTGTCTGCTTTGATTTCTATGTGTCAATTTTATGGTCAAACTCCCAAAAAGCAACCTCATTCCTCTAGGGAATGGGCTCCCTCAGTTTGCTTCCTTGAAATACCTGCGGTTCTTTATTCTCCTGAACCCTGCTCTACAACCTCTGTATTTTTCTGAGAAAAATCAGAAATAACCAGAACCCAGACCTGGAAGCTAGACCCCAGACATAGTTCATCCACCTCTCGGGCTCTGGGGCCTGCTCAGGATGTGCATGCTGGGGAGTGGAGCACCCTCTCCATGGGCTGGCCTGTCCTCAGGCCCCACGACAGACAGTGGTCCTGAGCCGGGACAGCAGGATGACAAAGGCTCACATTTGCACTCTGGAGCAAAAACATCACCGGATGGAAATTGAAGTAGAGAGAAAAAGAATGAGTATAGGGGATGAGGAATCTCTGATGTTAACTCAGGGGTACCATCAGTCCCCTAAAGCTGCAAATAACGTGAATCAATCCCTCTCTCTCTCTCTCTCTCACTCACACACACACACACACGCACACATACAAACTCACTCATCTTGAGAGCCTTCCAATTTTTTTCTGCAATGCACGGACCTCACAAAAAAATGACTCAGCCTTACATAAGAGACGGGAATTTGAGGGGGACCAGGAGTGTGATGACTCATTGCCTTGAAATTTCCAGTGGGATACACATGTTTTCTTAGATGATTTTTTAAACATTTATCTTTAATGATTGTCCAAAATAAATGGTTTGGGAGGCAGAATGGAGTGAGAATCCCACGTCAGGGCAGGAAAGAATAGTCATGATGAAGAGGAGGGGGCAGGAGGCTGAGGACAGGGCCCTTTCAGGTCAGGTCTCAGAATGTTCTGGTGAGAATCCAGAACTCTCCTCCCAGGACCTCAGGGCATTTCAGGAACTGTAATAATACAATCACTTCGTATAGCAAGAATCAGCCCCTGAGGTCTCCAGGAAGTACCTTGATTTGAAAGAGCTGTGACCAACCTCAGTGGCACCTCCAACTACCACGCTGCAGAAGTCTGTGAGGCCGTGGTCCTCAGCCCTTTGCACAGATTAAAACCCCAATCCCAGCCACACCCCAGACCAATCAATCAGGATCTCTGGAGATGGGGCCCAGGCACATATATATATATATATATTTTTTTTTTTTTTTAATTCCTCAGATGATTCCAATGTATAGCCAATGATGAGCAGCTGCTAGGCTGGAGGGACTGGGGCCATTTTATACCAGGTGAGTAATTTAAGGTGTTGATGTCACCCTCCTCCTTAGAGGACTATTAGCCAATCCCTTGAGTTTCAGATACAACCAGTTATCCCTCTCCAGGGAGCTTGAAATTTTTTTCTCCCTGTTCTGTTATTGGCAAAAAGCAAATCCCTGCAGGGAAGCCTGGTGTCTACACAGAGCTGACAAGGGGGCAGCTTGGGGAAGGTGGGCTAGGCTTTGGGAGCGAGTGGGCCCCTCCGAGGAGAAGGCCCTTGGATTCATCTATAGGAAGCCCAGAGTTCTCTGACACCAACCCAACTCTCCCACACCATGCCCTGCCTAGAGGCCCAAGGCCTCCAGCTGGATCGTACCAGTGATCCACTGTCAGGGCAGTCCAGCCTATGCCATCCATGGCTCCGCTGGCAACAGGATAAAGTCAAGGGCTTCATGCTGGCAATTAAGGTTATACCCAATCTTCCTTCAACCTTCCTCTCTCCCCAATGCACATGGACCCTGCCCCACCAGGTTGCCCCCCTCCCTGCCCCAAATGTCCAGCAGGTTCCTACTTTCAGACTTTAGTCACACCCAACATTGTCTGGTTTACCAATGTACAAAGGTCTTCACGCATCTCCTGTGGAATGCAAATCCCCCTGGCAAGAAAACCCTCCTGTCAGCCCATAGCTCGGGGGGATCTACTGGAGATTGCGTGGAGGTGCAGAGAACAGGTCCTGGGCCCCAAGGGGAGGTGAGAGAAGGAGGATGAAAGCATCCTGGACACAATTCATCCCCACGGCCTCAGCCTCACCCCCAGACTCCTGGAGCCTGGGCCTGACTTCTGTGTGTGGCCGCTTGATGCCTGGCACTACCTGTCCCATTACCTGCTGACCTCCACTGGCACGTTCTACCCTCCTCACCTTTGCGTGAGAACTTAGCCTCCCCTCCAAGAGCTGCCGAAACGGGGCTGGTAACTGGGCCATATCTGTCCACACTGTCACATACTGACTTTATGTCTGAAGGAAGGGGGTTTCATCTCCCTGAGCCTCCACTTCTTCCACTATAAAACAGAAAAACAGAATTGTAAAAGCACTAGCCGCAGAGATTCGTTGTGGGGATTCAGTGAGGCAGTGCAGGTGAAGAACACAGTCCTTTCAGGGAGGCTCTCTCATAAATGTCACCACCATCATGGTGCATGATTATGTATAGTCCTTGCAAGCTCACTGGATTCCACACTGGACTGTAAGTGCCAGGAGGGCAGGGACTTGCCTCCCTGTATGCTGGGTGCCCAGCATGTGTCTGGCACCCAGTAGGGCCTCCACAAATATTACTTGAATAAATGAATGAGGCAGAAGCTATTATGATTATTTTGTTATTGTTCTCATTATCATTGTCATGGTTCTTATTACTGTTTTTATTGCTATTTTTATGAGGTCCTTCGAATAATGCCACCGGGCTTGAGAGTATTGTGCTGTCTCCCTGCCCCTCTCCAAAAGCTGCATTGTCTCTCTGCATAGCCCCTGTTGGCTGTGAGCACCTTCGCTCCTCCTCTGATTTCTTTGCAACCCTCCTCTTTGGGACTGCTGCTGTCCCCTGCCTCTCACTCTGCAGCTGTGAACCGGAGACACCTGCACATCCCTGCAACTCCCTGCAGCTAAACGAGCAGCTTCTCAAGGAACCCTGTGTGCACAAGGTCAGCCCCATGGGCGGGGAGCCCCTCTAGGTGACTCAAAAGCCTTCCTCGAGCACCCACTGCCAGGCAGCCTTTTCACCTGTGACTGAGGGATTGCTGCAGTGGGAAGCTGGGGAAAGTTCTGTGCCTGCCTCAGGTCAATCTCCCCTGGAAATGCATGGAGTGGGTGCCCAGACCAGCCACACACCTCCAGTTCTTGACCTTTTCATTTCAGACCTTGTATCTTACCTGCTCCCCTCCCTTTTCTCTCCATCTCTCTAAGGTGGGTCCCTTGTTAGGGAGCAGTCAATACCTCCCTGCTGCAGCTCCAGGGTTGATGGGAAGTTAGTGGTTCCTGAGCCTCTGCCTCCAGGAGCTACAGCTTGAATACCCTCACCAGCCTCTCTCTGCAGTGTCCTGACCTTGGGGAAAGGCTGGGACTAGGGCTGAGGGTGGGAGTAGGAGGGTAGGGAAGGAGGTAGGTTGCAGCACTTGTGACCGTGCTGTGTCCTGTTTGGCACCTAGGAAAACCATCTCAGGCAATGTAGGCACTAAAATGGCATAGAGTTGGAACAATCTGCTTCACACACCTCTGTTCTGAAGAAAATTGGAGCTGGACACGGTGGCTCACCCTGTAATCCCAGCACTTTGGGAGGCCGAGGTGGGTGTATCACTTGAGGTCAGGAGTTCAAGACCAGCCTGGCCAACATGGTGAAACTACATCTCTACTGAAAATACAAAAAATTAGCTGGGCATGGTGGTGGGTGCCTTTAGTCCCAGCTACTCCGGAGGCTGAGGCAGGAGAATTGGTTGAACCCAAGAGGCGGAGGTTGCAGTTAGCTGAGATCATGCCACTGCACTCCAGCCTGGGCAACAGAGCCAGACTCTGTCTCAAAAATAAATAAATAGAATTGGAAAGGTGAGCCTGCACTCCAGGCTGCCTCTGCACTGCCTAAGCATGACAGTGCCAGGTGACCTATTAGATGGAAATCTAAGAATATAGCCCCTGTCCCCCATTTCAGGAGCCAGGCTTCAAAAACGGTGGTAAGGAAAAGTCTGGAAGAAGACTACAAGTCTTCCTTGTTGATTTTCTCTCAAAAGAGTCACAGTAGGTCCCAAATATTCCCAACCTCTTCTTTATTTGTGTAGCAGTAAAAATGCAACCTGTCACTCAGACTTTAAGCCTTCCTTGACCTAATTAGTATTTTCTCCTGTGTTACTCTATACTGCAGGGCTACCACTGATTAGACCAACTGAAGGATGAGGGTGGCCTCATTAATCCAACACTCTAGTTAACTCTCATATCTATGTCAACAATTTTCAAAGGATTATTATAAAGCAAGGACCATCTTTGATAAAAGTGATCAAAGATTTCTAGGATCTTAGGGCAATGTTTCTTAAAGTCTATTCCATGACTCTCGAGCTTTGTGAGATGTTAATTGGTGTTTTGTATACATTAAAACTAATAAGTTTGGGAAATATTGGATTTTAAAAGTGAATATATTTAACTTTGGGAGGCAAAAACAGGCAGATCACTTGAGGCCAGGAGTTCGAGACCAGCTTAGCCAACATGGCAAAACCCCGTCTCTTTTAAAAACACAAAAATTGGCCGGGCAAGTGGCTCACGCCTATAATCCCAGCACTTTGGGAGGCTGAAGCAGGTGAATCACATGAGGTCAGGAGTTCAAGACCAGCCTGGGAAACGTAGTGAAACCCTGCCTCTACTAAAAATACAAAAATTAGCTGGGTGTAGTAGTGCATGCCTGTAATCCCAGCTACTCAGGAGGCTGAGACAGAAGAATCGCTTGAATCCAAGAGGCAGATGTTGCAGTGAGCCAAGATTGCACCACTGCACTCCAGCCTGAGCAACAGAACGAGACTCTGTCTCAAAAACAAAAATTAGCTGCGTGTGGTGGCGCGTGCCTGTAACCCCAGCTACTCAGGAGGCTGAGATGGGAGAACTGGTTGAACCGGAGGTGGAGGTTGCAGTAAGCTGAGATCGCACCATTGTACTCCAGCCTGGGTGACAGAGTGAGACTCTGTCTCAAAAAAAAAAAAAAAAGAATATGTTTATACATGATTCTGAGACTTCACTAAATGCATTAATGGTGGGTAAAGTGTTTTCCAAACTTCCTTGACCACTCAACACTTTTTTAGGGGAGGATACCACGTGACTGGTGTTTGTGCCAGACTTTGGGGAATTCCACCTTTGTCAGGCTCAACACAACAAGGGTTTTCATTGCTCACTGTCTTGTTACATGAGTTGTAGGATGTTACACAGAAATGCCTGAAAAGCAAGGAGCAGCTATCAGAATGTTTGGTGACACAGCTCCTCCTGCCATGGTTCCTTCGGCATGGACTTCACATTCAGCAGATCCATGAGGTGTTCCCTTTCGGATGAGCTCCAAGGTCTTAAGAGAGCATCTCTAGTCTGCGTGAGTCCATCTGAACGACGGTCCTGAGCAAGAACCACCTATAACCATCTGCTCAAAATAACTCAGGGGAAGTCAAAGCTTTCTATGTGGAAGGTGACTGAAACCACACACACAGACCACTGCAGCATTCCTGACATTATGGAACTTGGAAATGATTCCAAGCACGGCCATAGCTTGAGTAACATGTTTTGCTATGACAAGAACTTGGAGTGTAATCCTTCCCCCCTCAAGAATGTGACATCACACCTTATCAGATCCTACAGGTGAGCTACTGACCTCAACCACTGAACTTCAAACTATGTAAAAACCTAAGGGTTTGACAGACACTTTGAGAGCTTGGGCTGTGGCAAGCTACGCTCTGTCAGCCTCTCTTCGACAGGGCCCCACCCTGCTAGCCTTTGAACTTGGAAGCATCGCCCACAAACACCAGTGCCACCCTCTAGCGTTGAGGGACCATATATGTCTTTGTGAATCTCCGTTGCGCTGGACAGCTTCTCTCCCAAGAGCTGCTCTTATAAAAGAGACACACCACATTTTAATGAGACTTCGCTCTCCACAGAGGCCTGCTTCCATCCTAATTGAGCAAGTAGACTTTAGTAACTTTGGAACTCACTCACCCTGTGACTAATACACCCTGTCTACCCAGCGCATTCCCTGTGAGATTTGTTCATGTTGTTCTCCCCCTCCTTAAGCATTGTGAACCTAGGAAAAATATCATCTTTGTAGGGCAATAAACCATGTGATTTGTGAAATCATACTTTGAGCATCTCCTAATTTTAACCATACACGATGCCTGAGAACTGGGAAATGAAGAAAGGAGGAATTGGATCTAAAAATGTGTTTAACAAAGTATAAATGCCATAGATATCCAACAACAGGGTGCCTGGACAGATAAACAGAGGCAGGCTACCTCTTCCAAATGTCATAGACTACACAATACATATAAAGAGGGTCATGGGATTATATGAGGTAAAAAGAGGCCATAATGCAGAAGGAGGAGAATCGCTGGTTTACAAGATGGTGCAGAGTCTCCCATAGAGAGCATCTGTTTGGCCCAGTACTAGGAGGCCTCTTTGGTGTGAAATGTGAAGCCCCCAGGGAATGGCCCTGATGGGCTAAAATGTGAAGAAGGGGGATGGCTACTGAATTAAAAGAAGTAGCGGGAATTTGAGAGACTGGGGGCTGGCAGCTGGAGGAGACAGGAGCTGCCCAGTAGGACATCCAGGCATCGAGCAAGTGTCTGTGAAGGAGCATTCACGGAGGATTCCTCACGCCGGAGTCTTGGAGGTGCAGGACGTTGTGTTTTAGTCATTTGCTCTATTATCACATAAAGTCATGCCCCTCTTGACCTTCATGCCTTTAGTAAGTGACCAGGGCAGAATCTCCTAGCGAGGGAGAGCTGAACTGGGGGTGGCCCCCAGCCCCACCTCATGGAAATCCTCAGAGCAGCCTGGAGGGCTAACATACCTGGATGTCAGGCAGGGCCAGCAGGAAACAGCACCACTCAGAGTGGATGAGTGAGCAGAGTTACGGAGGGACCATTTTACAAAGGTATGGGTGGGCTTGGGGGAAACCAGATGCAGTGCAGTCCTCAGAGGCGGGAAAGCTCAGCACCGTTAACTCCACCTGGCTGGGGGCAGGTGGGGAAAGAGAGAAAGTGGTAGGGGCAAGGGAGCTGGGATGCTGCCTGACAAAGCTGTGACCTTCTGTCATAGGACACAGCCGGTCCTCAGTGACCCCACAAGGAGGAAGGAGGGAGGTGATGTTATGGGGCTGAATTGTTCCCCCAAAACGCATATGTGGAAGCCGTAACCCCCAGTACTTTACAATGTGACCGTGTTTGAAAATGGAGCTTAGACAGAAATGAATAAGTTAAAAATTGAGGCCCTCATCCAATCTGACTGGTGTCATTGGAAGAAGAGGTAATCCAGACATACTAAGAGACGCCAGGGTCACACACACAGAGAGGAGAGACTGTGTGAGGACACAGGGAGAAGGCGGAACCGAAAGGAATCCATTTCTGTTGTTTAAGGCCCTGAGCCTGCGGTACACTGTGATGGCAGCCCTAGCGAGCAGATACAATGAATCCCCAAACCTCCTTCCTTCCTCCTTATTGCCTCTGGCTGGGGCTCCCTACTGGCCAAACCCCACCAAGGCCAGAGGGCAGGGGTGTGAGTGGGTACAGTCAAGACAGGCCAGCCTCCCAGGTCCAGAGCAGGGTGACGAAGGTGGAGAGTAGGCCCAGAGCAGCAGACAGGGGTGTCTGCACACCTGGGAGGAGTGTGGAGTCGAGGTAATGTATCTTCAGATGGATGACCCAGGCTCCTGACAACACCAGGTTCACAAATAGGACACAGAACAGCATGGTGAAGGCAGGCCAACATCTGGACCAAGATTGGGAGAAAAGGGAAACAATGACAATGGTTGGTAGGACTGCAGCTGATTTGTTTTCCCCAAGCTTTTATTTTATTTATTTTTTTTTTCCGATATGGTTATGTTGTTTTAGACTAAAAAGAGCCAATCCAGAGACAGACTTTTCAGACGAAACAGCTTAATCTAGCTTGAGGGCAGGGAGGCTGTTGGGGCAGAAGGGTGGTGGACAGGGGCAGGCAGCACCCTTGAATTGCTTAAGCTCCATCAGAGAAGAGATATGCGTGTCTCCTGTGCCCTTCGCCCCTGGGTTCTCTCATGATAAAGGATAGACCAAGAGCGTGACCTTCTGGGTATGATGGGTGCTTCCCCCAGCCCCGGATTCCGTCTCAACATGGGTCCAGGCACCCAAGGCACAGCTCTGAGAGGAACAAAAGCTAGGGGAGCTGTCCTAAGTATCCCTCACCCCTTGCTTCTTCCCCAGAGTCCTGGGGAGACATCATTTGTGACATCCGTTGCCTGGTGTTCTTGCCTTAGGTTCACAGGCATGTGAGTTTCCTCTCTACTGGATGAGACAGGTGGGGCTGTGGGCTGCCTGCCCCAGCCCTTCTCCCTCTCCATCTCTGTGGCTGGAGCCCTTGCTCCGGTGCCCCAGGACTGTCCACCAGCCCATCCTCCCTGTCGGCCCCTCCCTGCTCAGCCCCTGGCCCTCCACACCTTGGTTTTGCAGACTAGGAGGTGCTGCCTGTTCTCCTCTGTTCTCATGGGGACCGCAGGCAGGACCACATGGGGGGGTTCTAAAGACATACCCATCCCCCTTTCACAGGGTTGCTATGGGGACACATGCTCAGCTGCCCCCAAACCTTCTTAACCTCTGGAAATTGCTCAAATGGAAACATTAACACATGACCACCCTCCTCACAAAGCCCATATGAGGGCGGAATGAGAGTCAGGACGGGGCTCTGAGCACAAGACATGCAGGTGTGTCTGACAGATGGGGTGGAGGCAGATAAACCTCAAAGCAACCAGGTCACCAAGTCCTGGGAGACAGCCCAGCTTTGTGATACCCACATAGTAGCTCACAACCATGCGCCAGATCCGAATGGGCTCCTGTGCCACCTTCTTTAACACTCCTGGCCACTCCATGAGGGACGCTGTGATCTCCACATTGTACAGACAAGAAGCCGAGTTGCAGAGTGGTCACATAAAGCCCAGGGACATGCAGATAGTCATGGTGCAGCCAGGATTTGAACCTAGGCAGATTCCAGAGGCTGCTGTCTGAGTTGCTGGTCTGAGTTTCCTTCCAGCTAAAGGTAGCAGGGAAAGAACTTACCACCTATAGGAAAACAAGATCTATTTTCATAAGCAACAAGAAGCCCTCATGAGGACGACAGGACTGGTTGTGTGAAGTCCAAAAGAGCTCCCTGCCTTCTCCTGGCTTAGGTCCACCTCTGTCTGCAAGCTGATGAGTCTGGCCCTGAAGCGAGCAGATCTTTGTTACCCCACTGGGGCTTAGCTGGACTCGGAGCTCCTGCAGCCCTGACCTCCCCAGGGCATCTGCGACTCCCAGATTCAGCCTAGGACTTACAGAGCTCCCTAGAAGGAATTAATTGTGGACAGCAGTGGGGACGGTCCATTTTCAGTCTTCCTAATCTTCTCTGGGAGCTGTTTGACTTGAATTCTTTGACCTGCAGGGTTTTAACAGAAGCCTACTTGTTTAGGATGTGTTAATCAAATAAGGGATGCAAGCTGTGAGTCCTCTTGGGCAGAAATGGACTTTTTCTGACCACTGCTGCACTCCTCCCACTCAGCATCTCAGAAGCGGACATGGGACCAAGCATCTCAGTGGTCTCAGCTGTCTGGCTTGGAGGTGGGGGGGAGAGGGAGAAGGTATAGCCCTTTAATCTTCCTCTTTTTGACACTAGAAAGTATCCCACATTAATCAGTCCCACTTTAATCAGCTCCTTCCTCAGGCAAAAGCTGAGCTGGGAAAGTCCCAGATGGGGCAGTGTCCCCATCATTCATTATTACTAAGCCAGAGATATCCAGCAGGGATCAGTGGAGTTTTCAGTCCTCATCTTATATCCAGAGAGCACAAGACATTCCAAGGCAAAACTAGATAGTGGATACTTAATAATTCATCGATGTTGTCCAACACAAGCTTGCATGTAACATATCTCATAATACCAAGTAACTCATAAAACAAGCAGTGAGAGACATTTATCGGACAAACACTTCCTCAGATCACTTCATCTGCCTGAGAGAACAGACCTGCCTTAATGGGCCTTATCCAGCAAAACAGGCTGTGTGTTGGGAGGGCAAAATGGCTGTTACATGAGCCCACCCATCTTGCCATCAAAGGGATGTGTTTGCACCCTGAGTGGTGGCAGGGACAGCTTGCTATGTGAAAGCTATAAGACAATGACACCTCAGAGACCAAGCCACCCAGCTATGGGATCGTCTAATGTGGGAGAGAGAACATACTTTTCCTGCCCCTTTTTCAGTGAGGCAAGAAGCAGTAGGGATGTTTTTAACTGCCATTAACAGAAAACCCAACTCAAAGGGGCTTAACCAATAAGAAATTTATTATCTCCTATAACAAGAAACCGCAAGGTAGGCTAGCTCCAGAAAAGGTTAATTTAGCAGCTCAATGGCATCATCAAGGACCCAGATGCTATCCTCAGTGCTGCTGTCAGCTTCAGGCTGGCAGCTGGATGCCTATAGTGGTTCCATGCACAATATCCAGAGCGTCTCGGGAGAATGAAATGAGAAACCTTCCCAAAGTACCCCTTATAGACTTCTTCTTGAATCTCACTGGCCAGGATTGGGTCACAAGCCCATGCCTAAGCCAATCACAGGTAAGAGAAGTGGAACGGCTCTCATTGGCTTGAACCAATCGGGATCCACCTTCAGGGGCTAGAGATGGCCGCAGCTGGGCTAAAGCCCGAGGCTGGCTGGGAGAAGGTGGAAGCCCGAATAAAATCAGTCTCTGTTAGTGAGGAAGAAGGTAAACTCCAGCTGAGAAGACCAACCCCAGGAGCTAACAGATAGCAGGAACTCAATACATAGAGTTATTTTCTTTAAGTGACTTGCCAAAGGGCACGGAGCTATAAGTGGCAGAACCAGAACTCAAATCCAGAAAGAGAACAAGGATGCTAAAGATAAACTGGGCTTAGTTCACAGCTGCTCCCATGACAGCCCCCATGGTGGAGGGGCCTCTTCCTCTGGGAGTCCGGCTGCTTTGTCATCCTGAAAGTGAAGGGCACAGCAATGCTTTCTGAGGTAGGGAACCCCTCCTCCACCATGGCCCCAGGAATCCCTCCTCTGCCAACATCCAGCCAGCCCAGCTATCACATCACAGCTGCATTTTTCTGCTCTTCTCTACAAAATAACTCCAAGGAGGTTGACAGTTTTTCCTCTGTCCGCATTTGATCTATAGCTGCAATTACAAGCTTTCCTTCACAATGCCTGCATGCCAACAGATGTCTTTTGCAAGTCAGCAGTGCTGCCATCACAGCTGCTGGCTCAAACTCCCAGCATGTGTGCTACTGAAGACCTTTCCCTCCACATTCTGAGGGATGCCAGGCTCTGCCCCCACCCCCTCCCACACTAGCTGGGTCTGAGCTGCCTGGGATATATCAGAGTTGGGTGAGAGGTTAATGATCTATTTCAACAGAGACCCCAAAAGACAGGAGAGACTACTCCCTCCACCCAAAACCCACCTGGGATGGCTCAGAAAGCAAGGTCTGCAAACACGGGGGATAGGGGTGGGCTACCTGCCCAGAGCTTCCTCCCAAATGAAATCTTTACCATATGTTTCAGTGGGAATCCCATCCTTAAGAACAGACAAACTTGTGGGCCATGTTTGATTAGTTCTCCAACTTCATTTCTGCCCTTTCTTGCTACCTCTTCCTAAAATGGCCACTCTGGAGTCAGTATTTCTGGGTTCAAGTCTTCACTCTGCTCTTGAACCAGTTCTTTACCTCTCTGTGTCCCAAATTCCTTTTGTAACATGGAAATAGTATTTCAGGTTGCTACCGCAGAGTACCATCGACTGGGTGGTTTACACAACAAGCATTTATTTCTCACAGTTCTGGAGGGTAGAAGTTCAAGATCGGGGTGTTTCATGCATGGGCAGGTTCTGATGAGGGCCTCTTCCAGGTTGCAGACTGCCAACTTCTCTGTGTCCTCACACAGTGGAAAAAGAACTAGCTAGATCTCTGGCCTCCTTTTATAAGGGCACTAACCCCATTCACAAGGGCTCCACCTTCATGACCCAATCACCTCCCAAAGGCCCCACCTCCCAATACCATCACATTGGGGGTTAGGGTTTCAACATGAATTTTCAGGAACAGAAACACTCAGTTCATAATAGATAGTATCTACCCCATAGAGCTATTTTGAGTGTTAAATAAGATTCAATTTAAGTCCTTAGTTTAGTGTCTGGCATAAAATGTGTACTCTCCCTATGTTGGTTTTTATTACTACTATCTGAGTTCCTTTTTAAATCTGGAGTAACTGCTCATTACCACTTATGAGCATCTCACAGAGCAACCTGGACACTCTACAGGTTGTCTCCACAGTGATCCTCACAATCAACAGGAAGATAACATCCGCATCCCCTGGGATGAGCAAACGCAGGCTGCAGGAGCTAGGAACCTGTCCAGGGTCTCACTGCTAGGTATCAGGAAAGTGGAAATTGCAACCCAGATCTGAGTCAAGAACCCAACCTTTTTCGCTATGCCAACTGCTTGCAAATTCATTTTATGTGAGTCATTTTTTTGAGGAATTTGTGGGAATCGGGAATACTCTGTGGTGTGGGAAGGGGGCATCACCAAGTAGGACACAATGCCAGGATTCCAGAGGTCACCAGGCATCCTGGGCCTTCTCTAAGGAAAGAAGCTGGGGTCTGCAGAACCCTCCCAACCTCCTGCATCTGTGACGTATGTTGTCTGCTACCTGATTCTCCATCAAGATTTGGGGGAACCTGTTAAAGGAGAATAGCCTTCAAAGTCACCGCATGGAAGCAAGCCAGGCCCATTAGGGCAGGGAGTGCTGCTGTGGCCTTCTGCAGGAAAAAATGTCTCTCTGTACCTTCTCACTGTCTTCCTGGGCCAATTCAGACATCCACTGGGTCACTGCACTAGTGGGTGGGGTCACCGTGCCTGTTTAAAAACCCCAGTGCACATGGGCATGGCCCCTTTCCGGCTCTGCTAGGGCAGTGCTGAGCCTGGGGCTGGCTCCCCAGCCCTCATCCACTTTGCAGAGTGCAGGGAGGAAAAGCCCAGGGGCTGCTCTCCCTTACAGCAGGTGCTTCTCTGTCGATGTTCCTCCCCCACCTGTTTCCAAGTAGCCCGAGACATGTCTTTCTCGCAACTTCTTCTTCCCCTGCTGCAAGCCCACTCCCGTTCAGACAGCGTGAACCTGAGTCTGTTTCCTGGCAGGCCACCTGGGCCACGAAGGCCCACACATCGAGGCACCTGCTGCTTCTTGGTGCTGGCCTTTGCTCACCTAAGACTCAGGTGTGGCCATAGGAGAAAGAGGTTCTTTGGCGCAAGGCTATGGGGCCTGACAAGCTGAGGAGAAAGGTGGCCACAGCATTGCTTCCTAGGTTGGCGCAGGGGGTCAAAGTCCCAGCTGGCAACAATGTATCCTATTACTTTGCTTTACTTTTTTGTGATGGATTGAGGGGTTAGGAAAGATTTGAGTACTTCTGGGTCCTCTGATGGAATATGCATCTAAAGCCATCTCCATATCACCATGACACCTGGAGTGGACAGTGGCAGCTACTGAAAAAAGAAAAGAAATTTTAAAAGAAAAGAAAGAAAGAAACAGGAGGGTGAGTGGTGTCCTTGAGCCTTTGGAGATAAAAAGGTTGTGTCTTTGGCCCTTGGGAGTGTGCAGTTGAAAGACCCACTTCCCTGGCATGTGGCCGCTGACCCTAAAAGCATTTAATTTTGTAAGGGTGACAAGTCCAAGAAAGATAAGAAGCTGGAGGCTGGAGGGCAGATTATGGGGAGGAGGAGCACAGAGCAGGAGAGACAGCTATGTCTTGTGCCCCATGGAGCTAGCAAAGCACCTAGACTCAGATCCAATCCTTTCATGTTCTGTAGACAAGTCTAGTGATCCCAGGGTGGCAGCGAAGGGCTAGAAGCAGCTCCTGACAAACTGCCCATGTGTCCCACAGCAGACCAGAGCCTGGTTTCAGGCCTCGGTCTTTAGGGTGAGGATGTGATAGCCAAGGCCAAAGTCCAGCTGGCCGGGGGGGAATGTGGGCTGGGTCCTCGGGAGGGAGGTTGTGGCTGGGGCTGCAAATTTGAAAGCACACATTGAACATACAGTAATGGGTGACTCTGTGTGGGGATGGAGTGGGGGTGAATGGGATCTGAGCAGAGAGAGGTGGGGAGGGCTGGCCTCTGGGAACACCGCGTTCTCAGGAAACAGCAGTTCCTGTTGTAAACCCTGGCTCCTCGCCTGTGACAAACTTCCTGATTCTGAACTGTACAATGGCCCTCAGTGCTGGCACCTTCCTGGGAGGAGCAGGAAGTGGGGGTGGTGGGGGGACCTCACCTTAGTGAAGACCTACTGTGTGCTGTCATTGTGCCTCATGACATTTACCAACTCCTTCGGAAGCAGGTGCTGCTGTTCCCACTGTGCAGATGTGTGAGGCTGATTCCTACCTCGTAGCTCCTCAGAGTCAGGGCTACACCTTGGAGGGGTCAGCTTGTTTTTTTTTTTTTTTTTGAGACGGAGTTTCGCTCTTGTCGCCCAGGCTGGAGTGCAATGGAGCGATCTTGGCTCACTGCAACCTCCGCCTCCTGGGTTCCAGAGATTCTCCTGCCTCAGCCTCCCAAGTAGCTGGAATTACAGGTGCCCGCCACCATGCCCAGCTGATTTTTGTATTTTTAGTAGAGATGGAGTTTCGCCATGTTGGCCAGGCTGGTCTCGAATTCCTGACCTCAGGTGATCCACCTGCCTTGGCCTCCCGAAGTGCTGGGATTACACGTGTGAGCCACTGCTCCCGGCCCAGCTTGCTTTCTGAGGCAGCCTAAGCCCCAAGCTGGGATTGCAGAGACCTACATTCTTGTTCCGGTTGAGTCACTAACTACCTAGATGTGCTAGGGCAGGGCCTGTCACTTCTTTGGGACTCAGATTCCTTGCCTGTAAAGAAGGTTGGCTCTCAGAGCCCCCTTGCAGTTTTAAGGTTCTAGAATTCCACTTTTGGGACCAGCTGGTGCCCCATGAACAGCTTGTTGTGGTTCCTACATTAGTTTAGATTGGGATGTCCTACAAGTCCCTGTGGTGAGAAAGGGCAGTCTTCCTCCCGCAGCGAGTCAGAGCCTACCTTGGCAGAGGCGTCGGCCTTCCTCATGGGCTGAATCTCCCTCTGCCTCTGAATTATGTTCAACTCGACAAATATTGACTGGGCCGATCGGCATGCCTGGCTCTGTGCTGAGTGTCATTGAACTCGAGGAACTTCCCTCCAGGAATTCTGAGTCTAGTAGAACAGACAGGCAATGAAACCTTACTGAGAGAAGCGCAGGGCTGGGCATGATGGCTCACGCCTGTAATCCCAACACTTTGAGATGCTGAGGCGGGAGGATTGCTCGAGGCCAGGAGTTCAAGAGAGAAGGGCAAGAGACAAGGTCCATGAAGGGAAAGAGTCACTCCATCAGGGAGGTCAGGGATGGTTTCATAGAGGAGATGGTTCCTAGGTTGGATTTTGAAGAATGAATAAGAGTTCAACAGATTGACAAGGCACGTAAACTTCTCTAGGCAGAGGAAATAGAATATGCAAAGGCACGTCGTTATGAAACAGCATAGTACAGGGGAAAACTGCAAGGGTCTGAACTGAAATGAAGACAAGAGGAGCACCAGGGATGAGGCGGAGCGGCACGTGGGAGCAAAGCACACAGGTGTCCCTGACCACAGGCCTCCTTCCTAGCGCTCTCCTGATGGGATAGTTAGTGGTCCCTCAGCCCACCCAACCCCACTTAAAACAGCTTCCAGGTTCCAAACAGCAGCTCTCCTTCTGTCTTGGAGGCCCAGAGTTCTGTTTCCCATAATAAGAAGCAGGAAACTGAGGACCTGGGAGAGATGAAGGGACCCACCCCAGGATCTGCCAGTGCAGCCCCTTGGCTCATCTGTCCTGTGGCTCATCTCCATCTGTCTTCCCTTTAGACCCAGGCTCTCAACAGGGGGCACCTTTGACAAAGTCTTGAGAGGATTTTGGTTTTCATGATGGGGTGCTACTGGCATCTAATGGGTAGAAGCTGGGGATTCTGCTTCCTGAAATGCACAGGACAGCCCTCAAAACAAAGAAGCCTCTAGCCCAAAATGTCACCAGTGCCAAGGTTGAGAAGCCCTGCTGTAGACAGGGGTGTCAGGGGTGTCGGGGTGGTCCTGCCCACAGAGGCCAGGAGGAGCCCAGATGCCTGAGCGGGGCTCCCCGGAAGGTTCTCTACTGATGAGAGTAATTCTGATAATAGCAATAGTTATAGTCCATGTGCCCATGTCACCAATGAGGCTTAGAGAGGCTGTGAACTACCCAAGGTCCCTCACAGGCAGGAGCAGGGCCAGACCTGAGCCCCCCGTTTCTGGCCTCCTAGGCCAGGCTCCCTGTGTGCCTCCTGGACAGTGTCCCCGCAGACTCCTGAGTCCTCACTGAAGGTCAGAGCCTGCCCGACTTTGAGGAGGCCTTCTCTCCCCTTTCCAGCGTCCCCAACTCCAGGCAGCCCATGGGCTAGGGGATTTTCTTCGTCTTTGGAACTTAGCACATGTTCTGAGTCTCTGACACTGTGGCCCAGCAAGGCATCTGCCAGGAGCAGCTCCCAAGCCCACCCTCGTCCAGCCTCACTCAGGGCGTGTGGCGACTTGTTCTGTCTCCAGGACATTGTTTGTGCCCCACTGTGGCTCCAATTTGATTTGTTTGTAGACCAGATGAGGCCTGCATTTCCTGTCGCTTTAACCCTCACCCCAGCTCTCCCAATTCACTCATCTGCTGTCCGGAGAGTCCCCTCCCTTCTTCCCTCCTACTCTTTCCTTGCCCCTGCTCCCTGCCTGTGCCCATGTCTTGCCCCTCCCTCTGCACCCTGAAGCCCTGCTCAGCTGACCTGCCTGCCTCAGACCCCCAGGGCCCCTTTGCCTGGCTGGCCTCCCCCAACTCCTAAGCCCAGGACTCCAGGGCACTGATCCCAGAGCCCCAGCAGCGCCCAGCCCCGAGTTTGGCAGCATCTTCTGAGTGAAGGACTTGCTGGCTGTAACGGAAACCCTCCAGCAGAGCAGTCCATGTCCAGTTGGAGCACAGGCCCACAAGCTGGGCTGTCTGGGTTGGAATCCAGCTGCTCCCCTTCCTGCCCTGGGACCTGGGGCAAATTCCTTCACCTCTCTGTGCCCAGTTCCCCATCTATAAAACATAGGTGGCAATAGCAGGGTTGTGGTGGGATTCCAGCTGCAAAGTCCTTTGAGCAGTGCCAAGCACAAGAAAAGAATGTGTTGCTATTATTATTATTATTATTATTATTAATACATGCCTTTGTGCTCACTTTTGAAGTCTGAGCACTAGAGTCCTGATTTTTGGCCACCTAGGGGTCCATGCAGGGGTGAAGACCACGCCCTCTCCTGGCTGGATCCCAGGTGAGCATCAATGAACTCCTCCGCCCAAGGTGCATCCAGTGCTGACTGGATGAGAGAAGGAAGGGGGACAGTTTTGATGGCAGAAGCCATTCTATTCCTCCTCTTAGCACATGCACCGCTCCGAGGAAGATCCAAGCAGCTCTTTGCTCCTGGACACGTAGCTCTAGGAAGGGTGAAAACCTGGCCCTGATATTGGTCCACAGAGAGACCATGGAGCTCACTGCCCAGTCCCTGGAGCCCATCTCTGTTCCTGCTCTAAGCCCCTGCCTGCTTCCCAGCCCCACCTTCCCCTCCTCAGCAGTACCCAGCCCCTCTGGTGCCTCAGAAGCATCCACAGCTTCCCACGGGGCTTGTGAGCCTGACTCAGAGGCAGAGGGGTGGGGGCATCAGAATCTGAGCCTGGGGAAGGCCAGCCTTCTGCTCCAGGCTGTGACTGTCTTCACTCTTGCCTTTGGCTGTCCCTGTGTATCTGAAACTCACACAGCTCACCGCAATTTCCATCTCCTGCCTCAAGTCCTCCCCCTGGTCAATATACCAGACTTCTACCCCCTCATCCCAGAACTGTGATTCATCTCCTACCCACCCTAGAACCAACTGTTGGGCCCTCTCCCATTCTCAACCCCAGGAGGCACTTTGCCCTATTCTCTTCCAGTTCCTGCGCTTCCTACCCATCCTCATCCTGCCCACCTCAGCCATCCCACTCCACTCTTTTATTCCTCCCCTCTGCCCTGTGGCTCCTCTTTTATCCCCCAGGAGCTGGCCCCATGGAAGACTACCCATCACCAGGGCAGTACTGGGTGGCCACTTGTAGGGAAAGTGGGGAGTCTAGTCCTTAACCATCCTCAGGGCCTTGACATCAAGCCGTCCAATCTGCAGGCCCTGGCTTTTGAATGATCTATTACTAATGTTGTTTTTGTTGTTTAGCACTCTCTTATCAAAGAGCTCATTTATTCCTTGCAATAACCCGGCAGTTAGATAGACCAAGTCTAAGGCTTCTCTTGTGAGTGGCCCCAGTTGGGAGGAGTGTGAAGTCCTCCTAACACCTGCTCCCAGACCATCTTGGGTTCCTGTTGCCAATTTCAATTAATTGCTATGAAGGATGAGAAACAGGATGCAGAGAAGTTCTATCTTCCCTTTAAGACCGGGAATACCCTGAAGGCATTGCCTGAGGGTATCTCAAAGGGAAGGACCACATCTCCTCCACACCAGGACATCCCCAAGCAAGGCCTTGTCTTTCCTTCTATCTTCAGTACTCAGTCCATAGGACTATATTAAGACCCCCAGTTGGTGCTTTTTCTGGGTGAGTGACTAGCAGAGAAACCTAGGACTCATTTCCCCCTCTGTCTCTTTCCCTCATAAAAACGCTTTTATTTCTTTCTGGGGATGGCCTGACAGTGGGGCCCTGGGGCCCATCTGCTGGAGGAAAAAGTCAGTGAGGGACAGAATAGCACAGCTGCCAGTCTGGCTAGACCTCCTCTCTGAACTGGAACTCCTCTGGAGATGAGTATGGGTGTGATGGGCCTGCGGCCGAGGATGTTGAGGGGTCTCCACCAACTCTCCTTTCCTGATCAGGTTAATACTTGAAAACAACTTTCATCTCTGCTTGGCCTCAGCCCAGTCTTTTCCTTCTGCCCTCCCAGCATGAGTCCTGGAGCCTGAAAGAGACCACGGTTGGGAGAAGATGTAAGTAACGAACTACTACGGCCTCCAGACCTGGTCTCCTTCCAAATCTACTGTCTCAGGCTGTTCCCTCTGGCCCATCTTCCTTATCTAATAGGTCTAAAGCTGCACTGTCCTTCAAAGTTAACCTCAGACTTCACCTCCTCCAGGAAGATTTCCCTGAATCTAGCCATGATGCTGTCTCCCTTCTCGGAATTCCTGAGGTCAATAGAGTCTGTACCAGGAATCCGCTGCATGCCATGTGCTCTGGTTAAGCACGCAAGTTATTAGGGCTGTTCACAAATACTCCAGCCCTCCCTCCTCTGGACTCTTGAAAGGGGTTACTCCCTGCCCACTTGAAGTTAGGCGGCGCCATGTGACTTGCCACATGAGCGGAAAGGATGAGTGTTGCTTCCAGGTGGAAACTTTTAAAGTCAGCATACTCTTTTCCATGACAATTGTCCAAGTGCCAAATAATAGCTGCTTGGCCCTCTGGCTGACTAGGACAGGCTGAGCACCTGAAGATCTGTGATGAACATGTCATTGTGAGCAAAAAAGAAACCTTTGTTGTTTTGAATCAGTAAGATTTTCTAAAGCTGTTTGTGACTTAGCATAACCTGGCCTATCCTATGTGATGCATTATGTGAGCAACCAGGATCTCCCTTGACAATCTTGAAGTTCAGAAGAAGTTCATGTTTTCTCCTAATTTTCATTCAAATTAGAAAAGCTTTTGATCCTAACCTGCTAAGACTGGTAGGAAGTAGTCTTTCTCCTGGAGTTCTCACTCCTAAGCATTCCCAGGCTGTTTAGTGTTACTATAAAGGAATACCTGAAGCTGGATAATTTACAAGGAAAAGAGGTTTATTTGGCTCTTGGTTCTGCAGGCTGGGAAGTTCAATAAGCATGGGGCTAGCATCTAGCATTTGCTCAGCTCCTTGTAAGGGATTTTGTGCTGCATCACAACATGGTGGAGGGTCAAAGGGAGGTGGACATATCTGAAAAGGCAAAGCCTGCGGGGGATCCTGGTTTTGTAATAGCCCACTCTTGCAGGAACTAATCTACTCTCATCAGAGTGAGAACTCGCTTATTGCCTTGGGAACAGCACCAAGCCATTCTTGAGAGCTCTATCCTCAAGACCCAAACATCTCCCACTAGGCCCTACCTCCCAACACCACATGGGGGATCAAATTTCAACATAAGATTTGGTGAGCACAAATCACATCCCAACTATGGCAGGCCTCTAGGATGGCTTTCATGGATCATTTGAATCCGTCTCCCATTCCTCCTTCTCATCCTCAGTGACATTGATCTTCCTGTTCCTCCTTTGTTGAATAAATAGTTGCTTTCCCAACTCCACAACTGGGACCCTGGACAGGCCCATCTGCTGGTGGACGTGCTCACCAAAACCACTGGCAGGGCAATGGTTTTGGGACTACGAAGTGCTGGGATTACAGGCGTGAGCCACCGCGCCCAGCTGATGATTGCTTTTAAACTGGCAATTTCTGCTCCCCCTGAGACATTCCTCCCCCTCAACACTCCAATCTTACTTTGCACCATCCATGGATTTCTGAAAAGATGCCAGGAAATAGATTGTGGGGAAATTATCCCCTGTTCTGAATTTCCAGTGAAGAGTGCTGTGTTGCAGCACATCTTCAGTAAATCATCTCATAAAGTAACACCCCCGCCACCACCCCATTGCAAAGATCTGGTGAATTCCTCTAGGCTCTCCCCTCCCCTCCTAACTGAATGAGCTCTCTCCCTCCGGGCTCCTCTGGGTTGGAGGTGGAGGCCAGGTTAGAGAGACCCCCATCATCGAAGGTTTAAAAGGACAATGATGAGACATTTGCCATGAGGACCTTAGGAGCCGCAGGCCTGTTAGTCACAGGCGATGAGTCACCCTGCATTGTTTGTGCTGGTGATCCTTCGCAGATGCAGGCAGACTGCAGGAGGAGTTGAGTTCTTCCTCTTGCTCTGGGTGTGTGGACTGGTGCGTGCATATGTGTATGCACGTATGTGTGTGTATATGTGTGTGTACATACACCCATGTGCTTGGGCCTGCAGCCCAAAGTGCACATGGGACAGCCTATATCTGGGAGATTACTATTTCCTAACATATTTGGGGTAACAATTACTGTCCTTCAATCAGAAGCTTGTGTGTCAAAGATAACAGGGCACATGGGCTGTATAGGCATCAGTTTCTGGTTGGAATCATCCCTTTGAGGTTGCATGGAGATTTAGGGGCTGTCCACTCAGCACCCCACCCCACTCTTTTTCCCTGGGAAATGCCCTCCACCCACCAGCCCTCTTGGTTAGAGCCACAGAGACTTCTGGATCTTGTCCATACAGTGTCTACCTCACCTGGACACAATTTACAAGGCCAGGAGTGGGCATTAGACATGGAAAATTGGAATTGGGACTACAATTCCAGCCTTGGACCAACTGTGCTGGCTGGAAGCCATGTAAATGGAGGGCTCTGGGTGGCTGTTTTCCCCACTCTGCGAGCTGGAAGCAGAAAAGTGCTGCTGTGAGAGAGAATGCCCAGACACCCAGAGAAACTGAGCGGGCAGCCTCTTCCTCTGTCCATGCCATTTGTCCCGTTTTAACATCCATCCCCCGTCCTGTCTGCATCCTTCAAGATCAGCTCAGGGGTTACCTCCTCAGTGAGGCCTTTCTCTATTTCCCCACGGAGGGCACCTCTTCCCCCTCTGGGTCACCTCCCTCTTTTCTTACCAGTCACGTCAAGGTTATTTTTGTTTCCCCCTAGAATGAGCTCCCTAAGGACAAGAACTCTGGCTCTGTGACCTTTCTACACTTAGCAAAATGCATCGCACATAATGGTGCTCATAAATGCCTGGGGACTGATGAATCCAAACAGCTGTGTCCTACGGCCAGTTTTGACCTTGTCTCTTTCTGTTCTTTTTAGGAGGAAAGAGCCAGGCTTAATCTTGGTCTCTCCTGTCTCTGTGGAAGCCTGAATTCCCCTCGGTTTATGAGGTAAAGAATAGCTGGTCTCCTTCACATGCTTTCCCCACCCTATCCTGGAGAAACTGAGGCAGGAAGGCATCTGCTTTCTACTCCAACGATGTGGCGGCCGGGGTGCCTTCTGGGGAACTCGAATGCTGCAGGCAGAGGGGCTAGTTTCTGAATTGCTTGTGACATGTTTGACTACCAGTGACCAAAGTCCTCTATGGCTGGCATTCTTTAGTTTAAAGAATCGAGGGTGTCTCTTAAACCAGGGATGAGGGCCTTGGAAACCTTCCAAAAATTTTTATACAATGCGGGTACATACAACTTTTTACAAATATGAAATCATACTGTACATCCTTTCTTTTGTGACCTATTTTCATTCAATAACATTTTACAGTTTTCATGTTAATAAACCTAGCTGTACATTACTGGTACATACTAGTTACTGGTACATTGACATTTATGACCAGTTGTGTTTCCATGGTAAGGTTGTGTCAGAGCTGGATGCATGTGCCCTGTTGTTGGATATTTATCTTACTTGTCATTTTTGCGTTGAAACAACACTATGAATGAATAGTGTTGTAAATGCGTCTGGACTGATCGTCTCTACTGGATAAGTTATTTACAGTAGCATTGCTGGACTAAAGGGTAGACTTTTTTAAAAAAGTTTTCTGATGCATAACACTGTCAAAAGACAAAATTAGGCCGGGTGCAGAGGCTCATGCCTATAATCCCAGCCCTTTGCGAGGCCAAGGCGGGCAGATTGCTTGAGGCCAGGAGTTCGAGACAAGCTTGGACAACATGGTGAAACCCCATCTCCACTAAAAATTAGCCAGGCATCATGGTGTGAGCCTGTAATCGTGGCTACTCAGGAGGCTGAAGCACAAGAATCATTTGAACCGGGGAGGCAGAGGTTGCAGTGAGCCTAGAACATGCTACTGCACTCCAGCCTGGATGACAGTGTGAGACTGTCTCAAAAAAAAAAAAAAAAAAAAAGATAAAATTACATCAAATCTAGTTTAAAGATCTTCATTGTTTTTTATTTGCAATTCATGAATCGGGCAACACCTCTTTTGGAATGAGTGTTCAAAACAGCTGAACAGAGGAGACTGGCTTTATAGACAGAAAAGGGCTGAGGAAAGGAGACACAGTGAACAAAAAGTGGATCTCTGTCATTTTAAAGTTACTCTCCTTATAGGGTTAAAACAGAGGCTTATTTGGCAATCTGGCTACTATCTTTCACTCTCCTGATTTCTGGGAAGGTCAGATAAACAACTTATTTTCGGCTTTCTGGGGTGGAGCTTCAGCACGAGTGACTCCATTATGGTTTGGTCTGTCCCATCCTAGCACAGGAGCTCAGTCCTAACCAATGGGCTCTTCTAAATGTATTTGACAACACCTAACCACCAGGAAAAGATTGTACCAGTGAAACTCTCGGGCCCTTCTAAATGTATTTGACAATACCTAACCACCAAGAAAAGACTGTACCAGTGAAACTCTCGGGCTCGTCTAAATGTATTTGACAATACCTAACCACCAGGAAAAGATTGTACCAGTGAAACTCCTCCCTCTCCAGCAGCCTATAAGAGTGCACATTCCCTCACACCTGCACCAGCCCTGGCCTCTATGATCCTGCAAATGCTTTTAAAGGAGTCAATTCATCTGTCATAAGAAATAAACGTTGCCCTCTGCTGCTTAAAATATAGCTTCGCAGGAGAAAATCCAAACTCCCTGGGGAGGGACTGACATCTATCAAACAGATTCTACCACATGTCAGGCACAAGATAGGTCTGCTCTCATTCAGTCCTGCAAGGTAGACATGACTGTTCTCATTCAGATGAGCGAGTGAACGCTTAGAGAAGTTGAGTAATTTGTCCAAGGTCACAGAGCTAAGGAGTGGCCAGAGTTAGGCTCTGACCTCGTCTGAGGACGAGGTTCATGCTCTTTCTCCATGTGGCTTCTGTCTGTCCATCTATGACACAGAACCATCTGGCCCCAACTCCCGTCTTCCAGCCTCACTCCTTCCTCCACCCAGCCATGTCCCCGCGCGGTAGCCACACTAGTGCCTTAGAGGAGAGTGTGCCCTGTGTTAGCCCAGGCACTGCCAGATGGTGGAATCAGAGACGTTTTAAGATTCCTTATCAGTATTTTCTACCTTGGCAATATTTTACCTATTTAATAAACAAATGGAGGGTTTTTTAAATTTTAAAAAAACCCATTGCCAAGATTCTCTTGGAGAAAAGATTCTCTTGGAGAGTTTCCTGATGTCCCCCAGACACGTGCGCACACACACTCACACACACACACACACACACACCACACACACCCACTCACACACATACACACCACACACACCCACTCACACACATACACACCACACACGCCCACCACACACCCACTCACACACACCACACACACCACACACACCCACACCACACACACCCACACACACCCACTCCACACACACCCACTCACACACATACACACCACACACACCACATTCCCATACACACACACCACACACACACATGCACACACCACATACACTATGCACACACCAAACATACACACACCACACATACACCACACGCATACACGCATACACACCACACACATACCAGACACACCACACACATACACATACACCACACACACCACACACATACCACATATACACCACACACATACACACATAGATGCACACACACATACACAGATACACCACATACATACACACACATACACATCACACACATATACACACACCACACATACACACATACACACCACACACACAGTCCATGCACACCACACACCACACACATACACACATCACACATACACACCACATACACACACACATACACACCACACACACATACACACCACACACATACACATGCCACACACACACACATACACAGACACACCACACATACATGCACATGCCTCCGCCAACACCACACACACACACATACACGCCATACACACCACGCACTATACACCATACATACACACCACATACACATACACACGCTCACACACACACATACACAGACACACCACACATACATTCATATGCTGGCACCAACACCACACCCACACACACATACCCACACCGTACATACACACCACACACATACCACACACCATATACACCACACACACCACACACCATACATACACACCACACACATACACACCACACATACACCACACACCATACACATATACACCACACATACAGACATACACACACTCACACATACACGCACACCACACACACATGCACACACATCACACACATACACAATACACACACCACACACATACACACACCACACATACACATATACTCACCACTCACACACACCACAATACATACACATGACACACATACACATACCACACACACCACACAGATACACACACACCACACATACACACATTCACATACATACACACACATATACATACACACCACACACATACAAACACGCATACACACACACCACACCACACACACACACACACACACACACACACACACACAGTGTCCGCCTGGGCTGGGTGGGCTACAGGCTGTAGGCAGAAGAAAGCAGAGTGCCTCAGAAATATCTCGTGACCTTCAAAGGCCACAAGGGGTAGCTGGAGCCAAGCCCGCCCCAGTCAATTCTCCCACAATAGGCTACTGTCCTTTGAGCATGTCCCAGAGCTACTGCTGGTCTCTGTCCCGCAGGGCTCTGACTTCCCCCGACTCAGGCCAGCTGTCTCCAGCACAGACCATCCACCAGCCAGGCCCGAGGGAAACAGCTGGAACCAAATGACTGCAGTGCCTGCCGCTAAACGACCAGGCCTTCCAAAATAAGCAAAGGAAAGTCAAGGGAACTAGGACTGCCAGCATCAACGAGGGAGTCGGCTGAGGGCAGTGAGGTGGGGGCAGAGCCTGGGAACATGTTGCTGGCGGGGGTGGCCAGGGCAGCGACAGGGACTACTCTAAGAAAAATCCCTCGGCCAAAGGGTAGACATTGGGGAATAGGATGGAGGGCAGGGAACTCCCCCGCTATTCCCACATCCACACACATATACCAGAATGTACACTTTTTTTGAACTTCTGCAATATATTTAAGGCTTACAGGAAATTAGGCATATATTGGGTGGATATGTAGATGGATGGATAGATGGGTGAGTAGGTGGGTGGGTGGGTGGATGGGTGGATGGATGGATGGATGAATAGATGGGTGGGTGGATGGATGGATATGTGAATGGGTGGGTAGGTAGATGGATGGATGGATAGATGGATGGATGGATGGATGGATGGATGGATGGATAGATGGATGGATGGATGGATGGATGGATGGATGGATGGATGGACGGATGGATAGATGGATGGGTAAGTAGGTGAATGGATGGATGGTGGGTGGATGGGTGGATGGATGGATGGATGGATGGATGGATGAGTAGGTGAGTGGGTGGATGGATATATGCGTGGGTAGGTAGATGGATGCATGGACGGATGGCTAAACGAAGCAATGAATTCATGCATTTATGGGTAATGAGTAAATAGGCCCAGGGTTTTTATTTAGGTCAGTAACACTAAGGTGAATCAAGAGGCATAAATTCATGCTTGTTGAATCCTTAATGTCATTTTTTAATTATTCAGAAGAAGAAAATTGTTCTGGCCCCAAAAGTTTGCAGTAGCACTGCTTCTAATACAGCAAAATCAGAGTGGCCTGAGCCATGACCTGAGCTGCTGAGTAAATTAAGTTAAAATTTAAATTGTGCAGCTATTCAGATGATGACTAGAGTAGTAGTATACAAAAGGGAACCATATTTCTGAAAATAATATTAGGTAAGAAAAGAGTTTAAAATGTATAAGTGTGTAGAGCTATGCAGAAAACCAGGGGACAGGTATTTTGGTGGACCAGGGGACACTACAGGCTTGGATATTAGAAGATCTGTATTAAGGCCACTTGCATCTCAGACACGTCATTGTAATGTCTCAGCCTTACTTTCCACATCTCTGTGAAATAGGGACAATAAGAAAACCTCCATCTCCTGGTTGTGAGGACTGGGTTAGCTCTTATGTATGAGGGTGCTTTGTAAACTGTAAAGCTCAAGTCACATGCTATGCAAAATTACATATGTTTCTGGGTTGAAATTAGAAGGCAACCCAATAAATAAAGTGGTGGGGTGGGGGAAGGGTAGAACTGGTATTCAGGAAAATGCAAATTACAACAAAAATAACACAACATTTCACCCAGACAACAGAAAACAAACAAACAAAAAGTGCACAGAGAATATCCTCTATGCTTGAAACCTGAAACCAGGTTGGGCTGCCTGAACCTTGCTGCCCACCTTGACCAGGCAGGACTGGGTTGTGGACATGGACCATGGGGCCGTGGGATGGGGCATCTGGAGACAGAGGGCTTTGCTGTCTCCTGCTCCCTGGAAAAGAGCCAGTGAATTCAGATTCACTGAGCAACAAGTACCTTCCATGTGCCAGCACCTTCATGGATAGTTAGAATGATAGCAAACACTTACAGAGGTTTGCTCTGGGCCAGGGACTTTGCAAGTGCTTTTTATGTATTAACTCACTTAATCCTCGTAACAACTCATTGACAGACATAATCAATTTCCAGATGGAAATTTGTCACTTTCCAGAGATAGTCACTTTCCAGATGGGAACACTGAGGCACAGCGAGTTAGCTAACTCTGCCCAAGATCGCTCAGCTGGTAACTGGTAGAACCAGGCTTAGGAACCCTTCCCACCTCTGCCTAGTCCAACCTCTCACCCCTGCCATGCCCGTCCCATGCTCTCTCCCAAACATGACTGTTTCAGTGTCCTGAGATCACCAGGAGCAGCCCTGAAATCACAATGCAGGTGTCTCTGGTTCCACTCCAGGGCTCTTTCCAGGGAACAAAACTCACTCGTTTGTCAGCAACTGGCCATTTTTTTCTAGGTCAGTAGGTGTCTGTACTGCATTGGAGCAGTAGACCTGGCCTGGACCAACTCCAGATGCTCGTAGGTGCATGATGCTGTCTCGGCAGGTGCCCTGCTGCCCCATCTCCAGCTGCTACCCTGACCCCAGCACCAGCTATCTCCTTCCCAGGCTCCATTCCCCCAGGGAAAGGGGGGAGGATCCTCCAGGGGACAGCCTGCTCCTGAATGCAGATGGCCCTGGAAAAACACTTGGAAAAGAGAAACTGACTCTGTGACCTGGCCAAATAGCTTTCTTCCTCTGATGCATGTTTCCTTATCTGTCAGTACGAAGAATAATAAACATTTTATTCCCAGGTCCAACCCCACACAGGGTTGCAGATGAGGTGAGGAGGCAGGCTGGGAGTCGTGGGCCATTCAGCCTCAGGTGGGAGGAGAGGCAGGCCTTGTCTGGACTGTGTGCTGATGCTGGCGGGTGGACAGGGAGCCTTGGCAGGTCCAGGGCATGGGCTGGAAATCCTGCAACACCAACCCTAACTCACAGCTGTTTGGAATTCGGTTCCTAAGCATTTACTCTGCCGTTGCTGCAAATGAACTGTGTGCTGGTGCATGTGTTTGGGCCCCGTGGAATATGAGGGAGGCAAGGGAATGGAAGGCAGCGGTCAGGTGGCTGAAATGAGCCATCTCTCACTATGCACCAGACTTACCCATTTATTACTTCACTTAACCCTCATCACAACCTCAAAAAGTGAACATGCTCACCCCCTTTTACAGACAAGGATGAAAGGCCCATTCTAAACTTCAACCAAGGGATTGGGTCTGGGAAGAGATGCTCGCCAGGGCCTCTGGGATCCCGGCTGAGTCACCTGGCCTGGATGTCCATTTCATATCTTCTCTGTTACTCATTGACCGAGAATATGACTTAAATCCCTGTGGGCAATAGCCACTAGGCTCATGAGGAAATGGATAATGACTGTGACGCAGAAGCTAAAAGCCTCAATTACCCTTCATGACCGAAGGGTGGAACTTTTCTAGAGAGAGAAATTTTTGCCTCATAAATTGCACTTGTGAGAAATCAGTGCACGCAGGCTGGTGACCATGGTTACCTCTTCTACAGCCAGAGGCAGCCTGCCCTGGACAGCCGGCGGGGGTCACCTCAGCTCCCACCTGCCGGGAAAGCCTTTGGAAGGAGCACCCGGGGTTGGCCAGAGCAGGATTAGGCCAGGGCAGGCAGCATAAAGAGCCAAGTTTAGGTAAACCCCTGGCTCTCAACCTCAGCTGCTCATTGGCAGCAACTCTGGAGGAAAGGACGGCAGAGGGGCTTTCAAACATCCTGTTGCTTGGGCCCCAATCCCAGAGAGTCTGATGTCATTGTTCTGGGTGGAGCATGAGCCCTGGACTTTAAAAGCTGCCCAGGTGATTCTCATGTACAGCTGAGGTTGAAAGCTAAATGGACCTTCCCCTGCCTGGCCAATCAACCAAGCAGCAAGCTATTAGCAAGAGCAAACTGGGGAGGGAATCAGAAATAGGACAGAGTTCAGCCCAGGAGAAGCTGACCATGTGGCTTGTGTACATGAAGCCAGATTGCTGACTCCCAGCCCCCATGGGCAACAGAGACCCTGGGAGGAGGCCAGGGTGCAAGGTGTAGCATCTTAGGGAGCAGAAGCTGTATCTGATCCAAGCCCAGAGACCCAGAGGGCACTTGGGAGCCACGTGGGGATCTCACTAGTTTTCTGCTCACCACTGTCAGCTTTGGAAGTTGAGGCAGTACCTGTTGGCCCAGCAAACCAGCATCTGTCCTTGCCCCTTTCACATGCATTCATTTCTCATTCGCTTAGTTCCTTGCTGGGCCTTATTCGCCAATTCTATTTTTCTTCATAGAACTTGGATCTGTTTGGGGGCTCCCACCATTGCACACAACTGTTGCCCCTCAGTGCCATCATCACATGTGCACACGTCCTCTTGGTCCTGCTCTCTTTTTCCTCTGCCATTCATCAAATATCCAAAGGCAGCAGACCCACCTGCCTGAGAATCCCCATTCATTCCATTTACAAACATTTGCAGACCACCTCAGGCATGTGAGGAGCACCAGGACGGTGCTGGGCAGTGTGCTGCCCATATGAGCTAGTGACACAGAGGTAAAGGCGGCTGTGCCTGTGCCCTCAAGGCCACAGTGACTCTCATCACATAATGAGGCGAATCCATTCATTTGATGAACAGGAGGATGCAGGAAGAGGCAGGGTCTCCCTTTGTCATCCAGGGCAGAGTGCAGTGGCATCCTCACAGCTCACTGCAGCCTGGACCTACTGAGCTCAAGCAATCCTCTCAACTCAGCTTCCCTAGTAGCTGGGACTACAGGTGTGCCACCACGCTCAGCTATATGTATTTCATATATACGTATATAAACACATATATATTTACATATGTATATACTAAAATTTATATATACATATGTAAATATATATGTTGCTTTTGTAGAGAGAGTCTCACTGTGTTGCTCAGGCTGGTCTTAAACCCTGGCCTCAAGTGATTCTCCTGCCTCAGCCTCCAATAGTGCTGAGATTACAGGCGTGTGTCACTGCACCCAGCCTCCATTTTCTATAATAAAAATGTCTAGTTCAATTGCATATCAAAGGTCTAAACTCTCACCCAATTTAAACATTGCCCCTGCCGACTCCCAGCCCAATCAGGCCTGAGTTGGCTCCTAAACTTCATGTGCTCTGGATACTCAGGTGTGTTCAGCACTGACTCTCTTGGGAAGATTCGGTGTGTTCTTGGGAGACTCCCCATGGCTGGAGATGCCAGCCTACAGTTTCCTGGACTTGACATCTTCTCCTAGAAACTGACATGACAGGATAAGCCCTGTTTAACGTTTCATTAATTACACAATATTCCAACTTCTGTGGGTTTTTGTTTCTGATGTTGTTTTCTAACAAAAGCATTTAAGGGTATGAATTTTCATCAGAACACTTTTTAAAATTAATATTTGCATCTACTGCTTCCCTTGCCCTTCAACAGTTATGTATGCTCATTGTGCAGTGATTTTTTGAATTCAAGAAGGCTTTCATTCAGTCATTCATCCGATAAATATGTATCAAGTGCCTTCTGGTTCTTAGGGATGTGGATACATCAAGAAATACAGTAGTCAAACACCCTGTACTCAGAGAGCTTACAGTTCCCCCCGAGTGTCGAGTGTCAGAGAGAAACCAATAATTATAATGACATGCAATGCAGAAAGTGAAAACAACACGAGTCACTGGTGATCTCAAAGCCCAGAGATGACCATGGTTCACATTTTAGTACATGACTTCCCAGTACCAGCAGTGTATAGAGCATTATATTGTGAGCATTTTCCCACATCAGCAAGCATTTTTGAACAAAATGATTTTTTTTGTATTTCAAAATGTGGATGAATCATAAATATCTTAATCATGGAATCTTTAAGGATGAAAGAGTTTTTAATGGGTGTCTATTCTACAGGTGAGTGGAGTGGCAGTAATAATTGGGAAATGGTGGGAACTCTGAATTGCAGTGGCATACTCCTTTAAGAAAGGGAAGGAGCCAGGCACGGTGGCTCACACCTGTAATCCCAGCACTTTGGGAGGCTGAGGCAGGTGGATTTCCTGAGCTCAGGAGTTTGAGACCAGCCTGGGCAACACAGTGAAACCCTGTCTCTACTAAACTACAAAAATTAGCCAGGTGTGGTGGTGGGCACCTGTAGTCCCAGCTACTTGGGAGGCTGAGGCAGGAGAATTGCTTGAACCCATAAGGCGGAGGTTACAGTGAGCCTAGATTGTGCCACTGCACTCCAGCCTGGGCAACAGAGCAAGACTCCGACTCTAAAAAAAAAAAAAAAAAGAAGAAGAAGAAAGAAAGGGAAGGTAGCTGCTTCTACCTTTTCCACAAAGCCCAAGGTTGAGAGAATCCACTTTGAAAGCTAACTTTTTCTCTTTTAAAGGGAGGATCTGTCTTTCCTGGAGCTACAAGGCTGGACCCTTTACCACCTTCTTACTATAAAGGCTGGATCTGGCTCAAAGCCCCTTTTCTCAACTGCAGCTCAACTGCTGCTGAATTTCAACTTCACTTAAACTTTGGAAAGGTCCGGGGCATATTTTCAGCTGGGAGAGGTTTTCTTTTCCTTTATTTTAATCAGCTCGTAAGTCTATAAGCAGCTTGGGCAGTAAAGTTCAGACTTTGAGAAACCAAAAACTAAATCACCATTTGCATTCACACCCAGGGTGGACAGTCTCAGCTCTCAAGAATTTTATGTTTGTCTTGGAAAAAACTGAGAGGCTAAGTGCAGCCAAGGGAGTGAGAAGGAAATGCTGCTTCAGCCTGAGTGCTGCTTTTCTCTACAAAGATGGGGGTGACGATCGGAGAACCATAATGCAGGCAAGGAATCCAGTCAAGGAAGACAGTAGCTGTGCAGGTGGTTAGTGTGAAGGATGTGAGACTATCCTGCATGGCCCTCGATGTGTCTGGGCAAGGGAATTCACTAGCCCATCTGCCAATGGCGACCTCCAGGGCTTGACTTGGTCATCATCCTCAGGAGATTCCCATGTGGGTATTTAAGCTTTCCAACTAAACTTTAAGCTTTGGTTAGGAATTTTGTCGGTTTGGGTATTAGGTTTGTTTTAACACCACCTGCCCACCCAGGTCTCTGTACACAGGCTTTACTGTCATGGGATGGGATGAGGGGAAGCGCAGTTGGCCCTCTGTATCTGCGTTTTCTGCGTCCGTGGATTTCAGCTAACCACAGATGAAAAATATTCAGGGGAAAAGTGGATCGTGTCTGTGCTGAACATGCACAGACTTTTTTTCTCAACATTCTTCTGTAAACAATACAACTTAGCAACTATTTACATAGTATTTACATTGTATTGGGTATTATAAGTAATCTAGACATGATTTAAAGTACACAGGAGGATGTGTATTGATTATATGCAAATAATACAACATTTTTTATCAGGGACTTGAGCATCCATGGATTTTTGTATCCACAGTATCCTTGGGGGGTGGGTCCTGGAACCAATCTGCTATGGATACTGAGGGACAGCAGTACATCGAAAGTTTTTGTTTCTGCCTCGTTTAAACACCACATGACTCTGAGCAAGTCAACTTCTATGAGCCTTGGTTTCCTCATCTGGAAAATGTTTGTGGTATAAGGTTATGCCACATGAAATACAGCTTGTTAAACTGTAAAAGATTACATAAAGTTACCATTATCCTTCCTGCTAAATGCTAATCATCCACACTGAGATTTGAATTTCATCATGAAGTATATTCATTTCATTTCATTCTCTCCCTGGTAAGTTCCTAAGGAGAAAACATTATAGAAAACTTCTAGAGCGAAAGAATAAACTACTAATCACTAGAGCCTAGCACTGGGCTAGATGCTTTCTCATACTTGAAGACTCATTTATTCCACAGCTCTGTGAGGTTAGAAATATAATCCCTTTCAGATGGAAAGAAACAGGCTTGGAGTGATTTTCAGTGATATCTTCAAGGTTACCCAACTGAAGAAAAGTCACAGTTCTCTGCTGGTAAAGTGACTCTGAAGAAAGAGACAGAAAAAAAGCTTGCCCAGTACTGTGGTGTAAATGCTCCCACTGTGGCTGATTTCATGCCCACCGGTATGAGCTAGCCTCTGCACACTACTGGAGGAGCTGCATTTGAATGCAAGCTCAGGTTTCCTAATTTCGGGTAAAGATCATTTCCTGAGCCCAGGGCAGTGACACTCCTCCCCAAGCAAAGAATCCCTTCACACCAGGAAGGACCCAGAGCTGGTTGGATCACTTAGGCCTCCACCCTCAGACCAACCTAACCAGATCCTCTGAGGCAGGGGCTGACGATCTGCATTCTAGACAAAGACCTATACGTGCACTGTAATTTAGGTACCACCCAGCCCTCAGCGCCAAGATCAAAGGCCTCTCCCACTCCTGTCTCCCAAAAGCACTGCAGGGAGGAGCAGACATGTCTCAGGAGACAGAATACAGCATTCTGTAGCTGTCCCCTGTACTGGAATTCTGATTGGGTGCCTATGGGCTGAATCATGGTGGTAAGCTGATCGCTCTGTCCCTGTCATTAAACTCTCTTTATGCTTATGCTGCTTTTCACCAAATCTAAGATTCTACTGATTGTAAGTCACATCATTATTTTTTTTTACCACCAAGAAATAAAAACTGTTGTCAAAGATGTTAAACTATGAAAAAGTACATCTAAGAATCATGAAATATGATATCAGTGGGTGTATATACACTCCTTTATCTCCCAGTTTTACAATAGCACAGTAAATATTCTATTCTTTGAAGCCTGAGGTTGGGTCTTACTCATCTTAATTTATGTCCTCAGAGATCCAGCAGGCTTGGTTGAATGAATACACGCCTAGAAACATATCAAAATAGACAACTTATTAGTTAGTCATCAATAAATGCCCCAGGTTTTGCACCAAGCACTTTCTATTTAATTTCCATAACAACTCAATGAAGTAGGTGCCACACTTTCTCCACTTTCCAGAAAAGGTAACTGGGGCTTGGAGAGGCCATGTAACTAGTAAGAACCCTGCCTGGGACTTGAATCCCAAGTCTGAAGCTCCTGATACCATTCACAATATGGAGAGATCCTTGGAGATACTGTAATGTTTTCACCAGGCCGGGTGCAGTGGCTCCTGCCTGTAATTTTGGCACTTTGGGAGGCCAAGACAGGTGGATCGCTTGAGCCTAGGAGTTCGAGACCAGCCTGGGCAACACAGTGAAACCCTGTCTCCAGAAAAAATACAAAATTTAGCCAGGCATGGAAGCATGTGCCTGTAGTCCCAGCTACTTGAGAGGCTGAGGTGGAAGGATCACCTGAGCCCAGGAGGTCGAGGCTGCAGTGACCTGAGACCGCTGCACTCCAGCTTGGGTGACAGAGTGAGACCCTGTCTCAAAAAAAAAAAAAAAAGTTCACAACATAGAATGGTACAGCACTACTATCTTAGTCTGTTTCTCAAGGCTTGACAATAAATAAACCTGTTTGATTTCTCTTTGGTGCTTGCGTTGCAAGAGGATGGATAACATTTTACAAAGCAAAGTTACCTTATTTTCTCACCTCCGTTGGACTTTTAGCTTTCTCAGACTTTTTGAAGAGGAATGGTAGCAGGAGAGTTTTCTCAGCTTTGGTAACTTCTGGAGGACTTGCTGAAATTAAAACTTAAGGATTCATGTTCCCATGGAAGCCCCAGGGAGCAAAGCAGTCAGCGCCCTCCCTCTCTCTCCCTCGGGGTCTGGCCCTTTCAATCTACCCGGTTGTCCAAATTCAGATTGTGTGCCATTGAATCCCATGTGGCTCATCTGCTCATCCCCACACTCACTGCCGCCCCTGGGGTGGCCGTCTCCCCTGGTTAGCCATCCTCATGAAAGGGTGGGGAAAATGCCTTTTCCCGTCTGCTCAGCTGCTACCAGTTTGGAATTTTTCAGGAGGTATTTGTATTGGTGCAAGAAAGCACAGTGGCACGGGAGCTGACAGGGCGTGGATTCCCTCTCCGAGGTCTAGGTGCAAACTGCTTTGGACACCTCAGGGTTTACGGGGTCCACAGCACCACCGCCACCTCTCCCTTGTCTGACCATCACTTATGTTTGGGGAAAGGCTAATAATTCCTTTCCCCAAAGCAGGTAAGTCTGAGCGTTTTGATTCTTTTCACATTCTTATTCATTTTCGAGTGATTTTGGGGTGTGTGTGTGTGTGTGTGTGTGTGTGTGTGTGTTGTGGAGTTTTTCTGGTGGCCATTTGATACAGGGAGAGGTGAAGAAGAGTCATTCCTGGCTTTTGCAGGAATGAAATAGAAGTGACACGTAAAAACCCTGGATGGGATACTAAGGCCTGGAAAAGGACATTCTGTGGGACACTGCTGCCATCTAGTGGCTCATCTGCAAATGACAACTGTTGTATTAAGAGAACTAAGGGGTTCAATGATTGTCAGGATTGATAATAAAAACTTCGGCACAGTGAAACCCCGTCTCTACCAAAAATACAAAAAAATTAGCCGGGCGTGGTGGCAGGCGCCTGTAGTCCCAGCTACTCGGGAGGCTGAGGCAGGAGAATGGTATGAACCCGGGAGGCGGAGCTTGCAGTGAGCCGAGATTGCGCCACTGCACTCCAGCCTGGGCGACAGAGCCATCACTATTTTGAAATTACAGAGATTGAGCCCAACACAGTGGCTCACTCCTGTAATCCCAGCACTTTGGGAGGCTGAAACAAGCGGATCACTTGAGGCCAGGAGTTTGAGACCAGCGTGGCCAACATGGTGAAACCCCATCTCTACAAAAAATACAAAAATTAGCCAGGTGTGGTGGCACACACCTGTAATCCCAGCTATTTGGGAAGCTGAGGCATGAGAACAGCTTGAACCCAGGAGGCAGAGGTTGCTATGAGCCGAGATCCCTCACTGCACTCCAGCCTGGCAGACAGAGTAAGACTCTGTCTCGAAAAAAAAAAAAAAAGAAAAAAAGAAATAACAAGAGATTGGTAGACCTGCTACTAGCTCTTACTATGCTAATTAGGAAGCACATATATTCTGACAAAGGCTTATAAAAAGAAAAATAATAAGCACATACGTTACTAAATCACTCATTTTTAAATATTTTGATGCTTACATTTCAATATGATTAATTTCTTCGAAATCCTTTGTTTTTTATTTTATGCATTTGAAAACATTGTTCTGTAAGGGGGTCCACACACACAAAAGGTAAAGGATCACTGCTCTGGAGTCTCAGAGAAGGGACAGGTGACCATGGCTGGACAAGGCAGAGAGGGCTTCCCAGATGAGAAAAGACATAGGACTTTGCACTTTATTAAAAGAGAGCCCCAGGAGCTCTCTTTTAATAAAGAGAGCGGTGGCTCATGCCTATAATCCTGGCACTTTGGCAGGCCGAGGCAGGTGGATCACCTGAGGTTAGGAGTTCAAGACCAGCCTGGCCAAACATGGGAAACTCCGTCTCTACTAAAAATACAAAAAAAAAAAAAAAAAAAAAAATAGCCGGGCATGGTGGCAGGCGCCTGTAATCCCAGCGACTCAGGAGGCTGAGGCATGAGAATCACTTGAACCTGGGAGGCAGAGGTTGCATTGAGCCGAGATTGCCCCACTGCACTTCTGCCTGGGCGACAGGATAAGCCTCCGTCTCAAGGGAAAAAAAAATTAGCTGGGTGTGGTGGTGGGCATCTGTAATCCCAGCTACCCTGGAGGCTGAGGCAGGAGAACTGCCTTGAACTTAGGAGGCGGAGGTTGCAAGCTTGTAGTAAGCGGAGACTGCGCCACTGCACTCCAGCCTGGGCGACAGAGCAAGACCCTGTCTCAAAAAATAAAAAATAAAAAAAGACAGCCCCAGGGCAATTTCAATACAGGCCTTCTCTGAGGAAGCAGAGCCAGGCCTTTAATCAAAGTGTAAAAATAGAAAGGTTTCTGTGACTTCTCCTATGTCCAACCTAGAAAGTGGTCTCTTTGGCAAGAATCTGAGAAGGTACTTCATACTAAAGGATAAATGACTAGAAACTTTCATTTCAGGAGGATTTTCATTTAACAAGACTCAGAGCATTTATTTATTTATTTATGATTTTATTTTATTTGTTATTCAGATTAGGTCTTGCTCTGTCCTCCAGGCTGGAGTGCAGTGGTGTGATCACAGTTCACGGCATCCTCAACTTCCCAGGCTCAAGTGATCCTTCTGCCTCAGCCTCCCAAACAGCTGGGACCACAGGCATATACCACCATGCCTGGCTAATTTTTTATTTTTTGTAGAGACAAGATCTCACTATGTTGCTCAGACTGGTCTCAAACTCTTGAGCTCAAGCAATCCATCTGCCTTGGCCTCCCAAAGTGCTGGAATTACAAGCATGAGCCACCACACCTGGCCTATTTATTTTTTCCCCTGACTCAAAACATTCATGAACACAAAGGACTGGCCCTCTGTGGGTGGCGTTTCGTTGTATGGCAAACTGCCTGATGCTCTGGGCAAGGTCAGCCTCCCCTTGAATCATACTGTCCCCGCCAGACCTGCCCATATGCATTGATAAGGTTTTCTTGACTAAAAGAAATACAGAGGCCGGGTGCGGTGGCTCACGCCTGTAATCCCAGCACTTTGGGAGGCCGAGACGGACGGATCATGAGGTCAGGAGACCGAGACCATCCTGGCTAACACGGTGAAACCCCGTCTCTACTAAAAATACAAAAAATTAGCCGGACGTGTTGGCGGGTGCCTGTAGTCCCAGCTACTCGGGAGGCTGAGGCAGGTGAATAGCGTGAACCTGGGAGGCGGAGCTTGCAGTGAGCTGAGATTGCGCCACTGCACTGCATCCTGGGGGACAGAGTGAGACTCCGTCTCAAAAAGAAAAAAAAAAAAAAAAAAAAAAGAAATACAGAAACCAAGCTGGCCAGAGTTAGAAAAAGACAAGTCAACAGGAGCCTTTGAATCCAAGGGAGCATGGAACCCCCCTTCTCAGAGCAGCAGGAACTGGGCAGCTCAGGCCTCTTGGGGATAAGTGTTGTAGGACCTCTCCAGAGCAGAGCTTCTCAAATTTAAATGAGCATGCAAATCACTGGGGATCTGTTGAAAAGTAGATTCTTCAGTCCTGTGGGATCTGGAGGAAAAAAAAGTAGATTCTGACTCAACTGACCTGGGTGGATCCTGATGTTCCACATTCATAAACCCCTGGGTGACACTGCTGGTGTGTGGCCCACACATTGAGTAGCGAGGGCACGGAGCTCTACCACTCCTGTGCCTTCCCATGCCTCCTGCCTGCCGCTGTGCTTCTCAGGCCCTGTCAAATCCCAGGGGAGAGTATGTGTGGGCCCAGCTTGGGTAGGCATCCAGGCCTAGCTCCGAAGCTGTGGTCAGTGAGGCTGGGCAGGTCTGCTTTCTTGGAGGGGATGAACTGTGAGAAGAGCACAGAGGGAGGCACACAGGTGCCCGAGCTGTAGCCTGGAGGCCCCACCCTGAGGCAGGGGAGGTGGTCAACTGTGGCCCTAGACTTCCCCTGCTGGACTCCGTGCAGTTACCATCGGCCTCTGCTCCACCTGTGCCACCTTCTTCCCATCCCGTCACCTGCTCCAGGACCCCAAGGCTGGGCTGTTGACGAGGTTGTCATGGATGGGTTCCTGGGCTCCCATTAACCCACAGGCTACAAGAATAGGCACTTCCAAAACCCCTTAAGAAAAGACCAGGGGCACCTGGCTTAGCATCCACCACATCTTTGTCCCTTTAGAGACGGTTACCTTGTTCCCTTCTCATACCGGCCAGAGCCCAGGAATTTAACTACAGACACCTGAGACCCCCTCATGGCTAAGCCCTTACTACCTCCTGCACTCTGATTCCCTGGCATGCGAGAGACACAGGATCTCTCCCCAAGATCTCCTTGACTTGCATGCCTGTTGGATCTCTGGTTTCAGGCTTGCCGTCAATGGCCATGCCCCATCCTGTCCTCTTGGGCTGTACCCTCAGCTGGGGGCAGGGTACCCTCAGCCTGCTTCAGTCCTGTGGGACTTGAGCCACTGAGGTCAGCCCTACACCACCCCCTCAAACTCTCCCTCCCCTCCCTGGGCAGCAGGGCTCATCACTCTGGACAGGCATGACCTGCAGTCATTCCCTAGCCACCCAGAGGGGAATTGGAAATCCATGGACAGAAAATGCCCAGCGATGAGGTTTCCTTTTGATTCTGTGAGAGCAAAGCCAATTCTCTGAAAGCCTCTGAAACAGGCTTTTATCGAGAGCACTATCAATACAGTCCCTGGGGCTAAACACCCAGTAATGCACCTAGTGAGATACTGTCCCAGAGGGCTGAAGTTTCAAACTGCCATTGTGGTGTTGAAAAGATTATGTTGCCTTCAACACTTCTTTTTAATTTTTTTTAATTTTTAAAAATATAAATAGAAACAGAGTCTCACTATGTTGCCCAGGATGGTCTTGAACTCCTGGGCTCAAACAATCCTTCCGCCTTGGCCTCCCAAAGTGTTGGGATTATAGAGCCACGGCACCTAGCCTTAACACTTTTTTTTTAATTACACTTTTTATTTTGATTATTGTAGATTCTCATGAGGTTGTAAAAAATAATGGAGAGAGATGCTGCGTACCCTTGACCTTGTTTTCCCCTAATGATAGCATCTTCCAAAACTATAATACAATATCCCAACCAGGATGTTGATCCTGGTGCAGTCAAGGAACAGAACATCCCCATCACTACAGGATCTCTCCTGTTGGTCTTTGACAGCTGCACCCACACCCTCCTGTTCCCACCCCTTCCTTAATTCTTGGCAACCACAAATACGTTCTCCATTTCTATAATTTTGTCATTTGAGGAATCCAGTATGAATGGAATCATACAGTATATAACCTTTTGGGATCGGCTTTTTGTGCTCAGTACAATTTTCTGGAGATTCATCCAGGCTGTAGCGTGTTTGTTTCCTTTCTGCTGAGTTTGCTCCTTTTTATTGCTGAGTAGTGTTCCATGGAACAGATGTGCCACAGTTGTTTAACCATTCACTGTTTCCAGGTTTGGCTATCACAAATAAAACTGCTATAAACACTCATGTGCAGGCTTTTGTGTGAACATAAATGCAATTGCTGAGTCATATGGTAGTTATGTGTTTAGTTTTTTAAGAAACTGCCAATTGCTTTCCAGGGTGGCTCTACCATTTTACGTGTGTCGTTTTACTACTTAAAGTGACATGTGGAAAACTTACTTTTCTTTATATTCTTTTACCCTCCCCCCATTTAAATATCTCCTCTACATACATTTAGAACATGAGACTATGTTACAATTTTTGCTTCAATCACTAACCATAATTTAGAAAATTCAAGCAGAGAAAGTCTATTGTGTTTATCTGTATTGTTGCTTACCATGTTCCTGATATTCTAAGTCTCTCTTATGTATTGTTTTTCTGCTTAAAGAATTTCCTTCAGTTTGCACCTTTAATGTAGATGCTAAGAAAACAATAACAACAACAAAACCAAAACAGAACAACAACAAAAATACAATTTCTGGCTGGGCGCAGTGGCTCACACCTGTAATCCTAGTACTTTGGGAGGCCAAGGTGGGTGGATCACGAGGTCAGGAGTTCAAGACCAGCCTGGCCAAGATGGTGAAACCCCATCTGTACTAAAAACACAAAAATTAGCCGGACGTGGTGGCGGGCACCTGTAATCCAAGCTACTGGGGAGGCTGAGGCAGAGAGTTGCTTGAACCTGGGAGGCAGAGGTTGCAGTGAGCCAAGGTTGTCCCACTGCACTCCAGCCTGGGCAACAGAGTGAGACTGTCTCAAAAAATAAAAAAATAAAAAAAAATAAAAGAATTTCCTTCTGCCATTCTTTTAGGGTACATCTGCTAGGGACAGATTCTCTTAGTTTTCCTTTAATTGAGAATATCTTGATTTCCCCTTCATTCCTAAAGGATATTTGGAATGGACATAGGATTCTGGATTGACAGTTCTTTCAGGCCTTGAAAAATGTTGTGCCACTTCCTTCTGGCCTCCATGGTTTCTGTTGAGATAGCTGCCGTCATTCCATTGTTTTTCCTTTATATATGAGCTGTTGTTTCTCTTGCACTGCTTTTAAGATTTTTTTCCTTTGTCCTTAGTCCTCAGAATTTGACTATGATGTGTCTTGGAGTAGCTTTACTTAAGTTTACTCTCTTGAGGGTTTGCTCAGCTTCTTAAGTCTATAGCTTCATGTCTTTTGTCAAATCTATGAAGTTTTCATCCATTTCTTTGAGTATTTTTTTTTCAGTCACTCTCTTTTTCCCTTTCTGGAACTCTGATGACAGGAATGTTAGGTTTTTTGTTATAGGTCACAGGTCCCTAAGGCTCTGAGCATGCATTTTTCAGTCTATTTTCTCTCCGGTGGTCAGACTGGGTAACACCTATTGTTCTGTCACCCAGGTCATTAATTCTGTCCTCTGTCCCCTCCATTCTGCCATTGAGCCTATCCACTGTTTTTTGTTTGTTTGTTTATTTTTTTGAGATGGAGTCTCGCACTGTTGCCCAGGCTGGAGTGCAGTGGCATGATCTCGGCTCACTGCAACCTCCACCTTCCAGGTTCAAGCAAGTCTCCTGCCTCAGCCTCCCAAGTAGCTGGGATTACAGGCACCTGCCACCACACCCGGCTCATTTTTTGTATTTTTAGTAGAGATGGGATTTCACTATGTTGGCCAGGCTGGTCTCGAATGCCTGACCTTGTGATCCACCCACCTCGGCCTCCCAAAGTGCCTGGATTACAGGCATGAGCCACTGCACCCGGCCCTACTGAGTTTTTTATTTCAATTATTGTATGTCTCAGTTCTAAAATTTTTATCTGACTTTTCTTTATATCTTCTTTATATTTATTTGCTGAGATGTGTTGTTTTCATTTGTTTTATATATGTTCATAATTGTTCATTGAAGCACTTTTAACTATGGATGCTTTAAAATCTTCATCGGATCATTCTGATATCCGTTTTCTCAGTGTTGACATCCTTTTTCCTTTATTCATGATCTTCCTGGTTTTTAGTATGAAGACTGGTTTTTGTTTTTGTTTTTGTTTTACTGAAACCTGAATATTTTTGTAATATAAGACTGGATCTTACGTAAACCTTCTGCTTTAGCTGGTATTCTAGGACACCCCTCTGGCAGGGGAAAGGAGGTGTGCCACTGTATCACTGACAGGTGTCCAGGCTCCCTGCTCTGCCTCCAGTGACACTCAAGGAAAGGACTCCTCATTACTGCTAGGCAGGGGTGGGAGTTTGGGCTCCCAAGTGGTCTCTCCTGACACTGTGGTGAACATCACCTTGTTATCACTGGGCAGTGCTGAACGTCCTGACTCTCCAGTAGGCCTCTTCTGACACCATCCAGCAGGAAGGGGAGGGGAGCCTCCCTATTGACAGTTAGGGGTCCAGGCTTCTTGTATGTTCTCCACTAACCCCGTGGGCAGAAGGGGGGCTCGTTACCACCCAGGGATAATCCCAGCTCCTTCCTTGGCCTCCTCTGATGCTACCATAGCAGAAAGAAGGAGGGGTGCCTTGGCGAGGCCTGGTGAGGGTGGAAGTCTAGGCTCCCCACTCTGCTGCCATGGATGCAGGTGGGGCTGCAGCCTTCCTGTGGTGTTTGGTTGGAGCAGAGCAGTTATTGTCTAGAAGCTTTCTGTCTTGCTTGTCCTTTTCTTCATCCTTTGGGTAGAGAGAGCAAGTTTTTATCAGGGCCTTTCTACATCCTTTGGTGTTTCTGAGCTCCTGCTTCCTTAGCTCCAAGTCTACATATATGAGGCAAAAGGAAAAACCAGGAAACTCACTGCCATGTTGTTGCTCAGGTCGCAAGGTCCCTGGACAGTCTGCTTTATTTTCTACACTTTTCAGAATCTTCTTGTTGTTGTTTTTATAATGTCCAAGGTTTTTGTTGTAATTTGCAAGAAAAATTAGGGGGAAGTGCCTCTACTCCATCTTCCTAGAAGCAGGAGTCCTGTTTGGTTTTTAAAGATCCAAAAAGTTCAGATATAATATTCATTGTTTCTGCTATTAATTCCGTGGTTGAAATGATAGATAGATAGATAGATAGATAGATGATAGATAGATAGATAGATAGATAGATAGATAGATAGATAGATAGATAATAGACAGACAGATAGATAGATGATAGATAGATAGATAGATAGATGACAGATAGCTAGATAGAGTTCTTAATAGAATGAATTCTCTCTTGAGGTGGAAATGTGACTTAGCTCTTTTTATTGAGGATGCTATGCAAAAATACATCTGTGTCCTCTGATGAAAATACTCTCACGGGAAGCCTTTAAGATGGGCATGGTGGCTCACACGTGTAATTCCAGCACTTCGGGAGGCTGAGGTGGAAGGGTCGCTTGAGCCTAGAAGTTTGAGACCAGCCTGGGCAACACAATGAGACCCAGTCTCTACAAAAAAAAAAAAAAAAAAATTAGAGACAAAAAGTCTTTTTGCTTTTTCTCTTCTTCAAAAGGTATTTAACTCCAGAGCCTAGACCAAAGAAGTTACATGGCAAACACACAATAAATATCCAATGAATGAATCAACAAATAAACAAACACACAACTGAATAAAATGGTAGATATATATAGTGCTGGTGTATACAGCACTAATGTGACCAGAAATTTAAAAGCACTAATATCTCGTTACTCTGTGTTTAGGGAAACACTTGTTGGTATATGCTATGAGTCTAGTTAAAGGAAATAGCCTCTTTATATACAATGTGAATGAAGTTTTAATTAGAGTAACTCCTTGGGAGAACAATTTAGCAATATTGACCAAGGTTTAAAATTGCTCAAACCTCAGTAACTCAATTTCCTCAAAAAATAATGGTAAAAATAGAAAAGATTTTATGCATGAGCATGCCTTTGATAAAACAAACAAACATACAATTGTATAAATATCACGATTACAACTATGTAAGAAACAAACAAAATAGAAACAGGAAAAAAACATCAAAAGGAGATAGACCGTAATACAATGGCTATATTGGACAATTGGATTGTACTTTCATCCCTCCTCTATTCCATATTTTCAAATGATCTTTAATGAAAGTTTTTTTTATAATAAAACACCAGCATTTTATTCCTGTAGCACCAAGAGTGACAGAATGAATTACAGTTGTGTAGTCAAGCACAGAGTGGGAAAAGATGCCACATTTATACATTTTAAAGAGCATTACTGTAAAAATCAATTACATTTGACATACAAACTCCCCACCCTTGAGTTCCCCTGCTAAATGTTCATCCTCACACAATATCCTGTAGACTTTCCCAGTCCTGTTCCCATCTGCAATTCAGCACCCTGGTGCCATCGAATCCTGGGCACAGACCAGAACATGGCCGACCTTCCCGTTTGCCTCCCATCTCATCTCTCATGCGCCTTCTTGGCATATTTCTATTCTCTCTTCCTGGCTATAGGACTTGGGTGGGTGACTTAATTTTTGTAGGCAGACCTTCCCGCTTGCTCAGGAAGCATCCCCCTGAAGGGATCTGGCAGTCTCCTGGCTGCAAAGCAGGCACTCCTCCCTACTAAGGAATGCCTGGGGTGAGGGGAAGCAACCCCAGTGCAGATGCTTTGGGTTAAGAAGTAGAGAGGTGTAGATGGGCTCAAATGGCCCTTGCATAGCTGAATAATTTTTGTTTTCCTAAAGTGGTTTTAGATGGGATCGTGTCTGAAAACTAGTCTTTGTTCCTGGGAGGTAAGTTTGAGTGATTCCCGGCAGTCAGGGGGCAAAACTGGATGATGATGTGCTGACAGAAAGAATAGGGAACACAGCTTCTCCACTTGTTGATGGTGGGGGCACAGGCGAGAATACGGTGCCCACGGCCCTCTGGATTGTTCTGCTGAAGGCCCGAGCCTTCCAATACAGTATAATAATGGCCTCAGCAGAGCCATGGAGCCAGAATACCAGATAGCGGGGAGGAAGGAGATTTCTCTGAAAGAAGCAAATAGTCCATTGCCAATCATGCTATGGCATCCCGTGCAGCAGCTCCCCACACGCCTCTTCCGGTAATTGTACCTGGATTTCCTTCTCTGAAATGCCTCCTCCCCACTGTCAATCATTTTATTACGAGTGGGGCTCCAGCCCCTCACCCAGGATGCAGCACATAACCAAGGCCTGAGCCATCTGGCCCATGTGGCATGGCCCTGGCCTCAGTGATTTGTCCGGGGGTGGACTGAGAATAATAATGCTGGCTGTCACTGAAAAAGTGCTTCCTCTATCCTGGCTTCGTTGTTAGGATTTTACCATGTTAACTCAATTAACCCTCACAGTGACCAGATGAGGTGATACCATCATTATTATCCCTACTGTCATATGAGGAAACTGAGGCACAAAGGCACTAAGTAGCATGCCCAAGCGACACAGCTCATAAGTGGCAAAACCAGGACTGATACCAAGATAGTCTGACGCCAGAGTTCATTCTCTTAGCACTATGCCATAGAGCCTTCTAGGTCAGCCGTGGCACAGGTGTGTGGCATAGGTGTGCCGTGATAGGCTTTTTTCTGAAGCTGAGGCGCATGCTCTGGAGCGGGCGCCGCCATCTTGCCCCTACGCGGAGCCGGAGAATGCAGATCTGAAGATGGGGAGGAGAGCAGAGCCTGGTGGCAGGGTGAGCTCTAGACTTGGTCTGGTCTGAAGCCAGTTCATAATCTGGCAAAAAAATTCTTACGTTCCCACCTCCTGGACCCGTTTGTTTCTCATTCCAGGTTGAGTTGGTTTTGGTTACTCTCCTCCCCGTATCTTATTTTGTCTTTTCTTCCTAATAACTCCTATTGATTGGATATTAAATGTCCATGATAGATCCTCTTATTTTCTCATCCATTCTCTGTTATCACTTATCTATTTGTCTTTCTGTTCTGCTTTCGGGGAGATTTCCCTGAGCTTATGGTTTTACCCTTTTAAGAAAAAGCATGGGGGAGGGGTATCACCATTTTTATTTCTAGATTCTCTTTTCCAGTTGTTCCTTGTTTTATTGGCATCTGAATGTTGTTCATGGATGTGATGAAGTCCTACTTCTCTGAGGATACTGATTATAATTTTTAAAAGTTATCTTCTAGTCCCTGCATTATCTCCTTGATGTTTCCTTTCTGTTTGTTTTGATTTCTGTTTCACCTTAAAGCTTTCCTTCAGGCTGGGTGCGGTGACTGACGCTTGTAATCCCAGCACTTTGGGAGACCGAGGTGAGCGGATCATGAGGTCAGGAGTTTGAGACCAGCCTGGCCAACACAGTGAAAACCCGTCTCTACTAAAAATACAAAAATTAGCTGGGCATGGTGGCAGGCGCCTGTAATCCCAGCTACTCGGGAGACTGAGGCAGGAGAATCGCTTGAACCCGGGAGACGGAGGTTGCAGTGAGCCGAGATTGTGCCATTGCACTCCAGCCTGAGCGACAGTTAGACTCTAAAAAAAAACCAAACAAACAAAAAATGCTTTCCTTCAGCTGTCTTATGATTCTAAAGAATCCATTTAGATTTAAGTGTGAGACACTAGAAAGCTGATCTGATGCTATCGGGGCATGGAAGAGCTCAGTTTGGTTGCTTCTCTGCTGGGGGAGGAGGCCAGCCAGATTTTTCATAGGAACTCCTAAATGTCAGGACTTGAAGATCCTTTCCCTGGGGGCAGTTCAGTTTCTCTAGAAAAAGAACCTTTAACCTCATTCCCAGGGCATGCGAACCTGGCTGCTGTGATCACATGCAGTTCATTGCTGTTCTGTTTTCACCATGGTCTCTCATTCCCGGTTTTTTTTGCTTGGTATTTCCAAGCTGAGAGTTTCTCTGGCTCAATTTCTTCAGTATTCTGAAGAGACAGAGAAGTCACCTGTCAGACCAGGTGAACCACAAACTCCTTTGGTCTGGCTCCTATGTCAATACTTTCGTGTTGTTCATTGTACTTGCCATGACCCTTAGTTCCTCCTTGAGAGAAGTCACTCATTAATTCATCCATTCATTCACTCAGCATTTATATGGAAGAATGTAAGAAGCTGAGAAGACCCTTTGAACCTTGCCCCTAAAGAGTCATCAATTTCCTCAAAGCCCCTCCAGCCCCTAGTTTTCAATGAGGAAGGGGCTCAGGCTCTTCAGCCAGGCTGGGGAACAGATGACTATTTAGCACCTACTCTGTGCCAGGCACAGCACTAGGTGCTTTATCTACTTTCTCTCATTTTGCTAATCCCTGTTAATCCTCTGCAGGTAACTTTTATTATAGTTATATTTTAGTTGAGAAACTGAAGTATAGAAACTTCAATGCTAAGAAACAGGCCTAGGATTTCAACTCAGGCATGCCTGAGTCCAAAGCTTGTGCTCTTTCTTCATATAAGGCTGCCTCTGCTGGATATACTTACCTCCATTTTAGAGAAAAGGAAACTGGGGTGCAGCGATGTTCCTTATACATTCTGAAGAATTCTTGAGGCAGGCTGCAAGAAGCCAAGGCCTCACGTGTGGGAGATAGAGGGCATATGCAGGGAAGGGCCCATCATGCTGTGTCCCTGATGTCCCAGGAACCTCTCCCATCAGGAGAATTTTTTATAAGGAAGGGCAGGCAAGGACCACAAAGGCCAGCATGGAATAGTTACTAACAGCAGCCAGCTGTGGAGAAGGAAGGTGTTCCAGCCTTGTCTGTTTGATGGGGTGATTCCACTATCTGAGGATCTGCTTCTCTCCCTCTCCCAGCTGCCAACAACTGGGAGCCCATTCACTAGATCCATCCAGAGGGGTAGTTCTGGATGAAGAAAGGTCAGTGCAAACTCCGAGGGTCTCAGAGGGTAGGGAGGGAGGCAATGATAATTTCCTTTTAAAAGGCAGAAAAAAGTGTGTCTTCTCAAAATGCCAGGGGAGACTGTTTTTTTGCTTAGGTCTGGTATGTTTTCAATAATGCTATCAAATTAAAAAACAGTCGCCAGACCAGGGGAAAACGCTATGCAGTCTCCTAGAGAATGGTGTCATAATCTAAATTTGACCAGAGAATGAAGGTCCAAAAGTGATTTCATTCAGAAGAAAAAATGCCTAAAAGGGGAAAGTAACTTTGAATTCTGAGAATTGACTCCTGCAAAAGGAGCAGGGTATAGCCGAAGATAGTCACAGGAACTATGATAAGAGCAGGCACATGTGAACATTTGTATTAAACACACCCTGCATGTGGCAGGAGAAGCTGATGTGAACAAAATCAACTGCTCGAGGTTTTGCTTCATCAGTTTTATTGGTCATATATCCAGAATTCATCATATATAAATCTTTCAAAATAATGAGCTATTACAAGAATAGTTTACAAGTCAGCTCTGACTGCACAAATACTTGACACAGGAAACCATTTTTACAAATACATGTTTTCTTATAATACTGTAATAAAGAAAATAAGTCTGTATACATCTTACGACAAATTTTATAGTCTCTTTTTCCCATTCAATCATCGTTTCAGGTTTTCTATTACAGAACGTCCATCACATCCAGTAAACCAAATTACAATCTGCTGCTTCTTCTCATTTTCAAATACTATAAAGATTCACACTGTTAAAGGGTTTTTTGGGTTCCTTTTCTAATCTTTCCTGATTTGAAAAGAATCCATGTATCTTGGCTAAAAGAGGTAACTTCAACAATATCCCTCTTGACTAGAACTTCTATCTGATTAATCATTGTTTGGTGAATTATCTTTTCACTTCCTACTTAGGCTAGGCCAGGTGGTAGTTTTACCCCTGCTGATAAAGTCCTGACATTCCTAATAGTTCCTAAACTGCAAATAAAAAACCCTAGAAACGAGTGAAATAGAAAAGAAAGCTAAAACACTATTGATTAGAGAACACACTCAAATTCAAGGTCTCTCCCAGGTTGAAGAAGACAGAAAAGCAATAAAGTATAAGGATGTGGCAGTAGTTGTATAAAATACTGAAAATCTGAAAGAGTCATCACTTAAGCCAGTAGTGTATCATTTCCAAAATGTCAGAGGATACAGAATCTTAGACTCTGTGGCTAGGCTGAACTCAGAATCTCAGACTCTGTGGCTAGGCTGACATTCTTATGCTGTGGCTTTGAAATAGCCTAATAAATATCCACTTGCCCAGAGCAAGTAATCATTTAGGCCAGGAGAACTTTACAGAATACTGACCATGTTTACCTGAAGAGATAGGAACCACCAGGGCAAACATTTGGCATTCACTCCACTTCACTGTTACTGAAAAGCATCCACTTGGCAAAGCCTGTTGTTTTACTTTTCAGGTAACATGAATTAAAATTAAGAAACTAGCAGTATTCTACTACAGTCAAGTTCCTGAGTACTCAGCTCCAATTATCTAATATTCTTGAAAGGATGCTGGTATGGTTTGGTTGTGTCCCCCCACAAATCTCAACTTGAATTGTATCTCCCAGAATTCCCACGTGTTGTGGGAGAGACCCAGGGGGAGGTAATTGAATCATGGGGGCCAGTCTTTCCCATGCTATTCTCGTGACAGTGAATAAGTCTCATGAGATCTGATCAGTTTATCAGGGGTTTCTGCTTTTGCTTCTTCCTCATTTTTTCTTGCCACCATGTAAGAAGTGTCTTTCGCCTCCCACCATGATTCTGAGGCCTCCCCAGCCATGTGGAACTGTAAGTCCAATTAAACCACTTTTTCTTCCCAGTCTCGGGTATGTCTTTATCAGCAGTGTGAAAACGGACTAATACAGTAAATTGGTACCAGTAGATTGGGACCTGCTGAAAAAATACCCAAAATGTGGAAGTGACTTTGGAACTGGGTAACAGGCAGAGGCTGGAACAGTTTGGAGGGCTCAGAAGAAAACAGGAAAATGTGGGAAAGTTTGGAACTTCCTACAGACTTGTTGAATGGCTTTGCCCAAAATGCTGATAGCGATATGGACAACAAAGTCCGGGCTGAGGTGGCCTCAGATGAAGATGAGGAACTTGTTGGGAACTGGAGTAAAGGTGACTCTTGTTATGTTTTAGCAAAGAGACTGGCAGCATTTTGCCCCTTCCATAGGGATTTGTGGAACTTTGAACTTGAGAGAGATGATTTAGGTTAACTGGCGGAAGAAATTTCTAAGCAGCAAAGTGTTCAATAGGTGACTTGGCTGCTTTTAAAGGCATTCCCTTATAAATAAGGGAAGCAAAGCATAAAAGTTTGGAAATTTGCAGCCTGACTATGCCATAGAAAAGAAAAACCCATTTTCTGGGGAGAAATTCAAGCCAGCTGCAGCAATTTGCATAAGTAGCAAGGAGCCTAATGTTAATCCCCAACACCATAGGGAAAATGTCTCCAGGCCATGTCAGGGCAGCCCCTGACATGTGTGTGCAGCCTAGGGACTTGGTGTCTTGTGTCCCAGCCACTCCAGCCATGGCTGAAAGGGGCCAACATACAGCTCGGGCTGTGGCTTCAGAGTGGAAGCCCCAAGCCTTGGCAGCTTCCATGTGCTGTTAAGCCTGCAGGTGCACAGAAGTCAAGAATTGTGATTTGGAAACCTCCACCTAGTTTTCAGAAGATGTATGGAAATGCCTCAATGCCCAGGCAAAAGTTTGCTGCAGGGGAGGGGCCCTCTCAGCGGCAGGGGAGAGAACCTCTGCTAGGGCAGTGCAGAAGGGAAATGTGGTGTGGGAGCCCCCACACAGAGTCCCTACTGGGGCACTGCCTAGTGGAGCTGTGAGAAGAGGGCCACCGTCCTCCAGACCCCAGAATGGTAGATCCACCAACAGCTTGCACTGTGCACCTGGAAAAGCCGCAGGCACTGAACAACAGCCGTGAAAGCAGCCAGGAGGGAGGCTGTACCCTGCAAAGCCACAGGGGCAGAGCTGCCCGAGACCATGGGAACCCACTTCTTGCATCAGTATGACCTGGATGTGAGACCTGGAGTCAAAGGAGATTATTCTGGAACTTTAAAATTTGACTGCCCTGCTGGATTTCGGACTTGCATGGGCCCTGCAACCCCTTTATTTTGGCCAGTTTCTCCCATTTGGAACAGCTGTCTTTACTCAATACCTGTACCCCTGTTGGTATCTAGGAAGTAACTAGCTTGCTTTTGATTTTACAGGCTCATAGGTGGAAGGGACTTGCCTTGTCTCAGATGAGACTTTGGACTGTGGATTTTTGGGTTAATGCTGAAAAGAGTTAAGACTTTGGGGGACTGTTAGGAAGGCATGATTGGTTTTGAAGAGTGAGGACATGAGATTTGGAGGGGCCAGGGGTAGAATGATATGGTTTGGCTGTGTCCCCACCCAAATCTCAACTTGAAATTGTATCTACCAGAATTCCCATGTGTTGTGGGAGGGACCCAAGGGGAGGTAATTGAATCATGGGGGCCAGTCTTTCCCATGCTATTCTTGTGATAGTGAATAAGTTTCACAAGATCTGATGGTTTATCAGGGGTTTCCACTTTTGCTTCTTCCTCATTTTCTCTTGCTGCCATGTAAGAAGTGCCTTTCACCTCCCGCCATGATTCTGAGGCCTCCCCAGCCATGTGGAACTGTAAGTCCAAGTAAACCTCTTTTTCTTCCCAGTCTCGGGTATGTCTTTATCAGCAGCATTAAAACAGACTAATACAGATGCTTGAAGTAAGCCCTTGTCCAATAAGGTATTTAATAGCACTTAGGGACTATTAGATGTCCCATTTCTCTTCTCTTTCATTTCTCTTATCTCTTCTCACCCCAGTGTAACGAATCGCTACAGGTTTTTACCAAAATGCTGCAGCAGTAGTTGGAAATGAGTTATTTTGCATTACTAAAGTGTTCAATCACATTATCACGGGTCACATTTGTATATAACCAGGAGATGGCCAAATAACATCTACTGCAGTGATTTTGCAAATTCAGCATAGTCAATGTATCCATCATTGTTCTTGTCATCATCTCTCAAAACACCATCTATTATGTTAATCAGTTCATCTTCGCTCATTAGTGGTGCCTGTTCACTCCCTTCCTACAAAATACAAATTAGACAATGATGAGTTGCGCGTTTTACCAGAAGAAGTGCTTAGCTAACGTCCAAAATATCCATGTTCTTTCATGGCACTGTTTATTTAAAAAAAAAAAAAAAAAGGAAAAACAAAACAACAAAATATCCACGCTCATATGTGTCCAAAAACTTTCAATGGAGTATGGGGCTACTTCTAGGAATCTAGATATATATAGAGAGAATACGTATTATTGAGTCAATTTATCATAATCCAGTTTAGAAATTACATTTGCCAGTTAAAAGAAGGCCCTTCAAAATAGGCTTTTGCTTATTTGTTTCATTACGGCTCATTCTTGTTTAATTGGAAAAGTGCCAGTCCTCCTGAGGGTCAGCTCTGTGTACAAATTTGCCTGATAAAATAGAAACATTGACGAATTGGACAACAAGTTGGCATCAAAACAAGAGGAAGAAGGCACTGCCGATCAGCAGAACCTGTTATGATCTTTGAGGAGAAAGTATTTCCCATGCTCCAAGAGCAGGGGTAGTGGGCTGAGGCTGTTCACATCCTTGGCTGGTTCTTCCTTTGCCACATCTCCCACATTCACTGTTCCCTCTCCTATCACCACCACTATCCTCATCTGCCAGGACTGCTGACCCCTAATTCCTCCGCCTAACACTAGTCTCTCCTCATGTCCTTCAGTCTGTCTCCCACAGCCAAGGATCTTCCCTAAACAATGCCATTCTCCTGTGCAAAATCATTCATGCTCCCTGCTGCCTTCAAACCTCACCTGCACTCCTAGCAGCCAATGTAATCCCACTCACCTGGCTAACTTTGCCTTGCTTCCTCTCTATAGAGGGCAGTGTGGCAGAAGGGGAATGACATTAAATGTGGAGGCACAAGGATTTTTTTTTTTTTTTTTTTTTTTTTGAGACAGGGTCTGACTCTGTCACCCAGGCTGGAGTCCAATAGCATGATCACAGCTCACTGCAGCCTCGACCTCCCAGGCTCAGGTGTTCCTCCCCACTACCCTCCCACCCCCTGTCACCCCAGCAGCTGGGACTACAGGCAAGCATCACTATGTCCAGCTAATTTTTGTAGAGATGGGATATCACCATGTTGCCCAGGTTGGTCTTGAACTCCTGGGCTCAAGCGATCCTCCTGCCTCAACCTCCCAAAGTGCTGGGATAATAGGCATGAGCCACTGTGCTTAGCCTGGCAGAAGATCTTGATTTCAGTGTCTTCACCTAGAAAATGGGAGGGTTTTGTTTGTTTTTTGTTTTCTGAGACAGGGTCTCGCTCTATTGCCCAGGCTGGAGTTCAGTGGCAAGATCGCAGCTTGCCACAGCCTCAATCTCTCAGGTTCAAGTGATCCTCCTACTTCAGCATCATGAGTAGCTGGGACTATGGGCATGCGCCACTGAAAATGGAAGTATTAACAATGCCTGCCACTGCCTACTCAAGATGTTGCAAAGATCCAACGAGATCTCTAACCTACTTGAAAGGGCTTCAGAAACTTTGGAGCACCATACAGTATCACACAAGCCCTCAATTACTGCCACGTCCCTGAATCCCTTGGTCTCAATTCACCATTCTTCCCAAACAACTTCTCCCTTGCTCTGCAGTTTGAATACGGTCTGTCTTTTAGGCACTGATTCTCATACTCTGGTGTGTAACAGAAATGCCTGTAGCACTTAAAGATACAAATGCCCAGCCCTGGGACTTCTGCCTCAGCAAGTTATCCTTTGCGGGAAGGATCGTTGGACAGAAAGAGGCAGAACACAGAAGAGAAAGAAGCAGCAGCACCTTTTTTTTTCTTTTCTTTTTTTCTCTTTTTGAGACAAGGCCTCACTCTGTTGCCCAGGCTGAAGTGCGGTGGCATGATTATGGCTCACTATAGCCTCGACATCCTGGACTCAAGCAATCCTCCCACCTTAGCCTCCTGAGTACGTAGAACTACAGGCATGCACTACCAGGCCTGGCTAATTTTTTAATTTTTGTTTTGTTTGTTTTGTAGAGACAGGGTCTCACTATATTGCCAAGGCTGGTCTTGAACTCCTGGCTCAAGTGATCCTTCCACTTTGGCCTCCCAAAGTGCTGGGATTACAGATGTGAGCCACCATGCCCAGTGGAGAAGCAGCACTCTTGGCACATAAAAACAACACAAGTCAACAAGACTGGGGACCAAATTAACAAAGGGAAGCCTTTCTGTGATACAGTCCCCCAAGCCACTGCCAGACCTACCTCCTTATGGACATGAGTGATGGCTGTGGAGAGTTCTAAGCCATCAAGCAAATTATTGCCATCATAATCATGCATTTTGAAGTAATGGAGCTGCAATTCTTGTGGCGACATCTCCGCCTCTGGTTTGTTGATGACACCTTCTAGATGCTCCATGATATGCCTAAAAATCAACAGTCAGGTTCAGGCCAATTGACAGTACCGGGATCATGCTGAAATCTTAAGGACTCTGAAAAGTTCAAGATCTTAAACTTCCTCCAGCTCAGAAAAACAAACACCAGCAGTGGCAGACCACACTCGAGGATTACATAGAGATAGACAAGGCCTTGAGAGGAGCAGGAAAAGTCAAATAGACCATCTGTTATGCTGGCAGGATTAGGGTATTCTTTCCTCTTTATGATTAGAATTTTGTTATAACATTTTCAGGCCATCAATTTAAAAATATGTCTTTTAAAACATTTTTTTTTTTTTTTTGAGACAGGGTCTCACTCTGCCACCCAGGCTGGAGTGCAGGAGCGTGATCTTGGCTCACTGTAGCCTCAACTTCCCAAGCTCACTTGACTCTCCCACTTCAGCCCCCCAAGTAGCTGGGACCATAGGCATGTACTGCCACATCCAGCTAATTTTTTGCAATTTTTTAGTAGAGACAGGTTTTCCCTATATTGCCTAGGCTGGTCTCGAATTCCTGGGCTCAAGCAATCCACCTGCCTCAGCCTCCCAAAGCACTGGGATTACAGGTGTGAGCCACTGCACCCAGCCTTAAAAACAAAGGATAACCGAGTATAATGCGTGAGGCTAACTGGCCCAAGACAAAAGCTGCAACAAATGATTCAATGTTTGAAGGTGTTGATTTAAAAAAGGTCTTGTTATAGTCAAGAAACCTTAGCTATTTTCTGGATTCTGCTACTATGACTGTGTATGTGTACCTGTGTGTCTATTTGTATGTGTGTGTGTCTGTCTGTGGTGAAAAAAAGGAGAGACTGGATTCAGGCAAGTAATGTGCCCCATTTGGGCCTAAAGATCTTCCACCTGTGATACAATGATGAAAAAAGAATACCTGACTTATAGGTGGCAATAAGGAATAAGAATCATCCTTGAAGAATGTCAAGGAGCCATAGAAACAGGAAGAAGGAAAGGAAGACTGAGCATGCCCTTGCCGCTGGCTCAGCTGCAGATGATGGGGAGGCCGCTGGACCACAGCCCGGGCTGAATACGTACTCTTGGTCGTGCACTGTGTTCTTATCCAGGCCCATGCTGCCGGGTTGGGAGAAGCTGGCTGCAGGCTCCTCAGCCCTGGCGCCTGGGGCACAAAAGGCCCAGAGCAGGCCACACAGGAAGGGGGTTCTGAGCAGGGATCTCATGGTCATCAATATCTGTGAGATGGGAAACACAGAAGAGGAAGGCAGAGCATCAGAGCAAAGGTTTCGTTCAGGGCTTGACATGGTATGATCCTGGGAAACCTGATGAAGCAGTAAGGTTAGGAAGAGAGCTTGTCAAACAGGGCCCAATGCCAGCTCTGCTTTGAGACTGTGGGATGACCCTGGGCACTCCAAGTCACTCAAATGGCAGGGGAAGGCTCATGAGGTTTCCTGAAGTGCCTGCAGAGTGCCAAGCAACACTTGAAAGCTTGAAGGGACTGGAAGATTATTCTTGCCTCCCAGAAGCTATGGTCCACTGAAAGAACCATTTTCTATCAAGAGCACCAGGAAAGGCAGCCAGCAAGTTATATCAGATTATCAGAGAAAGAGAAAACCCTCTAGGAGTTCAGGGGAAGAAATCTCCGAGTGGAGGAAAATCATAGAAGGCTGATTGAGCTGGTGACACTTCAGCTGGGCCTGGACAGATATGCAGGGACTGAAGGACCACAGGAATGGTGGGAGCAGAGTGGCAGGTGCCCACAAGCGGGAAAGAAACTACAAGTAGTTCAGCTGCGCTGCAGCCTAGAGGGTAGGAAGCAGACAGGACAGAGGTGGCTCCAAGGGCTAGACAGGCTGTACTGGACATGGCTTTGCACACTAGGCCAGGGCTTGACATCTCCTGCAGAGAAAGAGAGGAGAGTCACTTACAATTCATGAATGGGAGGTGAGATCAGAGCTTGGTTTCAGAATGACTCATCTGGTGGCACAGTGGGGAAGGCATGAAGTGGCAAAAGCAAGACTAGAGGCAGGAGCATGGTAGCCAAGGGAAGTGGTAAGGCGGGTCAGATCAAGGTCTGCGGCAGTGGACAAGGTTCTGTACCTCCTGGGTGGTGACAGTGGCAAGTAACTTAACCACAGTGAGCGGCCACTGGAAAGAAAAGTTACAGAGAAATCAGGATGCCATCAGGGACTCCCAGGGTTTGGCCACACTTGGAATTGTGGTCAATAAGATGACAGTCAGCTACAGAGCAAGCTCTCGGAGGGCAGGGAGAACTTTAATCCCACCAGTATTACCCGCCAAGGGTCAGGCAGGCCTTTAATAATTGTTGATTCAATGGAAAGTCTTGGTCTGTCCTAGGGCTGACAGACTGACCTCAAAAAGGAAGGTGAAGGACAGCCAGGTGACCTACATACAAAAACAAAAGACCTGACTGAACACTCACTTCCCAACAGGCAAAACAGATTCTGCTAGATAACAAGGCCAGGGATTTCTAACAGGCCAATTGTAGTCCACAGCCCCAAACCAGCAGTGGTAAAGACAAACCATAAGGCACTGGTCATCCCCTTTACATGCTACACACAGGGCTCAGCTCAGAAGCTGCAGCTGTCTCTGTGCCTGGGGCTGAGAGGTAGAGGTATTATAGTCCCTCTTACCCATCCTAAAAGGCTCTCAGGGCAGAACCCTGAAAGTGTGAGTATGCCACCCTGCAACACTTAGAAAAATTTCCCAAATCCATTTTTCCCATTACCAGTATTGCTTCCCATGGCCCCCTCCTTAAAGGGGACAATAGTCACTGGGATGTCTAACTTCCAGGATAGGCCAGGCATGGTGGCTCATACCTGTAATCCCAGCACTTTGGGAGGCTGAGGCAGGAGGATCACTTGAGGCCAGGAGTTTGAGATCAGCCTAGACAACACAGTCAGACCCCCATCTCTACAAAAAATAAAAAATTAGCTGAGCGTAGCAGTGCACCCCTATAGTCCCAGCCACTCAGGAGGCTGAGATAGGAAGATTGCTTGAGCCCAGGAGTTCAAGGCTGAAGTACACTCCAGCCTGGGTAACAGAGTGAGACCCTGTCCTCCACCACCAAAAAAAGGAAGAAACTTCCAGGGTGCTAAAAAGCACCTAGAATCTAGTCTACTTCTAAACAGTGACATCAAAATGCAATCTGTCTCAGACCTTTTATTTTTTAATTTTTATTTTTTTGAGACAGAGTCTTGCTCTTTCGCCAGGCTGGAGTGCAGTGGCGCAATCTTGGCTCACTGCAACCTCTGCTTCCCAGATTCAAGCAATTCTCCTGCCTCAGCCTCCGGAGTAGCTGGGATTACAGGTGCATGTCACCACGTCCAGCTAATTTTTGTGTTTTTAGTAGAGACAGGGTTTCACCATCTTGGCCAGGCTGATCTCGAACTCCAGACCCTCAGGTGATCCACCCGCCTCGGCCTCCCAAAGTGCTGGGGTTACAGGCATGAGCCACCATGCCCGGCCACCTCAGACCTTTTATATCCGTAGTTTAAAAAAAAAAAAAAAAAAGCAATATGTCATACGTAATAGGAAAGAATACTCAATATATATTGAATGAAAAAGAACAGGCTGCAAAAAAGCGATAAAGAATAATACACTTTTGTAAAATAAAAATGTGTATTTCCTACACAAACTAATAACAAAGATTATCTTGAGATATGAGATTAGAATTGTGATTTTCAGCCGGCGTGGTGGCTCATGCCTGTAATCCCAGCACTTTGGGAGGCCGAGGCGGGCGGATCACGAGGTCAGGAGATCAAGACCACCCTGGCTAACACGGTGAAATCCCGTTTCTACTAAAAATACAAAAATAAAAATTAGCCAGGCGTGGTGGCGGGCACCTGTAGTCCCAGCTACTTGGGAGGCTGTGGCAGGAGAATGGCATGAACCCGGAGGTGGAGCCTGCAGTGAGCCGAGATCTGCTACATTTTTTTATGAATATGTATTCAATGTAATCTATCCCATAATTTTGTCCCAATACTATATGGATCGGATACAAAAGGAGTTTCCGGTTAATTCTTATCTCCACAAAATAATTCAGAAACAGTCAGAAACTACACTTCCAATTTTACCAAATAAAAGTGCCCAGACCTTGCCCAGGGACAGTGGCTCACATCTATGATCCCAACACTTTGGGAGGCCGAGGCAAGCGGATCACTTGAGGTCAGGAGTTTGAGACCAGCCTGGCCAACACGGCGAAACGCGTCTCTACTAAAAATACAAAAAAAAATTTGCTGGGCATGGTGGCGTGCACCTGTAATGCCAGCTATTTGGGAGGCTGAGGCACAAGAATTGCTTGAACCCGGGAGGCAGAGGTTGCAGTGAGCCAAGATCACACCACTGCACTCCAGCCTGGGCAAGAGAGTGAGACTGTCTCAAAAAAATTTTTTAAAAGTGTCCAGACCCTGACAAGGCCACTGCCACTGTACCTGGTACCACAAAACAAGGTTTCAGGTTACTCCTAGCAGTGACTGCCTAGGCCATAGCAGAACAACTTGTTCTGACCACACATCTTAAGAGTTCTGGGACAGGAAGGATCAGAGAAGGGAATCAAGCTCCTCCCAAGCCTTTCAGACTCATTTACATCAAATGTCTCTTTCTCCAGTGAGGTCTTTTCAATTCCAAGTCTGGTGTAGGTATTTGTCCTGCAGGCTCCCAAGTGCTTCCCTTCAGAAGGCTCCCATCCACAGCTGATGACAGCTGCAAATTAATTCTTTTTTTTCTTTTGTTTTCTTGTGTGTGAATGAATTCTTGAAAAACTGCCTGATTACTTGTCAGTGCCCCTTACTGGATGGGCTTCGAGAGGACTGGGACTGAATCCACATTCCCAGTATCAGGCACAGTGCCTGGAACAGAAGCTGCTGGTTCTTAGCCTGTGTGCCATGGTCCTTGGGGAGGTGGGGGGATTACCACCTTTGCAGATATGCTGCCAGTTTTTAATGTCACTGTAACTGAAGATGAAACTTTTCTTTTGGAGATATCTATCATGGAACTCATGGCACCATTTCCTCCAACTATGTGATTGGATGCTTAGTATATCAATTTGGTGTGTGTGTGTTGGGGGTGGGGGAAATTCTATTTAGATAACACCAAAAAGCAACCAAGTGATTAATCATATAGTAACTATGAGTCCAAAATATCCCTTCTTTAAGGGAGGTGGGATAAAGGCCAAGAATCACTGATTTTGAACTTGTCTCATTTTGGTTTGCTGTTGCAGGTTTCTAATCATTGGAGTGCAACAAAAGCCAAATCGATAAACATAAAGAAAAAAAATTCCTCCAAGTGGTACACTGAAAACAGGGAATCGGGCTGGGCATGGTGGCTTATGCCTGTAATCTCAATACCTTGAGAGGCTGAGGCAAGTGAATCACTTGAGCCCAGGAGTTCAAGACCAGCCTGGACAACATGGTGAGACTCCCTCTCTAATTAGAAAAAGAGAGAGAGAGAGGAAGAAAGGAAAGAAGGCAGGCGAGGGAGGGAAAGATAGAAAACAGGGAATCTAACTGCCACCTAACAAATTAAACTGCTGACAGTCAAGAGAAAGCATAAGCAACTCCCTCTACCCAAATAACAGGTTGCATCATCCATGCTCTAACTACTTAGCTCAAGGCCATGGGCAAACAGCCTGAAGATAAGCCCCAGCTCACTGGCCTTCTTTAGGAAATTATAAAGGCCAAGCTGAAGAAAAACCCAATGGAGGAGAAATTTCTGCAAAGGGACTTCAGGGCACAACCCATACCTTGAGACAGCCCTCACAAGGCACAGCCTCAGTCCTGGGAGGGCAGTGCTGGACCATCAGCAGCAGTGCGCCTCCCAGTGCCTTGGCTGTCACAGTGCTCCCCTCCTGCTCTGCCAGCCTCTTCCTGTACCACAGCCTCCGCTCCTACTGGTTCCATCTGTCCATCTCCAACTTCCTTCCAGGACAGGTTCAAATGTCACCTCAGGATTCTTCCAGCCAAGACCAATTGCTCTCTCATCCGACCTCAGTCTGCAGCCTCTCACACTCATTTGACCTGAACATACGATCACAGGTTGTTCTCCTTTTCCATTTTTCTCTTTTCCTCCCTCTCTGAGAGTCAGGACCCTCTCTCCTCTGGCTCTCATTTACCTTACTGATCTCTGCTGACCTGACCTGGCTCATCGCTGAATCAGGGAAGTGAGTCTTGGCACCTAGGTGTATTGTTCCCTATCCCACAGCGGATCTAGCCTAAGCTGGAACTTCCTTTGGAGGCTTCCAGTGCTTTGACTTGGCCCAACCCTTTCTTCCTGGTGTGTCATCAGTCCTATCAGCACTAAGAGTTTGGGGCCAGCCTTCCTGCCAGCAGCTAGTAGTAGCTTCTCCCTCAAGGGGCCCTTGGTTAAGAATTCAAACCCAAAGCAGCCAAACTCACCAACATCCAGACATCCTGTACCCACAGCCAATGCCAAAGAAAAACTGACCAGTACTTTCTCACTTACCCCTGTCATGGTCCTGGAATGAAGGCAAGAAAATAACCAACTTCCTAAGCTAAAGAAACCTCTACACGGACTGAGGGTTGAGAATTGGTTCTGAAAAAGCAGGCATTTAATATTAATAACTTGATCTATTTGTTCATCTAGGGAGCCCAAGGAGCACCCATGCTTCATTTATACATTTAATGACCGTACTAACAGCACAAGGTACTGAAGATAGTACTATGACCTCGACAAATTCCTCTCACACAGATTACAACCTGATAGAAAAGAGAGACCGGCAGGCAGACACCCATGGGGTACCACGAAATCCCCAACTCACACGTGAAATAACACATGAAGGATAAGAAGGATTATTTCAACCAAAGGACAGTGCCTCAGACATAACGAATATATTGAAGGAACATGTAAGCCCAGAAGGAACTTGTTCTGATCTAAGAACCAAAAAAGATTCAGTATGGTTGAAGACACAGTACAGTCGAGACATATGAATCTAAAGTTAAAGGAAGACAGGTCATGAAGGGCTTTGCAAGCCCCGTTCAAGAGCTTGGAAGAGCAATGAGAATCCACCAAAGGGTGGTAAGGGAATGGGGGGACGCTTCTGGTTACATGATCAGATTTCTGTTTTAAGACCATAGCTGTAGCCTGTCTGTACAGAACAAACTACAGAGAATGAAGAAGAGATGCAGGGATCATCAGGAAGACCCCGAGGTAGTCCAGAAAAGAAAAGCTGGCCCGAACCAGGTAGGGCAGGGGGATGGGACTGGAGAATGAACGTATCCAAGACAGCTTTGCAAGGGATTCGACGTGGGTGGGTAAAGGAGTGCAGCAAGTGAGAATGATGCCCAATTCTGGCTTGGGCACCCGGGTGGATGGCCATGCCCAGAGAGGGAATACAATAGGAGATCAGCTTCCCCCGCCGGGCCCGACAGGACCTGTGGTCTCCCCGAGAGGGGGAACAAGGAGCAGAGGGAGAGTACAGCTTCCGGCCCGCTGCTTTTGGGCCGGGCCAGAAGCAGTGTCCACCCGACACAGCTGGTCCCACAGGCCGATCCTCGGGCCCCCAGGGACCAGGGAAGGGGGCGGAGATCTGCCCAGCCGGCCCCGTCTGGCTCCAGAGCCCCCGGTGAGGCACAGGCTTCCGCCCCGGGAGACAGGCCGTGCTCCTAGCCGGTTAAGCGTCCCGAGACGGCCTGGGGGCCCAGCCCCCGCCCCCAGACTACTCCTGCCTCTCATCTTGAGCCCAAGCCTCCAGCCCACAGGAGAGGCGCCGGGATCCCGCCCGCTGCGGAGAGTGCGCTAGTTCACTCACCCTTACGGTCTCCGAAGCAGACGCGAAGCCCTCCAACGTGAGCCTCACCAGCCCCCGTCCCCAAAACGCTCTTCCTCGGCTTCGCCCGGCCCCCCCGACCTGCCCTGCGCACGCGCGCTCCCTGCCGCCCGCCCATTGGCGCCGCCGGGCCCCTCCCGCTGGCGGCGGCTGGCTGTGAGGACGGCTCGCGTGAGTCCACGTGTAATGGGCCCGCGCCCAGCACTGGCGGGACTGACGCAGTTCTTCTACCTGCTTTCCCAAGGGCGACACTCGGCTCCACTCCAGTTGGGCCGCTGGAGGCCCTAGGGGCCCAGCAGGTTGCTAGGCAACGCCGGAAGCCCTCAGGAACGTAGTTCCACGTGCGACGTAGGATGGCGGATCCGGATGGGGCGGACCCCAAAGCTGGCTCCCAACTCTGCTCCCCCCACACCTATGCAGGGCTCTTGGTTCAGGTCTCTTGGTTCGTCCTGCTGCAAGTTGGGAAGAAAGATAATAGGAATGCTAATTCCTTCTTGATGAAACGACCACAACACGCTGGAGCCGGCCTTGGACCCTACGTTTCAAGATTGGCCTGCTTCCAGCGTCTGCCAGCTCCACTGCACAAGCTGCGGCAGCCGCTGTCCCCGTTCGCTTCCACGGGAGTCCCAGCAAGACTATGCGACCCAGTTCAAATACCATCTTCCATGTACCGTTCGTGAAATCAGCAGCTTTTGTCATTCAAGAGAGGACAGATTACTTAAAAACAGACTCATGAACAAATAGGGAAACGAATACATCATCCCTGTATCGAATTCATCCCTGTATAATCCTGCCCTTACACCTGTGCTCCTATACAAGATTAACATTCAGTGAGTATCTATTGACCTGATGGATAAATGAGTGTAGGACGGTCGTTTTGTTTTTGTTTTGTTTTGAGACGGAGTCTCGCTCTGTCCCAGGCTGGAGTGCAGTGGCGGGATCTCGGCTCACTGCAACCTCCGCCTCCCAGGTTCAAGCTCTTCTCCTACCTCAGCCTCCCGAGTAGCTGGGATTACAGGCGCGTGCCACCGTGCCCGGCTAATTTTTGTATTTTTAGTAGAGACGGGGTTTCACCGTGTTGGCCAGACTGGTCTCTAACTGCTGACCTCTTGATCCTCCCGCCGCAGCCTCTCAAAGTGCTGGGATTACAGGCGTGAGCCACCACGCCCGGCAGGACGGTCGTTTTTTTTAAAGCCCTTCTCCCATTTCTGTCCATAAAGGTACATAATCGTTTTTCAAATGAGCCTGGGTCCGGACAGGAAAGACAAAGAAAGTGGCTAAGTAGTTAGATGCCTTGAAAGTTGGCTAACGCCACTGCCATTGACGGTCTCATTCCTTTTCCCACCTTCATCTGAGATTGAAATCTGCCACCCCTGTCCCAGAGAAAAATCCCATAATCCCTAATTTTTTTTTCTTTTTTTAAAGAAAAGAGTCTCCATGTTGCCCAGCTCGTCTCGAACTCCTGGGTTCAAGCAATCCTCCCACCACCTCCGCCTCCCAAAGAGCTGGGATTACAGGGGTGAGCCACCGCGCCGGGACAAAGAATCCCTAAGTTTTGAGGAAACCCTATTAATTCAAGACCCATTCTTCTTTCCTTACTCTGAACTTTGGATTATTTTGATCTAGTTCCTCCTTCTACCCTGCATCTGCCATTCATCCATCTCTTCATCCATTCATCCACCCCTCCCTTTGTTCATTTATTCATTCAATAACATTTCTTGAATATCTTCTATGTACTAGGCACTCTACTAGGAGCTACTAGAGATACAAATAAGACAAATGAAGTATCAAGAAGCTGGTGTCTGGTAGATGGATACAGTGTCCTCATTCTAGCCAGTGCTTTCATTTTTTTCCTATGGATGTTATCCTGTGTTATGTCTCTCTTGAATCGACAGTCACTCCCTCTCTACCAGATAATTCCCATCAACATATAAACTTGCTGTATTTTCTCCCCCACCATACCACTGAAACTGCAATCTCCATGCAAATCTAGTGGTCTCTTTGATCTCTTGTTTTTATTTTACTTGCCCTCTCAACACTGTTTTATCAAAGCCAACCACTCTCACTTAGAAACACTTTCTTCTCTTGTTTTCTGACACCACACACTCTGGGTCCTTCTGCTACCTCACTCGTTATCCTTTCTTGGGCTTCTTAATTGGCTTCTCAATCTATAATTATCAAAGTGTCCAGGGTTCTGTTCTGAGTCACCTTCTCTATCCACTCTCCCTATGTGAGTTTACCTAGTCCTGTGCTTTAGATACCATTTATAAATAGATGACTCCAAAACACGTCTCTCTGACAATGACCTCTCTGTGTAATTCGTGACTCCTGTAAATAACTGCCTACTTGATGTCTCCATATGAATGTCAGACTGGCATCTCAAACTTAATGTGTCCCCCCAAAATCTTGATTTTCACCCCCAAACCTGCACCTCTCTCAGTCTTGTCCATTTTAGTAAATGTCACTGCTACTCATTCTGTTGTTCAAGCTAAAATTCTATGAGCTATTTTTGATTTATCTCATCCCTTTACCTTTAAATCCTTCAGCAAAGCCTGTTGTTGCTATCAAAATATATCCTGAGTCTTTGACTTCTTTCCACCTCCACTAAACCATTCTAGTCCAGTAGTAGATGATGCTGCTGGACTACTTGAGAGAGAGCTTCCTAACTGACCGACCTGCTTCCATTCTTGCCCCACTGTAGTCCATGAGTGAGAAGCCACCTTTGATTAAGCCATTTTATAGGTGGGTGTTCTGTAACTTGTAGCTGAACCCATTCCTAACAGGCAAATAATTTGGTACCGGAAGCAGGATGCTAAAAACAAGACACTAAAATATGGAATTGGCTAACTGGAGGTTAAGGTAGCCAGTGTTAAAAGACTGTATGTCAAACTGGAAAGTTGGTGACCCTTATAAGCAGTAGTGAAACTGTCACTTGCTGGACCTTGGATACAGGCCACATGCCAACCAAAGCTATATTTTTGGAGAAATCTCACGAGCAATATGGAACATTAGTGAGTGTTGCCTTTTTTAGTAGCTTTCATCAGACTCCTTCAAGAGAAGGGCAACTCTACATTGGAAATAACTGATTTGAAAGCAGAGATTAAAGAAAGTAACGACTAGGTAAGAGAGGATCTCTTTACCTGCCACCAAGAGTCTCATAACTTGGAACCTTGCTGAAATACCCCATTTACTTTGTGTACTCAGGTTGAAACTAGTACAAGTAGAGACAAAGAGGTGGCTTTATCAGGAGATAGGACGGCCATCCCAAGATACCAGAATGGCCTCTAGGTGGCATCTCTTTCCTCAGCTGTTTTGAATTGTCTCAAGACAATGTTTTACCTATGTAGGGGATTCCAGAGTGGATGAGAGTAGGGGTGAAAATAAGATTTCAATTTACACCTTTTAGTATTGCTTTGATGTTGTAAACTACATATTACTTATATTGAAAAATAAATAGAAAAATATTGAATGAAAACAATTTAAAGACTCCAGATAGGCTGGGTGTGGTGGCTCACGCCTGTAATCCCAGCACTTTGGGAGGCCGAGGCGGCAAATCACCTCAGGTCAGGAGTTCGAGACCAGCCTGGCCAACATGGTGAAACTCTGTCTCTACTAAAAATACAAAATTAGCTGGGTGTGGTGACGCATGCTTGTAATCCCAGATACTCGGGAGGCTGAAGCAGGAGAATTGCTTGAACCCGGGCAGCAGAGGTTGAGGTGAGCTGAGATCGCACCATTGCTCTTCAGCCTGGGCAGCAAGAGCTAAACTCTGTCTCTAAATAAATAAATAAGACTTTAGGTAAGTTATTTGTGATTACTATACATGAAATTGATCAGAAGTCTAACAAATGATTGAGGTAATCCTGTGTCCCCAAAATCTCAAGCCTGGTTAACAACAGTCTGTTGCTGTTCGGCCCTGTGGTAATCTCTGAACCCTGGAATTCCTTCTAACAGGGAGTAGGATGCAAAAGGTGTGCGTTCTGCACAAGTAGAGGAAAAAACAAGGGTGCGGCTTCCAGATTCTCCAACTGAGAACTTAATACACTGCCACCAAAGAAACTGCAGTTTCTTTTGTTTAGAGAAAAGGTCTTGCTCTGTCACCCTTGCATTGCATGAGGGTGACCTCAATGGGTTGCATGTTCTAGGTTCCCCTGTCAGCTGGGATGGGGCTTTGTATTTCTCTCTCCCTTATTCATATTTCTGATAAGGGTGAACTGTGGTGTTAAAAGCTTGGAATTTTGGCATGTGTTGTGTTGTTCTGAATTCAGATATACTATAAACTGGGGTGGTGAATATGATGGCCATCTGCATTTGATGACCTTGTTTCTTCCGTCCCTGACTTTATCAAAGCACACATCACTCCTAATGAAAAGTCTGACTGTTGATGTCTTCAAATTCATGTTGGGGGAAGGTATATATATTAATTATGTATACATTAATACATAATGTATGTATTAAGTCACATAAATTAGCATTCCTTACTATCCCTTTTGTCTCGCTCTCCTCTCTCATCATGTTGTTGTTGTTTGGAGTTTTTGACATTAGTTATTCTAGATAAACATTCTCTTCTTCAGTCTTAGCCTTTTTTTTGCGACAGAGTCTTGCTCAGTTGCCCAGGCTGGAGTACAGTGGCACGATCTTAGCTCACTGCAATCTTTGCCTCCTGGGTTCAAGCAGTTCTCCTGCCTCAGCCTCCCAAGTTGCTGGGATTACAGGCAACAACCACCACGCCCAGCTAATTTTTTGTATTTTTAGTAGAGATGGGGTTTTGCCATGTTGGCCAGGCTGGTCTCGAACTCCTGAACTCATGTGATCTGCCTGCCTCAGTCTCCCAAAGTGCTGAGATTATAGGCATGAACCACCATGCCTGGCTTTAGTCCTAGGCTTTTTTAAAAAAAAAATAGATAAATTTATCAAAAATTTTGATCACCCTGACATCCCATATCTCTTGAAATTTTTCCTGAACTTGCCTATCTACTTGAACACTTCCTTCAAAGGCATTTTCATCATGAATTTTATGTGGCAAACTTCTGAGGTCTCCCCTGCCTGAGGATATCTGTATTACTCTCACATTAAAATGAAAATGACTGTCTACAAAACTTCAGAGTTATTTTCCTTTGGTACTTAAAGAAATAAATATATAATCATAAGAAAAACTATATGATAATTTTAAAAAGGCATCTGACAAAATTTAATCCCTATTCATGATAAAAAAAAAAAAAAACTTTCAGCAAACTGAGAATAGAGGGATACTTTCTCAACCTGACAGGGCATCTGTTAAAAACCCACAGTTAATATTCTTCGAGTGGAAGACTGAATGCTTTTCCCTTAATATCAGGAACAAAGCAAGGATGTCCACCTTCAACACTATTGAAAGTGCTTTAGTATATTCATTATACTAGAGCTTTAAGCCGTTAGAGAACAAGATATAAAAGGCATGCAGACTGGGAAGAAAAAGTAAAACTATCTTTATTCACAGATAATAGGATCATGCACATAGAAAATCCTAAATAACGTAGAAAAAAGCTACTAGAGCTACTGATTTAGCACTTTCACAGGATACATTATACAATTAATGGTAGGTCTATATATGAGCAATAAGCAAGTAGAAATGGAAATGCTTAAAATACCATTATAATAGCCTCCCAGAACATGAAATACTCAGGGGCAAGTCTAATTCAGTTATTGAAAGCATACTTTGTCTTAATAGTCTAGTCATTCTGTTCTCTGAAGTTCTTGTGCTCTAGTCCTGCAATAGTGTCTACTCTTTTGTCTGTTGTCAAAGCATAACTCAAAGACAATAGTTATCTTCATGCAAATGATATGCTCACTTTAAAGAAAATAGTCATTAAACTCTATCAACAAAAAAAGGATCTGTAAGACAGAAATCCCCAACTTTTTGGCACCAGGAACCAGTTTCATGGAAGACAATTTTTCCATGGAAGACAATTTTTCCATGGAAGTGGTGGGGGGAGGGACAATGGTTTCAAAATGAAACTGTTCTACCTCAGATCATCAGGCATTAGTTAGATTCTCATAAGGAGTGTGCAACCTAGATCCCTTACATGCGCCGTTCACAGTAGGGTTTGCGTTCCTGTGAGAATCTCATGCCGCCACCACTGATCTGACACTGACAGGAGGCATAGCTCAGGCGGTAATGCTCGCTCGCCCACCCAGTGCTCACTTCCTGCTGTGCAGCTGACCCACACTAGTTGGGGGGTGAGGGCCCCTGTAAGAAATAAGGGAGATAACAATAAAAAACTAAAGACATTCTGGGAACGATAAGTTTTTGGATTTTTTTTGGTTTTATATTTGAGTGGAGGAAAGCTGATTAGCTGGCATCCAGCAAAGAGTCTAGTCTGTGAAGCGTGCCCTTGAGTAGGCTGGCTAGGGTCATCAAACAACAACTTTAGTTACTTATAGATTGTGATGACCTGGAGATTTTAACCGTGGAGTATTTGTGCCAAGCTGATACTATGATGTTGCATTAGGCCTATACCATTTCCTCCTCAGAATTTCTCAGCTCTTACTCATGGTTGATTATTTCCTTGAGCATTTTTATAATTTTTGATGACGAGTTCATTTTTAGTGGGGCTTTGTCTATGGGAGTCCTATGTGGCCTGGGCTGAGGCTATGTTTCCTCTAAGAGCTTTGATGTTTGCTTCTATCTGCCTGCTATACATTTTTAGTTATTTTTTTAACTTGTGGGTTCCTGGTTTATATAGGTAGTATTAGACTAAACTCCAGACCTGAGTGTGGGCAGAGTGTAATTATAAATGCTCAGGGAAAATTTTTTTTTCCCCAGTCAAGGGGCAAGGCCAAGATATACAGCTTTACTGTGTTTCTCTGTGCATCTCTGCAAATTTTGTTTCTGGTTCATATGTACTTCAATCCCTGAAGGTGTGAGAGGTAGAAACCACTCAGAGTTTCTCCCATTCTCTCACTCAACAACAAAAAAACACAGAAGACATCTCTACCAAAATGTGGGGAGGGGCGGGGGGGCTCTTCCCACACTGGAGCAAGCACATCAATTCTGCAGCAGACACCAGCTGGGAGGCCTCCAATTCAATTCAGTTCTGATGCCATCTACCTAGAGATAACCTCAGAAACCGCGGGTTGAGGGTTCAGTTTTACAAAACAGCCCTCTCTTTCCCACCAGTCGCAAGTCCAAGGCCCCTAAAACATCTGACCGAACAGCTTTTAGATGGATTTCCCAAGACCCCCTCTTTATTACAGTTTATTACAAAGGCTATTTTAAAGTATACAAATAAACAGCCAGATGAAGAGATGCATAGGGTGAGGTCTGGAAGGGTCCTGAGCACAGCTGCTTCTGTCCCCATGGAGTTGGAGTGCACCACCCTCCTGGCCCGTGGATGTCTTCTCATTCATCTTCCTGTCAGCCTCCATGTGTTCAGCTCTCTGGAAGCTCTCCAAGCCCTGTTATTTTGGATTTTTATGGAGGCTTTATTACATAGGCATAGTTGACCAAACCATTAGTCATTGGTGATCAACTTAACCTTCAGCCCCTCTCTCCTCCCTGGAGGTTGGAGGTGGGGCTAAGAGTCCCAACCTTCTAATCACACCTTGGTCTTTCCAGTAAAGAGCTGTCATTCTGAAGTTACCTGGGGGCTGCCAGCCATCAGTCAACCATTAGCTTACAAGAAGACATCACTGTGGAGTCTTTAAGGATTGTAGGAGTTGTATGCTAGAAAACAGGGTCAAAGACCAAATATATATTTCACAGTATCACAGAAGGTATAGGCCTTGGAGAGTCCTAGCCATATGTGAAAGTATCAGATCTGTCTCTTTACTCTTTTTAACACAAAATTTCTTCCCTTGTTGCAGTCTCCATTAAAACTCAGAATTGGCCAGGTGTGATGATTCATGCCTGTAATCCTAACATCTTGGGAGGCTGAGACAGGAGAATCGCTCAAGTCCAGGAGTTTGAGACCAGCCTGCACAACATAGGAAGACCCTGTCTCTATAGAAAAACTTTTTTTTTTTTTTTTGAGACAAAGTCTCACTCTTGTCCCCCAGGCTGGAGTGCAATGGCGCGATCTCAGCTCACTGCAACCTCCGCCTCCCAGGTTCAAGCAAATCTCTTGCCTCAGCCTCCAGAGTAGCTGGGATTACAGGCGCCTGCCACCACGCCCAGCTAATTTTCTTTGTATTTTTAGCAGAGACGGACTTTCACCATGTTGGCCAGGCTGGTCTCGAACTCCTGACCTCAGGTGATCCACCCGCCTCGGCCTCCCAAAGTGCTGGGATTACAGGTGTGAGCCACTGTGCCTGGCCTATAGAAATTTTTTTTTAAAATAGCCAGGCGTGGTGGTGTGGGCCTGTAGTCCCAGCTACCCAGGAGGCAGAGGTGAGAGGATCGCCTGGGCCCAGGAAGTCAAGGCTGCAGTGAGCTATGATCCTGCCACTGCACTCCAGTCTGGGTGACAGAATGAGATCCTGTCTCTTTAAAAACAAAACAAAACAAAAAAAAAGCCCAACTAAAGGAACCAAAAAAAAAAAAAAAATCTCAAAGTCCCTGTAAACCAGTAAAACGGTAAACCCCCCAGGGAAGCCTTAGTATCAGCTCATCAACATTCTTCCCTTCTCGCCACTAAGTTAGCTCCTTCTTAATTTTTTGAATATTGAGAATTTTCCCTACTTTATTGTGAGCTTAGCTCTCCAATTAACTGAAAGCTTGGGTTTTACATTTATGGAATATAATCATATTTGTGAAGAATTTATATTTTGTATTTGAGTATAATAATATTCTAAAGAAAAATTATAAAATATATTGAGTATGAGTGTTTTGAATAGAATATGAGAAGAAAACTTGAAGAAAATCTTGAATAAAAATATTCCATGTGATATTCATAAGAGTACCTTACTATTCATTGGATATTTTCTTTTTTTTTTTTTTCCCTGGAGATAGGGTCTTGCTCTGTCACCCTGGCCGGAGCGCAGTGGTGCGATCTCAGCACACTGCAGCCTCAACCTCCTGGGCTCAAGCCATCCTCCTGCCTCAGGCCCTGGAATAGCTGGGACTACAGGCACACTGCCACCACGCCTGGCTAATTTTTGTATTTTTTGTAGAGACAAGGTTTCACCATGTTGGCCAGGCTGGACTCGAGCTCTGGGCTCAAGCAATCTGCCTGCCTTGGCCTCCCAAAGTCCTAGGATTATGAGCATGAGCCAGCCTGCCACAGCCTTCAGTGGATATTTTCAAGAGTACTCTTAGTTTTTGGTAAATCATACATTTGGCAAATGGGGTAGCTTGGATATTGAACTAACTAATCCTTCAACAAATTGGCCTTTAGGGATATGGGCTGCTGCCATTCAGCTTTCAGTATTTTTCTATGATACGGATCTGTTCGTTGCACTGCACTTGTTTTTCAATTATTTATTTATTTATTTCAGTGATGGGGGTTGTCTCGCTATGTTCGCCAGGCTAGATTTGAACTTCTGGGTTTAAGCGATCTTCCCACCTCAGCATCCTGAGTAGCTGGGACTACCGGCATGCACCACCATACCCAGTTGTTTTTTTAACAATATGTTGAGCTGGGTGCAGTGGCTCATGCCTATAATCCCAGCACTTTGGGAGGCTAAGGTGGGCGGATCACTTGAGGTCAGGAGTTCGAGACTAACCTGGCCAACGTGGTGAAACCCCATCTCTACTAAAAATACAAAAATTAGCCGGGCGTGGTGGCGGGCGCTTGTAATCCCAGCTACTTGGGAGGCTGAGGCAGGAGAATCTATTGAATCTGGCAGGCGGAGGTTGCTGTGAGCCGAGATTACACCACTGCACTCCAGCCTGGGCAACAAAGTGTCTCAATAAATAAATAAATAAATAAATAAATAAATAAATAATATGTTGACACATGCCTGGTCAGAATAAATTAACCTGACTGTATCAACTGACTCATTTGATGTGAAAAGGCAATTCACAAACCAGTTCCTAAGCTGACTTCTCCCCTGCCACCTCCCCCAAAAAAACCCATGTTTATTTTTCATTTTTCCCTAAGCAACATTAATAATTGATTCTGGCTAGGGAAAGACCATGTTAACCCCCGTTGAAAGGGATTAAAACTCAATGGAAGATAAAAATAAAGTGACTTTTGTGGATACAACCCATACTTCCTATGTGTTCAGCATACCAGTTCCACAAGATTCCTTTCTTAAAAACCATTCTGCCTTGAGTTCTTAGATACACTACAACAGTGCCACCCAGGTGTCAGCTAAGATCTTATTTTTTGGAGGTCTGGGTATAATGGGATCAGACTTAACCTGGAAAGTTTGGGTTTGTCCGGTAATATCTGCTCATTCTCAGAGACTTACTCACTTGAGGTGCCCTTAGTCTCTTATTTCTTGTCTGTTTTGCTTCCCACCCTGCCCCCTTATCAGTGAGGATGCAGAAATCAGCATTTCTTAGCATTCCCTCCACAGAAGAATCTCCTCCCACACAGAGCAGTTGTGAGTCATGAAGAGTTTACTGAAGCCTTCCCATCTCCTCAGAGTGGAGCAGTGCTAGATGGTCGGGGAGACATCTTTAGTTAATTTTGGTTTAGTTCCACACACTGAGTATATGCCATTGCCCAGGTACTGTCTTAAACAGTGGAGATCGGAGTAAGTGATGCTCCCTATCCTCAAGATACAGTCTAGATGGGGAGAGAATGTAAAATAATATGGTAAATGGTAAATGCTTGTTAGAGCCCAGGTCACCATGGGAGCACACAGTGGAGGCACTTAAGCCTATGGTGAGGATAGGGAGAGTCAAGGAAGACTTCCCTCTATGATAAAATAGAGGAGTGAATAGATGAGCCTTCTCATGGACCACAGCCGAATGTCAATTGGTCTGAGTTGAGAAACTCTCAAGCCCAGATTTTTTGAATAAGGTGATTTCAGATTGGTAGAGCCCCCCCAGGTGCCTAGAAAAAGCAACTGGACGTCCTTTCAGAAGAAATAAAATTATCCTAAGCGTCAGATGATTTCTACAATAATTTTTCAAATGCAATGTCCTACACAATTAAAGACAACTAGACATGAGGAAACAAGACAGCGTGAACACAAACTAGAAGAAAGAGCAATCAACGGACCTACACAGCTTGAGACACTGGAATTCTCAGACAGAGGTTGTTAAACACTGCTTACTATCTTCAAAGAAATAAAAGCCAAATTTAAAAATTTTCACATGGGAGCTAAAAGCTACAAAAAGTAACATAACATTAGAAAAAAGAACTAAATAGAAATTTGTGAACAGAAAAATATAATGGATAGATTGAACTATGGTTTAGACACACGAAAAGAGAGAATCAGTAAATTGGAAAATATGCCAGAGGAAACTATTGTATCTAGAATGAAGAGAGACAAAAAGATAGAAAATACAAAAGGATAAGAGTCACAGAGAATTCAGTGAGGTCTTACTTGTATGTAGTTGGAGTCACAGGAGGAGAGGAGAGAATGAGCAAAGACAGTATTTGAAGAGATAATATCTAAAAATTTTCCAGAACCAATGAAAGATTACAAGATCAGGATCAAAAAGAGTGACAAATCCCAAGCAAAGTTAATGAAAAGAAATCTAAGCTAAGCACGTTAAAATAAGTCTGTAGAAAACCAAAGAAAAATAATATTAAAGATAGAGGAGAAAAAAAGATTTTTTTTTTTTTTTTTTTGAGATGGAGTCTTGTTCTGTTGCCCAGGCTGGAGTGCAGTGGCGTGATCTCGGCTCACTGCAAGCTCCACCTCCCAGGTTCACACCATTCTCCCACCTCAACCTCCAGAGTAGCTGGGACTACAGGCACCCGCCACCACGCCCAGCTAATTTTGTTTTTGTATTTTTAGTAGAGACAGGGTTTCACCGTGTTAGCCAGGATGGTCTCAATCTCCTGACCTCGTGATCTGCTCGCCTCGGCCTCCCAAAGTGCTGGGATTACAGGCATGAGCTACCGCGCCTGGCAAAAAAAAGATTATTATTAAAGGAGCAACAGACGGCTGACTTCTCACAACAGGAACAGTGGAAGCCAGAAAACAGTATATCTTCAAAGTGCAATAGAAAACTGCTCACCTAAAATACTACAGCCAGCTAAAATATCCTTCAAGAGTAAACGTGAGAAGACATTTTTAGAAAAAAACTGAGTGATTTATCCACCAGCAGAAACACTAATATTGGGGTTTTTTTGTTTTTTTTGTTTGTTTGTTTTTGAGACAGGGTCTCACTCTGTCACCCAGGCTGGAGTATAGTGGCACGATCATGGCTCACTGCAGCCTCAACTTCCTGGGCTCAAGTGATCCTCCCACCTCTGCCTCCTAAGTAGCTGACCACAGGCATACACCACCACGCCCAGCTAGTTTTTGCATTTTTTGTAGAGATGGGTTTTTGCCATGTTGCCCAGGCTGGTCTCTAACTCCTCGGCTCAAGTGATCTGCCCACCTTTACCTCCCAAAGTGCCGGGATTACGGGCGTGAGTCATTGCACCCAGCCTTGTATTAGTTTTCTCTTTCTGCATAACAAATTACTACCAGTTTTGCAGCTTAAAATAACACCCATTTATCATCTCACAGTTCTGTAGATCAGAAATCTAGGCAGGTTGTGAAAAAAACATTACAAAAAAAAGAAAAAGAACTCCAGGCCGGGATCAACTATGTCCTCCACACAGTATCACAAGACTGAAATCAGGGTGTTAACTGAGGCTAGAATCTCATGTGAGGCTCAAAGCCCTCTTTCAAGCTCAGGTGGTGGAAAGGGAAATTTAAAAAAACAACAACAACAACAACTTGGGCCATGTGTGGTGGCTCACACTTATATCCAGCACTGTGGGAAGCCGAGACAGGTGGATTGCTGGAACTCAGGAGTTCGAGACCAACCTGGGCAACATGGCAAAACCCTGTCTCTACAAAAAATATAAAAATTGGCCAGATGTGGTGACACACACCTCTGGTCCCAGCTGTTTGGGAGACTGAGGTTGGAGGATGGCTTGAACACAGGAGGTTGAGGCTGCAGTGAGCTGTGATTGCACCACTGCACTCCAGCGTGGGTAATGTGAGACTGTTTCAAAAGAAAAAACAAAAGTCCCACGTTTGAAATCATATAAAGTTTACTCACTGGTATAATGCAGTTACACCAGAGGGGTAGGGGGGAAGCTTTAAAAGCCACATTTATTTTGAAATTTAAAAACACTTCTAGTCATGCCTGCAATCCCAGCACTTTGGGAGGCTGAGGTGGGTGGATTACCTGAGGTGAGGATTTTGAGACCAGCCTGGCCAACATGGCAAAACTCTGTCTCTACTAAAAATACAAAAATTAGCTGAGTGTGGTGGTGGGTGCCTGTAATCTCCGCTATTTGGTAGGTTGAGGTGGGAGAATCGCTTGAACCTGGAAGGTGGAGGTTGGAGTGAGCCGAGATTGCACCACTGCACCCCAGCCTGGGGCAACAGAGTGGGACTCTGTCCCAAAAAAAGAAAACAAAACAAAACAAAAAAACACTTCTAGGCTGGGTGCAGTGGCTCATGCATGTAATCCTAGCGCTTTGGGAAGCTAAGGTAGGAAGACTGCTTGAGGCCAAGAGTTCTGAGACCAGCCTGGTCAACATAGCCAGACCCCATCTCTATAGGAAAAATTTAAAAACTACCTGGCTGTGGTGGTACACACCTGTAGTCCTAGCTACTTGGGAGGCTGAGGCAGGATTGCTTGAGCCCAGAAGTTTGGGGCTGCAGTGAGCTATGATAGCGCAACTACACTCCAGCCTGGGTGACAGAGCAAGACCCTGTCTCAAAATACATAAATAAAGAAATAAATAGCACTTCTAAATAACATGTAGGTCAAATAAGATATCATAAAGGAAATGTAAAAAAATTTTTGAACTGAATGTTAACAAAATTTCTGTGTATCAGTGCTTACAGCTAACACGGGTACAGCTAACACAGAAATATATATCCTTAAATGCATGTATCTTAAAAATAAGAAAGATTGAAAATTAATGAGCTGAGATTGACTTGCAAAAAGCCAGAAAAATAAGATATGGGATGCTATATTATTATTCACAAAGATTCACTGCCCATCTCTGGGCATTGGTATTAGGCTGAGTCATATTTCTTCCTCTGGTCAGTGGAATATGTACAGAAGTGTTATGTGTCACACCTAGACAGCAGTTTTAAGAATCAACATATGGTTCACCATATCATCTCTTTTCCTTCTGCCATGATAATTGTCAATGTTTTAGACAGTGGCTGCTTTGCTAGCTTGAGCCCCAGAGTGAAGAAATGTGGAGAAAAGCCCAGCCAAGCTGGGTGGAATAGGTGGCAGGAGTGAGAAATAAACTAAGTTGGTGAAAGCCCTGAGATTTTGGGGGGAGTTTTTTACTATGTATCATAACCTAACCTTTCCCTACTGTTATTTAAGTACAGAAGAAACTTGAATACAGTAAGATAAATGAAATAATAAAGATAACAAAATTAATGCAGTGGAAAGCAACATGTAATAGAGAGGATCATTATAAACAAAAACTGGTTCTTTTTTAAAAAGTAATAAAATTTATAAATCCCTGGAAAATTATCAAGAAAAATTTTAAAAAGAGATAATGCACAAATAATGAATACGAATACCAGTAATGAAAATTCAAATAGCACTATAAATTCTACGAACACTTAAAAGATAAGCAGATTTTATAATTAACTTCATGCCTAAAATGTAAAAAGCTAGATGAAACGTATTCCTAGGAAAAAAAAAAAAACTTACCAAAAATTGACCAAAGAAGAAATGGAAATTTGAAGTCCTATAATTTTTTTTTTTTTTTTGAGACAAAGTCTCATTCTTGTACCCCAGGCTGGAGTGCAGTGGGGCGATCTTGGCTCACTGCAACCTCTGCCTCCCAGGTTCAAGCGATTCTCCTGCCTCAGCCTCCCAAGTAGCTGAGATTACAGGCGCCTGCAACCACGTGCAGCTAATTTTTGTATTTCTAGTAGAGACAGGGTTTCAGCCTGTTGGCCAGGCTGGTCTCGAACTCCTGACCTCAGGTGATCCACCTGCCTCAGCCTCCCAAAGTGCAGGGATTACAGGCTTGAGCCACCGCGCCCGGCCTGAAGTCCTATAATTTTTAAAGAAATCCAATCAGTATTTTTTAAACCTTCCCATAAATAGCTGAATGGAAAAATAATGCTTTATACGAACTCTTTGGAGAAAAGAAAAAAATATATATACCCTCTGATTCATTTACAAAGCTATCATAATTTTGATGACCAAAAGCCAATGAAGACAGTTCCAGATGAGAAAATTTAGCCGTATCTCATGAACATGGATACCAGAATTCTAAACAAAACATTTTATTAGCAATTTAAATCAAACAATATATAAAAAGGAAAATACATATTGATCAATGTGGTAGACAGAATAATGGCCCCCAAAGATGTTTATGTCCTAATCCTTGAAATCTATGAATGTTATTTATTTAGGAGTGCAGTGGTGCAATCATGGCTCACTGCAGCTTTCAGCTGTAGCTGGGATTATAGGCATATACCATCATGCCTAGCTAATTAAAAAAAAATTTCTTTTAAATATAGACAGGGTCTGGCTATATTGCCCAGGCTAGTCTCGAACTCCTGGCCTCAAGCAATCCTCTCGCCTCAGCTTCTGAAAGTGCTGGGCTTACAGCCATAAGCCACCATGCTCAGATTGAATGTTATTTTACATGCAAAAAGGACTTTGCAGAGGTGATTAAATTGAGGACCTTGAGATGGGGAGATTATCTTGGATGATCTCCATGAGCCCAATATAATCACAAGAGTCTTTCAAAGAGGGAAACAGGAGGGTCAGAGTCAGAGAGTAGAGGTGCCCATGGAAGCAAAGGTTGGAGGGATGAGCTTTGAAGATGTAGAAAGGGGTCACCAGCCAAGGAATGCAGTCGGCCTCTAGAACTGATCTTCCCTTTTCATGTTTCTAGAGGCCAGCTGGTTCTTTGGGGGAGAAAACAAAAACAGACATAAATAAATAAATAAATAAATAAAATTGATAAATCCCTGACAAATCATCAGTAGTAGATTTGAGAAGAAATGCAGCTCTGCCAACACCTTGATTTAGTTCATAAGACCTACTTTGGACTTCTGACCTCAGGAATTTTAAGATAATGAATACATGTTGTTTAAAGCCATTTAAATGTGTGCTAATTTGTTAAGAAGCAATAGGAAATTAATACAACTAAGTTGATTCCAGAAATGTGAGGATGGTTTAACCTTTGAAAATCAAAGTATTTCACCATATTAATAGATCTAAGGGAGAAAAATCTTATGACAATCTCAGTAAGTGCAAAGAAGTATTCGTAAAATTCAATTTCAATCATAATGTTTTTAAAAAACCTTTAACAAACTAGGAATAGAGAAAACTTCCTAAATCTGAGAAAAGATATCAGAAAGCAATGTAGGGCTTCTGGGATTCTTTTTTTTTTGAGACAGAGTCTTGCTGTGTCACCGAGGCTGGAGTGCAGTGGCGGGGTCTTGGCTCACTGCAACCTCTTCCTCCTCGGTTCAAGCAATTCCTGTGCCTCAGCCTCCCAAGTAGCTGGGATTACAGGTGCCCCCACCATACTTGGCTAATTTTTGTATTTTTAGTAGAGATCGGGTTTCACCATGTTGACCAGGCTGGTCTCAAACTCTTGACCTCATATGATCCTCGCACCTTGGCCTCCCAAAGTGCTGGGATTACAGGCGTGAGCCATTGTGCCCAGCCTGAAACCTTATTTGTTGACCCTAGTTGATGGTTAATAAGAGTTTGCTGTATAATAATTACATCTATGCACTTTCTTTTGTGTTATTTTACACAACAAAAAATGTTTTTAAAAGAGAAGAAAAAGAGGAAGAAAAGAAAGAGAAAGAAAGATTAACATAGAAGCAGGTGGAGGCCAGGTGCAGTGGCTCAGGCCTGTAATCCCAGCATTTTGGGAGGCCAAGATGGGTGGATCACCTGAGTTTAGGAGTTCGAGACCAGTTTGGCCAACAAGGTGAAACCCCATCTCTGCTAAAAATACAAAAATTAGCCAAGCGTGGTGGTGCATGCTTGTAGTCCCAGCTACTCAAGCAGCTGAGGCAGGAGGATTGCTTGAACCCAGGAGGCAGAGGTTGCAGCAAGCGCAGATCGCACCACTGCACTCCAGCCTGGGCAACAGAGTGAGACTCCATCTCAAAAAAAAAAAAAAAAAAAAAAACAGATGGAGCAAAGATATATTTTAAGGCTCAAAACTGCTATAATCTCTGAGTGGCCAGACACTCAAGGCTAGCCTTAGGAGTGATGGGACTTAAAACCAGACCAGCTAAGCTGCACTGAAAAGGCTCTGAGCCCTTGTGGGTTGGGATGGCTTCTCTCCCTCAGGATGGCAGTAGCTGGGCAGAGAACCAGCACTGGGCAAGATGGAGAAATCATGGGCTCCTGCTCTGGAGAGGGGCCCATTGTAGCAGTCTTGCAAAATGACACAGAAGCCACTAACAAGAATTAAGAGTCACCTGGGACCCCGAGGAACAGAAGGGACTGGGATGGTGGGAGGGAGGGCAGTGCCTGGAGAGATATTGGTATCTCAGTCATGAAGTGAGTGGCTGGGGATAAAAAACGCCCCAAAGCTCTCGTCTCCCAAGTGTGGGAAAATCTTCAACATTCTGAGATTCTAAAATTAATATAACAAATAATTACTGAGTGTCTGCTATGTGCAAGCACAAAGAATTCATGATTCTGAAGCTTGCCTTTGTAGGACTTCATCTCTTAGCGTAATGATTACATGTAGTTTTTCTGGCAGCTGTCAAAGGAAAAGACCATATAGCCAGCTCCTGGCAGAGTTTTAATGTCAACATTCTGGGAGGGCTGGTTCAGTATTGAAATTAAGTAAGACATAAGATACCATGGGCAAGATATGCTCTGAGCCAATGATCATGGTAATGAGTAAAAGTTGATTTCCGAATGTAGCGATCCTGAGCCATGCACATGACTACATAAAATTGGGAAGGCAGTTGTCATTGTGCTCTACTTCGCATATACTGATGATCTGAGTGGCTGAAATGACTGTTGATCATGAAGCAAATGTTTAATTCATATTTAAATTTAGGATTTCTAGGGTGACAGCAAGGTGGAGTGTCATAAAAAAGTCAGAGCACTGGTCAGAAATCTAGCATGTGCTGGGAACACAGGGCTCTAAGGGACCCCACATGGTAAGTATGAAAGAAGAGGCCAGAGTGGAAGGTAGGGAGGGCATCTCATTAGGCTTGGTGCTCTACTTCTGATGGCTGGGAGCACTTGGTGACCTCCAGCCCCACTACTCACAGCCACTGTGACAACTAGTATAAGAATGATTTGATAAAGGCGAGGAGAATGTCATAATAATCATCCATAATAAATTTTTGAGTCAGTACACAGGAAGAACAGAAACCATCTACACCTAAGGTACTGTTGACATTGACATGGCTTTACTATTGCAGGAAACTCTTACCCAGGATGATAAAAGTTGTAAATAACTTCACTGTTTTTTGCATAAGTTTTCAGAAGAAACCATTTAAATGAACTCGATGACTTTTGTTTTTGAGACAGAGTCTTGCTCTGTTGCTCAGGCTGGAGTGCAGTGGCACAATCTCAGCTCACTGCAACCTCTGCCTTCCGGGTTCAAGCAATTCTTGTGCATCAGCCACCTGAATTGCTGGTATTATAGATGCATGCCACCACGCCCAGCTAATTTTTGTATTTTTAGTAGAGACAGGGTTTTGCCATGTTGGCCAGGCTGGTCTTGAACTGGCTGGTCTCCAACTCCTGACCTCAAGTGATCCACCCACCTCAACCTCCCAAATTGCTGGGATTACAGGTGTGAGCCACCCAACCCGGCCTGTGACTTTTCAATAGATAGACTCAAACTGCTTTTTACTCTCTAAAACACTTTAAAAACCCTCCCCTCATGGGTTGCAGTAAGCCTGGATGACAGAGGGAGACTCTGTCTCAAAAACAAAAACGAACAAACAAAAAAACCCACACTTCAAAACCATCACTTTGCCCTATCCCAACAATCCCAATCCTGGAATAAGGTATGAAGACTACTGCTCTTTTTTTTTTTTTTTTTTTGAGACTGAGTCTCGCTCTGTCGCCAGGCTGGAGTGCAGTGGCATGATCTGGGCTCACTGCAACCTCCGCCTCCCGGGTTCAAGCGATTCTCTTACCTCAGCCTCCTGAGTAGCTGGAACTACAGGCGCGCACCACCACATCCAGCTAATTTTTGTATTTTTAGTAGAGACAGGGTTTCATCATGTTGGCCAGAATGGTGTTGATATCTTGACCTCGTGATCCACCCACCTCGGCCTCCCAAAGTGTGGGGATTACAGGTGTGAGCCACCACGCCAAGCCCTAAGACTACTGGTCTTTAAGGCCTTTGATTACTAGACCAACACCCCTGAGAAGCGTTGGTCACTAGATGGCTGAAGGCTTGTCGCTGCTGGAAAAGAGCTGTGAAGGGGTCAGGCGTGTGTGGAGGAACAGCTCATTACAAATGTGAGCCATGACAACTGTTCCTCCCCACACTCTTTCATCCTGAGCCCAGGAGTTCAAGGCTGCAGTGAACTATGATACTGTTGTATCATGATCCTTGCCCAGTCCTAATCAAGTCCCGTCATTGGAAGAGCTGCTTTAAAATAAACTCCTTTCTTGCCACTGAGCTTAAGCAAAAAAAATAAAAAAAAAAAACAGACCCCAACACTTCATAACTATTCCAACTTTGCCTTCCCTATTCCAGATACTGCTATGACTCTGTCAGGGTAGTGTTCTCCCTTCCTGCCATGAGAACAAGCTAAGCTTTGCGTTATCACAAAAATTGTCTTGATGGTATTTGCTGTCACCCAAATGTGTACACTTACTTTTCTAGATAGCATTCAATTATTGAGGCCTGCAGTGATCCAACTGAGACCTCCTCAACACTGCAGTCCAAGACCCCTGACTCAGAAATAGGGTGATCCTCTGAGGCTCTTAAGCTTCCTGCTTGGAGTTCTTTCAGACTGAAACAATGAGAGATGCAAGTCTTGTATTGGACCCAAGCTCCAATTTCTTTTTTTAATTTTTCTTTTAGGTGTGATGGCTCACACCTATAATCCTAGAGACTAGGGAGGCTGAGGTGGGAGGATTGCTAGTGGCCAGGAGTTTTGAGACCAGCCTGGGCAACATAGCAAGATTCAGTCTCTTCAAAAATTAGAAAACATAGCTAGGGGTGGTGGCGTGTGCCTGTAGTCCCAGCTACTCGGGAGGCTGAGGCTGGAGGATGGCTTGAGCCCAGGAGTTCAAGGCTGCAGTGAGCTATGATTGCACCATAGCACTCCAGCCCAGGTGACAGAGCAAGACCCTGTCTCTAAAAACATAAAAAATAATAAGAAATAAATATATTTGCTTATTTAGCTTCCCAAATACTGAGCTTATTTTCTCTTCTACCAATAAAGAACCCTTTGTTTATCTGACCATATTTGAAAATCTTTTCTCCTTGGTGGATATCTGCCTTATTACTAACAACGCTACTACTTGTCTGTGTTCATCCTTGTCATTTTTTTGTTGTGCGTCTGTAAGAGGAAAGTTTTTAGAGAAGAGGATGGGTGTAGGTCTCAGTCTGTCCCTTAGCTGGCCCAGGGACAAATTTTGTCTCTGATCAAAACTTTATGAGAACTTTTCTCAGACGTGTCTTATTTTGTCTTTAAGAGTTTGGTTCAGGACAATCTCTCCGGACCCTCTGTCTGCTGGGAACTGTAAATTCATCAGGATTACAGTTGGAAAAGGTCTAGCTATGAGGCTGGGGGGCCCTGAGCCACAGGATACACAAGCAACTGTCAGCTCACCATTCGCAGACTCTCATGGGTCTGTCTTAATATCAACCTGTCTATGGCTTCCTCGGGCCAGACTTCTGCTTCTTGCATGTATTTATGCTGTCACCCAAATGTGTACACTTACTTTTCTAGACAGCATCATCATTTCCCCAAAGATAATTTAGAATTGCGGTAGCCACTATGAGGAATTTCTGATATGCACAAAAGTATTCACTTTAGAATGCAAAGTGAACACAATTCCAAACATCCAGTGGTCTTCATTTTTTTCATTAGCATGAGCAAGCATACAAAAGAAACAGGATTCCAAAAATTTTTTTTTTTTTTTTTGAGATAGGCTCTCTGTCACCCAGGCTGGAGTGCAGTGGCACGATCTCAGCTCACTGCAACCTCTGCCTCCTGGGCTCAAGCGATCCTCCCACCTCAGCCCCTCAAGTAGCTGGGACCACAGGCACCTGCCCACCATGCCAGGCTAATTTTTGTATTTTTTGTAGAGATGGGTTTTTGCCATATTGCCCAGGCTCGTCTCGAACTCCTGAGCTCAAGTGATCTGCCCACCTTGGCCTCCCAAAGTGCTGGGATTACAGGAGTGAGCCACCATGCCCAACCCCAAAAATTACTTCCTTAACAGATTTCTTGGCCAAAGCAAAATAAAAAGCTGAACTACTTAAAACTATCTTTTAGACCTCCCCTGCTCCAATATCACAGCTGAAACCTACTATTTCTTTTCCCCTACCCTGTGCTCCTCCATCTCCCTCTGCCCTTTTCTCTCCCTCAGGTCCACTCCCCTTTCCTCCTGGCTGGCTAGATACCCCAAAGTTCACTTAACTTCAGAATAGAAAAAAAAAATATCTATGGTGGATTTTAAGCCCTGTTCTCATTTTTAGCTGAAAGCCATTGTAAAAGACTCTTCAAGGCCTAAATGGGACTTCGAATTGTTTTAGGAACATATCATCCAGAGCAGCCAGATTTATAGCAATTCATTTATATGCCAGTAGGGGCCTCAGAAGCAAAACATTGGATGAAAAAGTCAGAATGGAAAACCCCCCAATGATGATTTTTTATTTATTTTGTAGAGACAGGGTCTCACTAGATTGTCCAGGCTGGTCTTGAATTCCTGGACTCAAGTGATTCTCCCACCTCCTTCTCCCAAAGTGTTAGGATTATAGGCACGAGCTGCCATGCCTGGCCCAACAGTGATTTCAAAGGCCATGGATTGCATAGGAAGCTGAAGGGGTTTGGGGAAGCTGTGAATGTTAGTCAAGGTCTTTTGGAGGCTATCGGCAGTCTTCCCTGTGAAAGCAAAATGTGCTGTAACTAGTTCTTTGTCAAGAGAGAAGTCTGTTCAGCAGGTCATGGACTGAAGAAAAATACTGTGTATATATATGTAAAAGAGAGAAGTGTGATGGAGACTTCAGGGCTAGGTCCTTTACTATCTAGTGGCAGAATTCTGGAGTAGATCTTGAAGCAGAGGTGATGGGACTCTTTTCTCTTTTTGTGAATGGCCTTAAACCAGAAATAGGGGATTTATTATGCAAACAAAAACTAGAATGGGAAACAGCCCCATGGCCAGATCTCCAAAACCTCCTTGAACATTTTGAAAGAGCCCTAGAATTAAGAAACTAAAGAAAAAGAAAAAAGCAAAAATCAAGTCACCAATGAAGGTGTTCAATTTCCCACTCAGCCTTTAAACCCACAAGGAGACATTTCTCTAAAACGTAAAAGACAACCTTACAAACTTGATGGATATAGGAACAAAATATCAATATTAAACTTGATCACTATTATACCTTTTTTTTTCCTTAATATCAGTAAACTTCTTGGGTCATACGCCTATCTAATAATCCTCAACACAACTTCCCTATGCCACAGCCTAAACCTGTGCCTCGGACCTTCAACCGAGGGGGTATTCTCTTCTACTTTGTGACACTATACTTTAATAACTTGATAGCGAGGGATTCATTGTGTGAATGGAGTTACCACATGACATGCTCTCCTGAGAATTTTTTCCTTCTAGTCCCTGAGGCCCTTCCTATCCATAATAAGGTCATAGCTAATTTGGATATTGATTTATCAGTACTTTGGTGTGTAAATCAAGCATTAAGTTGAAGTTCTCTTATAGTCAATAAATTCTATGGGCCCTGTGTGGTGGGTGGTTCATACCTGCAATCAAAGCACTTTGGAGGCTGGGCGGGGTGGCTCATGCCTGTAATCCCAGCACTTTGGGAGGCCAAGGCAGGCAGATCATGAGGTCAGGAGTTTGAGACCAGCCTGGCCAACATAGTGAAACCCCGTCTCTACTAAAAATACAAAAATTAGCTGAGCATCGTGGTGCACGCCTGTAGTCCCAGCTACTCGGGAGGCTAAGGCAGGAGAATTGCTTGAACCTGGGAGGTGGAGGTTGTGGTGAGCTGAGATCGTGCCACTGCATTCCAGCCTGGGCAACAGAGCGAGACTCTGTCTCAAAAAAAAGTACTTTGCGGGCCAGGGTGGGAGGACTGCTTGAAGCTGGGAGTTTAAGACCAGCCTGGGCAACACAGCAAGATCCCGTCTCTACAAACAAAATAATAAATTAAAAATAATAGTAAAATAAAGTAAAAATTTTACTGATACTCTACAGGAGCTAAACCCATCAAGGTTCAGACTGACCCATCTAAACCTCTACCCAAAATTGTACAATAGCCTCTAAAACAAGTCACTAAGGAAGGAATAAAACTGGCCCGGTGCAGTGGCTCAAGCCTGTAATCCTAGCACTTTGGGAGGCCAAGGTGGGTTCTTGTTCCTAGTTTTTTTACACCCCTGAGAAATGTTGGTCATCAGAGGGCTGGGGTTTTGTCCCTACTGGAAAATAGCTGTGAAGGGGTCCGGTGTATGTTGAGGAAGAGCTCATTAAAAATGTGAGCCATGAAGACTGTTCCTCCCCACACTCCTTTATGCCCACACATACATGAGTATTGGTGACCCCCTTAAAACAACAAGCAGTGATTCCCTCTACAGTTAGTTCACTAGGTGCTCTACAACCTGGGGGCAGGGCTGGCAAAGGACTAGGAAAAAAGAGGCAGGAAAGGAGGTCTTATTTCTGCCAAGGTCGCCTCCCTCTTATCAACCCTGCTGTTCACTCCCTGCCCCAGGGCTGACTCCCAGGAATGCCAGGCGTGGGGCAAATCACAGTGTGTTCTCGGGTCACCCTAATCCAACCTCTCTCTCCAAGTGAAATCCAGTTCTGGTGACCATCAAAGGCAGCCAAAGGGTAACAAAAAGCCAGCTTGAGGAGTTGACTGGAGTAAGCCAGGAGTTTACAGACTGCTTGACTAAACTGTCTCTAAATTCCAACTGCCACAGCAGCTTCAGCTTCCCTTCATCTACCTCCTGGCCTCTGGGGGTTCAGAACAGTCCCCAGGTGCTCAGAGCAGCACCCACCGTTAGGAAATCCTGCCCACCAAACAAGGACTGGAGCTGCATTTAGAACCCGGAGAGGAGGGCCTCCACATGGGAGTCGGGGGTCAGTGGGAACAGGAAGACTGTCTTCAACTAATCACCCTGTGTGGCTTCATGTGAAAGGCCACACGGGACTATGCACTAGGAGCCTGGGTTCTGCTTGACATAAAAACCTTCCCTCTGTTACAGTTGTCCAAAAACACTTAGGGCAGTGGTGAAGACTCCAGAGGGAGGACGTAGAGCACCTTCTAACTCTTAGGAGTCTGCTCAAAAGTTTGCCCTGACCCTGCTGTCTTTTGAGTCTTCAGTCTGGACCATACAATGTGTCACTTAAATGCCGGTGGTTTTTGGTTTCGGGTCTTGCTGTGGCTTCTCCAGCACTGGTCTGTGAGCTGCGGCGGCAGCGGGGCCGGGCCCCTGTAAGAGGTCTCCCCCCAAGGGTGGACCTCGGCTGCCCCCGCTAGGCCCCGCCCCGTAGTCCTGTGAACTTCTGGGCACCCCACAGCCCTGGGCTAAACCCTGCTAAGCGCTCCATAGAGCTTTGATCACAGTCTTAGACCAGGATGAAGAAATAAATAAATACCAAGGTGGTGAAACAGCCTAAAGCCTTTAAGAAATCCAGGGCAACAGAGATTCCACAGAGGACAGGTCAACGGGTTAGGGAAGTCAAGTTGGAAAGAGGAACTCCGCTAAAATAAGAAAATACAAATGCTCCCAGCAGAGGGGCGTCCAGAGAGTCGCGGGCCTGGGAACGCGCCTGGGTCCTCGCGAGCATGCCTGGCCCGCATCGCAACAGGGCGGGGCGGACAGCGGCAGGCCAGCTCCCGGGAGGCTCGCCGTCGGGGTTGGGGCCCGTCGGCCGGCCTCTCCCCATTTTTGTGACGTGTCAGGGGCAGCAGCGGTGACGGGGCCACCACACAAAGCCAGGTCGTCGGGCGGTGGTCTCCCAGGCTAAGAGCCCCGATGGGATGGGGAGGGGGCAGGAAGCGAGGCGCCCCCGGGCGCCGGGGCTCCGCGCGGGTTTAAAGTGAGCTCGGACTCCGCGGCGGGGGCGGCGGCGGGGGACGGGTACCCGGGCGGCCGCGAGCGCCCTTCGCGCGCTTGGCTGCTGTGGCCGCGCTGGCAGCCAGCGAGCAGGGCTCGCCGAGGCCTCGCCACACCCCCGCGGGGGTGGAGCCGCGGCCAGGGGCGGGTCCGCAGCTGGCGGCGCCGGGGCCCGGGGCGGAGGCTGTGGCAGCAGCTGCAGCGGCGGCGGCGGCGGCGGCGGCGGCAGCGCCAGGAGGTGCTACAGCAGAGGCGGAGGTTGCTCCTGTACGCGTCCGGGCCGCTCGGCCGGAGCCGCAGCCCAGAGGCGCCGGGCGGTGCGCTGGGTGCTGCTGCTGCTGCTGCCCACCCTCCGCCGCCTGGGCCCCCGCTGCCGCCCGGGCCCCGGCTGCCGTCTGCGCCCCCGTCGACCCCGCCCGCGAGTGCGCCCCAGCCGGGACGCCGCCCCCGGCCGGGTCTCCACTTCTTGGCCGCACCTTCCATGACAGCGCCCGCGAGAAGATGGCTGCGAAGGGCGCGCACGGCTCCCACCTGAAGGTGGAGAGCGAGCTGGAGCGCTGCCGCGCCGAGGGCCACTGGGACCGCATGCCGGAGCTGGTCCGGCAGCTACAGACGCTGAGCATGCCCGGCGGCGGAGGTAACAGGCGAGGCAGCCCGAGCGCAGCGTTCACCTTTCCGGACACCGGTGAGTAAGGGAAGAGGCTGGCTCGCCCGCAGCGAGCGCGCGAAACGCACCGCCTCCTCCAGGAAGCGCGCCCAGACAGTCCTCGGCCGACAGCGGGCGCCTACCAGCCCACCGTGCTAGTCTTAAGAGCAGCCAGGGTAGTTAGGAAGGTCCTTCTGCCGCGAGAGAAAAATCACATGTAGTTTGGGGGCTTGGAGGGAAGAGAAACGGCTTTTGCTCTCTGTCCTTTAGGATAGTGTGGCTAACTCTGTCTACCGTGAAATGGTGGTATCTGCACATCATGAGATCAGTGCATTGGCTGGACTCTGCCCCCCACCGCGGTCCGAGGGTGGGGTGTCCCTAAACTCCATCAGGTGAAGTGTGTCTGTCTCGTCTTTGTCCATAGTTCTCGCAAGTGATGTTGAAAACGGAGCTCCGTCCGCAGCAGACAGGGGCGAGGGTTTGACGAGCTCCAGTGTGGGGTGGTGGAGAAATGGGGAAGAGGCTTGGCCAGCCTCAGTTTCCTCATATGTGGCGATCTCGGGACACATCCAGCTCTAGCAGTCGGTGGCTTTAGCAGTAGGGCTGGTTTGGCTGGGCCGGGCTCTTGTGCTGGGGCGGGAAAGCACCCTGATGTGGCAGCGGGGAACACCCCGCCCCAGTCTCTAACCTCAAGTCCTGTTCCTGGGGCCTTCAGCTTACCCTCCCTGAGTCCTCTCTGTGGGCACAATCACTTAGGAGGCTTTGTGGAAGGAGGCAAGGAATAAATGAATACAGATATAAAGAATTTTTAAAGACTGCCCAGCCTGTGGAAGGCTCAGATCGTGATAGTAATAGTAATAGTCAACGCTTACTTCGTGCTTCCTATGTGCCAGACACTGTCCTGAGCACTTTAATCAACCCCGTGAAGCAGGTACTCTTGTTTGTCCCACTTTACAGATAAGGAAACTGAGGCACAGATCAACTAAATAACTTGATCAGCTAGGCAATAAGTTGTGGAACCAGGATTTGTGCCCAGGTTTCTGAGTACATCCTTTAAATCACTTGCGCTATTACCTCTCAAAGATGTACAGCACAAAATCCTTGCCCTTGAAGAGCTCCCACAGTGAATGGAGAGGCAAGAAAGTGATCGGAGGGCAATTGTTTGTGGGGTTTTTTTGGTTGTCTTTTTGTTTTTGTTTGTTTGTTTGTTTGTTTTTGAGACAGGGTCTCTCTCTGTTACCCAGGCTGGAGTGTAATAGTGCGATCTCAGCTCACTGCAGCCTCAACTTCCTGGGCTCAAGCGATCCTTCCACCTCAGCCTCCCAAGTAGCTGGGACTACAGGTGCTGGCTACCATGCCCGGCTAATTTTTGCAGTTTTAGTAGAGACGGGGTTTCACCATGTTGCCCAGGCTGATCTCCAACTAGGCTGAAGCATTCCGCCCACCTGGGCCTCCCAAAGTGCTGGGATTACAGGCATGAGCCACTGTGTCTGGCCGCTTTCTCTATTTTTTAAATTCTTGTAAACAACCCTATTAGGAGGGCAGGAGTTATTGTCCCCATTTTAGACATAGGGACACCAAGGCCCAGAGAGGTCATATAATGTGTATGTGGTTAAAGCCTGTACTCAAGCCTGAGTCTCTGCCACCAAGTATCCTAGTGTCAGAGTTGGGGACACGGAGCCTGGGCTGGCTTCACTGTGGGAACTGGCCAGTATAAGGAAGGAGATGGAGGGTCAGCAGGGTCTCTCCTGCCAGTTTTGGGGTCTGTGAATGATTTTTCTCCCAGTTAAATCCAGATACACTATCACAAAGCATGCACTCACACTGGGACACATAGTCATACATGCATATGCACACACAGAAACACGAGGAACAAAGACAAATGCCTCCCAAAGCCCATGCGTAGAGCATTGTTTGGATTGACTGCTGTTTTGGTCCTTTCTCTACAGGGTTCCTTGATCACTCAAGGGATTGAGAGCTTGTTCTATTCTGGGGTTTGATGCAGACTCCCCTGCAGCCCTGAAGGGAGATTCTTAACATCCCACCTGGCCTGTTTGACTCTTACGAGTCAGTGATCTGAAGCTTCCACAGTTACAGAATTGGGAGAGGTTCTGAGATGGGGTTGAAACCCATTTTACTGAGGCCTTGAGGTCCAGCGGTGTCTGATATTTCCTACAGAAATGAAAAGTAGCTCCCAGAGGTAGATTCAGGGGGGCAGAAAGGGAAGATGAGCTGTGGGGACTCTTTCTGATCTGGGGGGGTGAAAGATCAGGAGATACTTCAGCAGAGTAGGCCCCTGTACCCTTTTCCTGTCTAAGGTTGCTCCTCGCCACCCAACCAGGGGGAAGGTGCTTGCTACTGTCTCCTCACTCACATCCGGTCTAGATTTGGTCAGGATGGAGCAGGGGAACCCCAAAGTCCTGCTTGCTGTGCTGGGGTTTGTTCATATAGAAACAAAGAGCCCATCCAAGTGGTTAAAAACAACTTTATTATGAAGAATTTTCAAAACATTAAAGAACATGAAAGAATGAGTCCCTTGTATCCATCAACCAACAGCAGTGATACAAACTCACGAAGTCTCGTCTGAGCTATGCTCAACCCTTTTCCTTCCACATTTCAGTTTTTCAGTATGTACTTATTAAATAAGAACTCTGGTATTTTGGGTTTTTTTTTTTTTTTTTTTTTTTTTGAGACAAGAACTTGCTCTTTCACCCAGACTGGAGTTCAGTGGTATAATTATAGCTTACTACACACTCAAACTCTTGGGCTCAAGGGAACCTTCCACCTCAGCCTCCTGACTAGAAGGAAGGGCAGACTGGGCAACAAAGTGAGATCCCATCTCTACCCCCTACTCCCCTAAAAAATATTAGCTAGGCATGGTGGCACACACCTGTAGTCCCAGCTGTTTGGGAGGCCAAGACGGGAGGATCACTTGAGGCCAGGAGTTCGAGATCAGCCCAGGCAACATACCTCAGGCACATGTCAGCAAACCCAGCTAATTTTCAAATTTTTTTGTAGAGATGGGGTCTTGCTATGTTGCCCAGGTTGGTCTTGAACTCCTGGGCTTAAGCTAGTCTCCTACCTCGGCCTCCCAAAGTGTTGAGATTTCAGGCATGAGTCACCACACCCAGCAATAAGAACTCTTTTTAAAAATATAACCACTGTACCATTATTACACCTTACAAAAATCTAACAATTACCTTTTACAATTAGTTTATTAGAGTCAGGATCCAAATTAGGCCACATAACTGCACTTGATTGTTAGGTTAGGTCTCTGTACCCCGCCCAACATTTTGTTATGAAAATTTCAAATATACAGTAAAGGTCAAAAAAATTTGCAGTGAACACCTGTGTACCTATTAACCTTTTGCTGTGCTTGCTTTATTACATATCTGTTCTCTACTCATCTTGAGACCTTCTTTTTAATTTTTTTTTATTCTTAGAGACAAGGTCTTACTCTCATAGTTCACTTCACCCTGGGCTCAAGTGATCCTCCTGCCTCAGCCTCCCAAATGGCTGGGATCACAGGTGTGTATGCCACTACACCCAGTTAATTTTTTTTTTAGATGGAGTCTTGCTCTGTTGCCAGGCTGGAGTGCAGTGGTGCGATCTCGGCTCATTGCAACCTCTGCCTCCCGGGTTCAAGCGATTCTCCTGCCTCAGCCTCCCAAGTAGCTGGGACTACAGGTGCGTGCCACCACACCCAGCTAATTTTTGTATTTTTAGAGACGAGGTTTCACCATGTTGGCCAGGATGGTCTCTATCTGTTGACCTCATGTTCCAGCTGCCTCGGCCTCCCAAAGTGCTGGGATTATGGGCGTGAGCCACTGTGCCCAGCTACCTAGTTAATTTTTTTATTTTTTGTAGAGATAGGATTTCACTATGTGGTCCAGGCTGATTTTGAACTCCTAGACTCAAGAAATCTTCCTGCCTTGATCTCCCAAAGTGCTGGAATTATAGGTGTGAGCCACCGTGCCCGGTCTTTGAGTGTCTCTTAATCTGTAGTCACCCTCCCCGCCGCCCCGCTTTTTTTTTTCTTCTTCTTAAGACTGGAGATTGTTTTGAACATTTCTTCAGTTTCAGTTAGAAGGGGTTTGTTTGAGGCAAATGGTCTCTTGCTAGTTTCAGCCTTTTCCTCTTGTCTGTGGTTGGCAGGTCCCAGCCCTCTATAGTCCTGGGAGGTGAGCAGCTGCAGAAACCACTGTGCACGTTTGCCCCAGCCGGGAAGGGCCTGGTCTGAATCCTGGCCTGGCTGGCTAGACCAATGTTTCCTGACTGTGAATGGGTGGGTTGTGGAGAGGGGATCACTGTCATCCAAACATGGGGTCTTGGAGGGTATTCCTGTGACCTGGCACTCTTGGAGAGGCCTGGAGGGGATGTGAGCTGAAGGGGCTGTAAGGAAGGTGGGCACTGAGGCCTTCCAGACACCATGGGGTTGGGAGACTGGGTGGCCAGTAAGTGGGGCTTTGGGGCTTTGGGGCTTTGCTGAGGGCAAGGTGCTGAGCAGGGCTGCAGAATCAGCACCCAGAGTCAGATTCACTATCGGTCTGATGGGAAGGTCGTCTTAAATGCCCCTGGGTAGAGAGAAGCTGCAGCACTTCACCAGAACTGGGATAGGGAGTAGGTTTCGGACAACAGGATGATAAAAAGCAACTTGTTTTCCCTTTGGAAGGACAGAGAAGCCTTTATCCACCTGAATTCTTTTTTTTTATTTTATTTTTATTTTTATTTTCCAGAGATGAGGTATTGCCCTGTTGCCTAGGCTGGAGTGCAGTGGCACAGTCATGGCTCCCTACAGCGTTGAACTCTTGGGCTCAAGCCATCCTCCCACCTCAGCCTTCCAAGTAGCTGGGACTCTAGGCGTGTACCTCTAACCTCAGCTAACTTTTTTTGTGTGTAGCGACAGAGTCTCACTGTGTTGACCAGGCTAGTCTCTAACTCCTGGTCTCAATCAGTCCTACCACCTCGGCCTCCCAAAGTGCTGGGATTATAGGCATAAGCCACCACACCAGGCCTTAATTCTTGTTTAACAACTAAAAGTCTAGAACTTCTAATTCTGAAACATCCTTCAGTTCCATAGACTGAACAGTTGAGAATAGTTGGATGGAAAGAAAAGAGGAAGGCAAGAGAGAGGAGGGCAGGGAGAGGAGAGTTGAGCAAAGGAGGAAAAGAAAGTGAATTTTTGCTGCCTCTTGAGTATCTGGCCATGTTTGTTTACCATGGTAAACAAACAACAAGTAGAATGAGTTGGGGGCTGAAAGGGGCAGGCAGAAAGCCTTCTGTGAAGGACCTGAAGTGTCAATCAACAAAGTAGTCTGAAAGTCACAGGTATATGAAGGTAAGGACAGTTCTTATCCCTGTCCTTGGATTTACAACTAGCTTTTAACGTACTCTTTTAAGTTGTTAAGACTGTTGTTTATTTTGAAATTACCAGCAGCTCCGCTGTGCATGGGATGCAGGAGAGACAGGGTATTTTTGGCTCTGTTATGTTTTATTATTGTTACTGGCTGTGACCCTAACAATATTGCATATCTTTATTATCATCTATAAAATGGTGATAATACCTACCTTTCAGGGCTGTAGAGATGAAATGATGCTATATAAAAAAGTGTCTGGCCCATACTAAGCCTTCAACAAATATTAGTGCCTCTTTCGCAGCCAGTCACTCTTATGGTTTAGAGATATGTGGTGAAGGATCAATTTTGTTTTCTTTAAATTCCAAATCTGGCCAGGCATAGTGGTTCACATCTATAATCCCAGCATTTTGGGAGGCCGAGGTGGGCAGATCACTTGAGCCCAGGAGTTCGAGACCAGCCTGGCCAACATGGTAAAACCCCGTCTCTACCAAAAATACAAAAAATTAGCTGGGTGTGGTGGTGCATGCCTGTAGTCCCAGCTACTCAGTAGGCTGAGGCAGGAGAATCCTTTAAACCCAGGAGGTGGAGGTTGCAGTGAGCTGAGATTGTGCCACTGCACTTCAGCCTGGGTGATAGAGACCCTGTCTCAAAATAAATTCCCAATCTGTTATGCTCTGATACTTTCATAAAGTACAATAAAAATGAATTACTAGAAAAATAAAAGAAAAATACACAAAGTACTACCTCCCAATTTTTTAGTATTAGATTTCAACAGATTTAAAATTACTCTGTCAAATTTCTAAGTGTATTTTTAAGTTTCTGCACTCATCTCCTTGGTATTGGATCACAAGCATGGAGAGACCCACAGGCCATGGCCGGCCGCACTTGGAGCAGCCTGGGTCCAAAGGGGCATGCTCTGGGGAGGAAGCTGGTTTCTCTTGGCATGAAAGTACCCAACCAAACAGCTCAACCAAGCGAGGAGCTCTGGTCCAGGCAGGTGGATGGCAGAGTGCACGGGATGGCCACTGATGGTGCTGTATCTGGTGGCACGGTGGCCTGAGGGCGTGAGTCCTGCCAGTGCACAGAGGAAAGGGGGCAACAAGGCGGGGACCAGCGGGGGGGCGGGGCCAGCGTCCTGAGGGGTGCGTTTCCCTCTTTAGGCTCTGACTTCAAACCCCACCCCTGGCTTTACAGAGGCAAAGCAGGTTAGAAGCAGGGAGCAACTTTCCCCAAGGCCCACAGCTCTGGAATGTGGCTCTGACTGACTGGGTCTATGGGGATGTGCAAAAATAATTTTGATGTACGTTGCCAAATTACCCTAGAGGTTCTACCAACTTATAGTCTGCCAGCAATGAATGATAGTTTGAACCAGGTACTTTTTTGACCATTTTCTTAAAATGTTAATTTTAAAAGTCATGAGGTACGTAGCAAAGGATCCCATAACAGGTGCCTTCAGAACGAAACCCCCCTGCGATGGTGTTCTTGGGATTCTGGGCTTTAGAACCGTTCTCTGTGGGGAATCTCCCTTACGGTGAGAGATTCTTCTTCAGAGGCATGAAGTTTTTTGTGTTTTTCTAAAGACGAGGTCTCCCTATGTTGCCCAGGCTGGTCTTGAACTCCTGGGCTTGAGCAATTCTTCCACCTCAGCCTCCCAAGAAGCTGGGACTACAGGCTTGCACTACTGTGCCCAGCTAAGGCATGCAGTTTTGGACTAGTGGCTATGAGATGTTAGCAGACTGTGGTATCCTGAGAGTGAGGAGGCAATGGCAGCCCTGTAGATCTGAGCACACTGTACTGGTAGCAAAAAGAGCACTTTGAAAAAGATGGCACCAAGCAGGCATTCCTAGGGATGTTTTTGGATTGGCACTTACCTCTCAATCCTGAGGGCTTCCCTGTGGGGTGGTTAAGAGGATCCAATTCACTCAACAGATATTTACTCAGTGCTTATATTGAATGGTGGGCCTGCTCCTCACCCCAGTTGCTGGGAGGGGCAATGAGCACAGCCACCTAAGAACCGTGGTGAAACCATCTTGACCTCAGACCCTGCACACTGAACACCCGGCTCCCATGCTCGAGCCACCTCTGCTGTAGGTAGCAGGAATCTGGTGGTCACAAGACGAGTTTTCAGTGTGGTAAAGGGAGGCAGCAAATAAACCAAGCAGTATATTATTTTTATTTTTATTTTTTGAGACAGAATCTCACTTTGTTGCCCAGGCTGGAGTGCAGTGGTGCGATCTCGGCTCACTGCAACCTCCGTCTCCCGAATTCAAGCAGTTCTGCCTCAGCCTCCCGAGTAGCTGGGATTACAGGTGCCCATCATCATGCCTGACTAATTTTTGCGTTTTTAGTGGAGACAGAGTTTTGCCATGTTGGCCAGTCTGGTCTCAAACTCCTGACCTCAAGTGATCTGCCTGCCTTGGGCTCCCAAAGTGCTGGGATTACAGGTGTGAGCCACTGCGCTCGCTAAACCAAGCAGTATAAAACCACCTACCAGGTGGTGAGGGATGCAAATGAGCTACCCTCATTTGCGGGTATACCCTATATGTGAGAGAACTCCAGAAAATGCAGGTATTCAACATGTTCGAGGATTTGCCTTGGCAACAAGTAGATCTGCTTCCCACCTAACTCTACTGTGGCTGCTGGGTTATCCTGAGTCATGTCAAATTACCTTAAAAACTGGATGGTATGGTGGCTGACGCCTGTAATCCCAGCACTTTGGGAGGCTGAGTCAGGAGGGTCACTTGAGCCTGGGAGTGCCATGATCATGCCAGTGCACTCCAGCAAGGGTGGCAGAGTGAGACTCTGTTTAAAACAAACAAAAACACTTAAAAATGGGGAAAACCAATTATGGTTACATAGAAATTAGGAGCATGTGAAAGTACATTATTAAGCCACTTCATGTATTTTTTTCTCTTCAATCATTTGGGGAGAATTCTTCTTGGTTTAAGAACTTATTATCCACAGCACAGCATATGTATGACTTCGTCCCTTATTTTAAATTCTGAAATTCTGGGAATTTGTCCCCGAGTCCTGGGAACTCTGTCTTCCCAACCATTAAACTATAGCAGAAAATAAATCCAAGGGGCAATTTGTATTGTGACCATAGTAGAATGCCTGTGTCTTTTCTTTAAAGGCTGTTGAAATTTATGAAAAATGTGCCTTTATTTTCTCAGACCTGAGCCATTCATGTACTGGGTATGGGTGGTTGGGTGGGTCCAGGAGTGTGCAACTCCCTCCATTATCCGCCTTGTTCGGGGTTTGCTGCTCTGACCCCTACTTTGCTTTTCAGATGACTTTGGGAAATTGCTGCTGGCTGAGGCCCTCCTGGAGCAGTGTTTGAAGGAGAACCATGCCAAAATAAAAGACTCCGTGCCTTTGCTGGAGAAGAATGAGCCGAAGATGAGCGAAGCCAAAAATTATCTAAGCAGTATCCTTAACCATGGGAGGCTCTCGGTAAGTCGTCAGCCTTCAAGCCTGAGACCTCCTCTCCTCGTCTGTCTTGCCTCGCATCTGTCCAGTCCTCCCTGAGTCATTTGGTCACCTGAGCAACAAGTCTCTCTTACAAGCTGCCCTTGCACTTACAGTAGCCACTGGCTGCACGTGACCCCTTGAGCACTTGGAGTATGGCTAGTCCACATTGAGATGTGCTGTAAGTATAAAGCATACACAGGGTTTCAAAGACTTAGTACAAAACAAAGAATAGAAAAGAGCAGTAACTTTTTATGTTGATTACATGTTCAAATGGTATATTTTGGATATATTGGGTTAAATAAAACATGTTATTAAAGTTAATATTCACCTTTTACCTTTTTCAGTGTGACTAAAAAAATCTTACTAGAAATTTTTAAATTACACATGTGGTTCACATTTGTGGCTTACATTATATTTTTTTGGACAGTGCTTGGTTGACTTAATATGTGCCTGGCCCTTAGGGCTCCTTGGGTCAGGGGGCTCTCAGGAAAATAAAACCTCAGTGAACCTGTGACCTAGTTAGAAACAGGCAAACATGCAGAGTTGGCTAGGGACAGAAGAGCTCCATAACAGGGCAAGCCCATTTAAGTCCACGTGCATTTATCAAGCACCTACTGAGTACAAGACACTGAGGGAGGTAGAGGACCCACCTCTCCCTCCCAGAAGGAGTATAGTCACAACTTTCTCTGGACTTTGCTGCTCAAAATGTGGTCCACCCACCAGCAGTGTAGGCATCATTGGGGAGCTGGTTAGAAATGCAATTAAGAGAGAAAAAAAAAAAGAAATGCAATTAAGAATTAGAATCTGCGTTTTAACAAGCTCTCCTGGGTGATTCATATGTGCATCCAAGTTTGAGGCTGTGGCTGTGTTAGATTACAATGTATCCTGAGCTATAATAGTGGCATGGGTATGTCATTAGAAACTCAAAGAGGAGGGGGAGGGGGTAAAAAAAAACTCAAAGAGGAAGTGATCCCTCCCTCCCTCCCTCCCTTCCTTCCTTGCTTCCTTCCCCTCTGTCTCTTTCTTTCTGTCTTTCTGTCTGTCTTTATTTTCTTCAGGGTCTCGCTGTGTTACTCAGGCTGGTCTCCAACTCCTGGGCTCAAGCGATCCTCCTACTTCAGCCTCCCGAAGCATTGGGATTACAGGAGTGAGGCACTACGCCTAGCTGATTTTTAAAGAGCTATTCCAGAGTAATATATTCCCTTCCTTAAACCTTTTATTCCAACGTACTGTGTGCAAGGCATTGTGTTGTGCACTCTGAAGGCAATCAAGATGAATCCAGCATGGACCCTGCCCTCAAGGAGGTTGCAGGTCTCTTGGGAAGATAAGTCCTATCAGCAAGTAAATAGCCTTCCTCCAAGGTAGACCGTGATAGGAGTGGTATCCACGAGGAAGCAAGTCTCAGGGGGATGCTCTTTGGGGATAAGCAGAGAGCAGACTCTGAGTAATGGCAGTACTACAATTGGATTCTTCTGGGGCTGGATCTAGACAAGGTTGTAAAGGTACTTTGGGGCTAGTAAGGGCAGACTGGAACACCAGGCTGGGATGTGCAGGGCTTATTTTGTAAGGGAGGGAAAGGCCAGGGGAGAGGGGAGTGTGTACTAGAAGTTTAAGGTTACTGCTTTTAGGCTCCTTGACAGGTATTGTAGCACTGGGAGTTTTGTATTGGGTTAAAATAGCTGCCTGACCCTGAGCATGCTTGACCCCACAGACCTTCCAGTTTCTCATCTGCTGGTCAAAAGGGTTGGACCAGATTGGTGGGGTTCAAGCTTTTCCCACCAAGACCTCTTTTCATTTTAAAAATATTAAATTAATAATTAAATGTTAAATTAAATATTTAAAAATTGTTTTTAAAATAAACATGATTCAGGCTTATTGTAAAAATTCCAGTCAACAAATAAGTAATTTGAGTGATAAATAAAAGTCCCAGCTGGCCTATGGCTCACGCCTGTAGTCTTAGCACTTTGGGAGGCTAAGGTGGGGGGATTGCTTGAGCCAGAAATTTGAGATCAGACTGGGCAATATGGTGAGACCCCATCTCTACAGAAAATTTTTTTAATTAGCTAGGCGTGGTGGCTTGCACCTGTGGTCCCAGCTACCCAAGAAGCTGAGGCTGGAGGGTCACTTGAGCCTAGGAGGTTGAGGCTGCAGTGAGTTGTGTTCATGCCACTGCACTCCAGCCTGGGTGACAGAGCAAGATCCTGTCTCACACACACACAAAAAAGTTCTTGTTTTCCAACCTCACCCTCATGCCCACACCCATCCTCAGAGTTGAGCACTGGTCAGTATTTGATGTGCATCTCCTATGCCTTTCTTTGTGCATTTACAAACATATATACACACAGATTTTTCTTTTCATAGAGTTGTAAGATATGTATTTTTCACCAAGAAGTTTTATTTAGAGCTTTCTCCATGCCAGCATTGTCTCATTCTTTGTATTGGCTGAATAGTAACCACATGTATTGTGACAACGGTTTTATTAAATACAAATTGTACCATATTTTGTTAAACAAAGACATATATAGGCACCAATAATGTGCAGAAATTTACTGTTATCCAGGCCAGAGCCAAAAACTTAATGTTGATCTGTAAAATAATATATTAAATGTCGTTTGTGGGATTCTTTTTTGAGACAGGGTCTCACTCTGTCACCCAGGCTGGAGTGCAGTGGCGTGAACATGGCTCACTGCAGACTGGACCTCCTGGGCTCAAGTGATCATCCTGCTTCAGCCTCCTGAGTAGCTGGGACTATAGGCATGCACCACCACACCCAGCTAATTTTTAAATTTTTTTGTAGAGACAAAGTCTTGTCATATTTCTCAGGCTGGTCTTAAACTCCTGGGATCAAGCAGTCCTGTCACCTCTGCCTCCCAAAGTGCTAGGATTACAGGCGTGAGCCACCATGCCTGGCCATCATTTGTAGTATTCTCTATCTCACCCCCAAAGATCAGGTCGTAGTTGGCGTGACCTTTCTTGGCAGCTGATGCAGTCTCAGGTGGATTCCTGTGCATCCAAGTAGCTCTGCTGGATGAGAAGGAGAGCTGGGAGAGGTGGGTCCTGAGGCCTCTCCTTGGGAAAGCTTGAAACCCTTTCCTCTTGGTTATCTCTCTAAGACCCTGTCGAGCTCAGTTGTGTGGAGACCAGTGAAAACAAGCCACTTGTCCTAAACTCTGTTCTCCTACTAGGTTGAGGCTTTGCACCATCCCATGCAGGCCTCCAAGGAACCTTCTGCAATGGTATTTACTGTTAGCCCCATTTCTTTTTCTTTTTCTTTCTTTCTTTTTTTTTTTCAATTTTTTGTAGAGACACAGTTCTCACTGTGTTTCTCAGGCTGGTCTCAGATTCCGGGTTTCAAGCGATCCTCTTGCCTTGGTCTCCCAAAGTGCTGGGATTACAGGTGTGAGCCACTGTGCCCTGCCAAGCCCCATCTATTGAGACCCAAGAAAGGTGATCACAACCCAGGCCTTTAGTGTCTACAGCCCATGCTCTAATGCTGTCTCTCATTTCTTGGTACTGCCTCCCAGAGTACTGGGGTGGAAATAAAATAATGACTGGGAAAGTTGGATTCATGTGAAAGATGGTGATCACACCCCCACTTTTATAGTTCCCACGTTAGTCTGTGAAGTATTTCCTCATCCGTTCTTTCCTCATACCTGGATATCTCCATGAAGTCCTTTTTCACCTTTTATTGACAGGGACAGTGAGGCATAAAAGGAGTAGGTGATGCGCTGATCCACACAGTAGAGGGGACTGTTCCTCTGGTAAAGCGACCTCCCCCGTGGCACCCTCCCACTGGGCAAGGGGTTCCGTTCCCTGACTGTTGTACTGATAGACCAAGAATATTTCACATTCAAATGCATGGGCCCCACGGAGTGCAGTGGACTTTTAATGTTGCCAAGTAAGGACATTAAGAAGCAAAAAATAGCAGCAAAATGATACCATCTTCTGCTCTTACTGTGCTATAACAGAAAAACAGTTTAGCATTGAAGGGCAAGGTAGATATCCTTTCAGAACTAAGCCTTTTTTTTTTTTTTTTTTTTTTTGAGACAACGGAGTCTCGCTCTGTCACCCAGGCTGGAGTACAGTGGCGCGATCTTGGCTCACTGCAACCTCCACCTCCCGGGTTCAAGCGATTCTTCTGCCTCAGCCTCCCAAGTAGCTAGGATTACAGGTGCCCACCACCACGCCTGGCTAATTTTTGTATTTTTAGTAGAGACGGGTTTTACCATGTTGTCCAGGCTGGTCTCAAACTCGTGATCTTAGGTGATCCGCCTGCCTCGACCTCCCAAAGTGCTGGGATTACAGGCGTGAGCCACCGTACCCGGCCAAGCATTTTTTTAAATAGTGTAAATGTGGCTTTATAAAACATGCCCTGCATTGTCTAATTTTTCCCCAGCTTGGTGGAAGCTCTGTTATAAACTGCCACTGGTCCTCCAGGAACCACCACTAGCCACACCCCATCAGCATGACTGAAATGTCCTTCTCTGCCTCACTGCCCTTGTCTCCATGTGCAGGATAATGATAATTACGCATACCATGTATTTATCTTGCTCTTTTCCAAAGAAAAGTTCAAAGCTCTTTTCTGGACTTTGCCCTATTAATGCCTTCAGCATCGCTGTGATGGGCGGTGAGGAGTAGGTGTTATTATCTCTCCCTCACCCACGAGGAAGACGCAGCCCGAGGAGGGAGGAAATGAGCCTGTGGCTTGAGACCAGTGCAGGGAACGCAGAGTCACTGCCCAGCTTGGAAGGACGGTGGGCCGCATACCTCTGGGATGTGTCATCTGTGGCCCTGGCCCAGGGAGTGGATGGCCTGTCTGGGGAGACTAGCAAATCCCCTCAAAAGATTCAGCTTTGGAGAGTTAATTAATAGAGAGAGCAGGTCAGGCGTGCAGAGGCTGAATGGGCCCATTGGTAGAGGCATTGGAGGAGTTCAGCTGAAGGGAGCTCCCTGGTAGTCAAGGAGGCTTTCAGGAGAAGGTGGGCCTGAGCAAGGCCCCAAAGGATAGAAGAGGATCTGGTTAGGCCAGGGGGAAGGGGACCTGAGGAAGCACAGGCAAAAGAGGAATGTGGATTTACAAAAGCCAGAAGGACCAGTTGGGAAGGTGAATTTGGCTTCCCCAGAGCTTGTCTGTGCCACGCTTCATTTCTCTTGGCTTCTGAGAGGGCAGTAGATGGTAAGGAGTGCTGGAGGCTTGCCCTGGGGTCACAGGGACCCCAGACTCTTACCTCCCTGCAGGGAGACAGGGGTAGCACCTTCCTGCCAGTGACAAATGCCAGGTGTGGGACGAGAGCTGCATCTTCGGGGAGCTTTATGGACAGATTGGTGCCTGTGTGGCGGGAGCAGTGCCCAGGGCCTGGCCCATAGGCATTGTGAGCCAGCTGAGGACAGGATCAGAGGCAGGGGGCCAGAGCAAATGGCCTGAAGAGGCGGGAGGTTACAAGGAGAACTGGGGCCTTGTCCAAGGTCAGAACTCACGCGCCAGGGTGGCACAGCCCAGGGCCAGCACAGCCTCCCTCAGGCAACAGCACAGGATCCCAAGCCACAGTAGGGGTGATCAGGGCTGACAAGACCACTGCAGGCCCTAAGGGAGGCCCTGAGAGTTCCTCTGTGGGGTGGAGATTGAGATGTAAGCAACTTTTGAAAAAGGAGGGAAAAGAAAACAGGTTTAAATTCAGCCACTCTTGGCCTCCGTGATTCTGCACTTTGACCCATTTCTGATAGGAAGAGGATGGTGACGCAGCAGGCCCTCTCCTCCTCAATCTGTCCCTCTGCCACTGTCGGGGGAAGCATAAGCTTCAGGGTCCCCACAGGTTGTTTCTAAGGCCTTTCACCTAATTATGATTTGCATATACATGTACACAAGAGGACTCCCAAAATGAGAAGCCTGGGGATCCACAAAACTTAACTCTATCTCTGACTCCCCACTTGTGTTTAGAATAAACACCTGAGCTTCTGAGTGCCCCCCCTGGGTTGCAGTCTTTGGGGGGCTTCAGGAGAGGGAAGACAGGTCCCAGTCTGCAAGGTCTCTGGAGTCTTGCTGGGGGCATAAAATGCACACACATGAAACAATTAGGGACTCATAGGAGAATTTCATTGAGAACCACAATGTAGGCTGCAGACCATGGGTGAGAGCGGGGAGCTGTCGGCATGTGCTTGAGCATCAAAGAAGGCTTTCTGGAGGAGGAGGGGAGTTCTGAGCAAGGTCTGAGGCAAACAGGGTCCAGGTTCAGTGGGGGTGTTCACCCCAAGGTAACTTTGGGGCAGGCGCTGGTAACATGTCCTTGTCATTTCAGCCACAGTACATGTGTGAGGCCATGCTGATCCTGGGCAAACTGCATTATGTGGAGGGCTCATACCGAGATGCCATCAGCATGTACGCGCGGGCCGGGATTGATGACATGTCCATGGAGAAAAAGCCCCTGTATCAGATGCGGCTGCTGTCGGAGGCTTTTGTCATCAAAGGTAGCTGTGGGCGCCAGCCTGGGCTCCCCTCCACTGTGTGCAGCTCGTTGCACTCTGACTCCCAGGGCCCTGCTGGGCTCGTGTCCAGATTCTTCACCCCTGGTAGTGCCCATGCCCTGGCACTGGTGTCCAAGGTGGATGCCGGTGGCAACCAGCCATGTTGACATTGCCTGGTGCCTGGGACGTTAGGAGACTCAGATTCTCGCCCTGGCTCTGTCAACAACAATTACCCTACTTTGTGTACCCTTGGGCAATCACCTCTTCACCTCCTTTGGCCTCAGTTTACTTGTTTGGAAGATACGGTTGTAATACCTGACCTCCCAGGGTTACCATGACCAAGAGTCATCAGCAGAGTTGTGTAGCAAGGTTGAGAAAGGTTTACAAAGTATGACCTCTCACTGGCAGGCTGGCTCTGCTGACTGGCGCTGGCCCCAGAGCAGGTGCTGGATGCTGTAGGAGTCTGCCACTCCTCAGTTATTTGTCGGGCACCTGCTGTGAGTGGCCCAGGGAGCAGGGGCTGAGACCCAGTGATGAACAGGTCAGAACCAGTTCCTGGAGGAGCTCTTAGCCTTCCAGGGTCAAGGGGTGCTCTGGAGGGGATTTAGGGACATGGGTCAGTGATGTAGGAATTTTATGAGGGGGCTGTGGACAGCCCAGCTGGGGAAATCGTGCCATTTAACTGGACCTCAAATGTGTTCAATGTTAAAGTCATCCTACCCCAAACTTTGTGCTTCAGGCTCCTTCTTCCCTGGATCCCTGGCTGCGGGAGCCCCTCTGCCCAGCCTGCTGTCCGGAATCTTGGATGTTTGATTGTCTCCCTAGTGCAGCACAAACCAACCCCCAGAGAAAAGTCTAGAAAAGATGCCTGTGGCTCAGTGGGCATTTGGTGCCTGGCATTTGTAGACTATGTGACACACTCTATTATACATAGGGACATTCTCACCATCTTGTGGGGAAACTGAGGCCCAGAGAGGATAACTTGCCCAAAGTTACCCAAATTCATGGTGGAGCCAGGATGAGAACCTCCATGCTCTGACTCTGGCCTTGGAGTATGAGTCCTCCAAGGCCCTGCAACACACACTCAGTTTCCCCTGTCTCCCCTGGGTCCCAGGAGGAGTGACTGTGACATCTGTGGAGGGCACACCCTCCTTGACTCTGGCTGGTGGGACTTCTGAGGGGGTTCGCCCACCCAAGATCCTTGGATCCCTTTTCTGTTGGGTCCACACCATGCCAGGAAACCTGGCAAGATGGTCACTGTGGGTGGTCTTCGTCCTTTGCTCTCTCATCCCCCGCTCTGCGCCTCTGGCACAGGCCAGTCTTGGGGGTGATCTGCATTTGGCATTTGGGTCTTTCGGGTCTCTTAGAAACCCCTTCAGCCATGGACGCCCTGAGCGGAACCCCCTTCCTCAGGCTTCCTTTCCGGGACTTTCTCCTGAGCCTGGCTCAGGATGGATTGCCCCCTGTCTCCTGCTCTCTCCTCTTTCCAGCATGCCTCCGGCTTCTTGGGGGAACACAGTCCCGGTGGTCAGAGGTCCTGCAGGGGAGGTAAGGAGCCGGGCACTGCCGGCGCGGGTTGCTTGGTCTCGGGCTGCGCTAGCTCCCATTCCCCAGTGACTGCACATGGCCTCCCCTTTGCCTGCCTCCTCTCTGCCTGTCCTCCTCCCTGTCCTGCTGCAGTGACCACGCCTGCTGCCCGGCATGCTGAGGTTTGCCTGACCCTGTGTGTGCTTGAGACCATGCACGTGGCCACCAGGGTGTGCATGATGTTGATCTGCCTGGGTTTGGGGGATCCGGTGGGTCTTCCCATGCAGAGTAGAGGCCACACCCTTCGGGGGCTGAGGATGGTGGTCATTGGTCCTGACTCCGTCTGTGAGCATGAGGGTGGTGGCAGCAGGGGCCACAGAGTTCACAGAATGCTGATATTTATTCAGCCCCCCTCCATGCCAGGTAGGCCCTCGTTGAGCCCCCTCTGTAACCCTCTGAGCTGGTGTTCCCCTCATTCTATGTCGCGGATGAGGAGTTAAGGTTGGAAGAAGTGAGGTGACTCATGCGGGGGTCTCACAAGAAGTGGCAGAGGCAGGATTTGAACCCAGGCAGCTGGAGCTTGTGATACTGTTGCTGAGAATCATAGGATGAAAGGAATCAAGTGATCCAGGCCAAGCTCTCATGTTACAGTTGAGGAGACTGAGGCTGACAAAAAGGAAGCAGCTTACACAGGACATCAGTTAGCGTGTATTTGAACTGGAGTCCTCCTTCCCAGGCAGCCCCTCGGTCTTGGGCTCCGTTTGATGCTGGGCTGCCTGCAGGAGCCTGACTGACTCACACTCAGCACTCCTTGCCAGACTATTAGGCCATGGCTTGACTCCATTTTTCACAGGAGTCTGCTCTGTGGTTCTGTTTGGTACTCTCAGGGGGTGGGCAGTCTGGGTCTCAGGCACATCTGGCTGGAGGAGGAGGACAGGGCCTGTGTGTCACAGGGGAGCCTGAGCTGGTCAGGCTAGGGGGCTCTGTGGGGGCCCCAGTGTGGAGCGGTTCCAACATGGAGCTGCTGTTCTTTTTAGGGGAGTCAGGAGCAGGCCCTGTGTCTCTTCGCCCCCACCCTCAAAAGACATAAAAACATATTCCCCTCACCCTCTTTCCCCATCAGAGCAGAGGGACTTGCACTGTGACCCTGTGAGGTGTCACTCACAAAGGTCCTGCCTTCCTCTGAAATGTGCCTCTGTGTGTTACACCCAAAGATGCTTTCTGATTCCCGGGGAGGCTTTAGACATCAACCCAGGAGCCTGAGTGAAGGGGCAGTTGCAGCAGTCTTGGGTTTTCCTTAGCCAGAGTGCAGAGACATCACATGCGTATTTGTGTATATAAGGTGTGGGGGAGTACATAACCTCCACCTCCTCTGAGGGGAAAAGAGTTATTGTCCATGTCACATTTGTTTAGAAACAATAGAAAAACCACATGTTCCCCCACTAAGATAGAAAAATAAGACAACTTCATGGGAAGACCTATTGTTTCCGTGTCCAGGTGGTCTGTGCCCAGCCACCAGCATTCCTGGTCCCCTAACATTTGAGTCACACATGTGCTCAGACTGACCAGGTCCAGCCAGGAGTAGGAGACTGGATTTTAGGGCCTCTTGGTAGCACCTGGGAGGTGGGCTGGGCCCTGCTGGAGGCTCTGAAAGAAGAATCACCTCTTCCCTGGTCCTGCCTTCAGCTGCTCCTGGCTGCAGAGATGTCATCATGTTGACCTGTTGCTCAGTAATGCCCTGTCCTGTGGTCAGCTGCTTCCAAGTCACCTATGGCCCTGGGCAGAGCCTCCCCTGCCTGTCAGAATCCCCTGTTTGGTTCTTCATTTCCCCGGTACCAATTTCCTGAGCTCCTCTGGTATACCTGATATTTGGTGGCATTCCCAGAAACGTGGGGTACAGACCCATCCCTCTGGAAGCTGAGCCTCTGATGTATGTGCATGTAGGGGGATGGGGGGAAGCAGGATGATCACATGTGCACCACCCAGGAGCTTGCAGGGGCCCTCCCCAAACTCACTGAATCAGAATCTACACCTTACAACTTTCCCGGGTGATGTACACGCACATTACAGTTGGTGAGACACTGCCCTGGAACACTTGTTTAATAAATATTTGTTGACTGATGGTTAACCTTCATCTCTTCTCTGTAAATGGGAGGTGGCCATTTTAAGGATGAAGCAGCTGAGGAAGTTCATGCAGCCTGTAAGTAGCATTGGTGGCCAGATGGATGTCTCTAAAGCTTGTGTCCCACCTGTAACAGAGGAGCCCACCAGAGGGTGCTGGGAGGCAGATTACAGTTGCCTCCAAGATGGGTCAGACAGATGAGGACTTTCTCCTCTCTGGGCCTCCTTCAGCCCTGGCTTGAGTAGGGGCTACAGCCCTGGTGAAGCCCTGCAGCCATTTTCTTGGCATTTGCTTTCCCAGGGCTGTTTTTGGGCATTTGTGGACGAGTTGTTCAGAAAATTTGCTTTTATATTTCAACCTAACATCCATCATCTTGGTCTAGAGTGGAAGCCCACTCCTCTCCTACCCTATTCCCCAGGCCCTGCCATGGCCCCCTTGTAACTTCCGCCAGCCCACTGACCCCTGACCAACCATGTCAGATCAGGGGAAGACCCTGGAAAGGAAATGTTCCCAGCCGATTCCAGGTGCAGGTGACAGATATATATTCAGATGAAACAGCTCCATTACCATTCTTGTTTGTTTGGTAAAAAGGGAACATCATCCATTTACTCTGTATTAAAAATAATCAGGCCAGGCGCAGTGGCTCACGCCTGTAATCCTAGCACATTGGGAGGCCGAGGCGGGCGGATCACGAGGTCAGGAGATCAAGACCATCCTGGCTAATGCAGGTGAAACCCTATCTCTACTAAAAATATAAAAAATTAGCTGGGTGTGGTGGCAGGTGCCTGTAGTCCCAGCTACTCGGGAGGCTGAGGCAGGAGAATGGCATGAACCCGGGAGGCGGAGCTTGCAGTGAGCCGAGATCGCACCACTGCACTCCAACCTGGGTGACAGAGCAAGACTCCATCTCAAATAAATAAATAAATAAATATAATAAAAAATAATCTAGGCTGGGTGCGGTGGCTCATGCCTGTAATCCCAGCACTTTGGGAAGCCGAGGCGGGCGGATGACTTGAGGTTAGGAGTTTGAGACCAGCCTGGCCAACATGGTGAAACCCTGTCTCTACTAAAAAAAAAGAAAGAACAAAAAATTAGCTGGTCATGGTGGCATGCACCTGTAATCCCAGCTACTTGGGAGGCTGGAGAATCGCTTGAACCTGGGAGGCGGAGGTTGCAGTGAGACGAGATCACACCATGGCACTACAGCTTGGGTGACAGAACAAGACTCCGTCTCAGAAAAACAAAAATAATCTAGAATGCTTTGGTTTCAAGGCTCTTCTAGGATGGCCTGTCTGCAGTGCTGCCCACTCCCTTGGCAGAATCCTCTGCATCTGACTCCATGTGCTCATGGCTGTGAGCCCTGTCTTCAACTGAATTCCAAGCCTCTTGAGTACAGGTGGTCATTTCTTTTGTACCCTCAACCAATCTACCTCTCTCCTTTCCTGAAACCCCACCTGTCTGCCTAATGAGGTCTGCTCCTGGTGTCCAACATAATCTGTGAAGTTCTTCCCGCCACTTCTTATTGGGACATTGTCCTTGCCTTTTTTCTTCACTCTGCACATAGCTGTGTCCTTACATTCTCCTCTGACACAGTTCAGTGCGTCCTGTGCCGAGAGCTTCCCTTGGTTGTTCAGCCTGCAACATCGTCTCCCTCCTCCCAGCTCACTTGGACCTCAGCTCAGTATGCACGTCCATTCTACCCAGTTAGGGGTCAGTATGTTCCTCCACCGAGCGTCTGACCTCTTGCAGTTGTATCCCCCAAGGCTCCTGGCCCACCTCCCACAGGAGGAAGTAAAATTTGTCAGCAGTTGATTCAGCAAACACCTGCCGGGAATGCCAAGTTAGGGTCACTTCCTTTGAGGGAGTGGCAGGTGGGTGAGCAAAGCATGCTCCTGGAGGGATGCACCTCCAGGGGAAGCAGCTGTTTGGAAGACCCCGGAGTGGCTGGTCTGCTGCTCCTGCCATGGCTCATTGGGGCAGTATGGCAGACTTCCTGCCTGGCCATGGTGTCTCGGCCATATGGCTGTCTCTAGTTCTGTCCCATGGGAAGCTCTGCCTTGACTCTTGGCCTTTTGACCACCAGAAAAGGCCGTTTGTGAAGAGTCCCCTCTGGGCTGCTGCTTCTGGGCAGCCCAGCCCCTGATGGGAGTGGAACACTTGAGCCTACCTGATAGGTTGAACAGAGCAAGGGCTTGTTTGCCAGGTTTGGGGTCTGTCTGCCTCTACAGCTCCTTAAAACTCTGTAGTAATAAGCCTTTGGGCAGTTGGCATTGCATCATCTTCATGGGTGAGAACCTAGAGATAAAGATGGAGTTGACTTCAAGTCCATGGATCTAGATCCAGGCCTCAAGGGTCTGTCCCTCAGCAGCGGGCCTCAGGGCTCCTCTCAGGCACCCACCCCTGGCTCTCTCGCAGTGCAGTGAGAGCTGCAGCAGGGGGTCCTTGTGAGGTTTGCATGGGGAGGGATTCAGGCCTTTCCAGCCTTGTCTCCTAATAGAGTCTGGTCCCCCTGTCTCCTCTGGCACTGCCTTCAGCAAGGACAGAGAATTTTCTTTTTTTTTTTTTTTTTGAGACGGAGTCTGGCTCTGTCGCCCAGGCTGGAGTGCAGTGGCGCGATCTCAGCTCACTGCAAGCTCCGCCTCCCGGGTTCACGCCATTCTCCTGCCTCAGCCTCCCGAGTAGCTGGGACTACAGGCGCCCGCCACTACGCCCGGCTAATTTTTTGTATTTTTAGTAGAGACGGGGTTTCACCATGTTAGCCAGGATGGTCTCGATCTCCTGACCTTGTGATCCGCCCGCCTCGGCCTCCCAAAGTGCTGGGATTACAGGCGTGAGCCACCGCGCCCGGCCGGACAGAGAATTTTCAACTCCATTTATCTGACTTCACTCTCAGCTGTCTTGCATTGTTTTATACAGACAAAGCTTTCTTATTCAGAGAGGCTGCCAGGAGTGATGCTTGTAAGGCTTATTTTTATAGGGCTTAGCATGGGCCCCAAGAAGCATCCGGCATAGGCCAGTATCCTGAAGTGTTCCACCACATGCCCAAGGTCTCACCTCATGACAAAATAGGCTGCATTCCAGCCGGTAGTGCTGCTGCTGTGTATCTGGAATTCCAATTTCTTAGCTTGGAGATGGCAAAGTCCTCACTGCCCCACCTGACCTCAGCCCAGCCAATCCTGTATTTCAGGAATTTTCCCCTCAGACACCACGCCTCTGGGGATCAGTTTCTGCATAACCAGACTTATGGTTATAATAACCAATGTGCAACTCCAACTAGTTGGAAAGTCACAACAAAAAGGAGGGACTGGATATTTATGGCCCCTTATACTAGAAAGTTGTTGGAGCAGCATGGCGTCAGGCATAGCTGAGTCCGGGGGCTCAGCTATTGAGGTCTGTTGAGGTCTTCCTCAGCAGCCCCAGGAGTACATGGTTCTTGCAGCATGGCACCCACAAACTCAGAAGGAGAGAGTGTCTGGGGAAGCTTCTCATGGACCCTGCTTGGTCTCATGCCCACTCTGGAGCCAATTGTGCCCAGCACCTAGGATACTGGGCTGGTGTCAGGGGTGGGATTTCCCCCACCTGAATCCTGTGGACTGAGATGTGGGAATGGTTCCTCAAAGGAAAACCAGGGTACGGTTATGAAAGTAGGTAAAAGGCATGGAGGCAGAGCCCCAGAGCGCAGGCAGAAATGATTCACCTCAGGTTACACCAGTAGTTGCAGGGTCAGGCTGTGGACATCGCTCTCTCTGACTCCAGCATTCGGGCTTGTTCTGTTGAAGCACTCTTGCAGAGGGAGGTGAGATCCAGCTAGTTGCGGGGCCTTCACAGGCGAGCTGGGTGGTGAGCCTGAACTTGAGGATGAATCACCTACAGTTGAGGGGAAGAGGTGCCTTCCAGCAAGGGAAGCCCCGGGGGAAACAAGGGGAGGTGGCTTGTTTGGAGGTGCAGTGTAATCATACTTCTTGGAGCCAAGAGGAGGTGTGTGTGGGATGGATTGGGAATGAGTGTGAGGGCCAGGTGGGCCCCATGAGAGGGCCCAGAGCGGAGAGCCCACAGTAAGGCTCAGGGTGTCTCTCTTCACTGGGGTTTCTAGAACTTTGGCTGTGGGTCACCGCACCCTGAGGTGCACCACAGCCTGTTCCCCCTCAAATCAGGCTCACCTATGGTTCAGCACACTGTCTGGGGCAATCTTCTCTAGGGTCTGGAGCTGAGGGGTCTGGGCCCTAGACTAGGATGAAGCCTTTGTGGATCCAGGGTAACAAATCACCCACTTTTTTGTTGGTCTGAGCTCTGACGGTTATTCCCTGGCTTTGATTGGCATCCAGGATGTTTCAGGGCCTGCTCTTTGGACATCTCTAGCTTTAGCGCGTTCAGCCTCCCCAAGCTCCGGTGGGCCTCTTCCATTTCTCTAGCACTAGCTCAGTGTGCTAAGGGCATGGAGAGTGACTCCCATTTCTCCAGCCATTCATTCTACCTTGAGCCTGGCAGACCTTAGTCATTGGTGCCTAATTTAGGGTTCACTGTGGCTCCACAGATGGAGCACAGGCCCCTTGAGAATGGGTCCTGCCCCCAGCGTCAGCCTGGCTGGCTCGCGTTCTCCTTTACCTCACACCCAGCGCCAGGGAGGTCCTGGTGCCCTGACCCTGGTGCACATGAACTGTGCACTGCAGTGACATGCTAGGTTGTGAAGCTGCTGTGCAAAGTCAAAAGGTGAAATGCCCTCAGCAGCCAGAAGGATTATGATCTGCAGATTCTCTTCTCCCCGCCCGTTGAAGATGGGCTTCTTTTTTTACTGTTCTCTTTTGGTCAGTGCAACCCCAAGGTATTCTGCTGTCACCTGGAATTGTGTGGCTGATTAAAACTTTTTAAAAAGAAAGAACACTACGCTGCTTCCAGGACAGGATATGATAGCATACTTGGTTTTTGTGTTTTTAGCCCTGGTATGGCGGGAATTCACTGTTGATTTTGGCTTCCCTCTCCAAGGGGTGTGGGCTGTGTGCCTCACATGGACAGGAGCTCAGTCCTTGTGGCACTGCTGTCTTGGCCCCAGGTGAGAGGCTGGCTTCCAGATGGAGAAGGAGGAGCAGGCTGCTAGGGGATCAGGCCTCATCCAGCCAGAGACCTGGAGCTAGTCGACATTGATGCTTTTAGCTGAGGGGTCTTGGAATTAATCCGTTTTCCCTGGATTCTTTTTTTTTTTTTTTTTTTTGAGACAGTCTCACTCTGTTGCCCAGGCTGGAGTGCAGTGATGCGATCTCGGCTCACTGCAACCTCTGTCTCCTGGCTTCAAATGATTCTCCTGTCTCAGCCTCCAGAATAGCTGGAATTACAGGCACGTACTACCATACCCTGCTAATTTTTTGTATTTTCAGTAGAGATGGGGTTTCGCCATGTTAGCCAGGCTGTTCTTGAACTCCTGACCTCAAGTGATCCGCCCGCCTCAGCCTCCAAAAGTACTGGGGTTACAGGCGTGAGCCACCATGCCCCGCCTAGATTTTTTATTTGTAACTCTGGAGAAGGGTTAAACCCTTACCTAAGAGGTTATTGTGAGCATCACTTGAAAATATTTTCTAAGTGCATACTTTTTTTTTTTCTTGAGGTGGAGTCTTGCTCTGTTGCCCAGACTAGAGTGCAATGGCACGATCTCAGCTCACCGCAACCTCCGCCTCCCGCGTTCAAGCAATTCTCCTGCCTCCGCCTCCCGAGTAGCTGGGTTTACAGGCATGCGCCACCACGCCTGGCTAATTTTGTATTTTTAGTAGAGATGGGGTTTCTCCATGTTGGTCAGGCTGGTCTTGAACTCTCGACCTCAGATGATCCTCCCACCTCAGGCTCCCAAAGTGTTGGGATTACAGGTGTGAGCCACTGTGCTCGGCCTGCATACTTTCTATTCTTTATAATATTTCATCTAATTTAATGATCATGGCTACACTCCGAGCTAGGCATTATTAGTAACTCCATTTTGTATTTGGGGAAACAGACTTAGCACTCTCTGAACATTTTGAGGTATATCTTTCCAGTCTTTTTTCCCTATAGGATTATATATGCTTTTAAAATGTAAGTTCATACAGTCACGTTTTATAATCTGCTTTTTAAAAAAGTATTTCATGAGTCATTTTTCAATACACCTCTATGTCACTGTAAGTAACTTCATAGCATTTCATTGTAACGTTCTATCCTAATTTTGTGAAGTCCCGTCATTGGACCCGTATGCTAAATCTTTTTTTTTTTTTTTTTTGCCATTATAAACAATACTGAAATGGATATCCTTGAAGCTAAATTTTGTATACATCACTTTTTTTTTTTTTTTTTGGTGGAGATGGTGTCTATGTTGCAAGGGCTGGTCCTGAACTCCTGGGCTCAAGCAATCCTTCCACCTTACCCTCCCGAAGTGCTGGGATTACAGGTGTGAGTCACCACCCCCAGCTTTTTTTTTTTTTTTCCAAGATAAATTCCTAGAAAGTAGAATTACTGAATCATAGAGTATACATTTTTTGGAGACTTTGATACAGAAGCCAAATTGCCTGTGGTTTTTTTTTTTTTTTCGTTAAAAAATTGTGTTGGCCAGGCGCGGTGGCTCATGCCTATAATCCCAGCACTTTAGGAGGCTGAGGCGGGTGGATCACCTGAGGTCAGGAGTTCAAGACCAGCCTGGCCAACATGGCGAAACCCCATCTCTACTAAAAATATAAAAAATTAGCCAGGTGTAGTGGCGCGTGCCTGTAATTCCAGCTACTCAGGAGGCTGAGACAGGAGAATTGCTTGAACCCAGGAGGTGGAGGTTGCAGTGAGCTGAGATTGTGCCACTGCACTCCAGCCTGGGTGACAGAGCAAGATTCCGTCTCAAAAAAAAAATGTGTTAAATATACATACCATAGAATTGACCGTCTTAACCACTTTTAAGCGTACAGTTCGGTACTAAGACACTGTTGTGCAACCAATCTCCTGAACTCTTTTAACATTTGCATTATTGTGCAACCAATCTCCAGAATTCTTTTACCTTGCGAAATCAAAATTCTATGCCCATGAAACAGCAACGCCCCATTCCTTCCTCCCCTAACCCCTGGCAACCACTCTTCTATTTTCTGTTTTTATGAATTTGATTACGCAAGTACCTCATGTAAGAGGAATCATACAGTATTTGCCTTTTTGTGTCTGGCTCATTTCACTTAGTAAAACGTCCTCAAGGCTTATCCATATTGTAGCATGTGTCAGAATTTCCTTCCTTCTGAAGGCTGAATAATATTGTATTGTATGTATGTATATGTGGCATTTTGTCTATCTGTTCATCTGTCAGTGGACACTTGGGTTGCTTCTACATTTTAACTATTGTGAATAATGCTGCTATAAATGCTAGTGTACTAATACCTCTTTGAGACCCTGCTTTCTATTCTTTTGGGTATATACCTGGAAGTGGAATTGCTGGATCATATGGTAATTCTATTTTTAAATGTTCTAATTTTAACAGAGTGATCTGTGAGGGTTCTTTCCTACCTGGCCTTTCGGTTTCCCCCCTGAGAGCTGAATGAATTGCATTTTTTCACTTCTTCCCCTGGCTGCAGGGTACCCAAGTCTGGGATTCATCTTCCGTGGGTGCTGCAGCTGTCCCAGTGCCCTTTGACAGGCTGGGTAGGTGGGAGGGAAGGGGTTCTGTTACTGAGGAAGTTTTCTGTTTTCTACCTCTGCATCCAGGGCCCAAGGCTCCAGGGTTCCAAGGGTGGGGCTTCTTGGAAGGGTGGGTGCCTGGGATGTGATGAGTCATTCAGACTGAAGGAGCTGGGACCAGCCTGGTGTTGGGCCTGAGGCTGTGCCAGGATCAGCTTGGCTCCAAATTGAAAGTTCTGAGTTAATGAAAAAGCAAGTCCTCCTCTTGCAAGGGACCTCTCCTAGAGCTGGGTATTGGCACAGAAAGGCCCTTGCTGGTGGGAATCACAAGGCAGTGCCTGCGCCGCAGGGCTGCGTTACAACCCTCCGATGCCTCAAGGACTGGGCGCAGGGCAGCCCACCTTCATCCTGGATTGAGCACTGTGGTCTGGCTGTTTGTGCAGAAGCGCTCACGGGGCAGAAGGTAAAGAAAAGAAACCCAAGCCTGGAGCACCTGGGTGGGCTTCCAATCAGATGTTTGTGGACAGGAGAATAGACCTTATCAACCAGGAGACAAATATAAGGTTCCCGGCCCCTTTTTATGGGCAGAACTGGGTGACTGGACTGTGACCTTGCTTAGGAAAAGCCGCTGCCAGCTCCAGAAACTTTTTGGCTCTGTGTATACTGGAAATTGCTTTATAGAGGACCGCCTCAGTGAATGTACCCCTCTACTTTGAACTTTTATTTCTCTGAATCATGACAGCTCCCTTCAAAAAGGCATTATCTCCATTATTTTTAGATAAATTTTCATATAGTGACATGTACAAATCTTAACTGTATAATTTCATGAATTGGGCCAGTGTAAATATCCATGTGACCAGTACCCTAATAAAGATACAGAACATTTCTATCACCACAGAAAGTCCCCCTGGGCTCTTTTCTAATTGGTCTCCACCCCAGGCAACCTCTGTTTTGTTTTTGTGTTTGTGTTTTTTTTAAGAGATAAAGTCTCGCTGTGTTGCCCAGGCTGGTTTCGAACTTCTGGGCTCAATTGATCCCCTGCCTCAGCTCCCACAGTGCTGGGATTACAGATGTGGGCCACCACTCCTGGCCTTATTTTCTATTGATATAGATTAATTTGCGTTTTTGAATAAATGAAATCATACAGTATGCATTTTTGTATGTCTGGTTTCTTTTGCACAATGTAATTTTAAAGTAATTCATTTGTGTTATGTGTATATAAGAGTTTGTTTTAAAAAAAAAATCTGAGCCGGGCACGGTGGCTCACACCTGTAATCCCAGCACTTTGGGAGGCCGAGGCGGGTGGATCACGAGGTCAGGAGATCGAGACCATCCTGGCTAACATGGCGAAACTCCATCTCTACTAAAAATACAAAAACAAAATTAGCCGAGCTTAGTGGCAGGTGCCTGTAGTCCCAGCTACTCGAGAGGCTGAGGCAGGAGAATGGCGCGAACCCGGGAGGCAGAGCTTGCAGTGAGCCGAGATCGCGCCACTGCACTCCAGCCTGGGCGACAGAGCGAGACTGTCTCAAAAAAAAAAAAAAAAAAAAAAAACTGAGTAGTATTCCATTATATAACTGTACCACAATTTGTTTATGAATTCTCCAAGAATTTTTTTTTTTGAGACAGAATCTTGCTGTCACCCACACTGGAGTGCTATGGAGCAATCTCAGCTCACTGCAACCTCCGACTCCCTGGTTCAAGTGATTCTCCTGCCTCAGCCTCCTGAGTAGCTGGGATTTACAGGCATGTGCCACCATGCCCAGCTAATTTTTGTATTTTTAGTAGAGACGGGGTTTCACCATGCTGGCCAGGATGGTCTCAATCTGACCTCGTGATCCGCCCGCCTCGGCCTCCCAAAGTGCTGGGATTACAGGCATGAGCCACCGCGCCTGGCCCAGGAAATATTTTTTAAGTAGAGAGGGAGGAACTCCTTTGGGCTGTACACTTGGCTACGTGAATACGCTCATTCATCTACGCATCCATCTGCATGCTTCCTAAACCCTAGGCCCTGGCCATCACTGGGGTGCAAAGATCAGTCGGAAATCGGTAGAGATGATGATGACAATGCAGGAAAAAGGCATATACTTAGGAGATGCAGCCAGACTGTTCAACTGGTTTAGACACAGGGAGGCTTAACTCTACCTGGCAGGGTTTCAGAGAAGAGGTGGCTTTGCTTTGAGCTTTTTTTAAAATTGAAATGGGTCTTGTTCTGTCACCCAGCTGGAGTGCGGTGGCATTATCTTGGCTTACTGCAGCCTCCACCTCCCGGGATCGAGCAATTCTCCCACCTCTGTCTTCTGAGTAGCTAGAGTCACAAGTGTGCGCCACCAAGCCCAGCTAATTTTTTCTGTTTTGGGGGAGACGGGGTTTCACCATGTTCCCAGGCTGGTCTCAAACTCCTAAGCTCAAGCAGTCGCCTGCCTGCGCTTCCCAGCGTGCTGGGATTACAGGTGTGAGCAGCTTCGCCTGGCCTGCTTTGAGCTTTCAAGAAGGATGGGATTTGGGGTTCTTGGAGAAGCATGGTGGGGAGGCCCCTGCGGGGAGTGAAAGGAACAAATGCCACACAGGGAAGGTGGAGGCCCACAGACGATTGTTCCTGAATTCACAGCTTTGCGGTGGCCAGCCCTCTGGAGGCTTGGGGCTGGCAGCTTGAACTTGCCGGTAGCTGGCATCACCCATCCCAGTGCTGGACCCGGAGGTGTGGCAGGAAGGAGCCCAGCCTCAGCACATCTCTCCGGGGACCACAAGGCAGCTGTGTTGAAACAGATCCACTCTTACGTCCCCTGGAATTGGCTGTGCCCTGCCACCTGCAGTTGGTCTCCTGGGCCAGGCCTCTGAACAGTTCGTAGGTTCGCCCCACCTTCCTGCAGGGTGGATAGGCTGCATGTCTGGGGAGCAGGGGCTGGCCCAGCTCTGGCAGTGAGCAACAAGGCCTGCCTCCTTGATTCTTTCTCGGTTCCTCTTCCCCCTTTAGTCCTCTGGAATAAGGATCCTCCCCCTCCTGGTTGTGAGTCATTTGGCAGTCGTTGACACCCAGTGTCCTGGGCACCTGGGTCTTTGTGTTGAGCAAGGACCTTCATGTTCTCTGCCCGCTTTCCTCCAGGCCAAGGCACCCGAACTTTGGATCTGGTCACACCCCAGCCTGGCAAAGGGACAAGGTCACTGAATCTGTGTGCATGGGAATGTGGCTAAGAAAAACAATAATAATTCCTTACCTTATATTTGCAGAGCACTTTGCACTTTGTCAGACATGACCAGGCTTGTGTTTTTTCATCCAGCCAGCAAATGCTTGTCCAGTACCTACTGTGTGCCAGGTGGTAGAAAAGTAAACACGATTAGGTTGATGTCTTGAAGGAGCCTACAGTCTAGGGAAACATATGAACAAATAAGTATAAGAAATGGTGAGTCAGGAATATGTATAGACTGGGCCTTAAAGGAGGAATGTTTGGTTATACCAGGGAATATCGGGAAGGGCTTTGTAGAGGAGGTGGCATTTAGTGGGTCAGAATGTGAGCAGTAATTTTGGGTAGACCTGGTGGGGTGGATACATTCCAGGCAGGAGGAACAACTTGAGCAAGTCAAGAAGGCATCCTACAACCTAGCAGTTGGGAGCAGGAGGTTAGTTGTGGATATGGCAGGTAAGGTGAGAGATGAGGCTGGAGAATTGATACCAGGAGGGCCTGGTATGGAGCTTCCAGAAGTTGGACCTTACTCTGTAGCAGTGTGGACCCCTGGAGAGTTTTAGAAGGATCCCCCTGGGGATTAGAGTGAGACTGGAGGCAGGGAGGCCAGTTAGGAGGCCGATGTAGTCATCCACTCAGGAGATAAAACCTGAAATAAGGTAGTAGGAAGAGAGGAAGGGAAGGTTTGAAGTGCTGAAGACTTGGTCATTAGGTGGATGTTGGGGCTTACAGGGCAGGAAACAGTTGAGGATTCTTCTATTATACATCTCTTCAGTAAGTTCATCTTGAGCCTCTACTTACTACATGTAAAGTACCTAAAGTGTACTGTGTGGGCACAAAGATGGGACAGACATTGATTCTCCCCGTTGGGAACCAATAGTTCAGAAGGACAGCACTCTCTAGTCAGGTCTATATTAGCTGCAAGTGACCAAAAAAAAAAAAAAAAAAAAGGAAGGGAGGGAGGCAGGGAGGGAGGGAGGAAGGAAGGAAGGGAGGAAGGAGACATGGGAGCTATTTAATGGCACTCATACACTGGAAATTTCCAGCAGGTAGAGCTTCAGGCAAAGCTGGATCTAGGTACTCAGTCTCTTTAGGAATCCACCCTTCTCTGTCATGTCATGTCTTTTCTCTGCATGGATTCCATTTTTTTCGTGACTAAGAGTTTATTCAATATTTTTCCTGTCTTAAAAAAAAAAGTAACCTGACGCAAATACAGTTGGTTTTCCATACAGCATTAATTTCTAGTAAGGCTAACAATGCTATATCCCTTCTGTGTTTCTTACAGATTGTTTTTATTTGTTTGAGCTTTTTGTTTTTGGCCTTGAAGCTTTTATTAAAAAATTTTTTAAATCGCAGTAAAAAAGCCCCATACAACATAAAATTTACCGTCTGAACCATTTTTAAATGTACACTTCAGTAGAGTTATTTATGTTCACATTGCGTAGACTTCATTTTAAGGCAGGTTTTCTCTAACATTTCTAAGCTGATGTCTGGTACCAGCTTAACAACCCCAGTGGAAAGAGCGACAATTCTAAGACTGGTTTTTATTGGCCCAGATTAGGCCATGTGCCCACACTTAGCTGATTGCCGTGGCTGTCATGATCAGCTGAGATTGCAAGAGAGGTGGTCAAAAGGAGAGCAAGGTGCTATTACTGATAAATGGGAAAGTGGGTGTCCCCTGCAGGCAGAGACCTGAGCATGGGTAACTTCTGCAGGGAGGAACTGTTGGGTTCCATGGGAAGTGTGCATGTAAAATGCTGCATAACTCGAGCACCTACTATGTGAGGTGCTGTGCTAGGGTTGTGGTTGTCCAAAAAGGTTCACATTTGTCCCCATGGAGCTTTCAGCTAGTTGGGGAGAGAACAGCTGGCCAGAGATGACCAAAATATAGTGTAGAAAGTGGTGAGCACCAGGAGGGTGGATGTTTTTCTTCTAACAACTGGAAATGTAACCAAGTAACCCCATCTTCAGGCCAGAATTCATTGTGGCCCAGGTGGTATTGGGTCCAGATAGTATTATGGTAAAACATCCTCTTTTTCCTAGTCATGAGCTCACAACTGTATGCTTTTCAATTAACCAAAATGCACCCCGGGGGGCTCTTTGAGGGGACAAAGACCTTGTTGCCCATGTCCAATCCTATTCCCTCTTTAAATCCAAGGCCCAGGAGCAGAATGGAGCCCCTGAAATTAAGGCTTGTGGAACAGCAAAGTGAAGGGAAGGGGAGAAACTTGTCCTCACGTTTTACGGAGGAGTAAGAGTATGGACTATCTGGCTGGCTTTTGCAGCACAGCCAGGTTTTCCAAGAGTGGCATGAGAGAGAGAATGGAAAGAGAGAGGAAAAAGTAGAGTGGCAGAAGAGGAGCTCGAGAGCCTTCCAGCCACCGCATGGTGCAGGGAAACCCTTGCTACCCTCATTTATCCCCTGTCAGGGAGGGCCTCAGTGCCCAGTGCGGCGGAGGATGGATCCCTCCCACTGCCGCAGGTTGCCGGTTGAGGTGAACTGTTTCCACCTGGAGGGAGCTAAGGAAAGAAAGAAAGAAGCCTGTACACAAAGTCATACATTCACACAAACAAATGACGTGCTTCCAAACAAAATCCCCAGTGGAGGGACTGAGTGGAGTTCTGAACCCCCTGCCTCAGCTCCAGATACCTTCACAGGCAGCTGAGTCCCTATAGTGACACAAATGTAAATGCTCAAAATGCCCAAATGGTGCCAGTAGCGGCCAAGTCTGCACAGAATGAAGTCCCAGGATACCCAGAAGAGACAGAAAAAAGTCGGGTACAGTCCAACTTGCTCACCCAGTTTCAAGGTTGCTGGCTTCTTCAGAGGTCACTTTCTTTATACCAGTGAAGCATTGGAGGCAGCAGATGTCGTGCCAGGGGGTGAAAGGGAGGTTTCCCCAAAACAAGAACGTTTTGGCAGCTGCTGAGAAATCCCCTTAACATTCCCATCCTGGAGTCCAGTAGCCAGGAGCAGCTGGCGCTCCCAGGCAGCCCCCGCCTTGCCTGGTAGTGAAACCAGGCTGATAGGCTCAATCGTCCAAAGTGTGCTGCAGTCCTCATAGGGGCCACCAAAATTGTAACTGAAACGCAGTTCAGTCACTCGCCACTTGCAGAGTCCAATTAACAAGAGCGAGGTCTGGAATAAAGAAAGTGACTTTATTCCAAAGCTTAGCTTAGGGGAAAAGGTACAGGCTCCTGCCTTTAAAGATAACCACTTCAGTTCCTGGGCAAAAAGCAGGGGCTTTTGAAGGGGTACTTGGCATGAATGCCATGCAGAGGAGGGAGCAAGCAAGTGCAGGGTCTGCATGACTTGCCTTGGTGCCTTACCTACCAGGTGGTCGAGCTGGCACCGTCGCGGGCAGAGCTAGGTTGTAAAGTGAGCATTGCTTCAAGATACTCTCCAGTTGGGAGAGAGTTCCCTCTCAGTCACACTTTAGGATGTAAATTGACTGTTGTCTCTAGAGGCAGTCTCCTGGTGGGAAAGTTCTGGATCTGGAGCTTCTAAGTCAGCACATGGATAAGCTTGCTGTGTAGGGAGTGTCTGGTGAAGGGAAGGTAAAGGTTATCGCATTTCTAAAGAGCTAAGTAGGAAATGGGGAACTGGGGAAAAGGAGGAAAGAAGAAAGAAAAAAAATAATTTTTTTTTAAAAACCTCATTCTCTTTCACTTAGAAAAATGGGGATACTGCGTTACAGAGGAGGGGTCAGGAGTGGCTTCCCCAGGGAGTTGGGCTGGGGTGATGCAGTGTGATTCCCCACGTGCTGTCCCATCGCTTACTCCCAGCCACTGCTAACACCACCGTCGCTGCAGCTTCCTCCCTCCCCTCCGCAGACCTCCGCCTCCTCCTGGCTGCACCAGAGTGTGTGCCCCCTTGGATGAGCCCACCTTCGGCCCATGGGGAGGGCCTGGAGTCAGGGGGCCCGAGCAGAGCAGGTCTGAGGCACCCTCTTCCTCCTGCAGGCCTCTCTCTGGAACGCCTACCCAACTCCATCGCCTCCCGCTTCCGCCTGACAGAGAGGGAGGAGGAAGTGATCACCTGTTTTGAGAGGGCCTCCTGGATCGCTCAGGTGTTCCTGCAGGAATTGGAGAAGGTGAGATGGAAATAACACCGTGGTAGGAGCTGCTCTCTATTGAGCACCTATGTCTATGGATCCCACTAAACCCATAGGTCACCTGTGTGCTAATTAGAAGAAGTCACCTTCTCTGTCCCCCAAAGACACTCTACTTCATAGTTGGAAAACTCATTATAGTATACTGATTCCACTAGAATGAGACTCTTTACTGGAAAATAGTTTGATAAATGAGTCCATGCCATCCTCTAGGATGTTTAATAGATGAGCTTTAGGAGATTGAATCATTTGCTCACCATTCTTTCCCTGGCAAGGGTGGAGTCTGCCTGGGTCTTGCAGTTGGACATCCTTCCCTGCTCTCGGTGTCCCAGAAGCTCCTCCCTGGATCCTGTGAGGAAGCAGGATCTTGGGACTCCTTCTCCGAGCCTTTCAGAGGCTGGTAAAAGAGCTGGTCGGCAGGGATCTGGTAGTTTTCAGATCCCCCTCCCTCCCCACTCCTTATGGTGGGTCTGGGTTAACTGTCTGCAGGGTATCAAGTACAGGTGGTAGCAGCGTTTGCGATAAGTATCCCAGCCCTTCCCCTTCTGGGAGGCTCTGGTTTATTTTTATGTATTTTTTTACTTTTATTTTTAATTTTTATGATTTTATTTATTTATTATTATTTTTTAGATGGAGTCTTGCTTTGTTACCCAGGCTGGAGTTCAGTGGCACGATCTCAGCTCACTGTAACCTCCGCCTCCTGGGTTCAAGCGATTCTTCTGCCTCAGCCTTCCGAGTAGCTGGGACTACAGGCGCCTGCCACCATGCCCTTCTAATTTTTCTGTTTTTAATAGAGACAGGGTTTCACCATGTTGGCCAGGCTGGTTTTGAACTCCTGACCTCAGGTGATCCACCTGCCTCAGCCTCCCAAAGTGCTGGGATTACAGGCCCGCGCCCAGCCTCCATTTTATTCTTTTTCCCTCCACATCTTAATACTATGCCATGAGGGGCCCTTGGTTCAGTGCTAAGGGGACAGGCAACTATATTCAACAGAGATCCTGCTAGCCCTTCTTGAGTGCCTGCTTTTGTGTCAGACACAACTCCAAGCACTTTACATTCATTCTATAATTTAACCCTCACACTGACTGGATGAAATCGGTCCTGTTGTCATTCCCATTTTACAAGTAAGAAAACAAATTTGAAGAAGAGTTAGCTTCCCAGAGTTTACCTTATTAATAAGTGGTATTGGCAGGATTTGAACCCAGGGAGTGTGGCTGTGAATACTCGTGGGGAAGATATTGGGGATGATGCTCAGGTATTCTGTAGAATAGATAATTTAACATGTTAGATGGAAGGTTCTAGAGCAGCACAGATTAGGATTGGTGCCCTGAAGGAGGAGGTGGTCATGGGCCGAGAGACTTAGAGCCCAGGAGACACTTGCACCTCACCTGCCTTGGCAGATGCCAAAATGTCAGTCCAGTACCCATTTTTGTGATGGGCCATTTTGGAAGAGTCCACCCCAGGCCAGGTCGTTTCCCCTAGAGCAGGATTCTCAACCTCAATGCTGTTGACATTTGGGGCTGGAGAATTCTTTGTTGTTGGTGAGGGTGGGGGGCTGCCGTGTATATTATGGGATGTTTAGCAGCATGCCTAGCCTCTCCCCACTATGCCAGTAGCACTATCCCCCTTGTTGTGACAAACAAAAATGTCTTCAGTTACTGGACTGTCCCCTGAGGGCAAAGTCACCCCCCTGCTGACAGCCACTGCTCTAGAAGATGTCTGCTTGATTGGACTTCAGGAGGAAAGGAGAAATGACCGATGGGCTCAGCAAATATAGGACTTGAGTGCCCATTCTTTGGCAGAGGCCACTTAGAGACTCAGCATGGTTGAGTTGACCTCCATCAAGGGGGAATGGGTCACTGCTAGACAGTAGTAGTGTTTTAGGAGCTTTTCATATTTGCATTGCATGTGGTTGGGAGGAAACTTTCATGGAAAAGATAAAGTCTGCTGCTCAGCTGGAAGCCTAGGCTTTGGACTTTCAAAAGGGGATTAAGGCGATGAGCTATAATGCCAGGCACTGTACTGTCCCTGTCAAAGGTCTGATGATGATGTCCAGGGCTGGAATCAGTGCCTGGTAGCAGTGGGCAGACAAATGGGACCCTATAGTTGTTATCTTAAGTTGAGGGAGGGCAGGCCACAGAATCTTGTGCATCCTCAGAAATACTGTGTGTCCCTCCTGAGACCCAGTCCTGACCTCTGAGGAACTAAGACCTTCTCTTAAATCTCCTTTGGATTCTGAAAGAGGAGGTGGATGCCTCATTGATTTTTTTTACCCTCAGATTAGACAAAGGAAATGGTATACAGAAGGCAGGCCTGTCTGGTTGGGCAGGAGGACCCTGTTAGAGCTGAGGCTTTTAAGCGACAGCTCAGTTAATGAGGTAATTGTTCCTCAGCTTTTCCTGGAATCAGAGGGGTCTCAATTCTCTGGATGTTCTGATGTTCTGTGCTTATTTGAGAGGGACGGTACAGTGCCTGGCATATAGCAGGCACTCAGATGTTTGTGGAATGAATTAACTGATATATAGTAGAAATAGCCTGGAATCCATACCTGGCTAGGCTTGAGTTTGAGGTCCGGACTGACACCAGCTTTGTGATCTTAGGCATTAAATTATTATTGATGGATTGATTGGGACAGAGCCTCACTCTTTTGCCCAGGCTGGTCTGGAACTCCTGGCCTCAAGCGATTCTCTTGCCTCGGCCTCCCAAAGTGCTGGGATTATAAACGTGAGCCACCACATCTGTAATTGACACTTTTGACCTTAGACATTTTCTGAGCCTCAGTTTCCTCATCTATAAAATGCAAACAAAACCAGCCCTGTAGGACCGTTGTGAGGCATAAATAAGATTTGGGCTTGGGTGGCAATTTTGTAAGAGTTTCATTTCCCCTTCTCTTTCCTTAACTGGAGGTAGGGCATGGACAGTAGTGAGACTCAGGAGACACAGCTCCTGTCCTGTGGGACTGAAGTCTGGTGGGTTTGCATACACAGAACAGGGAAGCAGTGCTGCGTGAAGTGGTCTCTCTACCATGTGCTCAGGCAGTGAGTGCTGCCTGGTTGAAGAGTGAGTGCTCAGCATGGTTCTGGACAGACAGAGAAGTCCTCCTGCAGTAGAGGGTAAGAGTGGAGAGGGGAACCTGACTGCCTGGCTCTGCCACCACCTGCCACGTTAGTGGCCTTGGGGCAGGAAGAGACCTTCTCTGTTCTCACCTGTGAAATGGAAGTGATGACAGTTCCTACCTAATAGAGCTGCTCTAAGGACTAAATGAGCTAATGAATTTAAAGCTCTGTGATTGTTGAATGAATGTTAGGGGCTTAGTGCAGTGGTTCATACCTGTAATCCCACCACTTTGGGAGGCTGAGGTGGGAGGATTGCTTAAGCCCAGGAGTTTGAGATCAGCCTGGGCAACACAGTAAGACCCTGTTTCTTAAAAAAAAAAAAAAAAAAAAAAGACACAGGACTTGTGGGCATTTAACAGTTGGATGGGGAGAAAATGCTTTAGACATATTTTGAGTTAAAGTGAGTTAGATCAAGCCTGGTCTGAGAATGCAACAATGTGCCCCTGAACAACTGGGACTGGGATGGTGATGAGGCCACCTCCTCTTGCTGAGTGACCCTCTGCCTCAGAACTTTGAGACAATGGCTCTCTCTCTGTTACCCTTCCCAGACCACAAATAACAGCACGTCGAGGCATCTGAAAGGCTGTCACCCGCTTGACTATGAGCTCACCTACTTCCTGGAAGCCGCCCTCCAGAGCGCCTATGTGAAAAACCTGAAGAAGGGGTAGGTCACTGGTAGTTGAGTGAGTGGGAGAACGATTCCCCTGGGCTGAGGCTTTTGACGTGGCCTTAAGGCTGCTCTCCCTCTTCTCTGGCCTGTGCACACGTGCTCTTCCAAGAGGATTGGTGGGAACTGGCTTGTGTCACATCTTGTCAGACAGGAGTGTGCAGAGGCATTCTTAGTGGGAAGGGCCACGCTTCAGGAAGCCACAGAAGCAATAAAGCCTGTGTGTGCTTGGGGGAGACTGCCAAGAAGAGAAACAGGAGTGGGCATTTCAAGAGGGGAGGGTGGAGGGCATCTGGGAGGTGATGTTGAAAAAGCAAAGGACAGTGAGCTGGCCAGTGGGTCTGGTTTTGTCTACTGTTGTCTGCAGTGTGAATGAAGTTATTTGGTTCCTCTGAGCCTCACGTTCCCCAAAAATCCAACGGGAAGGCAGATTCCTGTTCATTCCGGTTTTTAAGGAGTGGTGAAGGACGAGGGAAAGTATGGTAGAAGTGAAGTTCTGGCATCACGCTGGGGCTGGGGCTGTCCCTGCTGACGAGGCAGCAGAAGTGCTTGTTTTCCTCTGGGTTGTCTTGGGGTCCCTGGAATACTGGCCTATCTGAGACCTAAGAACCGTAGTGCCTGGAATGCCTTCCGTAGGCTTTTGCTCCTGGGTGAAGCAAGACCTGCCTTGTTGAATATTCAAGGGGGTGGCTGGTGTTAGGCCAGGAGTGGTGGTTTCATGGGGTGTGTTGGGTGGTGGCAGGGGAAGGAGAAGCTTCAAGATGAGGAGTGTGTATTGGCAGCAAGCGTCGCTTCATGGCTATTCTGCAGCTGGTCCTGTCTGCTGGCAACATCTCCACCAGTCTGGGGACTCCCAGGCGGGAGCTGAGGTTTCCTGCCTGTCTCTGCAGCTGAGGCTTTGGGCCCCTTCCTCTGCACCATTACAACCTTACACAGACACGATGGGCTGGGGCTGGAGGACATCACTGACGAGAGGAGCGGACCCATAGGTGCCAAGTGCAGCCGTCCCCCATGCGTAGTCACACCCCGCCTCACTCAACCTCCCATGGCCATGGGTCAGGCCCAGTAGGTGTGACCACCTCCTCACACACAAGGAAACCAAGGTCAGGGTCACACAGCTTTCTTGCCACTGACTGCCTGGAGTTCTCTGAGGCCTGTGTGCCATTTTTAGTGTGATTTATTTTGTTACATTTCACTTTATGCATTCTTTTCATTACATGCTTTTGAATACATGATTGTTGCATATGGTACTTGTTTAGTAGGATAAAGCAAACTTACTGTTTTCTTCTACCCTATACTCTCTTTCTTTTTTTTTTTTTTTTTTTTAAAGACAGGTCTTGCTCTGACATCCACGCTGGAGTGCAATGGTGTGATCATGGCTCACTGTACCTCCTGCCTTCTGGGCTCAGGTGATCCTCCCACCTCAGCCTCCTGAGTAGCTGGGACAACAGGCATGCACCATCACACCTGGCTAATTTTTTGTATTTTTTGTAGAGAGGGAGTTGCACTTTATTGCCCAGGCTGATCTCAAACTCTTGGACTCAAGTGGTCCTCCCGCTTCAGCCTTCTAAAGTGCTGGCATTACAGGCGTGAGCCACTGTGCCTGGCCCTACTTTATACTCAGTACAACACACGTCATTTCTGTGACCAAATGTGGGTTTTTTTTCCACGACTCACAACCAGTTCTCTGACACCAGCTGGGTTTCCAACAATTAAATTCACCTCTGATGCTAACCATCAGGCTTGATCTGGGCCCTGGCTGGGGCAGGGGAAATGGAAGGAGTCTGGGAGGGGCACAGAGGCTCAGTCCCATGAAAGACTGCCTTCCATAGCAGATACCAGTCACAAATAGCAGGTCCCCAGGTTACCAACAACTTCTGTCTCAACTGGCTACAAATCAGGTTCCCACGACCTCTTCTCAGATCCATAAGTTGCCAGAGCAGCTCATGGAACCCAGGAGAGCAGTTTACTTGCTAGATGACTGGTGTACAGTACCACGTAAAATGGTACAGCCTAGCCAGGTGGAAGAGGCGCATAGGGCTGGGTATGCGGAAGGCATGCGTAACGTCCAGGGCCCCTCTGGGTGCACCACTGCCACGTGTCCAGCAACCTGGAAGCTCTCCAAGCCCATGCTTTTGGGTTTTTATGGCTGCTCCATTACGTAGGCATGATGTATTATATTATTGGCCACTGGTGATCAGCTCAACCTTCAGTCCCTCTCTGGCCCTTGACAGAAAAAATTTGCTGATCCCCTCCCCCACTTTAAATAATTACTTTAAACATTTTGATACATCTTTCGTGTTTTTCTATGTGTAGATACACAGATGTATTTTTTTTTTAACAACCACAACAAAATAGTATCCTAGAGGACACACTGCTTGTAGCTTGCTCTTTCCACCCAGGCTTGGCTGTGAGCCTCTTTCCTTCCTGCTTATCTCCCTTCCCCACAAAGTTGCTCGATGTGGGGGTCGAGGAGGAGGTGAGCTCAGAGCTATGTGGGGCTGGGCACATAGTGGACTGTGGCAGGTCAGGCTTGATCTGGGCCTTGGTGGGGGCAGGGGAAATGGGAGGAGTCTGGGAGGGGCAGAGAGGGTGGAATGAGGCTGAGGATTGTAGGACAGTAGGAATCTGCAGGAGAGGGTCCATGGCCAAATAAGTTTGGGAAACAATGGATTGAAGACCTCTGAGACTCTCTAGAACCGGAGCCTGAGGTGGGTCATGAATCTCCAGGAGGCGGCAAAGGCCCGTGAAGCTGCTGACTGTTTGACGTGGTGCCCTTGTATGGAGTGGGTCTCCAGGTGCTCTGGGACTGCCAGGGGAGCATTCTGACCAAAGCACACGGTTCTGGCCCAGGCAGCTTTTCCATCTAGCAGGTATCCCTGCCCAATGGAGCTGCTTATCAGTAAGTAACCTTGAGCTTCAGTTCTCAATTGCCTGGAAGAGAAGGAGGTGGAGTTGTTTGTCCAGAATGTGGAACAGGCTGTGGTGAGGTCACTTCCAGGAGGCAGTGGCTGTGATGACTGCAGCAGGCAGGTGGACCTGGGCCTTGGGGAGGCAGTCCTGCCCCAGGAGGACCCTTGGCCCAGGGGAGGCCTATGCCCTTTTCTCTTTCTCTCCACCCTGCCCTTGCGGTCGTGGGGACAGGCACGCACGAGTCCCTACCTTCCAAATGGAAAGAATAGGGTGGAAGGAGCTGGGAGCAGTGGCTCACATCTGTAATCCCAGCACTTTGGGAGGCTGAGGTGGGAGGATCGCTTGAGTCCAGGAGTTTGAGACCAGCCTGGGCAACATAGGGAGACTTTGTCTCTACAAAAAACAAACAAAATTGGCCAGGCTTGGTGGCATGCGCCTGTAGTCTCAGCTACTTGGGAGGCTGAGGTGGGAGGATCATCTGAGCCTGGCAGGCGGAGGTTTCTGTGAGCTGTGATTGTGCCACTGCACTACAGCCTGAGCAGCAGAGTGAGACCCTCTGTCAAGAAAAAAAAAAAGAATAGGTTAGAAGGGCCCCTACTGGGAAACAGGCTGCCTCCCTTTCTCTCCTCATGCCTGGCAGACAGGAGAGTGAGAACCACAGCTGTGAAGTCAGCACACCTGGGAGTGAATCCCAGCTCTTATGACAAGCCTGTCTGTGCATGGGCAAGTCCCTTGAGCTCTCTGAACCTCTGCTTTCCTTATCTGTAAGGTGGTGGTAAGGACCGTGCCTGCCTTCTCATAGCATTGTTGTGGGGATCAAGTTATATGTGAACACCCATCCACCAGGGTGCCTGATAGATCACAGCTGCCTGGAATTCATGCCTGTAATTCCACAGCTTTGGGAGGCTGAGGCAGGAGGATTGCTGGAGCCCACAAGTTTGAGACCAGCCTGGACAACATAGTGAGACCGTCTCTACAAAAAAAAAAATATTTTTAATTAGCTGGACATCGTGGTGTGCACCTGTGGTCCTAGCTGCTCGGGAGGCTGAGGTAGGAAGATTGCTTGAGCCCAGGAGATCGAGGCTGCAGTGAGCCATGATCCCACCACTGCACTCCATCCTGGGCCAACAGAGCAAGACCCTCTCTCAAAAATAAATAAATAAATAAAATAAAAATAGAAATAAAGGAAAAGAAAAGGAAAATCAAAGCCAGTATTATCATTTGTTTTATTATTTTTGTGTAGTCCACAGCTGGACAGGCTGCTGGCCCAAATATGAGTCACCTTTTGTTTTCTTTCTGTAATTTCTCAAGTGGTAGGCCAGGGAGGTGGTGGTGTCTCTGTTTGGAATATCTGGATGTGGAGGCTGGGAGACCCGAGGCAGTTCACCTGCAAGGGTAGGGCCCGCCATGGAGTCCTGGGCTGCTTGGACCACCTGTGCCAGAGATGGGGCTGAGGACGGCCCGGGGCACTGAAAAGCACAGCTGCCTCGCTCCACCTCCACCATCTGCTTTTTTGATCCTTTTTCGGTTGCTGAGCTTTGGTTTCAGAGAAACGGTGGCCTGGAGGGCTGGTTCCTCTTTTCATGGCCCGGCAGTTGAAGCTGGAGACCACCACTCCCCAACGGCTGCTGCTTGGAGCCCCCTTGTCTCCCTCTGCCAGTTGTGAGCTCCCAGGGATGAGTCTAGGGGACCCGAAGAGAGGCCGTCCTCAGCTCTGCCTGCAGAGCTCTGTCTGCAGAGATTTGGGAGGAGCAGGGGTCACCACTCTAACTCCTCAGTGACTTATGAAGCCCGGTGTGGACCTGGGGCGGTTGTGCCTGTAAGACAGGGGTGGCCTGCCGCCAGTTTTTTTGTAAATAAACTTCTGTTAGAACACAGCCATGCCCCTTCATTTGCATATAATCTCACCACAGACTGGAGTAGCTGCATTTGGGACCTTATGGGAAAATCTGTAAAATTTGCTGTCTTTATTTGCCCTTTAGAGAAAACAGTTTGCTGGCCCCTGCACTACAGAGGTTAAGGAGTCCTCCCTCCCTCCCAAGGACCTGTATAGGCACGAAGGCCAGAGGGGCTGTTCTTATCTATGAAAGCTTCCTGGAGTGGATTTCGTGGGGAGGGGACAGTTCTAATTTCAATACTCTGTCTCCTTTATTCATCCATTTCTGGGATATTTCTTAGGTTAATGCATGCCACTTAGGAAGTGCTAAATTCACACCAGGCACTTGCATGTCTGTTAGTCCTCCCAGTATTCCCTGAGGGAAGCACCATAGTTAGCATCCCTGCTTCACAGATGGGAAATCGAGGCACGGGGAACAAATATGACTTGTCCTTGGTAGAGCCAGGATTCTGTGCACAGGGCCCGGCTGACTTTCTTAGCTGGCGGTCTTATCTGATAGGCTACACTGCCCACAGCAGGAATCCTGTTACTGAGCTGAGCCCCTGGGGATGCTCACGCCCTGCAGGTGCTGTGTCCCAGCTTCTGGTTTGAAAACTTTGGTGGGTGCCCTCGCCATCTGGAGGAAGTAAGGGTGAGGCCCTGGGGTTGGAGGCCACTCTGTGGCCCTGAACAGATTCCCCCTCTGCCCCTCTAGTTGGCTTTCTCCCCTCTAAGATGGGGCTTCTGTTTGTCCATGTCCCAGAGGGTGTGAGGGTCCAATGAGAGGGAAGGAATGCAAAACACCTGGAGTATTTTCACAGCTGTTAACTTCCTCTCCATTGAGAGCCCCCCCACAGCCACCTCTAGGGGCTGCCTGCTCCCCTTCCCCACAACTGAATTTTCTGCAGGTATGACTTTAATGTGAACATCAAGGACAGCCAGGAGGGAAAGAGGGAGAGAGACCAGCGGCAGTCATGCTTTGCTTCTGCTGGGGGCCTGGCTGAACCATGTGCTTGGTGTACAGTGCTCTGGGAAGGCCAGGTGACCCCATTCACTAGTGAGGGAGGCTTGGAGACGTTGAGTCACTTGCCCGAGCTTACCCACGGTGATTCCAGCTTCGGGCCTGAGCGGCCTGGAAACTCATGCCATTTCCAAATTTTGGGGCGTGGAAGGATAGCCTGGGCAGCCCGTGGGTGTGTGGGAGAAGCCAGGGCCTAGTGACAGCTGGGAGCATAGAGCTGATGCACGGTGCGCTGACTCCCACCCCTCTGGGACCCTGAATCACCATTCTCAAAGGATGTCTCCTTGCAGGTGGTCCCACCCTCCCTAGAGCCTGCTTCTCCCTGTCTGCACTCTGTGCTGAGGCCACGCATGAGGGTTGTGGGTCAGTGGGTATGCAGTGCTGCAGTGGGTGGAGGTGTTGACTGACCATCACCCCCCAGAAAGCCCAAGTGCTTTCAGTCACTCTCTGTTCCTGTAGCTCCACCCCCTCCCTTCCTCTTCTTTCTTCCTGAGGCACATGTTTTGGTCCTTACAGCCAGGATCCTGGCTCCACCCTGCCCCAACCTCACCACCCTGAAGAGGGGTAGAAATTGAGTCATCATTTCTTTTCAAGGAAACAGCCCAAACATTTGAAAGTCTTGGAAGTCTTGGCGTGTAAGTAGCAGTCCCAGGACACGTGGCAGTTACTCAGCCCCTCTATCTGTTTCCTGTGGCCCATCCAGCCCAGAGGAGCTGGAGTTGCAGCCTGTGTGGCTGGACTGTAAATAATTTCTGTGCACCTTTCCTCATAATTGTGGCTAATATATGTTGAATACTTAATACTTACTTCATGCCAGGTAGAATGCGAATGCCTTTCTGTATAATCCTGTGATGCAGGAACTAATACAATCCCCATTTTACTGAAGAAAGGAGAGGTTAAGTAACTTGCCCAAAGTCAGAGCTCACAGGTGTAGACCCCATGAGCCTGGTGCTGAAGCTGGGTCTGTCCAGCCCATGGCACCACGCCCAGCACAAAGCCTGCCCATGGCATGTCTACATCAGTGAGCCTGTGTAATACCACATTGTCCCTTGGTCACAGTGATATCCTCGTAGGTGAATCATCAGTTTCAGTATTTTTTTTAAATGCATTTGTTGTTAGGAAGTTAAAAAATAATATAAAGATACCTTAGCCCAGGGTTTCTCAGCCTCAGTACTGCTGATACTTTGAGCCAGGTAACTTCATCATGGGACTCTCCTATACAGTGTAGGTTTTAGCAACATCTCTGGCTTCCACCCACTAGATGCCAGGAGCACCATCCCCCCACTCGCCCTGGCCAAGTGTGACACCCGGAAATGGCTCCAGACATCGGCATGTGTCCTGGGTGGGGGCACAGTTGCCCCCAGTTGAGAACCACTGTCTTAGCTTAAGGTGCTAGAAGCAGAATACCTGTCAGATACTGACGTCAGCTCATCTGCATTCGGGCAGCTCTGAATGGTCTGTTAAAGGGCCGTGGAGTCAGGCAGCGTTTTCTGCTGGTTACATTCCATCCTGCCCTCCTGGCCTCTTGGGTTGTTTGGGAAGCAGGGAGAAACCCTTCTCGGTGTTCAGGGAGCTTACTACCCCGTGAGGGGAGTCAGGTTTAGGTGATGAAGCCCAGAGAAAGGCCCTCAGTTCCTGTCCTGGGTTGCCTCCTAGTGCCTGCTATGGGCCAGATGCACCACCCTCACTGCAGGGTTCGAGCTATGGCCAGGAGGAGGTCCCCTCCCCTCGTGGAGTGACCGTCCCAGAGGGGAGCCTGTGGTGGAGACGGTCAGGCAGTGCTCTGTGCTGGGGGGGAAAGAGGCAGAGAGGTGGGGGTGCTGCCTGGGGTGGGGTGGACCCTGAAGGTGTCTGAGGAGCAGTTCACCCTAAGGGGCCAAGAGTGGAGCAGAGGTGCTGCAGTTTCTCAGAGTCCCAGGGAGAGGGAGGGATGGTGGAGCCTGCTTCCTGCCTGAGCTCATTCCCACATGGGCCTGGGTGGACCCAGCTGCCAGCGAGACTAAGGAGACCCTGCTGAGAACAGGGTGGGGCCAGATGGCCACAGGCAGTGCCCGCCCCCAGAGTCTGGCTCGTCCCTCCCATTGAGGACTTGACCTAATTTAAAGAGTGTGCTGTTGTCCACTGTGTACAGTGGGTGGCGATTGCTGGACCCCAGATGCTTTCCTTGGAGCTTCAGGAAAGCCTGGGCCTCCCTGTCTCTGACTAAGCCTGAGACTGCTGCCCAGTTCCTCATCAGGATGTCTGAGGGATGTTAATTTCCTCCAGGAGTCTTGCCCTATTGATTCAGCAGCTGATTCCCCCAGATGGCTCTTGCCCGTTGCTCTGTGGCTGATGACAGGGTTCCTAATTGAGCTAGAACTGAAGGCACAGGCCTGAAAGGACCATCAGGAATTGGGAGGCCCCAGTGCAAAGGAGCCCTCGGTGGGTGGGGGTGGAGGGCGTCTCTTCCCCTCACCGCCACTAGAGGGCAGCCGTGGACTCTGGTTGGAGCCTCGCCCCAGGCAGTTCGGCCACCTGGTTGCCAGAAGGGGGCACCTTTCTGACATGTTTTTTGGGGAGGCGGGCAATGGCTGCTGGGCCCAGGGTCCAGACTATGGGGGAGGCTCCAGAAATGAGCTTGGTTCTCTTTTGCATGAAAGGGCTCTAGGGGTGAAGCAGTGGGGGCCTGAAAGGGGAGGGGGACCGTGCAGTGCCAGGGAAGCTGGTTGTCCCTGTCAGTGGCTCTAACTGCGCTAGGACGAGTGCCTGGGCGTCTCCCAAGAACAAGAATGTGAGCCAACTCTGCTCCTTTACCCAGAGTGGGCAAGAGCCCATTTCTCTCTGAGTTGGTTTTTCCCTTCCTTCCACCTAGACCTGGCAGCACCTATTCTTTGCTCTGGGTCCAGAGTGAGCTTGGGCTGTGCACATTGAACCAGGTGGGCAGCAGGTTTTGTGCTTGTTCTTTTAATTTTTTTTAATTAGTAAAGCAACATGTGCTCACTGCACCAAAATCAAACAACAGAGAAGGGAGTGGATGTGTTTTCTAAGGGAGTTCCCCAGGGCTTTGGCAGGTTGTTCAGGCCGGTGAAAGCACTGTCCCTTCCCGTGTGTGTGTGTGTGTGTGTGTGTGTGTGTGTGTGTGTGTGTGTGTGTGTGTGTGTGTGTGGCAGGTTGTTCAGGCCGGTGAAAGCACTGTCCCTTTCCGTGTGTGTGTGTGTGTGTGTGTGTGTGTGTGTGTGTGTGTGTGTGTTTTCCACCTTTCCAGCTGGATGCCGAGTTGGAGGGGCAGCAAAGGCACCTTAGAAAGCCCAGCCTGCTGTTTGGTGTGACCCCCATGAGGGGTTCCATCAGTAATTTTGCCTTCTTCTAGTAGCCACCTGGTATCTGCAGGGCTAGGAGAGGACAGGAGTCAGACTGTTCTCACAAATCTGGGGTTCCAGGGCCACAGTCACCCAACAGTGAAGCTCATTCTGAGAGCCTCCTGGTGCTCTGTGTCATGCTTTGGGGCACAGGGTAACCTCTGAGGCCCATTCCAGCCTCTCTGAATGCACAGCGTTTGTCTACTCTTAGCACCACCTCCTCAACCTTCCCCACCCCCATCCCCCACCTCACTAGAAAGGAAAGAGCCCGGCACCTGGATGACATCCTCAGTGCCACAGGAGGGAAATGTCACAGCCTTATTCTGAGGCTGGGGTTGAAGAGGAATCCTCTGTTTAAAACAGAGGATTTGGGTCTGCGACAGGGGTGAACAGTTTGATGACCATTTGAACTTCACCTGACCTTGTCCCCTGATTCACCTGTTCACCTGTTGGGATCTGCCAACTAGCTATGCTCTTCTGGGTCTTTGACTAGTAACCTTTCATACACATTTAGCAGTACTGGCCCTGGAATGCGGACATCTGGCCAGGGCCATATGCACTAGTATCTGTTCAGGTTCCATTCAACCATCAGTTCCATGTAGTTTCTCATTCTCTGTTTCAGCTCAAACCCAGTCTTCCCCAAATATTTTTTTAACACTTATTGTGTGCAGAATAGTTGGCTAATCTCTATTGTGAACAGAGCTGATGACCAGGCACTTGGTAGGCAGCTGGCACTTTGTAAAGACTTAGCAAATTGAGTCCCAGGAGTTCTGGAGTTCACATGGCCAGGAAAAGAAAATGTAACTATGCTGGGTCAAGAGACAGGTGTTGTCTTTCTCAGGGGTCTCAGGGTGAAAAGAGAGGAAAATCTGAACCCTTTTGTGCCTGCCGTAAGCCTGCCTCTCCCTTTTGGTAAGTGACAGCCTGGAAAGGCAGGCGTCTTCCAGGCTCTTTTTCCTGTTGGAACATAGGGATTTATTTATTCAGTGATCATTTCTTGAGCACCTTCTATGCACCACACATTGTGCTGGTACAGGGATAATGAAGCCTGTCTCCCTCACCAACCTCATTAGAAGCTGCACGGACTGAGTAAAGGTAAAGGAAGGGCTCCGTGAAACGTGCAGCACTGCCTGCTGCCACCTAGGGGACTGGGGAGCTTGCCAGCCCTTTGCACATCCCACCTAGAGGCTCCCCTAAGATGAGCCGTGTCCTTGACCCATCATCACACCCACATCTCTCTTTCTGTTCCTGGCCAACCAGGCTTTACTTGACTTGGAATAAATGGCTTCCTGGCTTCTCCCCACGCAGGCTGTTTCTGGGCCAGGGTTTGTTTGAGGCCCTGTTTGGATATTGTTAAAAGTGGGCAGCTTTGCTCAGAAAGGTCAGCATGAGAGACAAGAACAAAGAGATCTTTCAAGCTGGCCTCTGGCAGGGCAGCCAGCAATGGCTCGGAAAAGCCCCAGCTCCACCTGGCACTGGCAGCTTCAGAGCTGAGACGGGATTGCTCAGGCTCATGGCCATCTGCAGAGCCCTGGAGAAGCCCCGTGTGCTTTCTCATTTCTCAGAGGAGTAAGCTGAGGCAGAGGGGCATTCCCAGGTCAGTGTTAGCTGGGACCCCAGATCTCTCCCTGTACAGCCCTGGCCACTGGGACCTCTCTATTTTTTTTTTTTTTCTTGAAGGGCATTCAATAAAAATTGGGATTTACCCAAAACATGCCTGGGGGTGATTATTTGGTTTGCTAAAGAATTCCTGGGAGCTTATATGCTAGAGTCCCTTATAGATTTGAAAGTAGTAAAAAGACACAACTTTTAGATACAGAATCTTAAGATGCATAATGTGCAGTGCTGATTCTTTAATTGCGTGTGTGTGTGTGTGTGTGCATGTATGTGTGTGTGTTTTGGAGGGGAGTCTGCATTTCTCCCAAGCTTCCAGGTAATGCCACTCTGCTGGTCCAAGAGCGTTGATGATGTAAAGGCTGAAGGCTGAGCTCATTCAGCAATGCAGAGAGAGGACAGTCCTTGCGGTGGAGTGGGAAGAAGGGGCCACAGTCATTCTTGGCTTTGGCCTCTTGGTAGCAGGTGCCAGGACTTGCCGGCCCCCTGTAGGCCACAGGGCCCTAGGCAGCCCCGGGGTCTAGCCCTCTTCAGCCTGCTGCTGTTGGGCCCAGCTTCCAGGGTTGTCCTAGACTGATGTCCCAGGATCAGCCAGTTCTTTTCTCTTCTGGGAGCTCGTGAGGTCTGTCCTTTTACTTAGTTAGCTGCAGTCTGTCTTTTTCCTGTCTTCTGGTGGTGGCTGGTGCTGGGCTGTCCCCTTAGCTGGCCTGGCCTGTGGCCTGCTCTCCAGCTCTGGGTTATTTCCTGAGACAGAGGCCTCAGTGGAACCGAAGGAGCTTCTTGTGGGGGGCCCGGGCCTGTCCTTGGGCCTGGCTTATCTACCAGGAATCCTGTTCTTCTGTCCTCTGTGGGGCAGAGGGCTGGTAGGCGGAAGGTGGTCACAAAGCCGAAGGGTCCCTGCAGGCACTTGTGTCCTCTCCCCTACTCATGAGCTCCCAAACTTCCAAACTTTAACATAAGTCACAACATAAGTCATATGATCTTCAAGACCCAAATTAGAAGGAGAAAGGAAGAGAATATTTAATGAACCTCTGCCACATGCCTGAGTGTGCTTGGGGCCACATGTATGTCATCTTCCTAACAGGACTATGAGGAAATGAAAAGAGACTAGGACTTAGGGAGGCTGCCTCACTTTCCCAAGATTACAGACTTAGGGACTGGCTGCAAAACTGGGGTTACTGTGTCAGATTGTCCCTTCTGAAGCCCGACTTCTTGAACTAGGAGAACTAGAAGACCCCCGGGCATCCCCTAAACCAGTGGTTCTCGACTTGAGTGTCCATCAGAACCCCCCTGGTGATCTGATAAAGCCCAGATTTCTGGGCCCCACCCCAAAGGTTGTTTGGTTGGTTTGTTTTGAGATAGGGTCTTGCTCTGTTGCCCAGGTTAGAGTGCAGTGGTGCGATCTCAGCTCACTGCAACCTCAGCCTCCCAGGTTCAAGCAATTCTCCTGCCTCAGCTTCCCGAATAGCTGGGACTACAGGCACGGGCGCCACCACAGCCTAGTTAATTTTTGTAGTTTTAGTAGAGATGGGATTTTACCATGTTGGCCAGGCTGGTCTTGAACTACTGACCTCAAGTGATCCTCCAGCCTCGCCCTCCCAAAGTGCTGGGATTATAGGCATGAGCCACCACACGTGGCCCACCCCAGAGTTCTTAATTCAGCAGGTCTGGGTGGGGGTCTCAGAATTTGCATTTCTAACAAGTCCCTGGGATACGGGTGCTGCTAGTCCAAGTACTACATTTTGAGGCACTCTTGTCTAAATTATCATTTCTGGCCAGGCGTGGTGGTGGCTCATGCCTGTAATCCCGGCACTTTGAGAGGCTGAAGTGGGAGGATCACTTTAGTCCAGGAGTTCGAGACCAGGCTGGGCAACATAGCAAGACCTCATCTCTGCAAATAAATGAAATAAATTATCATTTCTTAGAGTGTGGGACAAGTACTTCTAGTGACACACAATGTGGTTTTAAGTGATGTGCACACTAGCTTTTAAAAAATACTTCTGTTATTACTAAGGGAAGGTGAGTTATTTACTCACCTTAAAAGAAGAAGGAAGATATAAGGAAAAGTATGAAATAAATAATAATACTGGTGATAGTATTATTAGGACTAATAGTGGTAAACATGGTGAATGAGGTATGCAGTCTACAGAAGTCTGGGAGACACTGAGCTAAGTGAAGTCTTCATTTTACAGACCTCACCCAGACTTGATGGTCTCTAAGGGGGCTGAGGTTCCCTGTCCTGCTTGCCACTCCCAGGTCTTCAGAGCACTTGGCAGGTTAGGGAAGGTCATCGTAACTCTGATCCTACCCCAGGAGTCTCCATTCTCAACTCTGAAGACAAGGGTCCGTCTTGCTTGCATGCCCTGAGGCCAGAGATTTCCAGAAGGCAAGGGACTTGATCTGCAAATGTGTCCTTTCATGGCTCCCAGGCCCCAAAGCCCCCAGGAGCCTGTTTTGTGCATGAAATTGAAGAAGGGGCTTATGTAACTTTCTTGGCTGCCAGCTTTGGCTCTTCACCGTCTGTGATCTTAATTTTTCTGAATTCGCCAGCCCAGCAGCCTCTGCTTTCCCTTGTGTGGTGTGATCCGGGGAACCCCCTGAGTGGATGAGCAGGGCAGCCCTTACACTTTCCTGAGCATGTGCTACGTGGCAGGAGCTGCTGGGCGGAGCTTTAGAAACATGGGAGCGATGCGCCTGGCCTTCAGGTGGCCACAGTGTGCGAGGGTCAGACCTGCAGGTAGAAAACGACCTTGAGTGGTTTTACTTGCTTCAGAAGAGGAATTAACAGGCAGGGCAGCATGGGGAGGGGTCTGGGGAGGCTTCATGGAGGAGGTTACATTGGAACTTGCTTTTGAAGGATGAAGTGGGGAAAGGCCATGTAAGGGAGTGGAAGAAGCCAGTGCCGAGACTTGATATAGGGGACTGCGGTCATTCAGAAAGGACTTGCTTGAGTGCTGGGGGCTGAGGTGGGAGAAAGGTGAGGGGCAGGCCCCACAGCCTCAGGAAGCTATGCTGAGGGCTTATTCTGTGAGCCCTGGGGCCACTGTAGGGCTGGACTTGAGAGGATCCAGGTGACCTTCCTGCATCCACTAGATCCCCGAGGCGCAGTGGGAGCAGTTTTCCACATTGTGGGCCACAGCCTGTTAGTGGGAATGCAAGATCTATTTAGTGGGCTGCAGCCAGCATGTTACAAAATGGGGGTAGAGGTAGAAGGAAAATGGAAAACCTCAGTGTTGATTGCACATAGGAGAGATGGGTATTTTGTCGAGAAACTTCGGTTTTATGTCAGGGAAGTGTATGTGGGTAATGGGTTGCCATGTAAGATGTATTTGTCACTATGGCTCACACTTTTAAAAGCTTGAAAACTATTTCAAGGCACAGAAGGCTGACTGGAAGTGGTGAGACTGGCTGGTGTGGTCATCAAGGCCCAAGGTGAGGCAGGCCAGCCTGGGGCCATGGTACTAGGGACAGAGAGGGGAGGATGGAATCCAGCATCGACCAGATACAGCAAGTGAAGCTGGAGAATTTGAGACTGACTGAGGTCAGAAAGTCTGACACCAGCCCAAGGCTCTTAGGCCAAGGTCACACCTTGTTTGAGATACTCAATCTTGGTACCCCTTTGGTGGTAAACCGGAAGCCCAAGTTGCTGGGGGGAAAGAGGGAAAGGGACTAGGGGAAAAGGGATCCTCCCTCCTTTTTGTTGATGTCCTGGGCCTCTAAAGTCCTGGTGTTACAACTCTAACTTTTCACTCCAGTTATCGAATGTGTTCAAATAAAACTCCAGCAGTCAGCTGCTCCTGGGGTCTGCTGGTGTGCTGAGAGCATCCTTCTTTGCGAGCTAGGCTGTTAACAACTCTACTTCTGCCGTCCTCCCACCAGGAACATCGTGAAGGGCATGAGAGAGCTCCGGGAGGTGCTGCGGACTGTGGAGACCAAAGCAACTCAGAACTTCAAAGTGGTAATGTGGGGTGCTGGCAGTGCTGGCTTATTCAGGAGTCAGCTTTGGTGGGAGACAACAGAAGTCCTTGCAGGGAGCCTGTGAGGCAGGGGTGGCAGTAGGTCTCCTGCCTGCTTGTGGCAGAGGTTGGTAATCAATCTCAGCATCCTTTCCCACGCAGCCAGGGAGGTGCAGCCTCCTTCCCCCCGCGGCATTGCAGATAGTCCCTCATGTTAAATCAGATTTCAGATCTACTGCCAGCGCTTCCCTGGGCAAACTGTGTTGACAAACTTGCTACCACCACTAGCAAGGTGCTATGCGAACTTTTAGGGATTTGTTTATGATCCTAGTAAACAACATTGACCCTGCTTGCCTGCCCCAACACAGGCCTGCCCTCCTAGTCCTTAGTTTGTCCAAACTAGAGAGCCACAGCTGCTTCTCATGCTATAATTCTCCATGGAGTATCAGAAAGGCACCTGAGAGAGAGAGCTGCCCATGCCTGTGGCATTATGCTCTTCCCAAAACTGCAAGGGCCTGCTGAATACTCAGAGTGGGGCTGGGCTCCAAGGGGTCAGGAGAGGGAGGAAATGCTCCTCTTGTCTAGGAGAGGAGAGAAGAGAAAAGATGAGGTAGGAGCCGTCTGAGGCCAGCAGAGGGGTGGGAGCCCCAGTGTTGGAGGGACTGAAGGAGCAAGGGGGCTCCTTGGCAGTGGGGTTGGGGGGTTTACCCAAAGGGCCGCACATTGCAAGCGGGGCAGATTTAGCTGGGATGGGCAGAGGGCGTTCTAGGTCATGCTGGGGTAGAGCTGACAACTGTGCCTGGGTCCGAGTGCTTCCCTCTCTGCCAGATGGCGGCCAAGCACCTGGCGGGGGTCCTGCTGCACTCCCTGAGTGAGGAGTGCTACTGGAGCCCCCTGTCCCACCCTCTGCCTGAGTTCATGGGCAAGGAGGAGAGTTCTTTCGCCACTCAGGCCCTGCGGAAACCTCACCTCTATGAAGGAGACAAGTAAGTTCTGCCTGCCCTGCTGCACCTTGCCAGTCTCACGTCTCACGCAGGGTTCTGTCCCCACTGGTGGCTTCCTCTTTGCCCCATGCTCTCCTCCAGTCTCCACTCAGCACACTGCCAGCCTCCTCAGTCTCAGCAGGAGCCAGATCAACTAGAGAAGGCAGGTGTTGGGGTCCAGGTTGTGGAGATAATCCTGTAAGGCACTCGGAGACCAAAGAAATCATTTGGAGGTTACCTGTCTTCCCAGTAGTCTTGTCTGATACACCTCTCTCTCGCTTGTGCCATTCATCGAAGGTGCGGTCTGTAGCCAACCAGCAGAGCGTAGTTCTGGCTTCTCCCTGCTCCTTGCCCCAGCCATTCCCTGCAGTGCTGGTGCTGGGAGGAATGTTTCCTCCCTGGGAGAATCCGTACTATTCCAGCCCAGCAGCCACCACCCACCACAGCCTTTCAGATCCATAACTCTGGGGCATATGGTATCCGGTGCCCATGAATTATGCAGGAAGAGGTCACCTTACCGGGCTGGTGCTGACTCTGGGGCAGAAGGCTGGCATGGTGGGTCAGTGGTGCTGTCTGGTGAGGTGTGTGCTCTAGCCAGGCCTGTCATTTGTGTTTTTCAGCCTCTACTGCCCCAAGGACAACATCGAGGAAGCCCTCCTGCTCCTCCTCATCAGCGAATCCATGGTAAGCTCCAGGATGTCCTTCAGGGGCCTCTGGCCCTCTGACCCTGTGGGGAAGGGCTGTGCGGCCCAGGTACACCCGTGACCTAGCCAAATTCTGTCTCCCAGGGATACTCCTAAAGTAGATGCATCTTGGCCCTGGCCCCCCATACAGCAAGTCTTGCTCATTAGGTTTGGAATTGGCTGTAGAAGGCTTCATTTGGAGGCCTGCATTCTGCCCCCAAATAAGTAGAGACTGAGTGCCTAAGGCCCCACCCACCTCTTTTGGGATTAAAAAGATGATCATCAACAAGGCCACAGTAAAATGTTACATAGCTGTGTGTTGGGTGCTGTGACAGATATGAGAACATGGCAGGTAGGGAATGGAAGGAATGTGTACTTTGGAGTCAGAAAGCATGGAATCAGGTTCCAGTTCTGCGTGTTAGTTGAGGGCTGGGGCACATCACTTATTTTCTCTGAGCCTCCGTTTTCTCCCCTGTAATATAACAATACTCACAAAGGTAAGCGTGCCTATGGAAGGAGTTCATTTATTCACGCAACAGCTATTTATTGAGCATCTACTTTGTGCCAGACCCTGCTCTAGACACCAGAGATGCCGCAGCAAACAAAACGGAGAAAAGTCCTTTCCCTCGTGGAGCTTACATTCTAGTAAAGGGAAGCAGGCAGTAAATTAATCAAAAACTACAATATGCAGGATGTCCACGCGTGAATGCTATGGGAAAAGAACGCAGAGGAGAAGACAAATCGTGCTAGACAAAGCACACATGAAGTTGGCTGTTTAGACTTTTCTACAGGACCCATTGCTCATGTCCTGGGCAGGAAGATGAGGCAAACACACGCATGTGGATGCACGCACACACTCATGCTTGCACACATATGGTGGCCATGGTACCAAGGAATGTTTGCCCAGGGCTAAGCACTTTGGATGCTCAGCAAGGGAGAGTGCACTGTGGCTGTGTGGTTGAGGAGGTGGTAAGATGAAGGATGGACTGGACTGGTCCAAAGGGAGCACAGGAAGAGTGGGGCAGGAGCATCAGAAGCCAAGCACACAGGAGTCATCTACATGGTCAGGTCCAAGTACTCCGACCAAGGGGCCCATCAGAGCTGGTGAGCTGGGAACCACCAGGTTGAGAAATAGGTTTTTAAAAAAACGATGCATCTGAGAGCAGTGTATGGATATGGAGGTTAAGAAACCAAGATCCCATGAGCTGGATCCCTGAACAGCCAGAAGTGAATGTTCCCTTGTATGCCTGGGACCATGCGATGCCAGGGCTTGCTTAGATAGCGTTGGTAATCAGATTGCCTCTGGTGCCTCAGGCCTCCCAGCAAACAGGAGCAGGCGCTGGCCTGTGGGGCAGAGGGATTGCATCCTGCCTCAGCTGGGTCTGGTCCATGTTGGATCTGAGAGTTTCTGTGTAGGGTGTGGATATTTGGATGGGAGTGCCAGCTGGCCAGGGTGTTGCCCTAAAATGTTTGCCTGTGAGGTGGGTAAGTGGTTGCCCAGGGGAGGGGCCATCTCGCTGGTTAGCAGCTGTGGAGATAGAGGGACCATGTGCCACATCTGATTTTCATGGGAGAACAGTGTGCTTTTTACTTTTTAAAATGGGCCCTTACTCTGACCACAGACTGAATCCTAGTTTTGAAATATGGAACCCCAGATGCAGACCAGTATTCCCATCCCCTCTTCGCCATTTCACCACGTTCACCCTCCAGTGAGACTGCCCTGGAATCATCTGTCTGGAAACACAGGGTTTTTTTTGTGGTGGTGGTGGTTGTTTTTTGAGACAGAGTCTCCCTTTATCGTTCAGACTGGAGTGCAGTGGTGCGATCCTGGCTCACTGCAACCTCTGTCTCCCAGGTTAAAGCGATTTTTCTGTCTCAGCTTTCCGAGTGGCTTGGATTACAGGTGCGCGCCACCATACCTGGCTGATTTTTGTATTTTTAGTAGAGATGGGGTTTCACCATGTTGACCAGGCTGGTCACGAACTCTTGACCTCAGGTGATCCACCTGCCTCAGCCTCCCAAAGTGCTAGGATTACAGGCATGAGCCACTGTGCCTGGCCTAAACACCGGTTATTTTGTGGCCTTTGTGTACTGAGGCTTCCAGTGCAATTTACAGGTAGGTGGTGAAAGGCTGGAAACGGGGTCATCTGTTAGATCCTTTCTCAGCTAGGGAGGTTCCAAGCTGATTAGGTGAGCATTATGTTGAGTCATATGAAATTGCCAATTTTCAATTGTTTATGACCTGCAAAAACAACAGTTTCATATAGTTCAGTCTAATACTGTATGTTCCCATCTTACAGATGACAAAAGTGAGGTCCAGGACAGGTATGGCTGTTGGTCAAGGTCATATACTAATAAGCCTTGAAGCCATGACTCGAACATGTCCTTCTCCCTCAGCAGTTTCCAAGCCCCAGGACGCAGGGCTCCTGGACTTCCATCCTGGTACTTCCCTTGCCCACTGCTCTAATCCTTGGTCTTAAGTGTAAAAGGCCAAGGAGGTGACTTTGGGGATCAGAGGGCTTTGTAAAAGGGACAAGCCTGTCAGGGTGAGGATGGTCATAATTTTTCTCCTGGTAGGAGTGAGGCTGAGCTCTGTCTTCCCAAGTCATTTTCTGTAGCCTCTGCTTGATCTGAGTCCTCAGGACAGAGTTCAGATGCCTTTCAGTTAAGGCTGTCCACCCACCCCCAAACCCTCCAAGTGGAGAATGGCCTTTTACAGAAACATGGCCCATGCTTGGAGCCAGGTGGGTTTTCCTGAGTATGTGATCTCCTCCAAGCAGCTCTTTCCCTTTTGTAAGACAGTGTGGCTGGCAGCCTGCCTCAGAGACTAGGGGTTATGGGGTGGGTGAGTCTGGGTTGGCTGGCCAGGTGGTGTCCTGGGAGATTCCCTGTGGCATAGGAAACAGAGGCACTGCCCAGACGCTGTTTGCACTGAGGCTGGGAGGAGGCACCTCTTGTGGGGTTGGCTGGTTTGTTTCCCCTTACACACACCCAGCCTGTTAGACATTCAGAAACTTGAGGGATTTGGGGGAGAGTATTGGCAATGAACTTAGTTTTAGTGTTTCATCTGCAGTGACCTTTCCCCCGGCTGCTGGATCTGGCCTCTGTGGCTGGGAATGGTTTCTCTAAGTGGCCAGACCTGCCTTTTCTCCTGCCTTTGTTTTAAATTCTCCTTCCCTCCAATCTAATTCTTGATCAGTGAGAGGACTAGGGTATGGGTTCCACTCTACCAACCTCCCAAGCTCCTGCCCTGATACCTCTCAGCTGAACCCCAAGGCTCCATGTACCTGCAGGGTTTTCCTCATCCCGCTTTGATGTTGGCTGAGTTTGGCTGCAAATGATGGGCTTGGGGAGAAACCTCTAGAACAGCAGCTGGTGACCTTGGCTGCTACTTAGGTTCTCCTAATACCTGCAGAATGCATTATGCTGCAGTGAAAGCTTTTTCTGCAGAGCCAACCCAGGAGGCATCATCATCATTGCTTCCACCTCCAGGACATCCAGAGCAGCTGCTGCAGGAAACGGTGTTTGCAGGCTTCCTTGTTTTGTGGTTTGGAACTCAGAGGAGTGGCTGTGTGGTGTGCGGCTGCTACCTTGGATATGGTTTTTATTACAAGCTGACTGTGCGATCAGAATGAATGAGGGAGACCTTGTCTTTCAAGAGGTAAATAGAAACGTTACTAATGCTTTCACAGGAATGCAAGGAGGATATAAGATATAACTGATTGAAGATGATTTGTGTTTTGGACCTAGTTTTGGGTCTTCGGAGCCAAAATGGCATTTAAAAATCCACGTACTTATCATTGATTCATTCATATATCTATCACCCACCCACTTTACCATTTATCCTTCTGGCCATCTACCCTCCCATCATTTCTGCATCCGCCCGTCCTCCTACCCACCATTCATTTGTCCACTTATTAATCCATTCATCCACCATCCATCCATCCACCCTTTCATCCATCCATCTACCCACCATTCATCTATCGACCTATTCATCCACCTATCATTCATCCATCCACCCATCATTCCATCCATCCCCCATTCATCCATCCAGCCACCTACCAACCCTGCATCCACCTACCCATTCATCCATTCATCTGTCTATCCACCCACCATGTATCCATCCATTCATTCTCTTATCTATCCATCCACCTACCATCCATCCATCTAATCTTATTCAAGGAGCTACAGCATGCGGGACCATGCTCAGCAATGTAAAGACAATGATTAACAGTTCAATCATAGTTCCTGTCCCAAATGGACTCCCATCTACTGCAGTTTGTACCCAGGGATGTGGAGGAAATCCTGGTCCCCAAATCAGAAGGAATGACCCCAGCCTGCTGAACCTCAAATGTATATTCTTGTTTTTGAAAGAACCGTGTATCAAACCAGCCTGATTTTCTGAGACAGATGGGGAACTAGGAGATACAGGAATCTTTCTTATTTCTGAAATACTGATCTGGGGCATAAAAATATGTGCTAAAGTAAACTGAACCCTTGGATCCCTGTTTCATTCAGCTGGCGAACAAGTTGCTGCTCTTAGAAATGGAAAGGGTACAGAGCCCTGGTGTTGAGAGAGTGGGGTGGATAGGTAAGTCTCTGGGTCCTGGGACTCTGCAGATTAACAGACTTTGTGCCATGCCCAATGCTGGGCATCTGGCTGTTTGAATCTTGAATTTACCATTCACAATCTGTGTGGCCTGGGTGAGCTTCTTACCACCCTGAGCCTCGGTTTTCTCATCTGTAAAATGGAGCTAATAAGATCTTTCTTGTATGACTTTGGTGGATTAAATAAGAAAATGAATGTGAAGGTGCCTGGTACATTTTGGTTGTTCAATATGTCCTGATAAATGTCCTCATTTTGTCCTGATAGATACTTGATTCTGACTTAGTCATTTTTGAAAATGTTCAGGTCTGATTGGGAGATAAACTGGATTAAGGATGCCATTCAGTTAAAAAAAAAAAAAAAAAAAAAGGTGCTTCCTGGGCTTGATTCCATTAGGGATTCAGCAGATGAGCACAGATTGTTTCAGCTTTTGGGATCTGGTTTGTTCTAACAGAAGGCCCTGCTCTGCTGAAGGCTGAAGCGGTGAAGGGTCTGATAACACTGCCAGCTTAGAGCCCTTGGTTCAGTGGAGGTTGGAGAGTCTCTCTCTCTAACCGGCAGAAAGAGCTGTTTTTTCTGCTGCAGGAACCTGACACAGCAGGAGCTCAGAGGCTGGAGTGGGCCTGGCCTGGGTCGCTGGGTGGATGGGACATGTCACAGAGCATGTTATTTCTTGGCTCTGTGGACTGGCAGCTCGAGAGCCAGTGGTAATTATGTCTGCTGGTGGGGACGACAGCACAGGGGGAGCATGACAGTGTCCTCCAGGGAGGGGGCAGGTGCTGGGTACAGATGCTGCCAGGAGACTTGTTTCCGGGGTAATTTTGCGGGGGCTGAGGGTGGCAGCAACAGGCCCTGAGCCTTGTTCCTTGGCCAATGGAGAGCCTGTTTTTGAGAATGCGGTTGATCAGGGCCTTGGACTTGTTGCCCAGGGAGCATGTTCTTTGCAGAGAAGCAGCACCCAGGGCCTGATGGGAGAAGCCTGGCCTTGTGTTTTGCTTCAGTTCTTTTATAAGCAGAGCCAGCCCAGGGTCTCTTATGGCATGGATGAGGCTATTGGGCACTTCCTCAGAGGTACCTGGAGGCACAGAAGGAGCCAGGAGTGAAGTCAGAATGTCTAGGCTCTAATTTAGGTCCCAACCCCTTGTCTTGTATGCATTGGAAAGCTTACCTGGCCTCCCTTAGTCTTCTCATCTGTAAAATAGGCTGAGAGTACACAGAAGATTATTGTGAGCATTGTGAGATGCTGTACAGAACGTGCTCCACATGGTAGTTTCCTTTCCTTCTCTTAGACTGGAGCCCTGTTTATGTCCAGGGTTAGAGAGGAGAAACAGGGCTGGGCAGAAGGAAAGGTTAGTGCTGCCTGTGGCCCTGCAGCCACCAAAGGATCAGGACTAGTCTTGTATCTTACTAGGTTGGAAAAAGCTGTCAGAGGAGCCCCCAGGCAGCTAGAGCTCAGGCAAGCAGCAGCAGTCCCAGACTGGCCGACTGAGGGAATGGGGGGTGGTTCAGCCTCAGCTCCCTGGGACCTTACGCAAGGTAGTTCATCTTCTGGGGCTCAGTGTCCTCATCTGCAGAGGGTGGGGGGTGGTCAGTGGTTTCATCCCTGCCCAGGGTTACTGTGAGGCCAGATGAGACCGTGGACGTGACAGTTCAACTTCTAAAGGAGTAATGCGGGCCGGGAGCAGTGGCTCACGCCTGTAATCCCAGCACTTTGGGAGGCCGAGGCGGGCGGATCACTTGCCATGCCATGGTCAGGGGTTCAAGACCAACCTAGCCAACATGGTGAAGCCCCGTCTCTACTAGAAATACAAAAAAATTAGCCAGGCATGGTGGTGGGTGCCTGTAATCCCAACTACTTGGGAGGCTGAGGCAGGAAAATTGCTTGAACCCAGGAGGCGGAGGTTGCAGTGAGCCGAGACCACACCACTGCTCTCCAACCTGGGCAACAAGAGCGAGACTCTGTCTCAAAAAAAAAAAAAGAGTAATGCATGTCACACGCATAGGGCTGGCTATTTGACCAAGAGTAGTCCCTGCCTTGGGTTTCTCACGGGCCAGCCTGCCTGAGGCCTTTCCCTAAGGTCCCATGTTTGCTTCATGGATACTTGGTCAAAGACCAGAAATGTGTTATGCTAGCAGTGCTGAGCTGTTGGGTGATGGGTGTATGGGGACTAGCGTTGTTTCTTTGGCTTCTCCTCTTCTGACCAGCCAGAAGGCTTGCAGTGAATGTTCTTTAATTGAGGAGGGGCTACCCTAGGAGAACAGCCGGAAGGACAAAGGCTAGGAGCAGGACAACTACACAAGCCCTAGGTTTAAATCCTGGGATTAAATGCATGGATTAAACGGAGCAGTGCATCCCCAGTGCTGGGCAGCCCTGGGGTGGGTGTGGGGGTTATGGCAGTGTACACTAGGCAGGGAGAAACCAGAGAAGAACATTCTGCCATTATTCTAAGAACAGTGAGGAAGAGACGGTGAGAAGATTTAGTGTTCATGTTTTACTTTAAGGGTCACAAGTGCATTCACATCTGTTACTGCATTTGATCTAGAGAATTTTCTATGAAAGAAAGCAGGATTCTGAGGCCACTTCAATGGTGGAAGGGAAAGAATGTGGCTGGGACTAGGTCAGAGCTACTCCCAGAGCATGGGGGTACACCATGTGGCCTGAGGGCAGTGAGCCAGGGAGGAGGGAGCAGGACAGCTGGGGGTGCTGGGAAGGAACTGATGCTCCCATAGTGTCTGAGGCCCTGGCCTCAGAGGCTGGCCCTGGCCCCTGAGCTGCACATGAATTCTATTCTGCTGTGGCTTACCCACCAGCCTCCACGCCTGCCTTTTCTCTGTCCCATTTCCCCCTACCCCTCCCTGTTGCCATGGTTACACACACAGGCACTGCCCAGCAACCACCAGGAATATTTCACTTCGGCCCTGCCCCAAAGCCATAGTAACCACTCAGCCCGCTTCTGCTTCTGGCTGGGGAATCACAGCCCTCTCTTGCACAGGCCCCAGTTCGCACCAGTCCCTAGGACCCCCAGGGAGCCTTCCTGGCTGCCTGCCTATTGAGGGCCTATCACCAGCCTGAGGATTTGTGCTGCTGCTGCTGCCGCTGCTGCTAGTATGCTCCTCTCTTCTGTTCCTATTCTTCTGACCTAATTAACGCCCAGTTCTGAAAATCCACCCCTCCCTCTGCCAGACACAAATTCAGACACTGTTCTCTTAAAGGTCAAGGTCTAGGGTGGACAGGGGGAGGTTTCCACTCCAGGCCCAGAATCTTTCTCTCCTGAGTGTCACACCCTGTGAAGGCAGGTTAAGTCAAGTTCTGTGTGTGAGGCTGTGCCTGGGGCCAGGAGTCTAGCCATGAGCAAGAACTGGTGAACCAGATGGGGGCATGTGGGCTGAGGCATGGGCTGGGTTGGGGGAGGACAGGAGAGGCCTGACCTCTCCTGGTGAGATGAGTTAGGGATGGTGCTGTAAGAAGGTGGTCCTGAATGGGGTTGTGAGGAGGTAGAAGGTGTCCAGGTTGATAGAGGGAACTGCAGCATGACCGAAGATGGGCCATGGTGACTGTAGGGACCAGCAAGGGGTTCCATGTCACTGGAGAGAAGCCTGCCAGTTAGGCTGCCCCAGAAAGGAGTTTAGACTTTATCCCGATGGCCATAGTGATGGCTCGCAGCCCACTATCCCCTGAACAAGATTGGTCTGCACGGACAGGCAGGAGGGTCCCCAGACCCTGGATGTGCCCAGCCAAGCTTCTTCCCACCCCTGCAGACTGCCTGGCTCCACCCGCTCCCATCATAACCTCTTGCTCCCACCAGAATTCCAGGTCAGCCTCCACTCGGGGATGTGCATCCTATAATGCTGCTCCTTCCTGTTCTCCCCATGGGCAGGGCCTCTGTGCCCCCGTCCTCTCACTCCCGAGCCACTCTTGCCTGTTGGAGGCCGCCCTTGTGGGTCCCCACCCTGGGTGGCCAGAGCTGGGGAGCTGCTGGAGGTGGCGGAGTGGGGCGGTACATCGCCGGGGACAGAAGGAGGGCTGTATTCCTGGTTGGCTCAGGGGACTAGCTCCTGCCAACCCTCTCCCTAGAATTTCTTCTCTCTTCCTGTTGGTGGCTGTGTGGGTGGACTTCACTGGGAAGGAGGGGGATTTCTTGGCACCTTCTTTCTCCGCTCCTCTCCTTCAACCCTTTGGAGCTCCTAAGCAGCTCCTGTTCCACAGGCTGACTCCAGAGCTCAGCCTTGCCGGGATTTCCGGGCATCCCGGCACCCTCTCCTGGGCCATCTAAGTCCATGGGGACATGGGCAGCACTCACCAACTGTGGCAATGGGGCAGCCATCAGAACCCCTGGCCACCAGTCTCTCAGTGACTGAACTGTCCCCCAGGGTGAGTCACTTCCTTGGGTCTTGGAGGTGTTTTGGCTTCCAGAGGCTTCTGGGAGGACACCCTCCAGCCCGGCACTGCAAGGCGCACCCAGAGCCTGTGGTCTGGAGGCCTCAGGGGCTTGGGCTTCTGCCTCCAGCGCCTCACCTGGAGGAGGGGAGAGCAGTGGGAAGCTGAGAGGCCCACTTGCTGCGTAGGAGGGATGGGGTAGCTCTGACGAGGGAGATCTGGGTTTTTAGGGCTGGCAGCTCCTTTTTATTCTGTTAGGAAGGCTGAGTCCTTGGTCTTGAGGTCCTGTGTATGGAAGCAGAGGAGGGCAAGTACTATTGTACAGAAGGAGGCTCAGACAGAGGGAGGGAGATGCAGGAGAGAGCCCCATTTGGCAGAGGGGAATGGGCAGGAGAAGGGAGGATGCTGGGGGCAGCCCCCAGCAGCATCTGCCCAGAACACAGCTCTGCCCAGGTCCCGCACAGCCCTTGGAGTGGGGGTGGATATGTTACCATTTCTGGCCCTAGAGTGTCCTCTGCCTAAGTCCCTGCCCTGTGGCTGCTTGGAGGCCCCCATGACTCCTGCAGCTGAGGAGTTTCTCCCTTTCCACCCTTTTGCCCCCAGCCTGCGTGTTGCCACCAGGGTATAGAGGTGGGCAGAGGGGTGGGACTACCTGCACATACCAAAGAACACAAGAGTCCCACATCCTTGATGGGGAGCTTCTGGCTTGGTGATGAGGAGCTCCCCTCTTGGAATTAGACAGAATTTCCCGCTCATACAGCACATTTCCCTCTCCTACCCCCACCCCCAGCAGCCATCTGGCAACTCTGTGAGCTACTGAAATCCTCGGTGCTGGACGCCAAGAGCAGAGTTCTTGAGTGTGGGGAAGCTCTGCTCTCCCTGGGGAGGGACGGAGGAGAGTTTCCATGGTTGGAAGGAGCCAGGAGAGGGTCTGGGCTGGACACAGAGAGGAAGGGCGGGGGGGCTCTGGGAATGTCATTGTCAAAGCTACTTGAGAGGCTGAAGAGGAAGATAAGAGGGCACTGGGGGCCACAGCCCAACCTCCCCACCAAGAGTCAAGCAGCAGAGCCACCTACCCGATCCAGGCACTTTCACATCTTAGCCAAAACTCTTGCTGTAATTGTGAGAATTGCAAACACACCAGGGACTGTTCCATAAAACGACTGGCCTGTGCTCCTCAAAAATGCCAGTGTCATGAGAGAGAAAGGTGGAGGGCCGCTTCCAGATACAAGGAGATTAAAGAGATATGGCACCTGAATACAAGGTATGATCCTGGACTGGATCCTGGACAATAATAGTTAATATAGAGAGAGGAACATTGAGGAAGGGCTTTCGGTTATGAGACTATTCTTGCAACTTTTCTGTAGGCTTGAAATTTTGTAGAATAACAAATTGAATACCAGAAGCTTGACCCCTCAGAACTGCTCCCTCACCTAAACTGGGCTAAGGGTGGAGGATTTTCTGTCTTGGAGAGGGCCTTTGTGGAGATAGGAAAAGGCCATTTCTGGGAGTGTGGCCATCTTTCTGGCTTGGGGCAGTGGCAAAAAGGTGATAGCGGCTGGGCCAGCAAGGTGGGGGCCCTGTGAAGACAGACACCTGCTTATCTACTCTCCTCACTCTTTCCCAAACAATGTCCCACCCACAGGCAACTCGAGATGTGGTGCTGAGCCGGGTGCCGGAGCAGGAGGAGGACCGGACAGTGAGCTTGCAGAATGCCGCAGCCATCTATGACCTCCTGAGCATCACGCTGGGCAGAAGGGGACAGTACGTCATGCTCTCAGAGGTACGGCCGGCCATGCAGCCCACCCCACTCTCCGGAGTCAGGTGGTCTGTAAAGGAAATCAGACAGAGCCATTTGTCCCTTCTCCACCTGTCATTCCCCTGCCAGGCTGCTCTGCCGCTTTGACCTCGGCAAGTTGTACGAGTCTCAGCTTCCTCATTGGTGAAATATGGGTAGTTAGAGAACCCACCTGACAAGGTTGTTGGGGAGAGTGCGTGTGAAAGGCTGAGAACAGTGCCATGCACAGTAATAATAAATGTTCGCTGCTATTTTTATTACATGTCTACGTTTTGAAAGCACTTTCACGAATCTTATTCCATTTGCTCTTTGCCATCACCCTGTGAGATCGTTCACATGTTAAGGAGGTGAACTGAGGGCCTGAGAGGGTGAGAGACTTGAGTAGGGTCACACAGCATGCCAGGGGCAGGAACTGGGTTTCGGCAGGGTGTCTCCCAGGAGCCAAGTGCAGGCCTCCTGCAGCCTCCCAAAAGCGGTGACTTGGGCAGTAACTACCTTGGAAGGGTGCGGATGGCTGGGGTGGGAGAACCCCTGGTGGGTAAGTGCTGACTATCTCCCCTCCCCAGTGCCTGGAGCGAGCCATGAAGTTTGCGTTTGGAGAATTTCACCTTTGGTACCAGGTGGCCCTCTCCATGGTGGCTTGTGGGAAGGTAAGGCCCAGGGGGCGCTAGGGGTTGCACACTCACCCTCGGGGGCTCTGCTGAGATGGACAGAGGGGCTTTTCTGGCCAGGGAAGAGGGTGGGGATTATCCTGCCGCTGGTTTGAACCTCTGGGAGAGTGAGGGGCGTGGGGTGGGCCACACAGACACCTTGTGTGAATTCCTGTCCACATGCGAGCTATGAGTGTGCCGGTGTGCAGGTGTGAGTCTGTGGATGCTTTTCTCTGAGCGTGCATACATGCATGGGAGCACTGTATCCTCTGTGCTGAAGAGCTAATAATGTGACTGCATGTGGTGGATATGAGGTGCATCCAGGTGAGTGAACATTGTTCCACGTGGGCTGTAGTTCTCATCCTGTCCACTGAGCATAGCATCAGGAAATGGCCTGCTTGTGGACTGGAGACTTGCCTCGGAGGGGAAGCTTAAAGGGCAGAGAAGAGCAGCAGCACCCACAAGGGAGTTGGGAGGGAGTACTGCATGATGCATGGGGCTGGGAGCACCTGCGTGGGGACAGGGCCTGGCGGGACGCTGCCCGGAGCAAGGAGCACCGGGCATGAGTTCACTCTCTATCCACCCAGCTCCGGTGCCATCACCCCTGCTTTTTGCTCCGATCAGAATTATACTTACATAAGCCTCTATTTTAAGCAGTGACATGAAAGGAAAACCTTTCTGGAGCTGAGTTCTGAGGGTGTTGGGGCTGGGGATGCTATGAATGCAGGAAATAAGGTGGCATGAGCTTGCAGATTGTTCCAGGAGCTGTAAATATCCAGAGCCCTTTCATGGGGCTGAGGGAATTCCTCGCCCCCCTGGCCCATCTGTGCCACGTTCCATTTCTGGCCCTGCAGCCGTCTCTGAGGAGGGCCCTCCTGGCTTGCCAGTGCCTCCTCCACGCATCAAGGGCGTGCCAGCCAGCTCGGGGCCTCGGCAGCCGAGGCAGGCCAGGCCCTGGCAGGGAGGGGGAAGAGGAGCAGGTGCTGCAGCCTGAGTGGGGGGAGAGGCTTGCTGGGGAGCCTTCCCTGCCCCCATCTGCTGGGCATGTGTCTTTCCAAACCTCTCTCCTCTCCCCCATCACATCGGACACCTCACAGAGCATCTTGAAGTCACAGCATGATCTCCTTGGCTCTGTGCTCAGCAGGGTTTTGTCAAGGCTCAGGGAGAATTCAGAACACAGGGCAAGGCCCTGGCCCTCCAAGGGTTAGGGAGTGAGAGAAACCCTCCTACAGAACTGCAGGCAAAGGAGACAATGTGGGCAACGGTGAAGGGGCTGGAAAAGACGAGCTGGCCGTGGGGATGGGGACAGGAAGGTGTTGAAGGCACCGGTCAGCCTGGGGTAGTAGGGACAGGGCCAGGAGGAGGTGGGGCTGGAGCTTCCATGGAGCCTGTGCAGACAGCTCACAGTGGCATGGGCAGGTTCTTCCTACCTCCGGGAAACACAGAAAACCCGTCTAATCTTGGGACAGTGTGTACAGGTGGGAGAGGCCTAGGGCCAGAGCAGTGGTTCGCACCCTTCTGTGGGTCCTGGACTCCTTTCAGGAGGTAAGGGAAGCTGAGGACTCCTGCTCAGAAAAATTCACTGCACGTGCAAGTTAGCTTTAAATCCGAGAGAGGCTCCTAGAAGCTCTCCAGGCTCAGTCAAAGGTGTCGTGATAGCCTGGGAGGTAAGGAGTCTTCTGCCTCTGACTAGCTGGACTCAGAGAGATCCAGACACAGCCTGGCACCATCCCAGCATCCAGCATCCCAGCTGGTTTCGCGACTTGGCTCCTTCACAGACCAGCAAGGTGGCCCCGGGAGTGGGCTTGCATCAGGGAGTTAAGATTGGCCAGTTGCTCATGCATGAGGCTCCATGGGCTGGAGACACTGTGTGTTCGGTGCAGCAGGAGATTGTTCTGGAAAGCATTCTCCACCCCGCTTGGGAACCCTGCCCACCAAATCAGTCTGCCTGATTGTCCCAGGCAGCCCTCAAGAGTGGCCAGACCTTGCCTTTGCTGAAAGCCTAAGGTGGAATCAAGGGCCTGTATCTGTGATTATGCCCGAAAGGCCTTCCAGAAGGTGAGTCTGGGTAGTTGAACCTGCAGGAATAATGGATGAGTTCTGTGACATGATTTAGGTCGTTCCTTCTCTTGCTCTCTGTGCGGCAATTGCATTGGCTGTGTTGCTAGGTAACCAGCATGACAAAAAAAAAAAAAAAAAAAAAGCTGCTGCTCCGGCTGCTGAGTCCTCAGATGGCTCCTTAAATAGCAGCGTCTTTTGGTGTACGTGGGGGTGGGGTGGAAGGGGGTGGAATGCAGAGGGTCAGGGTTAGAGAACCCTGTATGGCAAGGATCCAGAGTTCAGCAGCCATGAGAAGGAGGTCGAGGAGAAGCCTGAGGCTTGCTGGGGTGTGGATGGAGGGGCCTTGGGGAGGGACTTGGAGTGGTGTTCCCAGGGCAGGGCCTCAGGAGGAGGTAGATAGCCTGACAGTGCCTTCAAGCCCCTCAGGCACCCTGACACCCGCCCACACTGGGCACCCTGTGGAGTCTCCCAGCCTGCAGGAGCCGGTCACCTGCTAACACCCTCTTGTGCTTGGCCTCCTACCCTCTGGTTTCCAGAGAGAGCCATGGGGGTGGTGGCCTTTTTTGTCTCTCCTACCCTTTCTGTGGGGTCCTTTGAGGAAAGAGCCATGACCTCATCCCCTTTCCTGAGTGACCGCACAACCCCTAGCCCAGTACTGGGTGAGAGCACACCCTCGGCAAAGACACCCGCAATTAACCTAATAAGTCTGAGCCAAAGCCCAGGGAAATCTATCACGTCTGGGTTGAGAAAAGCTCTTCCTTAGATGGCGGGGAAAAGGGGAGGCCAGCTGGAGGGAGGCGGGGTGTCCAGGGTGGACATAGACCATTCGGATCCTAGCTGTGCACCTGCCAGTTGCTCATACCCTGCTGTAGACAGGCGAGCCTTCCAGAGCCTCCGTTTCCTTCTGTACCTCCAGAGTTGCTGGGGGGATATGAGAACTAATTAATGGGGGGTTGCTTGGCCCACAGTAGGGCCCAGTACATGGGAATTGTCATAGTTACACACAGGTACCTGTAAACCTGGAGGTCACACAGGTACAGGGGTGTACACACTGGGAGGATTACTGCTGAGTTTCCTAGAAAAGGTTCCAGCCCAGAAAGAGAGAGTCTGTGTGTGGTTTTTTTTTTTTTTTTTGGTGGTGGCGGGGGACAGGGGAGGGGGCGCGCAGGGAAACAGGCCTCCTTTCTGTCCAAGGTGCTCATCATACAGGCAGTGTAGAGTAGTGGTTAGAGCCAGGCTACGTTCAAACCTCAGCTCAGCCATTCATAGGCTGTGTGGCTTTGAACAAGTTACCTAACTTCTCCGCATTTCAGTTTTCCCATCTGTAAAGTAGAGTCGGAGTATCTGCATCATAAGATTGCTGTAAAAATTAAATCACTTGGTATTTAAAATGCACTTAGAACAGGGGTCTCCAGACTCTTTTCTGTAAAGGGTCAGATAGTAGACGTTGTTGACTCTGCAGGCCCAACAGTTTTTTGCAACTATTCCACTCTGCTACTGTATCAGGAAAACAGCCATATACAGTATGTAAATGAATGCACATGGCTGTGTTCCAGTAAAACTTTATTTACAAAAATAGGCAGAGGGCCAGATTTGGCCTGTGAACTGTTTTGCCAACCCCAGACTTAGGACAATGCCTGCACATCCCAAGATCTGGATAAGTGTTTGCTGTTGCTGTTCTTCTCATTACGGTTATTGGTAACATTCGTGTCTGGCTGTGGCTGCCCTGCTCCCCTCAGCTCTCCTTCACACTTGGCCATCCTTAGCAGGTCCAGTCTGAGTCCCTGAAGCCTGGGGGAATCCTCAGATTACTGTCTGGAGGTTCTCTCCGGCTCTGCCAGTTTAGAACATCTCCCCTTCCTCTCTGCCAGCCTTTATACGACCCCCAACCCCGCCATTGGCCATGCCTCCAGAGTCCTTATTTATTTATTTATTTATTTGTTTGTTTGAGACACAGTCTCACTGTGTCACCCAGGCTGGAGTGTGGTGGCACAATCTCAGCTCACTGCAACTTCCACCTCTTGGGTTCAAGCGATTCTCGTGTCTCAGCCTCCTGAGTTGTTGGGACTATGGACACACGCCTCCACACCTGGCTAATTTTTGTATTTTCAGTAGAGATGGGGTTTCACCATGTTGGCCAGGCTGGTCTCGAACTCCTGAGCTCAAGTGATCTGCCTGCCTCGATCTCCCAAAGTGCTGGGATTGCAGGCGTGAGCCACCATGCCCAGCCCTCATTTAGAGAGCCCCTTTCTACCTCTAAAATTTCTGTGCTTGAAATTTGAATTCCTTGTGGAGACCTTCCATTCGTTTTCATGTTAGCTGTCATCATGTTACCTAAAGAGCAAGGGTCACAGCCTCTAATCTTCAGATGAGGAAACTGAGGCCCAGGGAGGGATTTGCCTGCCGACACTGCCTAGGCTTCTCTGCCCTGGACCTCTTCCTGGCTCCTGAGAGCAAAGGGATACAGAGCAAGGCTTGGTTGTTTGGGAAGCTCGCCCCACTGTGGGCCCTTGAGATCCAGGACTGTGAGTGACAGTGTTTCCTGCTCTTTTTTTCTGCAGTCAGCCTACGCTGTGTCCCTGCTGCGGGAGTGTGTGAAGTTGCGGCCCTCGGACCCCACCGTGCCCCTGATGGCCGCGAAGGTCTGCATCAGGTCCCTTCACTGGGTGAGTGAGCTGTGAGGGCAGGGCCCAGAGGCCTCCTGTGGGGAGGGTGGCAGCAGCTGGCTGTGCACGTCTTGACGTGTATGTGAGGGTGCATGCGGAAGGTGGAAAGGATGGGAGCTACCAGGCAGATGGGCCTGGGCAGGGAGAAAGTCTCTGAGGAGCTGCCAGCCTCCAATGGCAGGGTCCCCTGACTCAGGATGGTGTCTGGTTTGGCAGTTCAGCCTTGAACTGTGGCCTCCAGAGAGTGAAACATAAGGAAGTAGAGGTTCCCCCCACCTGCCCAGCAGCAGAGTAGTAGGTAAGACCTTGAGTTACTTGGACCAACCTCATCATTTCTGAGGCTTCAGATGACCTTAGCATCCAATCTGCAAGGGCCTGCAAGGCGCGATTCTGGGGGCAGAGCTGCTCTTGGCGGAATGGGAAGTTGGTCTTTTCTGTCAGCCCCTCTCCTTCCTCTTGGCTCCAGCCCTCCAGGGCCCTGCCCTGTGCTCTGCTGCCTGCTTACTGCTCTCTGCAGAAGCAGCTGAACTGTTAGGAGGCTATGGCTCCAGGTCTGCCCTCTCCCCAGTTGGAGGCCTTTAACCCCCCAGTTGGGGGTTGCAGGCTCCTGAAGACTCCCATGAGATCAGCAGCTTGGAGTAGTGAAGGAGAACAGTGCCAGGAGCCCAGGTCCCCTGCCTTGCTGTGGGCCTCCTGCCCTGGGTCTGCTCGGATGCTGCTCCAGGCCTATGGGGGCTCTTGGGCCACGGCACTGGGCTCCAGCAATGGGGCCTCTGCGCAGGTATCTCTTCCGACTGGGGGCCCACTTCTGGATAATCTTTGCTTTCTTCAGTCCCAATCAGCTTGCTGATGTCAGCCTCCTATTTCTACCCTCTCGAGCAACACAGAGCAAGCACATCCTCCCTCCCACATGATGGATATCGGGCCCTTCTCCACCCACATCTCCCCAGTTCCTTCATCTGCTCTCCAGGCCCAGGGTCTCCTAAAGTGGGCACTTCCCCTGGAGATGGCCTCCCTGTCTTCCAGTTGGCCTGACACCTTCGGCCACCCCCTCACCATTGTGTGCCCAGCTTGTTTTAAGGCAGTGGGGGCCAGGCTCTGGGTGCATACAGCAGGAGCTTCATAATTAGCAGCCTTTACAACTCTTCTTGCCACTTTCCCTCCTGTACACAAACAAATCATGGATTCTGGGGAGGGAGGCAATGAGCTTTCCACAAATACCATGTTCCAACCTTTCTTCCCTGGGATTGGAAACTGGCCCCATCCCTCTGCTGGTTCCCCGCCTCATCATCGCAGCAGGGCTTGCCTTCTCTCTGCTCCAGGGAGTCAGTCCTCCCAAGCACAAAGAGGCTGGGTGAAAAGAGCACCTTTCCCCTTTTCCACCTGGTTCTCAGATCCCTGTGTCTGAAGTGCCCCATCCCCTCTGTGGCTGATCAGGAGGAAGGGAAAGTGTGGCATCTGGCTCGTGTTCTTTATGCTGTCATTTAGGCTGGGGAGAATTATGTGAGATCAATCCTGTAATGGGCTCTGGGCTTTGGAAGGAGCAGTGTAATGAGGTAGTTAAGAGTTTCACTGCCCACCCACTGAGTACCCTAGAGTAAGGCACCTAACCTCACTGTGCCTCAGTTTTCTCATCTGTAAAATGGAAACAGTAAGTCTCCTCGGGTGGGACATAAATGACCAAGTAGGGAGAGGGCTGGACAGGTCAGGGAGGCGTCAGGGAGGCATCATGGAGGAGGCAGCCTCAGACTGAACTCAGAGGGCAAGGGAGGATACAGGAGGGCCAAAACCAGGCCCTTGCATCACAGCTTGCTTTCCCCCACCTCATGAGTATCAGGGAACCCTTGGTTCCCAGGTCTTTTGGGGAAGACAGTTGGCACCCAGAGGTAGGGCGACCTTGTGAGCAAGCACTTTAGATGCAGGTGGCCCATGGGTGCTGAGCACATGCAGCAGAGGGTGGAGATATGAGCCAGAGTGTGCAGAGCAGGTGGGCTCCCCGACCCCAACTCAGGCCGCTGCTTGCTCCTAGGGCTTCTGAGAGGGGCCTCAAGCTCATCTCTGAGATGAAACCCAAAATACCCATCTCTGAGGGGGTGTAGCGGGGGAGGGCATCTGTGCCCCTCAAGGCTGCCAGCTCTGAAGTAGCTGTGGGTCCACCCAGCCAACGGCCGCCCTTGCCAGGAAGCCCTAAATTTAGGTCTTCCCACCATGCAGGAGCTGTTTCCCTCAGCAGCATAATTACAGTAATTATGTGCATTCAGATTACATGGTAATAAAATTAGGATCAAATCAGTCCAAATTGAAATCAGATGAGTTAGGAGCAAAGTAATCAATGACAACATAAATAGAAAAGCCCAAAAGGAAACTTAAACATGCAGACTTGTCATCAGAATCGAGGAGAAGGGTGAGCTGTTTAACTTCAGCTGAGCAGCATATTTGGGTTCAGGGGCTAGTTTGAGCCAGGGTTTAAATCAGGCACAGGCCAGAGTGATGTCCCATGGGTGGCCCGGGGGTGGGCTCCTGGCAACCTTCTCTGATCTGGAAGCTTCACCCCCTGTACCTCCTACCTGTCTTGGATACAGATCACATCACATTGTGATCATCTGTGTTTCTTGAGTGCAGGAATTATCTGTCTCTTCTTTGAAACCCCAGCCCAGGGTTCAATGCCTGGTGCTCGCTGGATGGATCCTTCTTGCCAATGGACACATTCACTTGGCAATGAATTCTGTCTTATATGGTGCATGACTTCCCAACTAGATGGTGAACTTGCTCACTTGCCATGTCTTGCACTCTGACCCCCTCTCCCCCACAGGAAGCCTACATATAGTAGGTGCTATACTAGTAACTGACCAAGCGACACACATCCCAACCTGCCAGGAAGGGACCAGATGAGGGATCTGTATTTGGTTTGGGGGTTCTCCCAGCACTCTGCAGCTAATTCTTGCTCCCTAGGTGGCACTGTAAAGAGAGTAGGCTGTGGGATATCCAAGGGTTCTGAGAAGGGAGGCAACAAGCTCCCCACAAATTTCGTGTTTGAGCCCGTTTTTCTCAAGGACTGGAAACTGGCCCCATCCTTCTGCTGGGTTCCTGCCTCACCATCCCTAGTTCTACAGGGAGGCCCAGAGTGGATCAGCCCTGTACTCTCTGTTCCCGAGGCTCACGGTGAAAAGAATGGGTCTGCCTGGCAGGCAGGGGGTGTTCGTGCATGAGACAGGGCACGGATCCCAAAAGGCGGCTCACACCCCCTTCGTCTCCTGCCTTCGCAGTTATTCTGGCTCACATCAGCCCCCAGCAGGCCCAGCCAAGCCCCATGAGCAGGGGACAAAAATCTGGGGGTGGACAATTTGGCCTGGGTTGCAGAAAGGGAGGCTGAAACTAGGACATTTGAAAAACGAGTTGTGCTGGGTGAAGCTGGACTGGGTGGCCATGTGCCCAGAGGCGGAGCACCTGCTCTTCCCACGTCCTGTCCTCATGCCCAGAGCCACTGTTGGACACCCCATACCGGGTCTGGGTCTGAGAGCAAGGTTGTGTCTTGGGGATTGTGGCAGGCAGAGGGACATGCATGGTCACGTGCTGGCTGGTTGATTCGGGGGTTTGCACCAGGGTGGGAGTAGCTGAGCAGCTTTGGGTTTGGAATGGGAGAGCACTGTCCCTGGGGCTTAGCTTGAAGCTCCCCTTGGTGAGGGAGGGCTTCCCAGGCTCTGACTCAGTGACGCCAGCACTGAAATCAGAGAGGCCTGCATGGCAGCCTCCTGCCTTGGTATGCCCAGCCTCCTGCCAGGGTCCCTATTTTTGCAGCAGAAGGAAAGAGAGACGTAATATCTTTTGTATCCCTCCAATTATTTAAAATTCATTTAACTTAAAAAGTTGAAACCTTTACAGGAGGCAAAGAGGAAAGGCTATGCATGTGTGGTGTCACACAGACAGCAGAGGAGTTGCAAAATGGAAACAGGGCATGCTCATCTTTGGAAAGGTCTCTGATGCCATCTCTCACCTCCTTCCTGAGGAGGGCAGCAGGGGGTAGTAGAAAAGTGCATAGGCTTTGGAGGCAGAGATGGTAGAGTTCAAATTTCTGCCTACCCATGTACTCCCACTTACTAGCTGTGTGACTTTGAGGGAGTAATTTACCCTGTCTGTGCCTCGGTTTCCTCATCTGTAGCCTGGAAACAATCATGTCCACCGTTATAGGGTAGCTGTGAATATCAGAGATGACATGAAGAGTGCCCCTGCTTAGCACACTGCGGGTACCTGAATGGTAGCTATCACTGTTACAGCCCCTTGAAAATAGCAGGCACACAAAAAGGATGCGCCTTGATGTTTTTGACTTCATTTTTCAAATTCAGGGGTGGGCAGAGCCAGGAAGATGGATTAAGTGTTGATGAGGCAGGGGAGAAAGAATGCCAGCCCTCCTGCCACCAGCTTGTAGAAATTGGAAAGAGTGCCTACTCCTCCCAGGGAGAAAAAAAGGGGATTTTTCAGTAGAGCAGCTAACAGCAGGTTCCGGGCTCGTGGGAAGGAACTAAGGAGAAACTGGAGGTGCTGTTAAAAACTCTGCAGGCTCAGAAATGAACTTTCTGTAGTTCCCAGAAAGAGAGGAACGAGGGTGAAGATTCCGAGGGTAAACCTCTTTGGCTCACTGCAAGGTGAGGTAACCCTTGAAATGGAAGGCAGTCCTGGGCATTAGCAGAGTGTGTGAGCAAGAAGCCAGTCTGTGTAGGGACCAAATTCGAGACACTGGAGAGATAGAGGAACTTGTAAAGTCACAGGAAATTTTTCCTTACTTATGTAACACAAAAACAAAGGATCAAAACATTATGTCCTTCAATGCATCCTTTTCCAAAGGGTCAGAGAGGAGAAAAATGAAACCCTACAGAGGGTAGCTGTGAATCAGCATCAGGAGACTGGGGTTGGAAACACAGTTCTGCTACTTCCTAGACAGGTGACCTTGGATAGGTCGCTTCAGCTCAGCTCCCTGTGCCCTCAGCGCCTTCTGCTGTGAAACACCAATGCCATCAGGTAGCTGTGGTGCTGTGAAAATGCCAGGGGAGCCCTTAATCACTCTAGAATTGCAGAGGACGAGGCAGGGAAAGATCTTCACCTGGGTTTTAGTGGCAAGGTTCCGTGGCTGCGCTAAAGAAGGCATTCAAGAGCAGTGTATCATTGGGAGAAGGAAGGTTGAAGAGAACTCTGGAAACTCACCCTGGAAGTATTCTGATGAGCAAGGAGAGCCCGGTGCTGTAACCTGAGCTTGCTGCAGAAGCAGCAGCCTGGACTACAGAGCCACCAGCTGTTAACTTGGAGGCCACAAGGAGGAAGTGTCTGGAGACGGGAAAGGGCACATGAGGTGCTAGGCAGGGAGGAAGACGTCTGGAGTAGAGCAGAAGGGTAGGCGCTGGGCCAGTCCGCAGCCATCTGATTAGAGCAATGTTTCCGGATCGCAGGTGGAGCCCATTAGTGGGCTGTGAAATAGAACTCTTAAAAAAAAAATTTGAGGCCGGGCAAGGTGGCTCATGCCTGTAATCCCAGCACTTTGGGAGGCCGAGGTGGGTGGATCACCCGAGGTCAGGAGTTCAAGACCAGCCTGGCTAACATGGTGAAACCCCATCTCTACTAAAAATAACAAAAATTAGCCAGGCATGGTGGCGGGCACCTGTAATCCCAATGACTCGGAAGGCTGAGGCAGGAGAATCGCTTCAACCCAGGAGTCGGAGGTTGCAGTGAGTCAAGATCATGCCACTATACTCCAGCCTGGGCAACAAGAGCGACACTCTGTCTCAAAAAAAAAAAAAAAAAAAAAATTTGAGACTGGGGTGGTAGCTCATGCCTATCATCTCAACATTTTGGGAGGCTAAGTGGGAAGGGTCGCTTGAGCCCAGGAGTTCCAGACAAGCCTGGACCACATAGTGAGACCCACCCTGCCTCATCTCTACAAAAAATAAAAATAAAAAGGTAAAAAGTCAGCCTGGTGCAATGGTGCGTGCCTGTGGTCCCAGCTACTTGGGAGGCTGAGGTGGGAGGATCGCTTGAGCCCAGGAGGTCAAGGCTGCAGTGAGCTATGATCATGCCACTGCACTCCAGCCTGGGTTACAGAGCGAGACCCCATCTCAAAAATAAAATAAAATAATCAAAACCTTGAAATAGACTGTAGATTATCAGAGAATAAGATAGGAAATACTCCAGTATATTACCCACAGTGGGATGAGTGGACCCTGGATAGGGGATGGAAAGCTCGACCAGCTCAGCATAGTGGACTGTGCGGGGCTGCGGAGGTGCCAACTTACGCTTATGTAGAGTCACTCCTCTGTGGCTAAGGATCTGGCTGAGAGACAAAAGGCAGGCAGTAATGTCTACTCTCTGGATTCCAGAGGGTCTTTGATGCCACTTCCCAATTTGTCATGTAGCTATGAGGAACCAGGACTATACTCAGATGACACTTGCCATCAGAGACTTAGGCTGAGATATTTTTAAAACCATGGAAGATTAATTGTATAATACATATACAAAATATGTATATATATATATTAGTATATATGAGTAGTTGTAATTGATATACATATATATATGAACCTGGCTAGGTGCAGTGGCTCACTCATGTAATCCCAGCACTTTGGGAGGCCAAGGCAGGTGGATCACTTGAGGTCAGGAGTTTGAGACCAGCCTGGCCAACATGGTGAAACCCCATCTCTACAAACAATACAAAAATTAGCCGGGCATGGTGGCACACACTGGTAATCCCAGCTACTCAGGAGGCTGAGACACAAGAATCACTTGAACCTGGGAGGCAGAGGTTGCAGTGAGCCAAGATCGCACCACTGTACTCCAGCCTACTGGGTGACAGAGTGAGAGTCCGTCTCAAAAAAAAAAAAAAAAAAGCTGGCCAGGCACAGTGGCTCACACCTGTAATCCCAACGCATTTGGAGGCCAATGCAGGTGGATCACCTGAGCTCAGGAGTTCGAGACCACCCAGGGCAACATGGTGAAACCCTGTCTCTACTAAAAATATAAAAAAATTAACCGGTGTGGTGGTGTGTACCTCTAGTTCCAGCTACTTGGGAGGCTGAGACAGGAGAACCATTTGAATCCCAGAGGTGAAGGTTGCAGTGAGCTGAGATTGTGCCACTGCACGCCAGCTTGGGATACAGAGTGAGACTCCATCTCAAAAAAAAAAAAAAAAAAAAAAAGCTTATATTATTATATTAAAGCGTATATACATATAAGAAAGTAGATATCATATAGGAAATATACAGTTATATATCTACATATGTAAATATATAGATATATAAATTACAACTATTAATAATAGTTTTTTTTTTTAAGCACTGCTGTGAGCATTGCCCCGTCTTATCTCATCCTGTCCTCCCAGCACCTCATCCAGGGAGAGACACTGTTGTTATCCCCGTTTTACAGAAGAGAGAAGGAAGCACAACAAAACAAAGTGACTTGCCCAAGGTTAGCAAGTGACCAGCCTAGGATTTGGACCAGGGTGTTTGGCCCCAGAGCTTGTGTTCTTAGCTTCTAGACTGCCCTGCCTCTTTGCATGAAGTGCCTACTCATGGATGTGGGGCTGATTCCGGAGTTGGGTGGGATTATATACCTCAGAACAAAGGTGACAAAGTCAAATTCTCAAGGGCTTTAGGATTTACACTTTTGTGACATTATTCTCCCCTTTTGCCAGCTACAGTACCCATGTATATTAATACTGTGTGCTATTGTATTGTATATTGTCATACTTAATAGAATTGATCATACTTTTTTTCCTTCCTAATCACTGCTATGACTCTGCATGCAAAAAGCCTGCCTTGTAGTATGGTAATAGAAATCAAAATTATGGCCGGATGTGGTGGGTCACACCTGTAATCCCAGCACTTTGGGAGGCCGAGGCAGGAGGATTGCTTGAGCCCAGGAGTTCGAGACCAGCCTGGGCAACATAGTGAGACACCATTTTCTATTTAAAAAAAAAAACACACAAAAAGAAATTAAATTATGTTGGCCATATAGGGAGATGGTACATTAAGCCTTGGGATTTTGATTTGAGGCAAATGCTGACACCAGGCTTAGAGACGGTTTTAAACTACGTGGACAATGCTGGCAAGTACTGGACAAGGAGTGCTACTAATCTCGGGGTCAGAGTGGATCACAAGTTGGACACATTAAGGATGTGTGTCTTCACTTTATAAAGCTAAAGGATGATTCGCTCTTTTAATCTAGAATATGATGTATATGAACTGGAGAACAGATACTTTGCCAGTATTTGCTGAGCCGTGTTCCTGGCACCCTCTCTGCATGGGTTGCAGGAGCTGAAGCTGGCATTTGCTGAGCAGAAGGACATGGCCATGTATTCATGGAGTGCAGCGGGTGTCTGGATTCTTTTTATAACTTGTGCTTGGTGTTTATAAGAAAGCTTTTTCTGTTTGAATAGAGCCTCATAATGCCTGAGATAGTGTGTGAGATGAGCCTCATTAGCCAGGGGTATATCAGGAAGAAAAGAGGGTGCTATTTGCTTACTTTCCCCTCCCTTGTTGCCTCCTTTTCCACCTCTGCTGCCTCCTGGGGTAACCACAGCCACCTGATAAGCTCTTGGAGTTCCAATAGCCCTATGTCAGCACCACACAGTGGGGCCTTAACTAGGGGCCACCTGGTTCTGCCACGTGTGTGCCTCCTGTGTCAGCTCCTCAGCCAGGCCTAGCACAGGGTCTGTGCTATAAAAACCTCAGTGAAGGGCTGTGGGGAGGGGGGAGGAGCGGGGGTCCAACCTGCCATTTTGCAGGTGAGGACCTTGGGACACAGAAACTGAGTGTGTTCTTCAAGCCCCACAGCTGTCAGGTGCTGAGCCAGGAGTGGAGCCTGTCTGGGGCTTGTCTTCCAGTGCCCTTCTCACCGTGTGGCTCTGGCTTCAGGCCCCAGCAGCCCTCCTGAGTCCTGCTGCCACGTCGCCTAGGAGACAGATCTTAGCATCTATAGCCTTGGGTCCACCTGGCCGGCTGAGGCTGAGCTGTAGACAGCTGTGGGGCTTCCCCAACTATGGCCTCCCATGAGCCCTGGGTCCTCGGGCCTATTGGTGCCAAAGACAGAAACCCAGCTCCCCAGACACCCTCATCCTTCCAGTGGCCAGCCCAGCAATCAGGAAGCAGCCCACTGCCCAGGCTGGCAGCTTGAGCTCGCCCACGAGGTGGCTGTAGGGCTGCTCTGGTCAGCTGAGTCGGGCATGGTGGGCAGACAGCCTCTCCCACCGTCTCCCTCCAGGCCATCATGCAGCTTCCTCGGCTTCTCTGTGCCTTGGTGTTGTTTTCTCCTCTCTGCTCTTTCAGTTTGCACATAGCTCACCCTGGCTAATAGCCTCTGTCTCATGATCTCACTTCCTAACTCCAGGGAGAGAGAATCCACTGCCCCTCTTCCTGTGTCCAGTGGTCAGGCCCAAGATACCCAGAGCTGCCCATCTCCTGCTAGCGGGATGGGCCTGAGCAGGGATGGGGGCCAGGCAGGGGCAGCACTGGCTTTGGGGCCAGAAGCCAACTTGGGTTTGAATCTCATTCCCTGGTCTCCTGACTCTGTGAGCCTCTGACCAGGAGAGATGCCCATGGCTGGGGGCTTTGATGTCTGGGTGGCACTGAAGGGTTTGCACATGGCATTCAGTCTCTTGCTGTGGGTCAGCGCCAGTCTTAGTGACAGAGGAAGCATCCCTGCCCTCTCTGGAAACTGGCGTTTTCAGTGACATGAACTTGGGCACACTACCACACCAGGCATGCCATTTCCTGGGTTGGATGGGAGGAAGGGGGCCTTTCTTGGAGGCATGTGTGCCATGAGTGGGCATGACAAAGGTCCCTGGCTATCCCTTGCCCCCTAAACCGGCCTGACTCCTATGGGGGCCCAGAGTGTCCCCAGGCCCACCTTGTGCGTGCCCCTCTCTTTGTGTCCCATGTCGTGTGATGATGTGTACACATGTGACCCATACCGGTTGGTCCATTTCCAACTGGAACAGTCCCTCCTGCTTCCAGGACAAAAACAGCCCCAGGCCTTTTTCCCCTGAAAGTTTGAGCTCCTTGTCTCAGAGAGGGAGTGAGCTCATGGACGGGGCCAGAGTGGCTGCCTGCCTGCTCCATGGGGCTGAGGACATCCAGCAAGGCACATGTTCCTGAGGCCCAGCCACAGACCCCTGCCTGCCCCGGCCCTGGCTTCCCTCTATGTGCAGAGCAGGACAGGCACAGACACAGGCCCCTACAGAGGCCATGGGAGGAAAGGAGCTGGCCCAAACTGGCCCGGTCTTGGGTTCATGCTCTCAGCAGAACAAGCTTTGGGGAGCTGGGATCTCTGGGGCAAGGGAAGCTTCTTCCTGTGAGAGTAAGGCCCTGTGACCTTGAGCACAAGGCTTCTGTTTCGGGAACAGGTCCAGGGAGTCATTCACTGGTAGAGGAAACTCCAACCCTACCCCCATGACCTCTGTCTCTCCTCTTTGCAGCTAGAGGAAGCAGAGCGCTTTGCCATGATGGTGATCAGCCTCGGAGAGGAAGCCGGGGAGTTCCTCCCCAAGGGCTACCTGGCTCTGGGTCTCACCTATAGCCTGCAGGCCACCGACGGTGAGTGCCAGGCCCCAGGAGGCCTCTACTTGGGGATGGCTCAGGCTTCCTAACTGCCTCAGAGGCATCTTGTCCTACCAGCACCCCTCCCCTCAGGCCATGCCTCCATAGACACCATGCACTCCTCTGGGAGAGATGCCCATGTGTGCACACATACACACGTGCATACACACGCGCGCCCCTCAGACCCATTTCCACTGTCGCCACCCTCAAGCATGCCTTCCTCTCCCCTCTTCATGGGCCTCAAGGCCCAGCCACAGCTCCAGCAAAACCCATGCTGATCTTCTCTGTGGAACTCCTGCTTCCTGTCTGTAATGCACCATCAGCCCTCCACCCCACAATGTCTCCATTCTGGTTCTCATAGGCCTGCCTTTAACCTCAGCACTGCTATGATCTTCTGTAGCCTTTTAAATCACCCTCAATACGTGGCATAGGGCTGGGTATGCAGCAGGTGCTTAGTAACTACTTGTGCTCGGCTAATGGATTCTGCTCCTTCCTGCCCCACACCTGGCCTTCTCTTGCCAACCCTGCCAGCTCAGCCATGTGTCTTACCCCGTCTATAAGGCAGCCACCTACTTTCATCTCCTTGTAGCTTGAGGGATGGGGAATGACGGGCCGCCACCCAGACCAAACCTGGAATAGTAATCAGCCCATGCCCACCTCCCCCAAACGCCAGTTGCTGGGAGCGGCAGTCACGGTGACATCTGGTATAAATGAGCCCTGCATAAGGAACACCTGGGTCTGTACATGCTGGTCAAGTGAGGAAGTCGTCATCCCCTTTGTCAAAGTCTACTTTGAGCAAGACACCTCCTTGTCCTTTTAACTCTACAAATAGCAGTTGCTTTCCAAGCTTTCGAATCTGGGGAGCTCTGACAACTGTCAATGCTTGGTCCTCGCCAGTGGGATTCTGATCTGGTTTGGGAGGGGCCTGGATGCAATCATGTTAAAGCTTCCTGGGTAGTTAGTTAAGTGTGCAGCCAAGGCTAAGAACACCTGCCCTGCTGCATTTTAAATGGGATGCAGTTTACCAGAAAGGTGCCTGGTTTGGGTTCAAACTTCCTAGTGGGTCAGGAAGCCTAGGAAGGTATGTGGCCAGGCAGAGGTGGTGGCCCCTCTCTCAAGGCTTGGGCCTCCTGGGTGGGGTGCCCATGTCGTGGAATGCTTGTAGGCACTGGCCTTTGAAAGGGTTAAGGTAGTTCAGGCGGTGGAGAAGGCAATGCAGTAGAAGCAACTGGCATGCCAAGGAATGTGCTAGAAGCCAGGGCATTGGCCCAGGCTGCTAGAGTTTGAAGTTTGCCAGATGGGACCCTGGTGGGGCCTTTATCTGCAGAGCTGTGTGCTTTGAGGATGGTGCAGGGCTGGGCCAGCACCCTTCAGTGACCCCTGATGGCTCAGTTTCTGTCCTGTCCCCTGCAGCCACCCTGAAGTCCAAGCAAGATGAATTGCACCGGAAGGCACTGCAGACGCTGGAGAGGTGAGGAGGCTCCCACCTGCAGCAGAGGCCCCTCTTGCCTTTGGTGGCAGATTCACAAGCTTTACGTCATCAGACCCTCTGATGTGGGCAGAACAAACATTTCTATCTCCATTTTACAGATGAGGAAACTGCACACAGCAAGCAGGGATAGGCGTTTGGGGTTGGGCAGGCAGCCGAGCCCTGCCTTCAGCTCTGGGGGGCTCCAGCAGCCACAAGACTCGGTTCCTGCTCTCCCAGGGCTCAGGGGTCTAAAATGGGTATAGTAACCCATTGCTGTTGTAGTAATTACAGAAGATAAAGCAGAAAAAGCACCTTGCACAGTATCCTATGTGTAACAGGGGCTCGAAAATGGCATTCACCTCCTTCTAGCTCCTCCCCAGCCACCCCTCCCACTAAACCCACCCACCCCTCCCACCATCCCCAGCCCCTACAGGGATTTCCTGGCAGATGCTCAGAGCAGTAAGGCTAGCTTCTCTGCCCTGGTGCCTGACTTGTCACTCCCTCTCTGCCCATGGGACGTGTATTCATCCCATCGTCTTTCTTCTTTGGGGTCTGTCACCCCAGGGCTGCCCTCCCAGATGGCCCCTACCTCAGTGAGTGCCAGCCCCCTCAGGCCCACCGTCCCTGCCTTGGGCTGCCTGTGGGCCACCTTCCTTGGTCTTCATCTGCCAACTGGATGCCCCTCTGAGGCAGAGCCTGGCAGAATCCCCCAGGGTATTGCCTCATCGCGCCCAGCACAGGGCTGGCATGCTGGAGGCCCGAGTCACACGTTGGTCACTCAACCCCTGGTGCCTGACTTGTCACTCCCTCTCCCCACACAGGGCTCAGCAGCTGGCACCCAGTGACCCCCAGGTCATCCTCTATGTCTCGCTGCAGCTGGCCCTCGTCCGACAGGTGGGTTGTCCCTGTTCCTAACCCCCGGGTCCTCGGGGGCTGCTGATCTTCTCCTGGAAACCCAGCTTACCAGCTGTGTGACCCTCTGCAAGTGACTTTGCCTCCCTGAGTTTGTTTCCTTATCTGTCATGTAAGCCCTTTGAGCCCTCATCAGAGGGGCCAGTAAGGATGAGGTCAGGTAATGTGGGTAAAGCCGTGGTGGGTACACAGGAAGGGCGTGTTCTCCGCCCTCACTCCCCCTACAACATTTCAGTGGACTGAGATGTTGATGAGTGACCACCTGTCACTCAATTATTTGTGTCCTCGCCTTCCACTGGCTTTTCCCCAAGGGTCTTGGGGATGGAGTGATGGGCAGGCTCATGGAGCTGTTGCATGTTGGGCTTTCTCTGTGACCCCCAAGCTACTCCTTCACTGTGTGGACACCAACATCAGGCCTTGGCTTCTGGGGCCCCATAGGGACCTCCTGTCTGCTGACTACCTTAGCCCCAGGACCACCTCCACCGTGACTCTGCAGGCAGACCCGCCTTTTCCCCAGGGTTGCTGAGAGAATGCTGGTGTGTCCAGGACTCCCCACCTCAGGTCCCTCAGAGCCTCCTTTACTTTCCTGTGGCACCTCAGCCTGCAGGCTGGCGCTCTGGGCACACACACATCCTCCGAAACAGGACCTCTCAGGTGGCTTGACCCTGATGCCTGCCGACGCCCCCACCTGACTGCCTGGGGATTGCAGACAAGCCTTTGGCTCTCACAGTGGAGCTCTCCTCGCCTGCACCACCCAGGAAATGGGCTGAGCTCCAGGCTGGGGGAGGGAAGCCTGAAGAAGCCCACGTATTTGCTGTCAGGTGGAGGGCAGCCCTGCCTGCTGGGGATGGTGCTGCGTCCCCCATACCAGCCTGGGGAAGCCCTACCTTCTGAGGAGTGGGCCACAGCAGTCCCATTTTTTACCGGAGGACACCACTGAGGCCGAGCCAGCATAGAACCCAGGCCTCTCTGATCCACAGCCCACGGGGTCTAGGTACCCCGCTCCCCTGACCCTTTTGGAGTTGGGGCCCTGAGAGCATGCTCACCGGCCGGGGCTTGGTCTTACGGTCACTTCGGCGAGCTGCATTTCTCCTGCCTTTGGGGCAAGCCAGGCTCTGCCCTGTGTCAGCCTGGCTCCTCCTCTCGTCACAGTTACTCTCAGTGCTGGGACCCCTTCCCTCTCACCCCATGCCTAGACCCTTGTCCTGGTGCCTGTGTCTGTCCTGACCTGACCTGAATTGTCACTCTGTTTCTGAGGCATTCTGTCTCCCTCTCCAGGTCCTTCTGTCTCAACCATTTTCTCCCTAACGGCCCTGATGTCATTCCGGCTGTTGTTTCCACTGTCGTTGGTGGCTTCACTCCCTTCCTCTTGCACTGCCCCTCCCCCTGTGACTCCCTCCATCCTCCTCCACCTCTAGGCTGCGCCCCCACCCTGTCCCCACTCCTCACTCCTGACCCCAGGTCCTGGACAGGCACGGGGCACGTCTGTGCCCCTCCAGGAGCATCCCTCCCCTCCCAGGAACACCAACTTTATTTTTAGTTCCCTGTAAAAGAACCAGTGCTTTTCTTGCTAATCTAGTGAACGATAAACCTTTGGTGATGCATTTTTTAACCTGTTCAGTTATTCATCCCTCTCTGATGAATAGCATCCATCCTCCTAGAAAGATAGCGGGCCAGGCCAGTGGAGCCTAGGGCCTAGTTTCCTTGGAGACCTCATTTTGGCATCCTCAGGGAGTTGAGAACTCGAGAACTCCCTGAATGGACTGTAAGCTAGAGTCCTAGCCTGCCTGGGTCTCTGAGGCCCCCAGTCAGCCCATCCTGCCAAGAGTACATCTGGCTGGCCGGCACAGTGATGGCTGTGGATTTGGATACATAGCCCAGGATAATCAGGTCTGCTCTAGCAGAGTCACCAGCAAAGGAGCAGCCTTAGGGCCACTGACAAGCCGAGCCAGTGGCCCCGCTGATCTTAGTGTCCTCCTCGTATGCTCCTTGACCTATCCACAAAGTAAGGTGCCCGGGGAGAACTCTGGGCCTGGCACTGGTGCCCACAGCCTGCACAGAGGCCAGGCTGGAGACCAACACAGAAGCCAGGCAGACTGGGGACCCAAGGCCCCGCGAGAAGGGTGGAAGGCTGGGTCTGAGGTTTGGCAAGGAGCAGGACTCTAAGAGACTCATGGGGTTCCTGCAGGGATGGAACCCTGACATGGAGAGAGTCACAGGAGCTAACGCAGCTCCCAGGCCTGAGAGCACGTGCCTTCAGGCTGGAAGGAAGGTTCTGTCCTATTCCTTAGTTTTCTGGCTTTGGAGCTTGAAGAGGGAAACGCACACTTTAAAAGTGTTTGTTCCACCAGTACTTTGCAAGGCATTTTTCATAGTGTCTCATCTTCGTGGACACTGAAATAGGTTTAACCATTATCCTCATTTTGTAGCAGAGGAACTGCAGCTCAGAGAGGTGAGTCCTCTTGCCCTAAGGTGCCAGCTGGGAAGTGGCAGAGCCAGGAGCCACACCCCAACCTCACCCCAGAGCCTCTGAGCAGGAGAGGGTGTTTATCTGTCAGCCACACATCAGATTCTTTCCACATCACCGCGTGAACGTGTTCACAGGGGAGGGCCTTGTCAGCCCTGGGTATGTAGCTGGCAGATTCTTTATCCCAGGGCCAGGCCTTCCTGGCCCTCCACCCTCCAGCCTGCTGTAAGTTTCTCTCCCAACCCTCTCTTTCCAGACCTGGTCACAGCCTTTCTACTTGAGGGTGCAGAACCTCAAGCTAAGGGCACTGCTCAGTGAAGCAGCAGTGTGTGGGGGAGAGGATTCCCTGCATCCTGGGGAATCAGGCCAGGTTGGAGGTGCTAGGAATCAGGGATGAGGAGGAGATGGCCAGCTGGGCCCTGCCGTGCCCCTGGACCCACAGCACAAGGAGGGCTGGCCTTGACCTGCGACAGCTTTGAGGCCAGGCCTATCACTCACCAAACACAGGCTTAGCAGCCTGCATAGCTCACACAAGAGCACTTGGCCTGGAGTCAGGACCCCCACCTGGGAGCGCCTGCTCTGCTGCTAACTTGCTCTGCTGCTAACTTGCTGTGCTGTGTGAAAAGAATGGAAGGGATAGAAGATAGTGTTTTTGCATGTACATTAGCTCTTTGAACCCTTCTGTGGAAAAGCATATGCCTAATTTGCAGATAAGGGAACTGAATTCAGAGAGAATGAGGGACAAAGGCGAGTGAGCGGCAGCACCAACTCTAGAACCCAGCTCTTGTGTATTCACAAATATAGGACCCCTCCACTGGCCAAAACGAGCAGGATCAATCAGCTCAGATGACAGGCAGCAGGTGGGGGCTGCCTCAGGCAGGGCATGGTGCAGGGGTGCCCAGCAGGGTGCAAGGGCCAGGGACTCTGGGGTGTTTTGTAGAGAACGAGGAGATGACGTAAGGGGGGCAGCGGGCCACCTCACAGGTCACATGGGACTGCGTAAGGGGCTGCTATAGTCACCAGGACTGGCCAGCCTCTTTTGAAGAAGAGAGTTTATGTTGGTAACTGCCAGAATTCTTTTTTCTCCTTAATGCTTGTGGAAACATTCCCCAGACCCTGTCAGGAGTGCGCAGGCCAGGGCCCATGGGGTGGGGAGCTTTTTCTCTGAGGGTAGTAACCTCCACAGCTGAATGTAGATGGGTCTGGGGAGGTAGAATCAGAGGCAAGGAGAGGGGCCTCGGGTGTCTTTTGCATCCAGGGGACTCTTGGGACCCATCCTGGGAGTGTTGTGGTGTGCTGAGAATGGTCTCTTCAGGAAAGGGCTCCTTGAACCTTCCATATCCTCCCATAAGTCCAGCTATGGGCAGAGACCCATCCTGGCAAGGTGGCAGGCAGCCAAGCAAGTGTGTGGTCTCAGCCCTGAAATAGTCCCTATAGGATGTGCTGGGGCACTGACTGACCCCATAACCCTGTTACCACTTGCAGGTGGGGCCCTGGCCACAGCTGCAAATCACCCGTGCCCTCTGCAGCCAGATCCAGTAGAACATTGGAGTCCTGCCTGCAGGGTTGGCAGGAGCAGTAGAAGGTGCCCTTCCATGCTGCACCAGCCCCTCCTGGGCTCACTGACTGGGCTACTGGAGCAGCTGGGGCCTGCCCTCTTTCATGCAGTGCTCCGAGAAGGGAGGCAGCAAACTCAAGCCAGTGAAAATTGGGGCCCGTGGTGACCTCTGGTCTCCCCACCACATGGAAGGAAAGGCTTTCCTGAGGCCACATCCAAATCCAGACCCTTCGAATGTGGCTTTCCTGACCCTGCATAATCTGGCCTCATCCCACCTGTCCAGAACCAGGCTTAATAAATATTTGTTGAATTGAAAACAAAACACAAGACTAGAATCTGGATTCTAGTCCCGGATTCCCACTGTGCCCATATTAGAGGCCAGTCTCCCCATCTTCTAGGCACTTGCCTCTGCACACTTTCCTTCCTGTGGTCAAGCTGCATCCCCTACCTGGAGCACCCCATTTTCATCATCTCCTCCTGGAAGGCAGGGTCTCCTGATACATCAGCAGAACTCCAGGGTGACGTTTCCACACATGGCTGCCTCACCCTGTGGCTTCCACTCCTCCCATTTAGGAAGTGCTTCCTGGTGGCTGCCATGGTCCTTTGTGCCACACCACAAACCTGCTTCTCTTCATTCCTGAGTGTGGCAGCAGACCCCTCCTCGCCAGGCCATCTGGGACAGGTGTTTTCTCACAGCAGCCTCCCTGCCCCCAGTGCCTGGGGCTCCCTTGAGTTGAGTGTGAGTGCCTTTGTTGACTGGCACGTGGCTCCTGAGTCCCAGGGCAGCATGTGCCTGGGGAAGGCTAAGCTGGCGGGTTCCTTCAACAGATCTCCAGTGCCATGGAGCAGCTGCAGGAGGCCCTGAAGGTATGCAAGGATGATGCCCACGCCCTCCACCTGCTGGCACTGCTCTTCTCTGCCCAGAAGCACCACCAGCATGCCCTGGATGTTGTCAACATGGCCATCACCGAGCACCCTGAGAACTTCAAGTGAGTGCCCTGGGAACACTCTGGCAGTGGGGGAGCTGGCTGGCCTCTGCAGCAGGCGCCCATGCACACCTGCCCTGCCATGGTGTCAGCCAACACACATGAAGTAAGCACCCGCTGCATGCACAATCCCTGGTGGAGAGACGGGTGAGGACAGGTGGGGTCAGCAGACAGCTGTGGTGCTCTGCACCAGGAGGTGCCTGGTGGGTAATGGAGTGCACATGCTGCTCCTCAGCCCCCATGAGGTGGGGTTTGCATGGGCCACAAAGGAGACTGCTTGAATGCGTGTGTTTGGGCTGCTTCTGCCTGCCCTGGGCTCTGCATGAGCCTCAGGATGACACTAACTTGTGTAAGTTAATCATAGCCCTGACACAGTCAGCCAAGGATGGGATTCTAACATGAGCTGGGCTGGCAGCTGGAGACAGGGGTTATGGCCCTCCAAGGTGGTCCTGCTCCTTCATACCTCCCCACCTCCCTCATTTACTGCATCAGCCAGATGTCCCACTTCTTGGAGCAGGGTTTAAGTTGCACTTGGCCTAAGTGGTGGTAGGACACAGAGGACCTGCTGCCACCCAGCCAGGACACTGGGAACAAGGCCGTGCTGGGCCACCTGAGGCGAGAGGATGTGTTGCTCTGTCAGGGGAGTTAGGGGGAGTCATCTTTTGATTTCTGCCTTCTGCCCCTAAGGGCAGGTGACACTGAGTGTAATAGGCTTTGTTTCTCAGAATCCTGTGATCCCAGATGAGGGACCCCTAAGTAACCCACTTCCCCCTGTTCCACCTTAGGGTCTGAAGGAAGGCAATTTAGAACCAGCCCAAGGCTGTCCCCCTGCAGACAGCAAGGAAGAAGCTAGAGTCCTGGCTGCCCTGATAGGTGACTCATGCTGTGTAAATAGGTTCACAAAGGATTAGGAAAAAATCCTTTCCTGGGTGATGAAGAGAAGCTGCTTCAGTGGTCCCAGCCTAGGGAGGTTCCCGTCACTGGGCTTTCACCTCTGTCCATCCCCAGCCCATCAGAGGCAGGGCAGACCACAGGGGTGGGTTCAGGTTTTCCTGCACCCTTGGCCTCCTTCAGACGACAGCAGATAGTTCTGCTTGTGGCCTTTGCCAGCGTGCCGAGCACTGCTGTTGATGGCTTCCTTCTCCCCAAAGCTAAAGAAAGGTGCTTTGGGAGTGGCAGTGTTTCCTAAATATAAACCCCATAATGTGCCTCCCTGAAGAGGGGAGCCCCAGTGACCAAGGCCAACAATGGGTGTTCATCCTGCTGGTCAGCCTGGTCTGCCGCCCCAAGACCCTTGAGCCTTGCCCTGCTTGCCCTAGTCCACACTAACCCCTGCCCCGCCTGTTCCCCCTCCATCCTGGCCTAGGCAGGTCCCCACTGCTCACAGCCAGGTGTAAGCAGAGTGTGGGGCCAACTTGACACAGCCTGTCTTTTGTGTTCGTGGCTGGCCCTGATTCTGAGCCTTGCCCCAGCAGCATTCAAGAGACTACTAAAGGCCAGGCGCAGTGGCTCACGCCTATAATCCCAGCACTTTGGGAGGCCAAGGCGGGTGGATCACCTGAGGTCAGGAGGTTCAAGACCAGCCTTGCCAACATGGTGAAACCCTATCTCTAATAAAGATACAAAAATTAGCTCGGTGTGATGGCAGGTGCCTGTAATCCCAGCTACTCGTGAGGCTGAGGCAGGAGAATCACTTGAATCTGGGAGGCAGGGGTTGCAGTTAGCCGAGATTGCGCCACTGCACTCTAGCCTGGGTGACAGAGCGAGACTTGGTCTCAAAAAAGAAAGAGAGAGAGACTGCTAAAATTCCAGTCACTTCACCCGCAAAGGCGAGTAGCTTAGGAAATCCTAACACAGAGAAAACAGTGTGTGGACAAGGGCTTTAGTTGCCTTGTCTTGTTAATCCCAAGTACAATACAGTAATATAAGGTAAGAACATTTTATTTTTAATGAAAATGCACAAAAGATGTAGGTTCCCCACTCCTAGTGCCAGTAACTTTGCTTTGATCCCAGCTCCATCCTCGCACCTCTCTGGCAGGGTCTGACCCACTACCGCTGGCCTGCATGCCTGTGTGTGTTTACACTTCAGTTAGGCTTCATCGGAAACCGAAATGGCCAAGCAGAAAGATTTAGAATCTTAGGCTGGGGAAAGGAAAGGGCTCTTTGTCCACCCTGGGTCTGTGGAGCACAGGAGAAGCAAGAGGCCTGCCTCAGCTCGGCATCAGAATTTCCTAATGAAATCTTCCTTGGAAACTGAGACTGTGATGCAGACGGGAGCACCGCTGCTCTGATGGAGCCAAGAAAGGTGATTTGTACCTGCCCAGTTCCAGCTGAGGGGGCCCCTCCATCCCAGCACCTGACATCTCACCCGTCAGCATCTGTTGCTGACTTCTGAGCTGATTGCTTTCTGCCAGGCTAAAGCAGCTCCCCTGGCCTGCTGTGGGGAGGCTAACTCCCTTTTTTGGAAATCTGGCTGCAGCCCAGGCTGTGTGAGGTGTGGCAGAAAATGGGGTCTGCCCAGCGTGGGGGACCCACTCGTGGCTCCCCATCAGCTTCCTTGACTCTCACCCCACGGGTGCCTCCTGCGTTCATTTTCCCAGGCTCTTGGACTGGGCTAGGAAGCTGTCCCTCTCCCTGCAGGCAGTGTGTGCCCCCGCTGCTGCCCTGCCTCAACACGTGCACTTTCCACCCTTCCCTTCCTCCCATGCTTACTCAGGTGCTGACTCCTTCCCCAGGAAGTGCTCCACTCACTGACAGTGCCGTTGGTCAGGGGCTGCCTTGAGGTTGGTGACTGCCCCCAGGAGGCCCAAGGGTGGACATCTGGGTCTCCAAGAACCCCTGGACCTGAACTATGACATTTTGTGCATGTGAGCTTGAGTCCATGGAAATGGCTTTCAGCAGATTCTCAAAGGGAGCCCGACCTCAAAAAGGTTGAGGAGCCCTGGTGCAGACTGTGCTGTTTGTCAATGTGCAGGGTAACTGTGCCCCTGTCTCGGGTGCTTCCCCAAGGCTTGCAAGGAGCTTCCTGGAGAGCAGTGTCTGCAGGCAGGAACCTCTGCCGTGGGAACAACTCACCCATGCAGACGTCGTAGAGCGACTGCAAGGGCTTCAGGAGCTGTGGAGGGTAGGGCCTAGGGGAGTCAGCTCTGAGGTCAGAGGAAAGCATTCGAGTTCCATGCCCTGAGGGATTCTAGAGGTTATTCTGCAACCTGTCACTCGCTGTAGAGTGTGCTGCGAGGCATTTGGGGATCTGCAGGCCCCGCCCCCAGTAGTGCCTCACTTTCCTTAGTCTGCTTGTCCAGGGCTGTGGGTCTAGGGGGAAGCAGCAGTAGGTTCTTCATCTTGAGCCACCATGAGCTCCTCACCTCCAGGATCCCGAGGAGCTCTGTTTTGATCCAGCTGGCCCTAAAAGGCTGCAAAACTAATTGGGAAAAAAAATACAGGGACTTTTGGCCTCCAGAATTGTAAGAGAATAAATCTCTGTTGTTTTAAGCAAAAAAAAAAAAAAAAAAAAAAAAAAAAAAAAAAAATTGTGTCTCTATATACCATTTATAGAGATATAATACTATATATATGGCTGGGGTGGGGCTGAGAAGTCCATGTACCACCAGACTATGGTGAGTGACCATAGGGTATGACCATTATCTCTTTGTAAATAAGTCAATACTGTTCCCCACAGATGAAACCTCAGAGCATAGAAACCCATGGATTAGCAGGAAATGTCACTGAGTCCATTACAGGTCAGGGATCACTGAAAAATGTCATTGCTCTTCGATTGACACTGCTCCCTGCTTCCTCAGCTGCTCTGCATTTGAGGAGAAGCCCTGTGTGGCTCCAGCTGTTGCCAAGGCAGTTAATTAAACAACCGGTCCGGTAAATATCACTGCAGCAAAACAACAAAAACCAAACTCCCTTTGTCCTGACCTCATCGTCCCCAGCAAGATCTATATCCACAGGACACTTAAAGTCACCTTACAGAGGGCTATCCCAGTGCCTGAGGCCTATTAGAGGCATCTCTTTTCAGCCATCAGTGTTAGAGGCCATCTGCATGGGATCCCAGGGCCTGCCTTGGGAATGGCAGAAGCTGGCTGGTGCTGGGCGTGGGCTTTGCCTGTTTCACTGCTTTCAGGGAGGCCTGCCACAGGGGAGGAAACTGGTGGGGGAATGGACCTCTGTCCATGTGAGCTGGTCCTTGTGTGAGAGCCACAGTGAGGTCCCAGCCCTTGAGTCATGTCTGTCACTGACCTGTGCCACCTGCAGCAACTTACTCCTCTTCCCCTTGCCTGTTTGCTCATCTGCCAAAAGACGGACACCTGCTCTGTCTCCCCTGGCTTGCGAGGTTTATTGTGAGACTCAGGAGAGGGCACACAGTCGATGGACAGCCGTGTTTGAAAGGTGGCAGTATGGAGGGGAGAGGAGGCTGCCCACCAACAGCGTGAGGCTGTATCCTGGGTCCCCAGGGTGGCAGTGCCTGGGGAAGGCCAGGTAGTCCAGGAGGTGCTGGCAGCCGAGGCTGGGCCCTGACAGAGGCAGGGAAGGAAGCTCTGGGGAAAGGTTAGTGAGCTCCTTGGCTGCACAAGAAGTCACCACTCCCATACAGGCAGCCTCTAGGCTCCCGGAGAAAACCCGGCTTTCGTGGAGTCGAACTTTTGAAAAGCCTTCTGAATTCAGGGGTTAGAAAGCACAGCAAAGAGGATCTTGATTTCTGTGCTGTGGGATGACCTTTAGTTAGTGGAGCTTGGGTTTAAAAAGGCAAAAAACGTGATGAGGCAGAGACAGACAGCCCCACAGGGACAGCATAAACCTCGCACGGTGGGAACCAGACACCCCGAGCAGCTTCCTGAAATCCTGTGGGCTTCTGACTAAGCCCTGGACACATGTGCCAGCCGGGCTGTCCCTGGCCAAGAGGCCAGGCCTGCAGGGGGCCTCAGGGGGCAGCAGCTCCCTATCCAGGCCTGGGTTCCGGGCCAAGCCGCGGAATGTGAAAGGTCCCGTGCACGCTTGGAGATGCCTGTGTGAGTCCTTTCTTCTCATTTTGGGTATGAGAGGCAGCTGGGAGGCCCGACCAGGGAGGGGCAGGAATATGAGGTGAAGGGGAATGGGCCACTGATAAGCGTCCTTCCTGAAGCCATGGGCTCTGTGGGGCGATGGTTTTAGGTAACAAATTCCTTGGGCTTTAGTCAGGCCGCTTGTAGTGAAGGTCACCATAGTAACCAAACAAAGTTCCTCAGCTCATGATGGGAGCTTTCCAATAACCAGCCTGTCACGGCTCCCATCCCAAGCCTGGCAGTCTGCCAGGCTGGTTTTGAAAGCCCAGGCCATACATAGGTCAAGGGAAGAACAAACAATTTCCCCTTCCCCTCTCCACAGTGGGCAAGGCCACCTCTTCCCACCCCCTGGAACCTCCGTCGGTCGGGGTAGGCCCTCTTGGGAGTTTCTGCTGGCCCAGTACTGGTCCCGGGGGACTTGGAAAGTCCTAGGGGAAGCTTTCAGAGACCCGGAGACCCTCCCTAGTACAGGAATACTATGGGCCTCCCAACAAACCAGAGCACGTGCCTGTAAACAAATGGAACCACACAGCCTTCTGCCCCAGGAAACCTCGACTGTTTTGGAAAATGTTTGAGCTGATAACCAGGCATTAGCTGGAGCCGTACCTTGACTGACTTCAGCTAAGGCTAACGTTGGAGCTCAAGGGCACCCCTGGGATCTACCTGGAGTGCCTCACCTTTTTTTCAGGTGGCGCTTGTTATATATTTCTCGTGGTATATTCCAATGAGCAGGGGGGAAGAGTCCCGGGGCTTCTGTTAACATTTCTGACTTAAACCCAGTGTGTTTATTTGATTATTCTTATTAAGGACTTGTAGTACATCAAAAGGATGCTTAGCATACCAACACTCCAGTGAGGGGGTGGAATCAAAGGTATTAACACAAACATAGTTTATCACTTTGCTGTGTTCATTAAACACGTTTGGCTGCCACAGCCCCTGAGGAGGACACCAGCCATGGGGGAACCTTGCAAGCCACGTGGCAGAGGGAAGTGTTAAGCCAGTCATAATCACTGGCAGCGCCGGATCCTTCCCCAAAGGTCAGTTCCTCATTAGCTAAGCTGAGTTGACATTCAGCATTTCCCTTCGTGGGTTGTCCCGTGAGAACCTCTGTGGCCTCGCTCTGTGTGACATGTACAGGTGAAAGTTGATGGTCGTCATTCTCCAGTTAGTGGTCTGCCTACATTCAGACTTCTAGGGTAGATGACACACGTTGTTTTGTTTGTCTGGGGAAGAGAGGAAAGAAAGGAAAGAGGAAGGAACATAGATATTTTCAGGTTTTGTTTTCAAAGGTGATGGTAACCCTTTCCTTCTGGTACTTATTGCTTTCTGTGCTTGCAGCAGGGGCTGGAGGCAGGAATTGTGGCCCAGGGCACATGGTTCTCTGTAGCAGGGGAGGCCCAGCCCCAAGACAAAGCCTTTTTGCGCCTGGGAGAAGGCCCGTGTCCACAAAGCAGAGCTGACCTCTTCTCTGCAGTGGGAGATCTTCAGGTCCCTGGGGGTCTGATACAGGGCAGAGAGACCAAGGCAATTGCTTCTTTGTGTCTCAGCCCTGGCTGGGAACCTGCCTTTGTTTCTAAGGTAAGAAGACCCAAGCGTCTTCTTTTGGGAAGTTCTTCCACCCCTGAATGGCCATGAAAAGGCACTGTGTGGTTTACATTTAAGTCTTTCAAGATCAGGAATTTGTGTTTGGGAAGTCCTCTCAAGGTAGCTGGAGGTAGCTGCAGGGAGGGAAGCCGAGACCCGGAGGCCAGTTGTGTCAGCCCAGAAACAGATAAGAATGCCATGTAACCCTGTGGCCAGCTGCAGGGTAGGGGCAGGCTGCTCTCAGAGCAGCCCTGGGGCCCTTCACCAGGTCAGGGACAGTCTTTGAAGTAAGAAGGCGCTAACTTCAGGAAACCAAAGCTTTCAGGCTGTTGATTTTTAAAGCTTCAAAGTGAGATCACGTTAAATGAATTCATTAAGAGGTGGAGGATCATCATGAGCCTTATAAGATTAGAGGACATGGGTCAGTCTAATCCTCCAGACCGAAGGAAAAATAATTAGTTTTAGGGTTAAGAAGAGCTGCTAAAAAATGTCCCTTCTGTGTTAGGGATTAGTCTCTGGGAAGGTAATAAAACTGGGGCTGACTGTGGCCCTCCCCCTTTCAGGGAGGGTAAGGCCTGTTAGAGTCCTTTTAAAAATCATACCCTCTAGGCTGGGCACAGTGGCTTTGGGAGGCCAAGGCAGGAAGATCACTCGAGGCTAGGAGTTTGAGAACAGCCCTGGTAACATAGCAAGACCTCATCTGTACAAAAAATTTTAAAAATTAGCCAGGCGTGGTGGCACACACCTGTAGTCCCAACTACTTGGGAGGCTGGGATGAGAGGATTGGTTGAGCCTAGGAAGTTCAGGCTGCAGTGAGCTGTGATCACACCATTACACTCCAGCTTGGGTGACAGAACTGTCTCTTTAAAAAAGTCCTGAGCATGTGTTGGATTTAACATGGGTGAGAGACCATGTGTCTGGGAGACCTAGATCACTCAGCATATCCCCCGCATCCTGGCCAGGGTCTGGGTGATCACACCTGAATGGGGGTGAGGGGCAGGCTGGCTCCTGCTCAGAGGGCCCTCCCTGCCCCATCCTACTGTGCAGGTAGGGTATCCATACCTTGTCAGGCTGGCCCCTCTCTCCCACTATAGGCCTTTGTCTGCCCTTCCTGCCCATCTTCAGAGGACCCCCTCAGGTCCACTTTGTCCCCGGAGCCCCTGTACTTCAAAGCTGAACCACTCAATTGAGTACCAGATTCTGTTCTTGTTGTGTTTCCCAATGCGTTGGATGTCTTGTTTGAGTTTAGAAGTACCTTTGGAGCAGAGACTGGCCTCTCCTCTGCCTGCTTACCCCCATGGAAACCCCCACTAAGCACAAAACACACTCCAGTGGACCCTCCAGCTGCTAGACAATGGGAGGGAGCTGTTTTGTTTTTTGGAAGGAAGAGAACCATGTGGGGATTTGGGGATCTCACAGCCAGAGTGCTGTCACACCCCTTACCCAGTTTGGTTGTTTTGGTTTGGTTGCCCTGTTTTTTGGTCTTTACAGCACCCCTGTTTTGAAGATGAAGAAACTAATGTGAAAGTTAGATGATAGCTCAAGATCACATAGCTGATGAGTGGTGGAGCAGAGGCGAGAACCCATGCCGGCTGATTGGCAGGACCGCCCTGGTATACTTGAACTCCAAGAGCTTCAATAACAATAACAATGATGCACCCAGTGCTGGCTCCAGCTGGGCACTGCTGTGGGCACCTTGCTGCATTAGCTCTGTAATCCTCTTAGCACCCTAAGAGGGATAGAAACTGTCATGATTCCCCTTTTACAGATGAGGAAACAGAGGCACGGAGGACCTAAGTAAGCACCTGCACGTAATGGGGATTGGGGACTGAGAATGAAAGTTTGGGGAAACATGTATTGAACCCTTTCTGAAGTGCCAGCCCCTGCTGGGCCTTTTATGTGCACGATGTCCTGCAGCAATCCTCACGGTAAATAGACGCTGTCATTCTCATTTTACAGATAAGAAACTGAAACTCTAGGCTGGGCGCGGTCACTCATGCCTGTAATCCCAGCACTTTGGGATGCCGAGGCGGGCGGATCATTTGAGATCAGGAGTTTGAGATCAGCCTGACCAACACAGTGGAACCCCATCTGTACTAAAAATAAATTTAAAAAAAATAAGCCAGGCGTGGTGGCGCATGCCTGTTGTCCCAGCTACTCAGGAGGCTGAGGCAGGAGAATCGCTTGAACCCAGGAGGTGGAGGTTGCAGTGAGCCGAGATCACGCCACTGCACTCCAGCTTGGCGTCAGAGTGAGACTCCATCTCAAAAGGAAAAAAGCTGAGGCTCTGTGACTTGCCCAAGGTCACATGGCTACAAGGAGGGACACTTTGGTCATCAGACTTGGACCCTGCTTTTCACCACTGAGTCCGACTTGGTGCAGCCCAGGCTGGGGACCATTTACTATGCTGGCTCTGGCCTCCTGGCCAAGGAATTAGACTTTCCAGAGGCGTGGCCGCCTGACTCAGAGAATAGCCTGCTTTTTCACTCAATTATGTGTTTTCTATAAAAATAGAACTCTTCATTAAAACAGCTCAGCACAGCCATCAGCTGCAATTACTAATTACTGTCCTTTTAAGAGATAATGCCCCTTTCTATGCATTCACTACACCTGCTGCCACTTCCCACCCCCCGACACACAGAGGGTTCCCAGAATGGCCAGGAGCCAGAGGGATCCAGAAGAGCTGCCCAGGGCCCAGTGAGCACACATGGGACCAGTAGGACCTGGAAGAATGGAGAGTTTCAGGAACGCCCTGCAGCTTCACTTCCTTGGAGCTGCTTGGATCCTGGGAATACCCACAGTGTTCCAGGCCTTGGTGAGCCCTTGTGACTCAACTTTCCTCTTCCGTTCTTCAGCAATTTGTTGAGTGATATGCGAGCAGACACCAAGGATACAAAGATAAGAAAGACCTAGTTCCCCCCCAGATGAAGGAAGGATCTCGCAGGAAGACAGGTCTGACAACAGCAAAGATGACTGAGAATGACAGCTAACCTCTTTTGAGGGGTGACATGCGCCAGGCACAGGCTCTCTTTCCCTTAGTCCTCCCAGCAACCCTCCTGGGCAGTACCATGACTGTCCTGCCTTGCAAATGAATAGGCACCATCAGAGGTGAAGGCACTTCTAGGAAGCAGCAGAGCCTGGAAGTATACCCACATCATCTGATGCTGAAGGCCCTGTCTCATCAGGGAAGTGGCTCCCTTATGTACATGGTGGTTACTGTGTTCAACTGTTCATTGCAGGTGCTGAGTAACTACAGGGAGTTGCTTTCAGGAATATGAAAGTAAAAATGTGGACCCGACGTGCTTGCTGCCCACACAGCCTGTGTGTTTCCCTGCAGCCAGCTCTGCTCTGCCAACTTCCCCCACCAGCAAGAGTGGTGTGCTGGGGTGAGCAGCCAGGGAGGGGACACAGGGAGGGTGAGGATTGGTGCCCCCAGGTAAGGGGATGGAGATGACCTCTGACCCCAGGACTGTGCTTGGCTTAGCCAGAGACACCACAAAAATATCCCCTATCTACAAGATAACTATTTTTTTTCAAGTTTTTGGAAAAGCCATACTTACTCATTTCTGAGGAGTCTCACCCTAAGAGCTCTTTATAGCAGTGGGAAGAAATTGTTTATCTTTGCCTCACATGGGAACAAGTCCAAGTCTTAATCCTTTTGACAAATAATTAGCAGTGTGATCCTGCCCTAGGAGTGCAGGTGAGGCATGGCTAGGAAGAAAAGGAGGAAGAGGAGGCAGATGCCAACATTCTCCTGGGAGCCTCCATCATCAGCCCGAGCTGGAGCGCTTGGGGAGATTGGCAAAGCTGGTGGCCTGTGGCATAGCCATTTTGTAACGGGGAACAGAGACACCAACCTCACTGGTCTCTAACTTCCTCCACAGAATCAGTGCTGCCCTAGACATACAGACCCTGTGGGCTGAGATGTCCCCTGGTTCAGCAGGGGCTGACTCTATTAGGTCACCCGAGTGCCTTTCTGTGCCCCTGGGTGCTGCATCATGCTTGCAGATGACATGGGAGTCGTCAGGTCCCGCTGGTTAGGATGGTGGGTGAGGGAACACCGAGCCTGGGTGTGGGGTGGCCGGTGTGGTCTGCTGAGGGCTCTGGCAGCATCCTGACGAGGGCATAAGCACATAAAGAGGGGGCTTCTGTCTGCACTGGGCTCCCCGTCCAGACCAGGGCCTGTGTGCCACGTGGCCTGGATGGGGCTGCAGAGAGTACCAAGGATGGGGCACATCTCAGGACCTGGCCATCCTTCCCTAGCCCCAGCAGTGTGACCAAGCGCATGGGGTGTTTACACTGACCCACGCTCCTTCCCCTTTCCCAGACAGAACACTCACTTTCATATCATCCTTCGATGCCGATGGCGTGGCAAGGGCGTTCGGCCTTAAAAGACCTCAGTGTTTACTTCACATGGGCTTCCACAGCTTCAGCAGGAAAATGCTTGCAAGAGGGGTCACAGCGAGCATGCTTTGCCCAGAGCCCAGTTCCTGTAGCTTTATGCATCTCCTTCCGTCGTCTTCCTGTCCTAAGCCTGTCTTAGGTCCTAGGAGTGAAGGGCCTAGTTCAACAGACCAAGAAGCTCGGGGCTTTCTGGGAGCCTTCAGAGGCACCTGGCCTAGAAACTTGCTTCTTGGGATCGGGCCGGCCTGCGGCTTCAAAGCAGGAGCCCCTTCCCTGTGTGCTGGAGAGCTGAATGCAGCTGCTACTTAGAGGTCATCACAGTTCAGCCTGGTGGAAGTTCGTGGGACAGGTGACTTTACTCCTGTTGTACAGGTGTGGGACCTGTGACATGCCCAGCTGGGTGACCACAGAGCTTGGACTTTGGCTTGAGTTTCTAATTCCTGGGCCAGTGTGTATTCACTTTGAGTAATGACACAGTGTGAGGCTCGAGGACAGTACTATGACCATTGCTCTTCTGGAATGGCTCGTGTCAGAGGGCATAAATGTTGAAAGCTGCTGGATTTCGGTATTCAGGTGTTTCGATCACAGAGACTCTCCTCAGTGATACTTTTTGTCCTTGCCCAGTGACTGTCCCCTGGGATGGAGGCCGTCCACCCCCACCCCGGTCAGGAGGAGCCAGAAGATTCCACATCTGGAGCCCACTGTTCCTCCCCAGGCCCTGCTTTCACAGGGAGGAAAACTTTGCTTCTGGACAGTTTGGAATGGAATTGGCCAGCGTTCTGCTTGTCAGCTGTGGGAGTCCGGCCCACACTGCAGCTATGGGGAATCAAGTAACAGGCTCCAGGACTAGGCAGATACTGTGTGCTCAGCACTGTGCCAGGCGCTGGGGGAGGGCAGCGGGGCCCTGCCTGCAGGCACTTGCAGACCAGGTGGGGACACACGATGAGGCACAGGACAAGATAAACGGTGGTTTCACCATTTATAGGCCGGGCTGGCTGCACACTGATTCTAGAATGTCTGACATTAAAAATGCTTGATACGCCAGTCGCGGTGGCTCAAGCCTGTAATCCCAGCACTTTGGGAGGCCAAGGCGGGTGGATCACCTGAGGTCAGGAGTTCAAGAACAGCCTGATCAACATGCAGAAACTCCGTCTCTACTAAAATACAAAAAATTAGCCGGGCCTGGTGGCGTATGCCTGTAATCTCAGCTGCTCAGGAGGCTGAGGCAGGAGAATTGCTTGAACCCAGGAGGCAGAGGTTGCGGTGAGCCAAGATTGCGCCATTGCACTCCAGCCTAGGCAACAAGAGCAAAACTCCGTCTCAAAAAAAAAAAAAGCTTGATATGAGTTTACTATTAAACTGTTAAGCGTAGGTGGCAAAAAAAGATTATATACATAGTAGGGGAAGGGAAAATGGCTTCCCTCCACCCTTCTAGGGAGGAGGGCTTTGACTGGGCTGCAAATTAAATTGAAAGACAGATTAACGGGGAAAAAAACGTATTTAATTATATACGTATGCACAGAAGTCCCACCAAGTATGAGATTCGAAGAAAGACGGGATGATTGAAGCTTAATAGCATCTGGAGCTACAGAAAGGAAAAGGGGATTGGGGTTCCTGCGGGTGGTAGAGACAAGTTATAGGAGGGTGACAGAGAGGAGATGATGAATAAAGGTCCTCTTGTTATGCAGATAAAAATCTCTCGGGTGATAGAAGTTGTCAGGAACAGCCCTCTTCTTTATAGATACTTTTACTAATGTAGATTTCCCTGAGAGGTGGAAGTTTCTAGGCCAGGCCGTGTGGCTCATGCCTGTAATCCCAATGCTTTGGGAGGTTGAGGCAGGAGGATCATTTGAGCCCAGGAGTTTGAGACCAGCCTAGGCAACATAGTGAGACCCCGTCTAACAAAAAATTTAAAAATTAGCTGGGTGTGGTGGCCCATGCCTGTTAGTCCTAACTACTCAGGAGGCTGAGGCAGGAAGATTGCTTGAGCCCAGGAGATCGAGGCTGCAGTGAGCTGTGATCACATCACTGCACTCTGCCTGGGCAGCAGAGCCAGACCTTGTCTCTTTAAAAAAAAAGGAAATTTCTTTTATAAAAGGGCAGCTTTTCAGAGCTACTTCTGTGTCTGCAGTTTCTCGGAATAACCAACTCAAAATATGCCAAAGTATATTTTGGGGTGGCATATTCTGGTCTCAAACAGTCATATTTTAAGGTGGTGTGTCCTGAGCCCCAAGTGTATATATATATATCTATAATGTAATTAAGTGTTAATGGAACACAGTGCCAGACATTCAGAGAAGGACAGCGTGGTCACATAGGGACATCTTGGAGGAGGGCTGGAGCCGTGGGATTGAAATAGTTTTTTTAGTCTCAGAATCCTTTATTCAAGTGGTGTTTTAGGCTCAGTTGGTTTATAAGACAGGTGAGCAAGGGGAAGAGGAGCCTAGGCTTGCCTACTCTATCCCCAGCCCCGACTGCCAGCAGTCTCCCCCCAGCTTCCCCCAGGAGTCACAGTGTTCTGATGAGGCTGTGGCCACAGCTTCGATTCCCCCTGGCTGTGAGGGCCCCAGAATGTCACCCACCAGTCCTGACGGCACGCCAGGGCTCCGCCAGGCTTCCTGAAGAAATGGGCTAAGCATTGATAGGTGGGTGAGGAGAAGCAGCTACCCGCTGCAGTGGACAGGATGGAGAAGGGGGCCTGTGCTCCTTAGTCAGAAGAGCAGCTGAGTTGCTCCTTCTGAGGGGGTGGAGTTGTTTGCTGATCCCTGTTGGAAGTGGGAGAAAGTTCTGCAGTGAACTAGAGGCAAGCCAGCAGAGGCACAGATAACCACATCCTGACATCAGGAAGGCTTTCTTAGAGGGGGGTGTGCACAGCCCCCATGGGGATACAGAAAGCCAGAGGGCAACATCTGGTTAGGAGCTGGCTGAATGTCAGAGGGGAAAGGGTGATCTCAGCAGAGGCTACAGCAAAAGCACAGCACGGATGAGTCCGGGAGCCTGTTCCGAGGCTCAGGGAGCTGCTGATACCCATGTGATCAGTGTACCAGCGCCCAAGGTCATGGGGAGGATGGCAGGAAGGGAGGGTGGAGCCAGCGTGGGAAGGCCGTGAAGGCCATACAGAGGCACAGAAGGTGAGGACCACGGGGCAGGGTTCTTTGTGGAAGAAAATCCCTCTGGCAGCGCTCACCTGCTAGCCCAAGGAAATCTCAGGAGCAAATCTGGATCCTCCCAGGATCCTGGAGTGAAAGATCAGACCAGAGTGACTGGTGGAGCACTTGCCCCAGCCCAGAAAGGATGTGGTCGGGTTGAGAAAATCCGCTCTGGGCCACTCATGCTAATGGAATGTCAGCAGCTGCAAAGGTACAGCCTGCCTTTGGTAGAACTTACTGTGATGCCAGCTCAGTTTTCAGCCACTTCTTTGCCAGGCACATGGTGTGGTCGGGTCTGCCCTAGACCCATTCCGGCCCTCAAAGATGAAGAAAATGAGAAGGGGGCTCTGGCAGAGAGAAGTGTGCTGAAGAGGCGATGCCTGCAGAGGGCCCGGGGAATGCAGCAGGGCTGGCCTGCCCAGGGAGCTGTCCCCAGGAACCAGCCCAGCCCAGGGGACTTGGCTGACTGAGGGAGGGGCTTTCCCACCTCACTGACACCTGCTGCTTCAACCAGCTGCCCCACCCTCCACACCGGAGCCTCTTCTCTCTCCCTGACTCCCAGCCAAATCCCACACCACCCTGCTTTTCACCAAACACCAGCTCCAGCAAGACCCCTTTCCTGTTTCTTCCCCTGTACTGAGTCTGATCCAAAAATTCAGCCCTTGATTCTCTGGGCAATGTGTCATTTATAGCGCTCTAATTGTTGTCTCGAAGGCAGCCATTGTGTTTTCTTCTTCATATTCCCGAAAGCACAGGCCCCTGATACTTATGGAGTGTTGGATCCTTTGCAAACCTGCGGAAGGAGAGTACAGTGGCAAGACCAGTTGTCCCCAGCAGTTGCCCACTGGGGTCATTCCTACTCAGGGCTGTGTCCTGCTAGCTGTGCACTCAGGTCCGTGCAGTCCATGCTAGGGGGATCCCGGTTTCTGCCCTTGGGACCTGATAGGCAAGCCAGGTGGTCGTTAGTTATGTTCCAAGATGTGTGCAGGGCATCCTAAGAATTGGGAGAGGTGGGATTTAAAGCCAGGCTTGGGATGGATGAAAATGAAGAGGAGAGGTGGTATCTGGGGGGCAACCCGTGTGCAGGGTCAGGAAAGGCATTTTGGGGATGCAGTGAGGAAGAAAAATACTTGTCCAGAAATCCCCTCTTCTGAAAATCCTGGGGCAAATTCCATCCTCTTCATTCTCTACCAAGTTGCAATCTAAGAGACAAAGTATGGAAAGATGGGCAGAGAGTAAGGACATCAGAGGGTTTCATGAAGCTGGGAGCCCAGGTCTTAGGGCAGAGGCCCAACTGAGAGAGAAGATCAGAGGGGCAGCTGCCAGGGGCAGGCCTGGCCTCGCCGGGTGGCACCTGCAGCCTTCGCAGTCTGGGTGGGGACCCTCCGATGGAGCAGGCCTGTGTGCTACCCTCAGGTGGGCTGGTAGAACCTCCGGGCAGTGATCAAGTGCAGGCCCTGACAGTACCGTGGTCTTGCTCATCAGTGATATTGAGAAGAAAGGGCCTCACTACTCACCACTGGTGAGAGCCGGGAGGTGCTGCCGTCTGGCCCTCGGTGGTTCAAACTCTTCGCAGGCTGCCCAGGCAGCTGGTGTCTGTTGGTACTGCTGGCAGTACCAGGGTGAAAATATGACTGGACTTCCATACTGGTTGCTGTATAGCCACTGCCTGGACCCCTCCAGAACCCCCAGACCTCCCCAGCATCTGAAGGGCCAACACCAGTCACAGCAGGGCCTCCAGGGCTCCACCCCAGCTCTTGATGAGCAAGTGTCATGACTGGCCTGTGAGAAGCATTCTGGCTGTGCCTGCTGTGTCCAGGGTAGAGGGAGGGAGCCAGCCACCCCCGCTGAGGTCCTGCCTCCAGGTGGGACCAGCTCTTCTTCTCAACCATTCTAAGGGCCACTCCCCACACTGGTCTTACCTCAGAGGACTTTAGGTTTTCAGGTCGAAAGAAACTCTGAAGTTGCTTGCTCTCATTGCACAGTAACTGTCCCTAAATGGTGATTGAAAAGGATTTCACGTCACTTTAATCCTATGGATTATATAAGGGGAGCTGGCTATTTTGGGAAATCCAAGGAAGAATCCTTTGATAAAGCATAACACCGCCTTCTTTGTGTATCTCCAGGGTCAGGAAGCAAACTTTGCAGTTCCACTTAGGAGGTGTTGCTTGGGCACCTATACTGTTGTGGCTGGCAAGGTGGGAAGTGGAGCTCTGTCCTTAGGGGACCTCCTTGCCAGTTCCTTGCTCTACCTTCACTCACGGATTCTAAGTCACTGTCTGGATGGGTCTCTTATCCAAGGTCCCATGCTGGGCCCTGTGGGGAATGTGAGTGTAAGCCTGGTCCCACGATCAGTAGGCACAGGGCATTGCTTAGTGGAGGATGTGGGTAGGAAGAGCAAACCGAGCAAGACCAGGACTCACAGAACAGTGCTTCAGAGATGGGCAGGATGGCACATGGCCAGGAGACACGGGGCATCAGCAGTGTGGGCACTGACAATGCTTCATGGAGTGCTTCATGCTTTGGCAGCAAAGATGGGGAGAAACTGAGGCACACAGAGAAAGCAAGCGGTCCAGGGGCATGGCAGAGGCTGCTGCCCTCATGGCACTCTGCCTTCTGCGAGTTAGGGAGGTGAGCATGTGGGGCCGCCCTGGTGGGGCAGGATCCCCAGGTGAAAGTGGGCCCTCGCTGGGGTGTGCTGATGGCCACTCTCCCTCCCCACAGCCTGATGTTCACCAAGGTGAAGCTGGAGCAGGTGCTGAAAGGCCCAGAGGAAGCCCTCGTGACCTGCAGACAAATGCTGAGGCTGTGGCAGACCCTGTACAGCTTCTCCCAGCTGGGGTGAGTGGCTGTCATTTTCTCTTGGGTTGCCAGAGGGTGGTTGCCAGGGCAACAATCACAGCTGGGTGGCCACCATGCCTGCCAAGATGGGGAGGAGAGTGAGGCTTTTGAATGAGAGCGTGGAACTTCCTGCCCACAGAGCTTTCACATCCATAGTCCAATATGAACCTCCTGACAGTCCTCTATGAAGTACATAGAGACCCTACGTAGGACATTGAGGTTCAGAGTGGTAAGAAGGAAGAGAAATCATTCTTGAGCACTGGAGCTGGGTGCTGGGCTTGTTCCTTTATCTTATACCTCAGCTGCTTATAGCTTATGCGTTATCAGATTTTATTCCCAGCCCAGTGAGGAAACTCAGACACAGAGACTTTATATATAGCTTACCAGAATCACTCGCCTGGTAAGTGGTAGTGCTGGGACTTGAACTTGGGTCTCCTGAGTTCCAGCCCATGAAGCCTGTCACTTCTTTCCTCATTCCGTTTGGAGGCTAGAAGAGGAGGAGGAGGTGGACTCCTGAAGGGCCACCCCTTCTTCCCTAGTCACCCACGGTCTTCATGCCTCCTGTCTCCTGCTGGAGACCCTGGCCTGGGACCTGGGTCTTTCATGGGCCAGAGCAAGGAACTCTTGTCCAGGCTGAATCTGCAGGAAGTCTTGGCTCAAACCCAATGGGATGCCTAGGCTTAGCCTATGTGGCCCAAAGGGAAAGTGGGCCTCCTTCAGGTCAGGAGCCGTGCCTCTTCCTGATCCTCTTGTCCTTCTTTGGGATAGCTGGCTATGTCATCTCCCTGAGGCCTCAGGGGACCCCAGTCTGGTGTATATTTGTGTTTTCACAGAGACTTTAGGAGCCCAGAAGGCTTCCAGGCTCCCCAGAGGAACATCTGTAACAGTGAAATTTACAGAGGAGGGTAATCAGACAGAGTAAAACACCTTGGGCAAAGTCAGCCCTCACTTTGCAGGCCTGGGAGACCAGGGCAGAGGAGGACCAGTGGGCAGAAGCTGCCAGAAGGAGGCTCTGGGGTTGAGGGACTTTTCAGAATGAGAATTTGAAGCCACCTGGCAGCTGGATGCATGAAGCCAAGGGCCACACTCTGGGTGAAGGGACCTGCATTCCAATGGCCTTGTTCTCCTGCTCACTGGCTGTGGCCGCACAAGCAGGTGCACAACCCGGCTCCCCTCCTGCAAGGGGGTTGCCCCAGAGCTGGCCGCTCTGTTCCTGCATCCTTATCTGGATGGCTGCTTGTCTCTTCCTCCAAGTGGTCAGTCGTGGTGGGACCCCTCTGAGCTGCAGCCTTGTCTCCCAGCATTGAAGACCTGGCCTACGCCTCCCTTGGAGCAGCAGAACTGCAGGGCTGCGGCTTGTCACAACGGGAAGCCCCTAAGCACCTCTCTTTGGCTGCCCCAAACTAGATTTTATAAGCCTTGGTTTCTGATCTGTGGCCCCAAGTTTAGAAAAGAATCCTCCCTATCTCCTGGGAAAGCCAGGAGGATATTGGATCCAGGCTCCTGGTCCAGATAGCCCTGCCCTACACTGAGGGTAAAATCTAGTTTGGGGTAGCCAAGGATTAAGACCACAGCCTGCAGGTCTGGCCTAGCAGACCTTCACTATCAGCCGCACCTTCCACTGAACTCCCTGACCCCCTTCCTCTGCTGTGCCTGGGCCAGCCCCACACTACTGGTCTCATGTTCTAATTGCCCCTCAGGCCCTGTCCAGATGCCCCTCCTTCATGGAGCCACCAACCACCCAGCCTCTAAAATGCTTCATTCAACCCTCTCATGTGGGTTTTTGCTAACTGCTCAACTTGAACGGTCCCTTCTCCCCATCTGGGCTGTAAGGTTCTTCAAGGTAGGGACCATGCTGTACATTGGCCTAGAACCAAGTGTAGTCCTGGAGATGGACTCTTTGTGGAGCCCTAGGAAAGGCCCCTTCATGGGATGGGAGAAAGAGTAGGATGGGAAGCTGCACCCAGCCCTGCTCCATGCCAGCCCTGCACCAGGATCTGCCCATGTTGTCTCATTTACTCCCCACGACCACCTTGTGTGATGGACATTCTCATGACCATTTTCAAGATGAGAAACCTAAGACTTAGAAAGGTCAAGTAGCATTGCCAAGGGTCACAAAGGTGAGAAAGGTGGCCCATGATTCCAGCCTGGTGTTTCTGGCTTTTTTGTTTTGTATTGTTTTTGTTTTTTTGAGACAGGGTCTTGCCCTGTTGCCCAGGCTGGAGTTCAGTGGCACGATCACAGCTCATTGCAGCCTCTATCCCCTGGGCTTAAGCAATCCTCCTGCCTCAGCCTCCCAAATAGCTGGGACTGCAGGCACCCACCACCATGTCTGGTTAATTTAAACATTTTTTGTAGAGATGGGGTCATACTGTGTTATCCAAGCTGTTGTTGAACTCTTGCCCTCAGGTGATCCTCCTGCCTCAGCCTCCCAAAGTGCTGGGATTATGGGCATGAGCCTCCATGCCTGGCCTGTCTCTGGCTTTTTTGCACCACACTTTGTGCCTCCTGGGAATGGGAAGGGGTGGGAGAGGAAGGGAGCCAGCCCTGAGCCATTGTGGTTTTATAGATGGTTTCCTCTGATGCCCACTAAAATTCCCAGGCCCGAGTTGAAGCCAGGGTGAGCCTGAGTTACGATGGCAAGGACACCCCTGGTATTCATTGTGGGATCATCGTCTTGGTGCTTCTCTGAAGGAAAGAAACCTTCTTGCCCAGGCTTGGCCTGCCTCCTCCTCTCCTGTGCCTTCTGCTTCTATTCTCTAAGTTTCCCCAGTCAACAGGGTCAAAGGTTGTGGGCTTCCTCGGCAGTGGGAATGCGCTGGCTGGGGCTGCTTGTGCCCCAGGATGGCCACGGCGGGCTTAAGCTGGAGGCTATTTCCTGGCTCCCCGCTGCCCCCACTCTGTGAAAAGAGGAACCCCTCCCCCCGCCAGCAGTATAGCAGCAGGGATCTGGGAAATTGGGGACAAGGGTTGGAGGACAAGATGGGATCTCCAGGGGCTACCCCTGGAGATCTGCCACCCCATGGGCCTCCGCTGGCTCTTCTGGGGACCCCCTGGCAGCCCAAGGAATGGAAGCCTGAGGCAGGGGGTGACATCCGGGCCCTTTTTCCATAGGGGTTTGGGGGTTGCAGCACTTCTAGTGCCCTATGAAGACCAGGCTTTCCTTGGCAGTCAGTCCACAGTCCCCACTCTCTGCCTGGCACTCTGCTGGATGTTGCTCCCCCTGGCCTGGGGAGCTTCTGGCCTTACCCACTTCAGAGAAGATAGTAGGGAGTGTGGGAGAGTTTCCAAGTCTCAGCCTGTGTAGTATGCGACCCACGTTGATCCCTCCTGCCTCTCTAGTGATGTTGGTGACTTCAGCTCTGTCTTTGGGCCTGAACCCACAGCCCCAGAGCCTGCCTGGAATGAGGCTGTCCCATTCTCCCTGCCAGTCCTTGTGATGCTGGCCCTCTACCTCACTGGGCCCTGTGATGCTAGCCCTCTACCTTACCGGACCCTGGCCCTCTTTTGCCTTCCAGAGGCCTGGAAAAGGATGGCAGCTTCGGTGAGGGCCTCGCCATGAAGAAGCAGAGTGGCATGCACCTGACTTTGCCTGATGCCCATGATGCAGACTCTGGTAAGAACGAGCTCCTTGGGCAGCTGTGTGCGTGGACCCACAGCTCACACTCCCAGCTCGAGAGCACCAACACGGAGAGGGGCCGGGCCCTCTCCCGGCCGGGCCAAGCCCACCACTGGCTCCTTGCCAGCTCGGGCAACTTCTAGGGCTGATCTTGGCTCTGGGTAGGGGCTGGCTGCTGGTCCCACAGTGGGCAGTGGGCAGGGGAGGAACCCTGCCTCCTGCATGGGGGTGAAGAAAGAGGAGCCTGGCTGAAAAGGTGGCTGTGGAGCACAGAAACCGTTTCCCCTTAGGCTCAAGCCAGAGGTCACAGTCCATCTAATGTCCTTGGCAGATCAAGTCAAATGGAAAGGAACGGACTGAGCTCTTTACAATTCTAAGCTGAAAGCAGACTCTTTTCTGGAAAAACTCATCCTGAAACCCATGGCTTGTGAAATTCAAATGAGTTCAGGAACTGCAGACTTATATTTTTTAACTGAGGATCTGCTTAAAGCAGAACACCTTCATCAAAAACACAAGAATTAGTCATGGGAAAGAAAGTGTGAGTGGAGTTGTATTTAGTGGAATTGCTCAGTTTTTTCACTTCTGTAGACATGAGCCTTTCTGTGGACAAAGCCTTGCACCTTTGTTGTCAAGTGACAGAGTTGATTTCAGAAGCCAAACCTAGCACCCAGCTTTAGAGGCACATCTCAGGGGTGTGTGGCTGTATGCAGAGCTTCTGTCTCCCAGGAGGGAATGGTTAAGGGAGGGGGGAATGGTAGCTCCCTTGCAATTAAAGAAGGAAGAATCATGAACAAAGTTATTAGGACTCCAGGTACACTTGTCTCATAAACTGAAGTCATCCGTGGTTTGCCCTGAGGTCTCCTGAGTTTATTGGAGCCTTTATTGCGTCTGTGACAGAGAGAGAGAAAGTGCTCACATTTCACCTGCATGGGAATTATAAATGTCAACAGCTTATATATCCTGAACCGGAGCCCATGTCACCCAGAACTGCCACTGAGAGAGGTTTTCCAGAGGGCAGTGTTCTGACTTGAGCTGCTATCCAGTCCTTCACAGCACAGCCTTGAATGGGTACCTTTCTACAAACAAATGAGAATATGCACTTGTGAAAACAGAAAGTGAAAATAGCCAAGGGAAGAAAAGAAAAATCATTCCTAATTTCACCACTTAGACCTTAATAAATGGCCTTTCAGACTTTTTTCCATGCCCATATTTCTTTTTTATAAAAATGTGGTCCTATTCTTTTGTAACTTGCTTGTTTTCACCTAACTATATAGTGCGAACATCTTTCTACATTGATATCTGTATTTGTATTTTGTTATTTTAATGACCGCAGAGTCTGGGATGATTATACCCCCACTTACTTTTAATCAATCCCTATTGTTGGACACTGAGGTTATTTCTGTTGTGTTCACGTAAAGAGCATCTTTGCTGACATTATTGTTTTCCTAGGAATAGATCCTAGTGGGATCTCTGCCTGATTTTCCTCCAAAGAGCTCCCCTCCCCAGCTGTGGGTGAGAGGACATAGTGGGCCCTCCCTAGTGGGTCTGTGAGCTGCTTTCTGGCTGCCCAGCTGCACCACCCTACCCTGATTCAGGGTGCCCTGTCTCCCCATGGTGCTGGGCAATGACTGGTCCTGGGGCCTGCAACGTGTGGACCTCTGACCACTGCTCAGCTCATGCCCTCTTGCTCTGCAGGCTCCCGGCGGGCTTCGTCCATCGCCGCCTCCCGGCTGGAGGAGGCCATGTCAGAGCTGACTATGCCCTCTTCGGTCCTGAAGCAGGGCCCCATGCAGCTGTGGACCACGCTGGAACAGATCTGGCTGCAGGCTGGTGAGTGCCCTGGTCCCAGTGACACACACAGCCTGTCTGCAGGCCACCCATGCTCTCAGAGCCCTGTCCTGGAGAAGGGAGTTTGGGGAGGTGGGGACACCTTGCTAGGCCCACGCGGGTTACAGAGTCCTCGCCTCTGGCTGTGGGTCTCCTTCTCTGCCCAGTGGAGATGGTGTCTGCCTTCCTGCCTGGGAGAGCTTCTCTGGCAGCAAGCCCAAATGTGAGAGGATTGGAGGTCCTGAGAGGCCACACAGATGGACAGTTGTCTCAGTCTCAAAAACAGGCTTCAAACCCTGGAGAGCTCAGAGAGGGGAGGTGTGGAGGCCCCAAGAAAGAGAGGGCTGGGGGTAGAATTCATTGAAGATGGAGGAAAGACTGGTAACTTTGAGGTTGCCGTTCAGGTGACAGTCCCTCTTGGTAACTAAGTGATACCATTGCCACCAGGAGTCTGAAGGCCAGCCAGTGTTGGGGAGGCAGGCTGTAGGAAGCCTGGCTCCAGAGTTCCACAGACCGGGGTTCTGAAAGCAGCCCACAGCTGGCTAGCCCTGATCTGAAACAAGTCAATGTGTGACACAGTCAGGGTGGCCATTACAAGTGCTCAGCAAAAGGTGTTTGGCTTCCGTCTCGTCCATGGCAGTCATGGTGGAGGAAGAGGCAGCATGGCCCCACGGACAGCGAGTGTCCTAACACCGGCTTATGAATGCCCGGGAGGGACTCGCTGCCAAGAGTTTTGAAAATTTACCCTGACAGTAGTGTGAGAGGTAGATCAGAGTGGAAAGAGAGGGAGCCAAAGCCAAAGATGACAAGTGCCTGAATGAAATAAAATGGCAGCAGAAGACAGAGGAGGAGGATAGGCTAAATGGACCCCTAAAGTACCCCAGGCCAACACACCCCCTTGGCCTAGAGCTGCCCACGTGAAGTTCTGGGCCCAGGAGTACCTCTTGCATTTTCTCTGATTACCCTCCTCTCTGCTCCTTCTCCATCGTGGGGGTGTGCTGTTGTCCCCAGGGGGGGAGTTGGAGAAGAAACCGAAAGTTGATGATCTGTTACTGGGACGTGGGGATTTGGTAAGTCAGAGTCAGAATATGCTTGTTAGCTGAGAATCTAAGGTTTCCCACTGCATGTTCCTCACATACGGACACATTAGTATGCAGTACGCCCCCACTCTCCCCACTGTAGGTTCTGAATCTGCAAAAAACACTGGATAGGATTCACAGGAAGGCTAGACATGGGAGCACTTTAACAATGCAGAAACTGTCCCAGTTAGCATCTCAGGGTCCCTTCGGATGCTGGGGGTGGGCGGAGGCTGCACTTGCTCCACAGTCAGCTTGTTGGGTCTTAAGTAGGAAGAGGGATGTTGAAAAATCCAGAGGAATAATAAACGAGGCCTTGCCTTAGGCAAAGGTTCCCGTCGTCTTCTAAGATTCTAATGACTTCTAAGACTAAAATAATGACTTCCAACTTCCAAGGGGCCGCATGGAGCCCCAGCCCCCACAGATTCGCACCCATGATGGGGGCTTCACCAGCTTTAAGGAATGCAGCGTAACACAGTGATCAGATTCTGCAGTTGTGGGTTGCCTGTACCAGAGCTCCCAGGCCTTTGTTTGAATGATTTGCCTTGGTTTTGGTGGGCGGGTTTTTGGTGGGTTTTTTTGTTTGTTTGGTTGGTTGGTTGGTGGTTGGTTGGTTTTTTGAGGCAGAGTCTCACTCTGTGGCCCAGGCTGGAGTGCAGTGGTGCAATCTCAGCTCACTGCAACCTCCACCTCCCAGGTTCAAGTGATTCTCCCACCTCAGCCTCCTGAGAAGCTGGGACTACAGGTGTGTGCCACCGTGCCCGGCTAATTTTTTTTGTATTTTTAGTACAGACAGGGTTTCACCATGTTGGCCACACTGGTTTCGAACTCCTCACCTCAGTGATCTGCCCGCCGTGGCCCACCAAAGTGCTGGGATTACAGGCGTGAGCCACTGCGCCCGGCCTGATTTGTCTTGTTTGTTTACTGCCATCATCACAAGCTTGCTTGCAGTTCTCAGGTTGTATATTGCTTTATACTAGGGATGTTAGCATGTGCTGATAACTCCAAGTAAGGTTAAAGGCCCTCCTGAAGCCAGTAATTAGACTTGGGAATGTCAAGAGAAACACACGCCCTTCAGTCATTCGCACATGAGCCTTTCTTCTTTGGTCATTGTCTTAGAGATATTCACTCAACAGAAGAGAACTCCGAGAACAGCATCTGAATGCTTTGAATGTGGCGCTGCATCAGGGTCAGGCAGTGTAGTATTAGGAGACCAGTTTGGGTGCATGTAGCAGATCCAAAATAGCAGTGTCTTGCACAAGGTGGGTGCTTATTTCTTTCTCATGTAACAGTTTACAGATGACAGCCTTGACTGGGACAGCGACTCTTCTGTCCGTAGGGTATCACTGTCGTCCATGTGGTCCAGGATGGCTCTCTGCCACATTCACATTCCAAGGCAAACGATTTACAAGGAAGAAAGGCACCCCCTTCCCTATAAGGACATGTCCTGGAATTGGCACACATCACCTCCCCTCATGATCCATTGGCCAGAACTTGGTTATTTGACTGCCCCTAACTGCAGAGGGCTCTGGCAGATGTCATTATTCTGGGTGTCCCATTAAAAGTCAGGGGATCAGGCCGGGTGCGGTGGCTCATGCCCGTAATCCGAGCACTTTGGGAGGCCGAGGCAGGCAGACGGCTTGAGCCCAGGAGTTCAAGACCAACCCAGGCAACATGGTAAAACCCCATCTCTACTAAAAATACAAAAAAATTATCTGGGCATGGTGGTGCATGCGTATAGTCCCAGCTACTCTGGAGGCTGAGGTGGGAGGATCACTTGAGCCTAGGAAGTCGAGGCTGCAGTGAACTGAGACTGTGCCACTGCATGCCAGCCTGGGCAATGGGAGTGAGACCCTGTCTCAAAAAAAAAAAAAAAAAAAAAAAAAAAAAAAGTCAGGGGATCTATCCTGCTAGAAGAAGGGGAGAATACACTGGTGACTGGTGCACAACTGCCATGGCCAGGAAAGGAATATGAGAAGGTGTCCTAGTTCTTTCATTCTGAGCATGAGAGAATTCCAAGGTAATTTGCACCCCCTGAGCCCTCTCCCCTCCCCTGGCTGCCATCATCACTAGCAAGCATCTACCAAGCACCTGTTGAATGGAGGGCTGCCAGGACCAGATCACCAGGGCAATGATCTCCCTAAACCGCCTCCCCCACCTGACCCAGTCTAAGAATACGATCAGCATCCCCCCGCCAAACCCTGCCTAATGACTCCACCAGCTGCAGCAAATTTGCAGGAAGGGAAGAAGATGCCTTGATCATTTTGGAAGGAGCTAATCCCCCTGGTTTGGTTCAAGATAAATTGCATCCCAATCTGTATGGCAGTACGTTCCATTGTGAATTCACTCTTTGGTTGAATTCAAAGAGACTGTCGTAGCCTTCCTCTCTCAACTCTTGCCCTCCTCTCCTCCCTTCTTCAAGCCTCCTTCCAATTCCAGTCCAGTGCGAGAAGCTGATGAATGGTACCCACTTGAGAGACAGGATGCAGGGCAATGCCTCTTGGGCAGTGGGTCTGTGTGAGAGTGGGAGAGGCACAGAGTCCCATAGATGCTCCAGGATCTGAGTGTTGAGAGAGGTGCTTTCCCTAAAAGCAAGAACTACCCCTTCATCCTCCATGACCCCCATGATCCCAGGTCACGGCTCTGGGAGCTGACAGTGGGCCAGAGCAGGAGACGCATGTAGGGAGAGTGCCCCTGCCCTGGAGGTCCAAGGGCTCATGGGCAGCTCTGGGCTTTCTCCAGGTTTAGGGGAAGCTGGCCTGAGTCTCAGCTCCCCGATGCCAGACTCCTGTGGTCTGGTGCCGGTGCCCTGGCCCGCAGTTGGAGGCCACCCCAGGTGTCTCCTGGGCAGACTTGGGGGGCTGGGGTGGGGTGGCCAGCACTGTGGCTGAAGCGGGTGTTTATGATGAAGCCATAGTCCAGGGAGAAGCTGGCGCTCACCCTTGGTCCTACATGCTCCTCCACTCTTTGTCATCCTTCCTGCCCCCTCCTGTCTTCATTCAGTGCCTTCTTCCCACGTCCTCCTCTTCCCTGGCTCCAGCTTTTTCTTCCCTCCTCCCAGCTTCCCAAGTCAGCGAGGCCACTCTCAGGACAGGCCCATGCAGCCCCTGACTGCCTTGTGCCCTCTGGGTCCCAGGGATGGAGGGTCTCAGACCAACCTGAGAACTCCCTGGAGACCTTTGGATTCCCTGTGTTGGCCTGGGCGTTCTCCATTCTAACCCCCTTGATCTTCACTCTCCTTCCTCCCTTGCCCTCTCCCAACCTTCCTTCTTTTTCTGGGCATTCATATGCTCTGAGCGTCTGATGCTTATTTCCTTTGGGTCACCCAAACGGCCCCCACTGAGGGTCAAGGCTAGCCATGGTGAATTCTTTTGGGGGGCCTAACCTATTTCTCTCCTGCCCTGTGGCTCACCTCTCTGAAGTCTGGGGGAGGGTCTCTGTAGGAAGCACACTCACCTGGAGAAGCCCTAAGAGGCCTTAGGGGTGGGCCCAGGCTCCCTGTACCCTGCTCATCAGCACAGGGCCAGCCTGCGGGCAAGGCCCTCCCTGCAAAGGGGGTGTGGAAATAGTCCATGGAAAGTGGGCCCATCCCCCTGCCCGGGGTGGGAGAGCCTCGGCTTTGGCAGGAAGACTGGAACCAGCTCTGGGTGCAGGGTTAGACCAGGATGCCTCAAAAAAATAATAAAAGGGCCTCTTGCAAAGCTCCAGGGAACAGATGTTTTCCATTTGTAGCCTGCAGAGAGAAAGCACAGAGGAGAGGGGGTGGAGAGAGATGGAGGGAAGAGGAGGAAAACCGGAGACAGACAAGCAAGAGAAGAGGTCAGGGGGTAGGCAGGAGGATGATGAGAGCAGAGGGAAGATCAGAAAGGGGAAGACAGCGTGAAGGAATGGAGGGGCCCCTTGACGCTGAGGGTGCAGCAGGGGCACCGTGTGCCCAAATCTCTGACCCCTCCCCCCATCCAGCCCCGTGTGCTGGATGATGACCTCGACAATGAAAATTCAAGGAAAATGTGGTGCCCTGGCCAGGGGATGCTGGGATGGGTGTGGGCACCACTGGGTCCTGGCAGCCACAGCCAGGCTGGGAAGGATCAGGGCCGTGGGTGGATGCGGCGCCCCAGGGCTACTGCAGCTATCTGACCATGGCTGGCAAAGCGTCGAGCAGGAGCCGAAGGCATCTGCTCAGGGACACTGAGACTAGCAAGGGGCGGTGCATTGTCACCCCAGACCTTTGGGCCTGTGTGCAGGTCAGAGGCCTACCCTGGAGGCTGGCCCTGCTGGGCACTGTCTGCCAGGCTGCCAGAAGCCTTCAGGAGGCTTCCCTGCTTGGGCTCTGGTCTGTGTCTTCTGGTTTCCTGTCTAACTGGGAATGGAGCCCATCAGTAGAGCAGCCCTAACGGTTCTTCAGGACGTGCTCTCTGGTGTATGGCCAGCCCAGCAAGGCCCTGGCCTCTGGAAGACCCAGGGCCCCGAGGCAAGAGGGATTGGGATTGGGTGGGGTACCCGCTAATTAAAATCTGTTGATGTGAATACACTATGAGGGGTCCCCAAGGGAGGGACAAGGGGCAGCCTCTGGAGACAGGGCAGCAAGTTGTAAACAGCTTAATGAGCTGTGCCAGGGCCAAGTAGACCAGGGGAGTGGGAGCTTGACTCCTGGGCCCTCAGCTAAACTGAGCTTCTGGCGATGGAGGAAGCAGCCACCCTGCAAAGGTCACACCCACACACTTCCTTCTGCTTCTCCTCTCTCGTGACCCTGGGGGATTCTGCCACAGTGGAGCCCAGCCCACCTTCCTTGTCCTCTTAGTCCAAAGGCCTCTGCACCCTTCAGGCTCCAGCTCCAATGCCTCCTCCCTCAGGAAGACTTCCCTGACCACACCAGCAGCATCGACCTGGCCCCTCTTGAGTGCCCATAACACTCAGATGTGGCACTTGTCATTCCACTGTCCTGGTCTCTGAAGTGGTTTAGTGGCTCAGCTGCTCCCACTCCTGCCCCCACTCTTTCTCCTCCTTGTGGGGAGACCAGGCACATAGTCAGTACTCAATAGTTGTATGTTAAGCACTCAGTTATGAGGGCAGCCTGTTCAGATGCCCCAGCAGCAGCTCAACAGCAAAGCGGAGAGGGAGAGCTGAGGCTGAGAGAGCCAAATCTCTGACCCCTCCCCCCACCAGCCATCTGCCCCTGGGTTCAAAGCCCCCATTTCCTCTGCTCTCTGCCTTTGGGAATCTCCATTTCAGGCTGTCCCCAGGGACTAGAGCCCGCATTTCTCTCCCATATCCAGGAAGCCTGGCTTCTCTGTGTTTAATTCTCTGATCCTCCCAAGTTCTCATCTCCACTAGAGAAAAACCAGAGTCCTCTCACTCAGAAAGCGTTGTATTTTAGGATGTGGCAGGCTACTCGGGTTGCACAATGAACCTTAGGCAACGCTCGTGCTAAGTACCCCAGTGCCTGTGTTGCAGTCAAGGTTTTAGTTAGGCCTCTCCTGCTGCCTACTGGGACAGGAAGAGGGAATGTCTGGGCCTGGTTTCTCCACCTCTTTCTGGGAGCTTCCCTTGGGCATATCTGTTCTCTATCCCACCCCAGACATAATCTGAACTAGGGTAACCTCAGCTGTCAGCTTTTGCTAGGCAGGGTTCTTGGCAAAACCACAAGTCAGACTCTGCTGGCCCTTCTGCATTCCCCATCTGTGTCTTGATCCTTCTGTGCCTTCAGCATAGGCTCAGCCCCAGGAGTGGGCAGCCAAGCCTGGGGGCTGTTTTGGACAAAGGCTGAGTGCCCAGTGAGGCCGAAGAGCCGCGTCTCCTAAAGTGGCTGCCGTGGGTTGTGCCTGTGCCGTGTGGGTCTGAAATGTGTGTTTGTGTGGGCTGGCCTGGGTTGGAGAAACTGCCCCATTTCCTACTCCTCTGGTTGCAGGACAGATCCTCCCCTGCCTGCTGGCCCAAAGGGGTGTGTGTCTGCTTTGGAGGGAGGCCACAGAACTGCTGGGGAGTCCAGCCCTGGCTTTGCCCTTTCTCAGTGAGGGAATGGGGTGGGGTCCTCACCTCCTAAGCCTGCTTTTTTTTTTTTTTTTTTTTTTTTTTTTTGAGATGCAGTCTCACTCTGTCACCCAGGCTGGAGCACAGTGGCGCGATCGCAGCTCACCACAACCTCCGCCTCCCAGATTCAATCAACTCTCTGCCTCAGCCTCCCAAGTACCTGGGACCACAGGCACCCACCACCATGCCCAGCTAATTTTTTTGTATTTTTACTAGAGATGGGGTTTCACCATCCTGGCCAGGCTGGTCTTGAACTCCTGACCTCGTGATCTCCCCGCCTTGGCCTCCCAAAGTGCTGGGACTACAGGCGTGAGCCTGTAGCCCAGCCACCTGCATTTTTTAAGTATGGATTATGATAGCACCTGCCTGCTTCCAAGACTTGCTGTCAGGATTAATGAGAAAATGTTTCCCAAACCTGGGGTTTGGCCCATCAGCTCTCCATCAGCGCAGGGGTGGTTCCTGTAGCTGTTACCAACACTGCCTGGTTTGTGCCCTCCTTTGCCCCTGAGCTTCTTCTCCCTCATCCTCCCACCCCATCCTTGGCAGGGTCATTTGGTTCTCCCTGGCTCTGAGCACACGCCTACCTTCAGTCAGCCCCTGCTTGGGAGACCAAGGGGCCCAAAGAGAGCTCCCTGGTCTGCTTCCATCCCCTTCTCCCTGGACATGCAGTGAACAAAGTGAAGGAACACTGAAAAAGAGGCTGGAGTCACCTGAGCAAGCTCTTAGCTCAGGGGACGCCACGTCCCCACGCGAGGTTCTGAAGTCAGACATCCCAGTGCAAACCCTGGCTTCACCACTTACTCCCACTGTGGCCTTAGTCCCATGCCTTGACCCCTCTGTGCCCAGTTTTTGCCACTCTAAAGTGGGGTAATAAAAGTACTTGTGCAGGTTGCGATGGCTCATGCCTATAATCTCAGCACTTTGGGAGACTGAGGTGGGAGGATCTCTTGAGCCCAGGAGTTCAAGACCAGCCTGGGCAACATGGCGAAACCCCATCTCTACAAAAAAATACAAAAATTAGCTGGGCATGTTGGCACATGTCTGTAGTCCCAGCTACTCGGGAGACTGAGGTAGGAGGATTGCTTGAGCCCAAGAGGTCAAGGCTGCAGTGAGGCCAGGCATGGTGGCTCACACTTGTAATCCTAGCATTTTGGGAGGCTAAGGTGGGCAGATCACTTGAGGCCAGGAGTTTGAGACCAGCCTGAGCCCCTCTACCAAAAATACAAAAATTAGCCAGGCGTGGTGGTGCATGCCTGTAACCCCAGCTACTCAGGAGGCTGAGACAGGAAAATCACTTGAACCCAGGGGGCAGAGGTTACAGTGAGCTGAGATCGCGCCACTGCACTGCAGCCTGGACAACAGAGGGAAACTCTGTTTCTAAATAAATAAATTAATTTTTTTTAAAAAAAGGCTGCAGTGAGCCATGGTTATACCAGTGCACTCCAGCCTGGGTAACAAAGGAGACCCTGTCTCAAAAAAAAAAAAACAAAAACAAACAAACAAACAAAAAAAACGCTTGTTCTACAGGGTTTTTGTGAGCATTAATTGGGACGATCTTGGTGCCATTGACTGGCACTTAGCAAGGTGCCTGACACAGAGGAAGCACTCAGAAACCGTTACCTAGTGTTCCCACTACATCCTATAGTCAGTGTGTCCCATGCTGTGATTTGGTGGGATAGAGTTTGTCACCTAAGACTGGTTCCCCGGCTCTGAGGATGCAGGGAGGGGGTCAGGATGCCTCTGACTCCTCACCACTCACACCTCCCACTGCCCTTCTGGTTTTGCAGCTGAGCTGTTCATGGAGCAGCAGCACCTGAAGGAAGCAGGTTTCTGCATCCAGGAGGCGGCGGGCCTCTTCCCCACTTCTCACTCAGTACTCTATATGCGGGGCCGGCTGGCTGAGGTGAAGGGCAACCTGGAGGAGGCCAAGCAGCTGTACAAGGAGGCGCTCACAGTGAACCCAGATGGCGTACGCATCATGCATAGCCTGGTGAGTCAGAGCCCCCCGCGCTCCCACCACCTCCTCCCACAGCCTCAGGGCCCTTATCCCCCTTTGTCCCTCCTTGTCCCCATACTCCACTGCCTGCCTGTGCCTTGCTACTGCTGTTCCCTGGTGTCTAGGGGAGGGGGCTTCCCTCCTGCTCTGTTGGAAGAGACAGTTGTTGGGATACTTAGCCTTCTCTTGTAGACACAGGCCATTTCCCTTCAATCAGGGTCTGTGTTGATGACAAAATGTAGAAGGTTTGGTTGATACTCTTTGTGACTTCCTTTTGCTGTAGGTTTCCGCAAAGGGATCTAGCCCCAAAAGGCTCTCATTGTTACCCATCAGACCCTTGCCCTGAAGGCTAATCCAGACTCTAGGCGGTTACCAAAATGCTTTTCTTTCTGGGAGTCCCCAGACCCTCCCTGCCTCCTCCATTTCCGAGGAGTTCCACATCTCTTTGGTGGGATTCAGGGGGTTTTCTGGGGTGGGCTGTCATGTCAGACCTGACTCAAGCACACACTGAGAATGGTCCCTGGGGTGCTAAGAGGATCCAGTAGCCCCTGGTCCTCATTCATGGGCTCAGGACTTGGGTATCCAGGGCACAGTGGCCTCCCTGTGCTCAGAGGCTGGGGAGCAGGATGCTGATACTCTTGTCCTGGCCTTACCTCTACCTGGTGATCATGGGTAAATCAGCCACCTTCTTGGAACCTTAGTTTTAATTATCTGTCCGGTGGGTATCCTCTGGTGCAGGCAACATTTATTGAGCACCAGCTCTGACAGATGATATACTAGACCCTATAGATTATCATTTTTTCCTGCTTTCCTTTGCTGCTTCCAGAGAACAGGTATCCGGATAAATATAGTGATCCGGAAGCTTGCAAGCCTGCATCTGCACAAGTGATTTTTGAAGGATAATCTAGGAGCCCACAGTTAGCAACAATCTTTCCCTCTTAGGGTCTGGGTTCCACCTTGGATGTCCCCCTGTGAGAGAGTGTTAAGGAGAACAGCCATTAGGGTATCCCTGACGTCTTCTGGCACGTAGAGAGCACAGAGGCATCAGGAGAATGGCTCCAGATGGCTGAAGAGTTGGCATTGCCAAAAGGGGGCTGATTTGTCCGTGAGGAGAAGCTACAGGGAGTTAGATTTCAGCCATGTCAGGGAAAACGTTATAACTCTTAGCATAGTCTAGGCACATACTCAGTAATCATCTGGTGAGAGTGTTGCCAAGAGAGTGCAACGTCACATGGGAAGGAGCCAGACCAGGTCATCTTCATCAGGTCCTTTCCAACCTGACAGTCCTTGAAAAGGAAATACAGCAGAAATTCCCAGCTCAGCTATTATTCCCGCTGCCTGATTTCTATAGATTTCTAACTTAGGTCTGTGTGAATGTTCAGCCTCAGATGAAGAAAGCCCGTGCAGCCACCATACACCCTTGTCCATGTTCCTTCCCACATGGCTGCATTGCCTTCCAGTCAGCTCAGCAAATGTTTGCTTTCTGCAAGAGGCTTCCTCCTTCCTCCCTCAATTTAGACATTAGCTTCTCTGATAAATGCCTCGCCAGAGGTCACATCCAGAAACTTGATTAGGGCAGTGGGAGGGAGGGTGTGGGCTATATCATTGGGCCTGCAGCCAGGCAGAGATGTCTGCCTTCCACTGTGTTCATGGATATAAGCCTGCAGGCTCAGCCCTGAAAACCCAACAGAATCCAATAACAAGTACAATTTTGAAGTAACAGTGTACCATTTTTCATTTATGCTTATTATTGTTTGTAGCTATTTTCCTGAAATTGAAGCAGTTTCCAAGGGTAGGTTTCCATGGTAACTGAATAGCCGTCCAGAGAGGCTCCCTGCAGATGTTTCTGAAATGGTCCCTTTTTCCTTCCTGGGGTGCCTTGCTGATTTGATGAAATTAGAGCAAGTCAGAGCCAGGCCTGCCCTCTTTTAAAGTTACAAGCAATCAGAGGGGCAGTCGGCTTCTGCGTGGGCAGCCCATCCCGTCTACAGGCTCTGTTCCTGCCAGCATCCCACACATATGCATAAAGAATAGCAAATGTTCAGCCTGGGGAAGATTTGCTAAGCACTCATTTTCTAAAGACATTTGAACACTTTAGTGAGTCGATCTCAAGTGTTCCCAGATCTAAGTGTCTTCCCTGTGCTGGCCTGAGGCTCAGGACATCTGGGATCTAATCCTGGCTCTGGCCCTGATCCACTTGGGGGACTTAGGAAAAGACACACTTAACTTGCATGCTCCTGGTGTCCCCTTTTGTACCTAATAATCCTCGTTCCTGGGCCATAGTGTTGTTCTAATCAAATGAGGTGATGCATGTGAAAGTGTAAATATCTGCAGTGCAATCCCAGAGACGGCAAAGCATAGCGCAGAGGATCTCACCCCCCTTCAGTCCCTCACCAGTGTCAGACATTGCTAAGCAATCACAGCACCTTTTTCCCACTGAGCAAAGATGTGATCTTGGAATCTTTTTCAACGTGAAACAACATGATAGGAACTACTAGCTGTCATTCTAGGTCAGTTTCACATTTATGTAAGGGATTCATTGTAAAAATAGTAGAGGAAAGATGTCCGTCAGTCATCTGAGCCTTTGTGAGCTCTGGAGGTTGGTACAGCCTTAGATAATTACCAAGAGAGGAATGTGGAAGGTATCCCTGCTGTGGAGTCAGGGCAGGCTCCCAGGGAGGACACTCTGGCCTTACCATGCCACTGTGACTTTATGAGGACGTTGGCCTCTGATCAGTACAAGGGGAAGGAGAGCCTCCCCTCCCCTGAGGGCACAGCCACCCACAAACCTGGGCTGGAGCGAGCCCTCTGAGGGCGTGGGTGAGTCCCACTCCCTGAGGTCTGGAAAGTGGTCGGTGGAGATATTCTTAGTGTGCTGTGTGGGTGCTGGGTTTGGCCCTCTAGTCCTTGGAGTGGGATTGGCAAGTGCCAAGAGGCTGAAGAAAGCCCACTGGGAGTTGAAGACTTTGCTCTTAGGGGCTGGGGACCCCATGTTTCTAAGAATATAAGCTTTGGCCAAGAGCAGATTCTCTACTCTCCCTGTCCCCCTGTCGGTGCCCTAGATGCAATAAGGGATGTTTCTGTGATTCTAGCCCTGCTCTGGGTTCAGCTTAGGGTTTTCTACCCAGACCAGGCAGGAAGGAGATGCCACCTTGGCAGTTCTCTGCTGGGCAAGAGAACCAGCAGAATTTGTCCCAAGTTTGTCCATCAGGCTCTGGTCCTGCTGGCTGCCGTCTGTGCCAGGCTCAAGGATGGCCAGGGGCCTCCGGGAAACTGGCAAGTGTAGAAAGAAAAAGAAGTATGCTCTCTGCAGTGGAAATGAAATCACAGGAGTAGGTCCTGACAGTCTGCCAGTGTGGTCCCAGACTTCTCTCCAGTAGCTGGAAATCCCACTCGGCTGGGGTATTCAGAACCGAATTCACTGGCAGAAAATTCTAGCCAAGAAGGGGAAGGCTGAACTTTGCCTGCCTGCCAATGGGGAAACGTGAGAAGGAAGGCAGAGGCCCTCCCAGAATGCGCAGGAGTCGCTGGTTGACACTGCTCTTCAGAGAGGGCTTCAAGGCTTGCCCAGGAAGGGACCCCCGGCAGCCTGCACTCCTCTTGGAGCTTATCTCTGCCCTGCCACCTCCCTGGATCCCCTCTGCACCAGGCACTTCCAAGGGCAGAAGAGGCACCTGAGGAAACCAGGGAGTCCCAACAGTGACTGGTGGAATGGTTGGGTCATTGAGAGCCCTCCCAGGAAGGGGGTTCCTTTGAAGTCACCTGACCTTCGTGGTGGGAGGGTCATTGGTTGGTCATGAAGCTGAGATTAGAGCACCTCAGGGAATGACTGGCTTGACTTGGTTTCCCAGTGTAAGGAAGGAAAAAACAATTTTCCCTCTACCTTTCTGAGTTCTTAGCTGGGACCTTGGTAACAGGAGACAGATTAACAAGGAAAAACAAACAGAACTTTATTAACATGTATAAAATGTATTCATGGGAGATACTCAGGGAAAATGAGAAAAGCTTAAAGAAGTAGCTTAGAGGCTCAGCTCAGTGGCTCACGCCTGTAATCCCAGCACTTTGGGAGGCCGAGGCGGGCGGATCACGAGGTCAGGAGATCGAGACCATCCTGGCTAACACGGTGAAACCCCCTCTCTACTAAAAATACAAAAAAATTAGCCGGGCATGGTGGTGGGCGCCTGTAGTCCCAGCTACTCGGGAAGCTGAGGCAGGAGAATGGCGTGAACCTGGGAGGTGGAGCTTGCAGTGAGCCAAGATCGCGCCACTGCACTCCAGCCTGGGTGACAGAGCGAGACTCCGTCTCAAAAAGGAAAAAAAAGAGGTAGCTTAGAACTGTGGCTTACATAGCATTTTCAACCAAGAGCATACAATTTAAAAGAAGCAATGAGACAAAGAAAAAGGACTTGGAGTCTCTGGGGATGGCAAATTGTGGGAAGACTAATCAATGGGAAACTAATGGTAGACAAAGGCCAGTTAGCAGCGCTTGTTATGTAGATTCCTTTGTGCCGTCTCCAGGCTGATAAGGTTCTAACATTGTCTTCTGTGATCAACCTTTGTCCTTCCTGGTTGAGAGGGGAGGAGGGACACCCTTATAAATTTATATCCTGCTTTTAGGCAAATAGGGGGAGGGCAGAGAGCTTTTCTTGTCTCTGCTTCTTCTCAGTTGCCTTCAGCTCAAAACAATCCTTATGCCCAAGTGACATATTTTGGGGTGGCATGTTCTGCTATCCTTCAGCAGCCCCTGAAGTAGGTCCTAGCCCTGGCCACAGAGCCACCCACTCTCCCTGCCCTCAGCTTGGCTAAGGAGAGTGTGGACACTTTGGTGCAGCTTGTCTGCACTGCAAGAGACAACTCGACACCCTCAAGCATGAGTGGGCAAGCGAGGTGTCTGGGTGGCACTCTGCCCTCTTCTCCCAGGGGCAGACTCTGGAGAGGAGGAGTTTCCTGGTCCCTCCCCTTCCCCAGCCCCTCCCCTCCTCATGCTTTCTTCTTGGTGAGGGAGCTCCAGGCTCTCCAGAACCTCTCCCTGTCAGGCACCCCAGCAGTAGTGGGGAGATGGCTCTGCATGAGCTTTGGCTAATTTGGTAATTCCTGGGATGCAGTTACTGAAGCATTCCTGGCATGTGACCCAGCTTCTTCTGTCTCCAAATGCCCCTGGAAAGACAGGAAGACAGTGTTGTTATCTGCATTCCTCTTGATGACAGAGTGACGATGAATGATTTCCCTTTATTGGTTCCCTCTTGCTGCCAGTGTGGAGCAGGCCGCCTCATTCTTTAAGTGGGTTTGCAGGATCAAGAGCATGGGTATGGCCTCAGAGCCTCTCATCCCTCACCCCAGGCTGTGGCATGAGGGGGCACATCTTAAGTCCCCAGAAGCTCCCTACCACCACCCCTGGTACCTCCCAAGGCGGGACCTGAGTCACTGAGGGCCAGAGCTCTGCCCATCCAAACCCTGAGGCTCTGGGCTGGGCGTTTTTAGGTGCTCTGGGACTCTAACAAGAAGGCTCTGGTCTCTAAGGCCAGAAGGATGAACTCTGGCCACACAGAGCTTCACCCATCACCCCCTCCGCCTGCTGGCTGGCCCTCTCCCCCATCATGGAGGGTTGGACCAGATATGAGAGGTGACAAACCTAAGACAAGCAGCCCTGCGTTATGGGGGCGCTTGAGGGTTACTTTCCTCACTGGGTGTCTCAGTCCATTTTGTGTTGCTGTAACAGAATATCTGAGACTGGGTAATTTATTATTATTTTATGTTTTTATTTTTTGTAGAGACAGGGTCTCACTATGTTGCCCCGGTTAGTCTTGAACTCCTGGGCTCAAGGAATCCTTCCACCTCAGCCTCCAAAAGTGCTGGGATTACAGGCATGAGCCACCATTGTGTGGCCTTTTTAAAAATATATTTTTATAGTAATTTACAATAAGCAGAAACTTTTTATTTGGCTCACAGTTCTGGAGGCTGAGAAGTCAAAGATCGAGGGGCACATCTGGCGAGGGCCTTCTTGCTGCCTCATCCCATGGCGGAAGGTGGAGGGGCAAGAGAGTGTGAGAGAAGGGGAAGCCGAACTCATCCTTTTACCAGGAACCCCCTCCCAAGATAACAGCATCAATCCATTCAGGAGGGCAAAGCCCGCCTGACCTCATCACCTCTTAAAGGTCTCACATTTCAATTCTGCTGATTGAGGCTTAAGTTGCTAACACATGAATTTTGGGGGACACATTCAATCCACAGCACTGGCTCAGTTTTTTCTGCTATCAAATTGGGATGATAATTTAGACTCTCTTGTGACTTCAAGGAGCAGTTTTAGGGCTCAGGTGAACTGAAAGCTGTGAAAAGATAAGTCAACGGTGGGCATTTTTATCACTATATTCACATAGATGACTTGGTGGCATGTGGCCTGAGCCTGAGCCCCACCTGGGACCAGGCTGGTTTCTGTTGGACCATTCTTAGTGTGGGATGAGGGTCTTTGGCCCAGATTTCCTTGTGATGCCAGCAGGGTGCTGAGAAGACAGGGAGGGAGTGCCTGGCAGAGACAGGGACCTCCAAGATGCCTTCGAGGTTCTCCTACGGTTGGTTGGCTGGGATGGTTTTTAAAATGAGTATCAGAGCTGGCTCTGGAGGAGGCACCTGCAGGTTGGAGCAGGGCCTTCAAGTTCATCTGACCTGGACCTGAGTCCCACTTTGCCTTCACTCACTGACCAAGTTCTGTAACCTCTCAGAACTTCAGTGTTCTCATCTGTAAAATGAGGCTTGCTATACCAAGCACCTAGGGCTGTTGTTAGAATTAGGTTAAATAATTCCATAAGTTAATGGCCCAGTCATTGGGATTATTTTTATGTTTTTCACTTTGAAGCATAGCTGCCGGACCACGTTCAGATGCTGTTGGTTCTCGGGGGGGAGTGGAAACCTGGTTCCAAGCCCCAAAGACTCATTGCGGTAAAGCCACTCCGTCCTCACTGAGTCCACAGGGGAATCTGGCCAAGGCCACAGACCCTAGCTGCCTTGTGGACAGGACAAGAGTGCACACAGTGCAAGGCCCGGCCTGACCTTAGCTACGGGGAGGGCAGCCTGCTTTGCGGGGGAGAATGAGCTGAGGGACGAGGGAGATACCTTGGGTAATCTGCGCCCGTTGGGGCAGAGGCTCTGTGGTGGTAGGCTCCGGGGAGGCCCTGGCCTACTGCCATGCCGGTTCAGCATCTGTTTTCTGACTTGAAAGAGGAAGGATGTCCCGAGCAGCTGAGGAATGACACTCAGTGCCTGGCATTTTGGAGGTGCCCTGACACTGGGTGGGGCTCAGTGCACAAACAGCAGGGTCCCGGGTTCCTGGGGCCAGTGGCCTCTGCTGCTTATGCCCCATGTCTCAGGGTCCAGGACACACCACCAGCTCTACGCTTCTTTCTCTGTGTTCATTTCCGGAGCTGTGGCAGGTGGCTTAGAGGGGTCTAGGCCATGAGAGGACATGGAATCTTGCTTCTGCTTGGCAGGAAAGTTCAATAGGAGCGTCTTGGCTCTGTGACCTCTGATGAGATGATTTTATTGTGAGCTTTCTGTTCACCCCTCGCCAGTGCTGCCTGAGGTCACATTCCCTGATGGGAAAGTAGAGGAGATGAAAGTAGAGGGTTCTGCAGGCCCATGGTGTGGGGGGTATGAGGGTGTGTCCCCCAGCACCTGCTCAATGGGGATCAGAGGCCCCTCCATACCCACCTTATCCCTGGGCTGGCACAGCCCCACACACACACCCTGAGCCCTGGCTCGGGACTCTGGGAAAACCTTAAGCTGATGTAGGCTCCTGAAGTCCATCACCAACCCTGATGAGGAAGCCTGTCATAGATTCAGATCAGAATGATACTTGAGCACTGCTGGCTTAATTAAGCTCCAGAATCAATTTTTTCAAAAAAAAAAAAAAAAAAGAGAAAGACTCACCCTACATGGAGAGAGAAGGTAATGCGGCCCTTTCTCCCTGTCCAGCAGCCTCCTCCCCAAACTGGCCTTCACCTGTGCTTTTGGCTGTACCTCCTGCCCAGAGAGGGGAGCTTCTGTGACTGGGCCCCCTTCTCACTCCCCATCACGGGGACTCACTTCTAGAAGCCGGGATCCAGAGGCCTAGCCACAGCCTCTTGACTGACCTGGAGGGCTGGGCCAGGCAGTGCTCCAGGATGGGTAGAGGCCCCTACAGACCTAGAACCTGATACCAGCCCAGGAAGGGGAGGAGAAAAGGCCCAGCCACTGGCCAGAGGAGACAGCTGGCAAGGAAGTCAATTTCTTGGTGGCTTGTCAGACTGCAGAGTCCCCCAGGATGTGACCCATCTGGCCCCTGGACGCTGGTCCCTGCCCCTCTGAAAACAGACAACCCTTAGCCCCAGCTGAAGAGGCCTACTGGTGTTCTTCAACATCTCACTTGTAAAGGACCCCAGAAGAGAAAGGGACAGGTACCCACTACCCCAGGAGACCCCCCCACCTAGGTTGGGCTCCTTGTGAGTCTGGGCTCTTCTCAGCAGGAGCCTCTTCTTTTGAGGCCCAGGGGGCTCTGGGGTGAACACATCCCACCCCAGCACTGGGTGGGGCTGGAAGGGTTTGCTCCCCTCCCCACATCAGGGAAGTGGGACCCTGTGGCTTTGGAGCTGCCCTGGCTCCAGGAGGCCTGTGGTGATGTGAGTGGGAGGTTTTCAGCCTGGAGAGGCGCCTCCCTCCCTCCCATTCCAGGTCTGGTTGGACAGGTTGAGGCTGACACACCTGAGAGAATCCGGAATGCCAGAGAGCCTGGAGCTGGGCTGGAATGCCGGCCTCCCTGGAAGGGTGTGTCTATGTTCCAGGGTGGCGTTAGGGAGGGCCCTTTCTGTAGAGCAGGCTCCTCCCAGCAGCCCTGGTGTCCCCAAACGCAGGCTCCAGGGACCAGAAGGCTCCTGCAGCTTCCAGCTGATGCCTGGCTTCCCAGCTGGAAAGGCTGTTACAGAATCCCAGGAATGTGCCTTGAGCTCAGAAAGAAAATTCCCAAAATAACTTCTATAAATACTTGAGGGCAGGGGTGGGGAGGGAGGGCTCAGCCTGGCCCACAGCTGGCCTAGCGCCAAGGCTGCTTCCCAGGGCAGGCCCCCATCAAAGGAAGAAGAAGCATGCACACCCCTAGACCTTTGTGCTGCTCTGCCCTTGGAGGGCATCATCAGGCACTAAACTTATGGGCTGGGATGGTGTGCATTGGAATTCTGGAAAGGCAAGGCCCTTTTCCCCTCATCCCCTCCCAGGCCACAGCCCCTGGCCACACACTGTGCCTCTGCAGATGACCTGGGTCCCACAGGGAGGCTCCCCACTGAGTGTGAGCCCAGACCCCAGCAAGACCTTAGGCCCCTTAGGTTCTGCACCTGCATGGCCGTAAGAGGCAGGGCTTGCCAAGCTCCACGTGGGCAGCATCCCTGATCGGAGGTCCACATCTGTAAGTGTGTGGGTGCCTCTGGGTTCCCTGGGTCTGCATTTGGGCTACATCCTGAGCTCTGAGCCTTGTTGAGCTGCTGTCCTTTGGGGAGTAACAAAGCAGGCAGGAGGCTGGGGCGCTGTCCCTCTCAGCCTGGGGAGGGGCAGGACAGGGATCACATCCCTGAGCCCCACAGTAACTAAGCGTGACCTTGAGGCGGTTGTGTGGTCAGGAGGAGCTCCGCCCTCAGGGAAGGCTTCCTGGGAGAGCAGAGTCTCGAGCACTTGAGATGTGGCCACACATCCCCACTCCCTGAGATCCAGGAAGGGAGAGGAGGAGGGTCCTGAGGGGGGAATTTCTGGGGACTTGCCCCAGAGCCCTGCATCTCCCTGGAACCATGTCTGTGGCTATAACCAGCCCAAAGTGCCCCCTTGGAGGTACGATGTCTGATCACCACAAACAACTTGGACATCACTTTCGAATCCCTGTGGGCTGGCAGCACAGCCATGGCATCTCCCAAGGGACGGTCAAAAACTGGGAGCCTCTCAGCAGATCTGGTCTCCTCTCTCAGCGTGGGGCACACCCTTACCAGGATGAGGGGTGGGGGATTCACTTGGGACATTTGGATGAAATTGAGATGTCAGTTCTTGTTCCCACCATCTCCCAGGAGGCCTGTTCTCTGGGAGGGTCGGGGTGCCAGGAGGATTGTCTGCAGGTCCTAGGTGCAGCGCTGGGCTCAGGGCAGAGTAGGTGAGACCTCGAATCTTCCTGGGGCTGTGTCTTGCCCAGTTGTCAGGCAGCAAACAGCGCTGAGTTGCTACCAAACATGAACTCGGCTGGTGTCAGGGGCAGGTGGCAGAAGATCCTGTTACAGGCCCTGGGCCTCTGGGCCCCAGCCTGACCCCAACCCGGTGTCTCCTTTCAGGTTCTAAGGTCAACATCCCGGGGTGGGGGGACATGAGCCAACCCACCCTAGCCTACAGTCCTCCCCCCCAGAGAGCCATGCCCTCTCCCAGCTTCTAGAGAGATCAGCCACTCCACCCCTCCCCACCCGGAAGGACCCTCTGCTCATCTTGAAGGCGCTGCTGTTTGCTGTCTACCCCTGCGGTGATTTTTCAAGTTGATCATTGCAGAATCCTCACAAGAGCCCTGCGAGGAAGGACTGTTTCATTGCTTTGGTTTACAGATGAGGAAACCACAGCTCAGAGAAAGTTGGCCATTTGCCCATGGTCACAGCACTTGTCAGTGGCAGAGCTGGGATTCCAACCTGGCCAGGGCTTCCAGCCACCAAGCCCTGAGCTTTTTCCTCCCTACAGACATACACAGGAAGTTACTGCAAACCTCCGAAACTGAGAATACACACACACACCAGCCTGCAGACACATCTGGCCCCTTCCCAAACACCCACATACTTCTTGATATCAGGGGTTTTCAAACTTGTTTTTAGCAGTTGAGCCCTTTTTTCAAACAAAATCCCATGTGGAAGCTCAATATAGAAAACTTAACGTGTGGAAGCCACTCCGGCCCTGCCCCTCTCTGGGAGGCCTTACCGGCCTTTCCCTTCTGTCCTGTGTTGCTCCCTCCTGGGCAGAACTCACAGGGCTCAAACCCTCCATTTTTGGTGCTTAATTTTGTGTCTGGCGGCCCGTCGGCTGGCCTCATTCCCTCCTCCCTGTGGGCCGTGTTCCATTGTGAGCTGCTGGGGTCTGGCCCTTGGGTCTGGTGTGGGCGGAACAGCTAGGCCTGGTGCCCTGCTGGCCAGCCTGGCCACTACCCTTGGTCCCAGGCAGCCCTGAGTCAGCACCGCTCCCATCTGGCGAGAGCGTAAGACCCTGCCTGAGGCTCCACCCCGCCTGCAGCCACCCTGCCCTCCCCTGGCCTCTGCACGCCTCATCCGTGTGTGTGGTTCCTTGCTACGGCTTTGCCCAGGGCTGACAGAGGCGCTGTGAGGACAGCCTCTTCCTCCCCCGCCCCCTGGCCGCAAGATCTCCAGCCAGCGCCTCTGGAGAGGGAGAGGCTTTTCCTAGCGCTTCCTGAGCGCCATCTTTCACTCCCGCCGGATTGGTTGTGTTCCAAGCTCTCCGAGGACTTGATGAAACCTGGCATGCGCATCTTCCCCAGCGCGTCTCCATAGCAACAGAGGGCCTAACTCTGGGGAGCTCGCTGAGGAGGAAAATGTTCCAGCTAAAAATGTACATGGCCGTCAGTGGGCGGGCACCGGAGAGGGGGCTCCAGGCACATAGAAGGCAGCTCCCCACCCCCACTGCGGCCCCCGCCTGTCCAGGAAGTCGGTGGTGGGCTTTACCTCCCGTCTTGGAACAAGAGAAGGGCCCCCCGTGCTGTCATCTCATGCCACCCTCAGGGCTGAAACAGGGATCAGTGGGACGGCATGAAGCAACCTTTGTGGGACCTGAGGCTGAAAGGGGGCCCTGCTCCTCTCCCTCCACTCACTACCCTGTCCACCCTACCCACTTCCCAGTGTGGGTAGAAGAGGATGTAGAGGGGACAAGGTGCCAGTTTCACTTCCCAGCCTCTTCTTATGACTATTCCTGTTAGTTCCTCTATCTCTTTGGTAACAGGGTTGTTTGAGCCAAACAGCAGGGCCAAGCTTCCCTGTGCCTGACCCAGACCCCCCCAGGCCTTTCATTTTTCAGCCAATCCAGCCCGTTCACCCAGCACCCCATCCCCCGCCATCTGACTCTCCTCCCATGACCCTCTCCTGAGGAGCCACCGCACACGCACACGTTTGAGCTTTTCCTCCCTGGTGGCAGTGGCGAAGCCCCGTAATGCATCCTCCGCCGTCTCTCTGCGTCCCTGGAGTGAAGGGCAGCTCTGGGCAGCAGGAAGGACTGAAACGCATGGCCCCACTGAGTGAGAACACACTCCTGCCAGACACTTCTCAGAGCTTTACACCTCCTGACTCCTTTCAACCTCACCGCGCTCTCGAGAGAGATGCTGTGATTTTCCCATTTACAGATGAGGAAACTGAGGGCCAGAGAGCTGGGATTTGCCCAGGATCCCCCAAACGGTGCGACACAGCCAGGTCTGTTGACTTGAAAGCCAGTTCCTCGGGACCGGCAGGAACAGCGCTTCTGCAGTGGGTTTCCCAGGAGGCTGGGGTTAAAGCAGGGCTTGGGCAGGGCCAGGTAGGATTTGTATGGGGAAAGGCACAGTCACTTAACAGTGCCCAAGCCAGAGACGCGGGAATCCTCTCGAGCTGATGGCTGCTGCCACCCGTGCACCTGTGCTTGGCCCAGTTGCCAAGATGCCTGTGCCATGGGACACCCCTACTCACCCTGCCCTGTGCTTCGTCCACAGGGTCTGGTGCTGAGTCGGCTGGGCCACAAGAGCTTGGCCCAGAAGGTGCTTCGTGATGCCGTGGAGAGGCAGAGTACGTGCCACGAGGCGTGGCAGGGCCTGGGCGAGGTGCTGCAGGCCCAGGGCCAGAACGAGGCTGCCGTTGACTGCTTCCTCACCGCCCTTGAGCTGGAGGCCAGCAGCCCTGTGCTGCCCTTCTCCATCATCCCCAGAGAGCTCTGACGACGCTGCAGCCGCAGGGAGGGAGGGGCTGGCCAGAGGGAGAGGCAGCAGGGAGTGTGGGTCAGGGTGGGGCAACAGTGGCATCAGGTGCGGGGCCTCAGGGAAATACATCTTTAGTGAACGCCTCCGCAGCTGCAGCCCTCGTTCTCCTGGCTGGGCCAAGAGGGCCTTCCTGGATTTCTTTGTTGGTGCCTTGGGAAACAGTCTGACTTGAACCCTAAGTGCCTTTGCAGAGTTTTGTGGTGACCAGACTTGCTCCCCAAGAGCTGGGCAGCGGGGAGCCTCACAGCTGTCCTTCACCCTCACCCATGCCTCTGGCTTGGGGTCTGGGGGGGTGGTCTCACTCCCCACTCTCAGCACAGTACAGACTTCTGGATCTCTCTCAGGTCTTGCCCAGGGCAGTCACAATGTGAAGAAACTGCGGGCAAGTGAGAAGACTATGAGATTTCTGGGTTCCCTTCTCAGACTTGGAGTTAGTAGATGATTCCTGCATTGCCCCTCCTTGCCCCCTGAGACCAGCTGGGCCCCACCTTGCTCTTTCCCCCTGCTACCAAGTGCCTTTGGGGCCTCTGGGGTCTGACCAGGGGTACTGAGCACCGGCCCTAACACTTCCATTTCCACCCACCCCATCTCCCTGGAAATGTGCTCCAGCCCAAGCAGCCTCCGTAGGCTTTAGATCCTGTGGTTGCTAGATCCAGTCCTTTCTAATACCCTGAGTCAACACATTACTCCTGCAGGTCTTAGGCTACAATGCAGGTCCCTTGAGGGCCACCAACATGGAGGTAGGCAGTTTCTAGGACTGTCCCCAGTACATCTCACCACCCACAGCCCTTTTTTTGCCTTGATTCGAGCCTCACCCTGGCCTTTTGGCCTCCCCTGCCTGAGAGAGACCTGAGGAGGGGACGGGGCCCAGCCCCTCTCCTGTGGCTGAGCAGGCCTCTGTGTCCATGACACCTGTCTTCCGGGCCTGGGGGCTGTGGGTGTATGTCCTCCCTACTGGCTTCCCCGGCCCCTGCTGCATGACGCTCTTGGAACTCTTCCCCAAGGAGTCAGTCCCCCAGGCCTATCAGGGAATCCTTTTGTATCTGCACTTTGGGTTTTAGGTTCAAAGCTCCATCAGGTACAGCTTGCATTTCAGGATGTGTGGAAAGCTCGGGTGAGGGCTGCCCTGGTTCATCATAGCTCCACCTTCCTCAGAAGGAGTGGGCCGTTGGAGACCCCCCCCATCCATGGCACACTAGCTCAGCACTGCATGTCCCGAGATGATTCCCAAGACAGCTGGTGCCTCCTGGCTTTCCTGCGCCAGGCCAAGGGGCACCACAGAGGACCCTGGATCCTTTGCCTCTTCTTGGTTGAAGGATCTCTATGTATGTGTGTATATAAATATAGTTTTTTATCTATATATATATAAAATAGAGATCTATTTTTTTTTCTGGAATTCTGTTAGAAAAGTAAAGAAAAAGCAAATGCTGTTGGTTTATCTCAGGGTGCCCACAGTGGTTATAGTCAATTTTTGGTACTAGGAAAGGCACCCAATGCATTTCCTGACTTTTAAGCATTTCCTTGTTGGAAGCAGCAGAGGGCCAGGCCAAGTTGCTGACAGTGACTTTGCAGGTTGAATAAAGAAACCCTCGGAGGGGAAGCAGGCTTGTCTGAAGCAGCATGTATATTCATTGGGCATGTAGCTCCCACACCAGCCTTGAGCTAGGCCCTGGACAGTAGGGGCTGTTACAGGAGGAGGGAGGCCAGAGAAGTCATCGAAGCCAAGACCTGGGCCCAGCTGGGGAGGGATGTGGGGAAGGAAGGATGGGAGGGAGGACCCTCTGGGAAAATGTGGATTTGAGCTGGTGAGAGTGTTGCTACGGCTGGGCTAAAGCCTGGAGGAGGTAGGAGGAGGCAAGAGGGGTCCAGGCAGGACTGATCCTGGCCTCTGACCTGTCCAGGGCGACCCCTGAAGCCCCTGCTGCCTCTGGGCATTGCTGGGAGAGGCCAAGGCAGGACTCACGTCTGAACAGAGATCCCCTCGGGCATTGCTGATGGGCCACCTTCAGCTGCAGGGAAGAAGCCTAGGAGAGGAGGCATGGGAGAGACCTGGGCCTTGTTCAGATTGGCCACCTCTGCTGAGAAGTCCATACCAGTACACCCCTAATAAGTTGTGCCACATACCAACGTACTGTGGATATTATAACCTGCATTAAAACAACTCTGAAGAACGCTGCTCATTTACACAGAAGCTCTGTTTCTTCGTGCACCCTGCAGGGGATCACCATAGCACCCCCAAGGCTGCAGCCACCTCATTTTGAAGACAGCTGCTCTGAGGCTTCCCCTCAAACCCAGGGCTGTTCTTGGCCGTCTGGACTCTTCCCTCTTGCCGCGCCTCCCGGCGGCCTGGCCTCCCCCAATGCCCACCCTCCGCGCCACGCTCAGCCAGACATTGCTGTGCCCGTAAGGAAGGGCTCTGCTTGCAGCCTTTGGGTGCCCAGCTTCTCTTGCCGTGGCCTTATTTTAAGGTAACACAGTTACAAGCTTGAGTGATTGAACACTTGGTATCAAATTTCTTGTCATGTACCCTAACCCCCAGCTCATGGCCTCCTTGGGCGAGAAGTACAGGCCACCTTAGGTGGCAGGGGGTGTCTGCCAGTCTGGGGGAGGCTTAGAAACTCATCCTGCAGGGAGGGGAATGGAGGGAATGTGGAAGGAGGGAAGGCTCTGCCTTCCTCTTCTGACGGGAACAGGGTTTCCCAAGCTGACCTTAAGTTGGTTGAATGTTGGAGAGTCACGCAGCGGTGGAGACCTGCTGAGGGCCCCAGGCACTGCCTTACCCCAGTTGACCATCTGCAGGCCCTGTGCTCACACAGAAACCCTCACTGGGGAGTGAGGCACCTGGCTCCTGTGTCTAAACACACCATGCTGGGACCAGGGTTAGAGTCTGGGGACAGACCTCAGACTGCCTCTCACCCCCTCAGACTTCCACCCACGTGCCACTTTCCAGGACAGCTCCCACTTGTGCACTTACATATTAATAGTGTTTCCTGCAGGCACAAATATGAATGGCATTTCAGCCGCCACCACCCAGACTCCTTTCTGGTACCAAAGTGCTCATTGTTGGAACTATCCCCCACTCAGCACTCAGATGTCGTCACTGTGCAAATATTTCTTGGGCTTGGGAAGCCTCTGACTAACCAAACCTCCCCATCCGCCTAGACTTTGATGATGACCCACGGGCAGGGAGCCTCATGCCTAAGTGGCCTGTGAAACCGACCCATGAGGTACTGATCCAAAGGATCCTGAGAGGTCAGGGAGGTCCTGACTCGAAAGGATCCCCCCACCACCCGTCCCCTGCCAGAAACTTAGAATTTTCATCAAGCTCTTCCAGTTGCAAAGAACAGAGACACCCTGAAGGTAACTCAAAAGATAAGAGGGAGCTCACTGGAGCCCTAGGGCAGGAAATGGAGTGCCCAGGCCTGGGGCCAAAGCAGCCACACACCGTGAAGGAGACAGCAGGGTGACACTGCAGTCACCAGTCTGAGCTTGAAGGTACAGCTCTACCACTACAAGCTGTGTGGCCGTGAGCAAGTTTCTTAATCTCTCTTTAGCCGTTTCTTCATCTGTACAATAAGAATGGTGGTATAGTGCCTGCTCTGTGGATTATGATTAAGTGATCCTAGAACAGTGCCTGGCCCATAGTAATTGCTCAATACACGTCAGCAATTATCACTCAATACACGTGAGCAATTATCTTCTCTGCCTTTGCCGGCTCCACCCTCCTCTTCCCGCTACTGACTTCACGGAGAGGTGCTGCTCCCCTAGAACCATATTCAACACTGCCCTGGCCCTCCAGCCCCATCCCTGACTGACCTACCACCTACAGCACTTTGGCCACTCCCCTCCTAATGGCTAAATCTTGAACGAGAGGATCTGATTGGTCCCACTCATTTTTCCATGGGTCACTAGGCAGCCCGCAGACTGATTTTCCTTGGATAGGTGCCTTCTCTTGATCCAGTCAGCTATGACCAGGAGCCATGGGCCTCAGGACACATACAGCTGCTTTTGCAGCTGGAGTGCTAAGTGGGTAATGCCCTGGGCCCTTCTGGTCCCCTGCCTGTGTCAGCCCATCACACCACGCCATGTCCTTTCTGGGCAATGGGTACAATGCAGGTCCCTCTAGAGGGGGCAGACAACAGAACACAGCCCCTTAAACACCCTCCTTTCTCCTTCGCATCATCATCACCTTAGGGTCCATCCATGGAGGGGCTCCTGTCCTGCTTCTGGTCTTGGAATGAAGATGACAGTGGGAATACTAACATGCCTCCTGCACTGTACTGCTAATACGATGCTTCACTAATCAGTGAACTCTCTTCTAATCACTCCTTTGATTGGGAACCTCTCCAATCAAAGGGAGGTGGGTTTTGTCCCCAAGAAAGGTGAAGAGATCACGGGGCCTCCACTCTCAGTGACTTGGTACAGGGCAGGGCCTGGGAGCGCAGGGCCTTGCCCTTGGAAGACACTGTGTAGTGCCGCTTCACCCATTCTGGGCAGAGGCAGGAGCCTCCCCAAATCACCGGAGCAGAAGGACCCCTCTGGGATCCATGGAAATTCGCATCACCAGGAGTCCTCTACGGGAGTGCCCAGGGGAGGAAGATACATGGGTCCAGGGGCCTCTTGGGTGCCCGGAACCCCCACTTGCCACCCCGCCCCACCACCAGCTTCGCCCCACTGGCTGCAAAGGAATGACAGTGCTCTGCGATGCCTACCACCTCAGCTCCTCTGCAGTGGGAGTAGAGGACCCTTAAGCAGCGGTCACACAAGACGCTGGACATTGCCACAAATAGGGTGTTCAGAAGATGCCCGAAAGCATGGGCAGCCATGGGAACTGTGTTGGGTCGTGGGGCCCCACGATCCTAACCACTCGCTGACGGCATCGTGGCTGGGTTCCAGAACCAGTGTGTCCCCCATGGGCTGGCCCACAGCCTCAGAGATGCTGACACCCCCACATAGGGGCCCCTAACACAGGTGGGGGCTGTCATTGTTCTCTTGTTCTTGTTCCCGCTCACCCTCAGTCTCTCACTCTCTTAACTGTCTCTGGAATTTGGCAAGGAGTCCTCGTGGACTTCTTTAAAAACACGTATCATTGTTTCTTGAACCATTTGAGAACAGGTTGCATAAATGGTGCCCTGTTCCCCTTAATACTTCAGTATGTGTTTACCAAGAACAAAGGTCATCCCTGTATCTAACCACAGCAGAGTTAACAAATAGGACATTCAACACTGCCGCTGTGCTCTTATCTTATCCACCACCCCTATTTCAGGTTAGGCACTAGTTTTCCTTAGAGTGTTCTTCTCCAGCCCAGGATCACACCCTCCAATTTACAGCCAGCTCCTTCTGCTCCTCTAATCTGGAAGAGCTCCTCCTCTCCCTTTGCCTTTTGTGATGCTGACATTGCCGAAGGCTGCAGTGGCCTGGCCTCTGCAGTGTGACAGTGAGGTAGGCAGAGGGAAGCGGGGGCGGGGGGGGGGGGGGCGGGCAGCAGGTTGGGCCGGGGGGAGCAGAGGCTAGAAAGCAGCCGAAGCCAAGGGGCTGAGAGAATGGAGAACCATTGATTGGTAGGAGCTAGAAGATAACAGCAAAACTGAAGGGCAGGTGAATCTCTGTGCAGGCAGAGCTCTGGAAACAAAAGAAATGGCCACCTACTTGCAAGATGCATAGAGATGATGGAAACACTGGAGCTCCATTCCGTCCTGAATGAGCTTTCCAACTCCTGCAGCCTAACTGTGGGCAAGAGTCCCATCTGCCTCCTCTCCTTATACGGTGGCCCCCATGAAGACTTGAGGGACCCTGAGTGTGAGTGTGTCTGTTCCTGGCAGCCCTGCACATCCCCAGAGAGAGGCTCACTCTGCTTCCCTGCACCATCAGACAAGCGGAAGCGGGACATGTTCCAGAACTTCACCGATTGCTTTTGTCTGTGGCACCCACACCCACTCAGAGAGCACATGTGCCAAGCTGGGAATGGGGCAGGCATGGGAGACTTCCTGAAGAGCAGTAGCTCTGACCCCTGAGGTGGGGCCCATCCCCACGTGAAGGTCAGGAGCACAGACGGTCTCCCCAAGGGTGCACACAGCTGGGCAGTCTCCTGCCACCCTGACTGTGATCTCTCATTTCAGCCTGGGCCCAGAAGGAAGAGGCCATTGCAAGCTTCCTCTCTCCTGTCTGTGCCAGGCCTGAGCCATCTCAGGAGCACACAGCTCACTCCCCAGCCCCCACGCAAGGGCCAGGGCTCAGTGGCTGTAGTGGTGGCATCCTGCCCAGCACACACACTCCACCCCTAAGAACACCCACGCCAAGGGTACAGGGCCTGGTGCAAGCTGGGCTGAGCCCACAGAGACCCCTCCTGTCCTGGGGGAGGTAGGAGAAGGGCTGGGTGCTCAGCCCCATGCAGAGAACTTTCTGAGCTGGGAGCCCCACCCTTCTAGGTGCTTGTCTTCTTTCCTTTCTCTTCTTTCTTTCTTCCTTCCTTCCTTCCTTCACTTCTTTCTCTCCCTTTCCTTTCCTTTCCTTTTTCCTTTCCTTCCCTTTCCTTTCTTCTCTCTCCCTCTCTTTCTTTCTTCTTTTTTTTTTTTTTGGAGACAGAGTCTCGCCCTGTCTCCCAGGCTGGAGTGCAATGGCGTGATCTCGGCTCATTGCAACCTCCACCTCCTGGGTTCAAGTGATTCTCCTGCCTCTGCCTCCCGAGTAGCTGGGAGCCACCCTCCACCATGCCTGGCTAATTTTTTGTATTTTTAGTAGAGACAGGATTTCACTATTTTGGCCAGGCTAGTCTCGAACTCCCGACCTCAAGTGATCTGCCGGCCTCAGCCTCCCAAAGTGCTGGGATTACAGGCGTGAGCCACCGCACCCGGCCTTTCCTCTTTTCTTTTCCAGTCCATCAGGCCTCCTGTGGCCTCAAAGAGCCATGCCTCCCATGCCCACCCCACACCCTGCAAGACGCCTTTCCAGAATGCCCACTCCTTGCTTATGCCTTGTCCTTTAAGATCCTTCCCACGCCTCCTGGAAGTCCTCTGCCAACTACCTCCCACCTTACGGGGCCCTTATGCTTTGGCAGAACACCCAGAGGCCAGCACAGCCCTGTGGGTTCTGCTTCTTGGGTTGGACCCCCACATTCCACATACCCGGGCTCAGCCACACCTGTGGGTGCCCCCATGAATGGAACACCAAGCTGGGTCCCGGGAGGCACCCCTGTGGCTGGGAGGCTTGAGGTACAAATGTGGAGTGAGGCCGCCATGTCCCCACCCACAGGCTGACCTTGGCCTTCTCTCTCTGCCCAGATGGACTTGCCCAAGCCATGCACCATCCCAGCTCTGTACCCTGGTGGTGTTTGGGAGGGGACTTTACACAGAAGCACAGCCCTCCTGAGCCTATTGTGGCTGTTCAAGGGCCTGTAATTGGTCCCAAAGCCATTATATTTTCTTAATAAAGTTCTACATATGTTTAATCCTATTCTATAAATTACTTTATAAATATGCATCTTTACATTAGGATCTTCTGGGACACACGGGCCATTGAACACAATTTTCAGAACTTTCATATTCATGTCTATGAAGATATTTCAGATAAAGCACTTTAAAAAGTCTTGAATAATGTGGCCACCAGAGATTTTATCTGGAGCCATAAGTACCATTTGTAAAACAGGAGAGTTCTTCCCATCCCTGACCCCATTCTCCATAATGCAACTGTTAACTAGATTGCTTTTTAAGTGATCTACAAAGAGCTTGTTGGTAACATCTAACACGAGCAACCATAAAATCAAACCTCCGGGGATGATTTCTAAATCAGTTCTAAATTTCTTTACTACTTTTTTTTTTAAATTATTTCGTCAGAGGATTTCCATCAGCATCCAACACCAGCAACGACTGAGGTTATTCAGGCCAAGAGATCTTCCCTAAATAGTATTTTGTGACTCGAAATAATCCAAGGAGCCTCCCCACACTTCAAGGTGACTTTCTACAAGACTTCTATTTCCTGATAGATCATTGTGAGGGATCCAGAGAAAGGTTAGAAAGAGAAAGGTTACAAAGGTAGTGTGGTAGGCTGAAATGTCCCCCCAAAAGTGTCCATGTTCTAACCCCCAGAACCTGTGAATATGTTACCTTACAGGGTAAAAGGGATTTGAAAATGTGATTGAATTAAGAGTCTTGAGACGAGGCCAGGCGAGGTGGCTCACGCCTGTAATCCCAGCACTTTGGAAGGCCAAGGCGGGTGGATCACTTGAGGTCAGGAGTTTGAGACCAGCCTGGCCAACATGGTGAAAACCCATCTCTAGTAAAAATACAAAAAATCAGCCGGGCGTGGTGGTGCCCACCTGTAATCCCAGCTACTTGGGAGGCTAAGGCAGGAGAATCACTTGAACCTGGGAGGCAGAGGTCGCAGTGAGCTGAAATCGTGCCACTGCACTCCAGCCTGGGTGACAAGAGTGAGACTCCATCTCAAAAATAAATAAATAAATAAGAATCTTGAGATGAGGAGGTTATCCTGGATTATCCAGTGGGCCCAATATAACTACAACAGTCCTTATATAAGGCAGGCAGGAGGGTCAGAGTCAACAGGGGGAGATGTGATGATGGAAACGAGAGTGGAGCGATCGGATGAAGGGCTGCAAGGAAAGAAATGCAAGTGGTCTCGAGAAGCAGAAGACAAGGAAGCCAACTCTCAGAGCTTCCAGAAGGAACCAGCCCTGTCAAAATCCTCGCTTTGGCCAAATAAGAATGATTTTGGATTTCTGACCTCTAGACCTGTAAGGTAATAAAATTGTGTTGTTTTGAGCAACAAAGTCTGTGGTCATTTGTTACAGCAGCCACAAGAAATTCATACAGAGGGTTGAGTGAATGAGCTACCCCAGCACAGATGGGCACAAGGGCTCAGGGAGGCCTTTGTCAACCTGCGCTTTGGGGTATTCTGCAGTCCAGCTCCCACGCCCAGCCCAGGAGGGGCTAAGGATTAGAAGCCTGAATAGGTGTGATCCTGCCTGGTATATTTCCAAGTGTCCACTCTGATGCTGTTCAATTGGGAAAGCTCCAGCAACTTCCCTCCTCCTTGATGGCCCTCAGTGACCATGCAGGGCCTTGGAGCCCTGGAACTTCAGAGCAGGGATGAGGGTGCAGCGGCCAGCCTTCATCAAGCCCTGCACTCCACCTGTGACCAGCACAGCTCCTAGCACATTGCCTTGCTGTCCCCCATGGCCTCCTCCCAGGCTGCTAGGCTGCAATGGGGTGAGGTGAATAGAATGCTTGTCAGTGCCTGCCTCTGCCCCCACCCAGCCCACTCTGGTGACCAAAGATGCAGTGTCATAGCCTGAGTTACCTTCCTGTAGTCACCCTGTCTGCCTACAGTTTTCAGGAACTAAAGCACACTCCCACCAAAGTAGTCACGGTGCTACCTTGCTCCCATGCTAGTTAGACCCCTTGGAGCCCCTACAACTGTCAAGAAGGATGGCACCTTTTTCTGGGCTCAAATATGGGCAAGGCTGTTGTTAACAAGACAATTGAGGGGTATGTACTGGGAAGCCTTCCCCAACAAGTCCATCCCCAGGAGCCCCTTCTCTTGCCACTCCGTCCTCCCTCCTCCCATCACCCATCTCCTGCTCCTTCCTTCCTCATGCCCCCACCACCTCCCAGCCTCCCATGGTTCCAGCCTTGGCCCCTCCTCCTCTCCAGAGTTGCCTTTTCTCTGAGGAGGCTGCAAATAAGCCCAGCCAGGGTCTGGGGCTTGGGCACTGGCCCCCAAAGCCCACCCAGCCCTGCTAAGAGGAGGGTGGGACGGGCAGGCCATGAGGCCCTGAATCTAGAGCCCAACCCCTTCCCTTTGAGCCTGGCAGGTTCTATGCGCCTGCAGCCCTGCCCTTGGCCAAAATCAAGGGGTCTGTAGGGACCCCAGCCAAGAATCAGACCAGCAAAAGCATATGGGTTCAGGCCCTTGCTTGTCCTTCTACCCAGAACAACTGTCACCTGGTCATGGTCAGGCACTAGCTTTCCCCAGAAAATCATGTAGGAGTGCAGTTGGCCGGCACCCCAGGGATCAGAAAGCTGAGATCAGCGAGAAGGAGGAGGGTCAGGGGCAAGGAACCCTATCTGGGCAAAAGCCCAGAGCAGGAAGAAACATCTGCTGGGGGAAATGGAGGCATCCCAGATGGCCCTGCAGAATCTTCTCCAGGGGTTCCACCTCCAGGGGAAGTCTCTGCAGGCCCCCACCCTCTTCCTGCAAGCTGGTGTAAACGCTCTCCCCTTATGATTCGGACAGGGTCCTCATTCTCTCCTGGGATGCCAGGGAGCTGCCCTCCACCCCAATTACACGCACCTCACACGGACCCCCGCAGCCGTGCCTGCAGCAAAGGTCTGGGCCCTTCTGACCACAGCTCGTGGCCCAGGCACAGAACCCTGACCCAAGCTGGCCAACTGGATTCTCTCTCCTAGGAATTGGAGACTTGAACCAAGGAGGTGCCAGCTCTATTCTTTTAGAATGTTGACTCAGAAAGTGATATGAGGAGAGGCTGAGGTCACAGCATTTGATCCTCTACATATAAAGAGGCAGTGAAAGCCAGCCTCCAGAGGGAGAAAAAAGCAGGCCTGAGAGAGGCAGAGGGGAGACCCTGAGGCCTAAGAGAGAGGCAGAGGGCAGACCAAGAGGCCTGAGAGAGGCGGAGGGCAGACCATGAGGCCTGAGAGAGGTGGAGGGGAGACCATGAGGCCTGAGAGAGGCGGAGGGCAGACCATGAGGCCTGAGAGAGGTGGAGGGGAGACCATGAGGCCTGAGAGAGGCGGAGGGCAGACCATGAGGCCTGAGAGAGGTGGAGGGGAGACCATGAGGCCTGAGAGGGTGAGAGAGTGAGAGCAAGAACACATACACACACACACACACACACACACAGAGAGACAGAGAGAGAGACCTGAGAGAGGCAGAGGGGAGACCATGAGGCCTGAGAGACAGGAGGGAGACCATGAGGCCTGAGAGAGGCAGAGGGGAGACCATGAGGCCTGAGAGAGGCAGAGGGGAGACCATGAGGCCTGAGAGAGGCAGAGGGGAGACCATGAGGCCTGAGAGAGGCAGAGGGGAGACCATGAGGCCTGAGAGAGAGGAGGGAGACCATGAGGCCTGAGAGAGTGAGAGAAAGACACACACACACACACACAGAGAGAGAGAGAGAGAGAGAGATGGTTCTTGCCAGCCCTTGGTTTACACTTTTGTCGATGAGATGCCTCTAAATCCTTACAATCTGACCCCCTTCTTCCCCTTGCTAGTTTGAGGGGTTTCTCTAACCTTTCTATCAATGAGCCTTGGCTAAGACACACGTGGCCATCTCCCGCCTCTATCTCATTCTAGAACAGCATCTGAGTGCCAGGTGCTGCCTGAGATGTTGCTTCCTAGAGAAAACACCCTCCATCAGAACCTTCAGCCATTACTTTCGATCATGCAGGGGACTTTAGCCCACTTGGAGAATAAAATTGGAAACTATCTTCCCTGCAGCCATCTTCTCATCAAAGTGGGACAGGAGACACTATCCTCAGACATCAGTCTGATCTTCCAAATGTCTGTTGTCTGCTCCAAAGGAATGTAATTGTAGGGCGTTTATTCCACAAATGTGAATACATTCCAGGAGATGATGGCCTTCCCTTTCACCCCTCAACAACCATTTTACAAGGGCCTGTAAGTCTAGGGCATTTTTGCAGCCAAGAAGAGACATTCCCTTTGGTTGGAGCCCAATTCACAGGGCAGTTGTGGGAGGAGGGTAATGTGTGTGTGGGAGGAAGAGCGGGATTCTCGGGGGAACCAAAGCGGGGACCTAGAGAAGCCAGCATCATAGCAGTTAACGGGGAGGGGCTGGGCTATTTACTAAAATATAACAAAATGTAAGCATTTTATTAGCTCTTCATTTTATTAGCTTTTTAAAAAGACCCTTTGCAATGATTTATTAACCACTCTGGAATCTCCCTAGCCTTTGCTGAGACACCACTGTCATGCATAGGATCTGCCTAGCTAGAGCCCGTTGGGCAGAAAGCATGTGGTCCCAGCCTTCTGAGGACCCTCATCCCCTCCCACACCCTCACTTGCACCCTCCACTGTCATTGGTCCAGACTGCCTCTGTTCCCCTCCAGCAAATGTTTATTCCTGCCCTGGGCCTTTGCCCAGATAGGCTTCCTCACCCCTGACTCTTTCCTCTGCTGATCACAGCCTCCTGATCCCTGGGGTGCCGGCCAATCTACCCTCCTCCGTGCGGGCCACCCCTTACCTCCCAGGCTCAGGCCACACTGCCTTCTCCTTCCTCTGAATGCCTGCGGCCTTCCTTGTCACAATGGCTCCTCTGTGCACCTGGTGCAATGATTTGGCAGCTTCCTGAAACTACAGCTCGTCTTCCTGTTGGAACTGCCATCCGCATGAGGGCAGCCCCTGAGCTTCAAACACAGGGCAACTGGCAGGAGAGTCTTGGCACAGCTTGTATGGCCTTCCCCCAACCGGCACTACCCCACACTCCATTTCCGGCACAACCCTCCCCAAACTCAGTCACATGCCTCATTCATCTCTGTTTCAAGACTCCACTCTCCAACCCCAGCTCAGCACCTTGCACATAGCAGATACTCAAAATGTTGTTGACTTGAAAACACAAATATTCATCAGGTTGAATCAATATTGTTCTTTTCAGGGGATTCAAAGAGAGAAAGAACCAGTTTTGGGGATGCTGTGACACTCAGCTTGGCCTCTGTTTAATGCTGACTGCCCACGGAAGTCTTCAAGAGGGCCATGAGGCGTTATAACCCTGATGCAGTTGAGTTCCTGCTAGAGAGAACAAGGCCACACAGAGCAGAGACCAGACATCTCAGGGCCTGTCCGAGAGCAGCCCGGGGCACAGTCTGTCCGAATCTGCCCTTTGGTAATAAGCATAGTGAACACATAATTTATTGCTCAGACCAGGACACTTTTGAGAGAGAACTGGTAATTATGCTGGGACTATCCCAGATAAGCAAGCAGGACAGTCACCTCAAGCAATCAATCATGTTCTGTGGCCAAACCCCTCCAAGGAATAGACAAAATACAGTTTTCTAAACATGAGAACGTGCTAAACCTCAAAGTAGAGCTTGGTGCCAAGATCACTTTATTTTAAAAGCCAATTGTGTTGTTGAAGAAAAGGCTATGCTCTCGGCCCATTTTGGCTATGGTCGAAGACTGCTTAGGGAATTGTCTTAAAGTTGTATATGCTCCTGGGCCTGGGGTTTTCTGAAAACAGAGCAGAAAACAGGGACTGATAAGACAGTGAAACCAAAACCCTGAGGCTCCTGCGCCTAGCCACTGGCTTGGATGTGGTGGACAAATTCCCCAAGGATGAAGACCAGGGCCACACCAGCCGGGGCTGAAGCCTGGCAGACCCTCGAATTGGAGCATGTCCTTGGAGCAGAGGCTGCTCCTGTTAGGGGCTCACCATGAGGCTGGAGGGGGGCTGAGAGGCCAGGCCAAGCCAGGGGCCACCTAGAACCTGCTGGGAGAGGCGGGGTCACATGCCACCTGCATCTCAAGGCACACCTTCTCCCAAAGGGCACTTGGCCCAGGCAACTCCTATCCCAAGGAATGCCATCATCTTTCACCCTGGTGACCTCAGCCTAGCAAGAAGTGAGTGAAGAGAATTAACTCTGAACCTGATTGGTCTAACTCAAAAGCCCAAATTGCCTCTCAAACTCGGGTTGGGTTTTAGTTATTGACCCAGAGTTATTAAAGTAAGGTGTTTCTCAACCAGGGTCCATGGACCCCAGGGTCAGAAGTGTTCTCAAGGGATCCACGAGTTCTAATTTTTAAAAGTCATGTTTTTGTTTTTATAAAATGCTTGAACAAATATTATTATTTATTTATATATTTTTTTGAGACAGAGTCTCGCTCTGTTGCTAGGCTGGAGTGTAGTGGGCGCGATCTCGGCTCACTGCAATCTCTGCCTCCCGGGTTCAAGCGATTCTCCTGCCTCAGCCTCCCAAGTAGCTGGGATTACAGGTGCCCGCCACCACCAACACCCGGCTAAATTTTTTTTGTATTTTTAGTAGAGATGGGGTTTCACCATGTTGCCCAGGTTGGTCTTGATCTCCTGACCTCGTGATCCGTCCACCTCCGCCTCCCGAAGTGTTGGGATTACAGGTGTGAGCCACAGCACCCAGCCGGGGTTTTTTGTTTTTTTTGTTTGTTTGTTTGTTTTTGTTTTTTTTTGAGATAGGGTCTCATTCTGTCATCCAGTATGGAGTGCAGTGGCAGGACCTCAGCTCACTGCAACCTCCACCTCCTGGCCTTAAGCGATTCTCATGCCTCAGCCACCTGAGTAGCTGGGATTACAGGGGTGCGCCACCACACCTGGCCCTATTTTACCAATTATTTAAACAAAGCTTCTCTTCTGTAGTGATAAAATACAAATAAATGCCATTTTCATAGACTAAGACTTCAATTTCTTAGGTCGGTGTCTCCCATGCTGGTGGCACATGCACATATTCTTGAAGTCCGAAGGCATTTGAGACACCAGTGTAATGGTTAAGATGAAGGGTTTTAGAGTCCAACAAGCCTGAGTTCCAGTCCTAGTCCCACCACCAACAGCTCAGTGGGAGCCTGGGCATGGGCTTCCCATACCTTACCCATCAAACGGGGCAGAGTACCTGCCTCTAGGGGGCTATGAGGCTCACTGGTGTCTCTCTAAGACAAAGAGGCTTGGACAGGCCAGCAGTTAGCTACCACCACTATTATTTTTTACTATTATCACCTACTTGTCATTTCCACCCTGCCCTGCAGTTTCTTATCTCTTCAGGAAACAGCGAGAGTGGAGCAGAGCAGTCAGTCCAGAGCACATGAGATCAGCTGCCTGCAGAAACCGCTTTAAATGACAGGATGTTTCCCTTGCCAAAAGCAGAGGAGCAGCCTGGAAATCTAATCAAGTCCTGGCCAAACGTCAAAGGAAGCTGAAGCCTTTATTATTGCTATTAATGAGGGTTCAAAGTGCATGTGGAGTCCTGGGAGGCCAGGGCAGAGAACAGAAGGTTCAGGGGGCCTGCACCTCACAAGGCCACCCCTCGGGAGGCTGCTGGTTGGGGTTCAGCCACCTTGAGAACATCAAGCTCAGGTCCCCTCCCCTGATTTCACTGCCACCAACAACCTTCTGGTTTTCTTCAGCTTCCATGAAAATTTTCTATAAGGGAGAGACTCCACCAATCAGTGCTCCAGTCACCACGCCCGTATGGTGAATGCTTAGAAGTTAACACTACATCTTCTGTTGCCTGGCAGTTTGGTTAGCATGACTTAGTGTTCCTGAGAATGCCTGACCCCGTGGGCTCTGACAAACATGTTTCTGGATCATGGTGATGCCACTAAGGTGTGTGGATCCCCCAGCCTCCTGCTGTCAGTCTGTCTGCAATTTCACTGGCAGGGCCTCCCCATTATCACTCTAGATAAAGGCTGTGCTACCTTACTCTGCTGCCCAGCAGCTCTGGGTCAGAGATTCTGAAGGCCATGGCCTGGGACATGGGCTAGGTAGGGCTAGGGGAGGTGATTTGCAGCCCAGGCAGTGGCAGTACTAGTCCTCTCCTACCCACCGCTCCAACTTCTCCTCCTAGCCCCTTGACTCCCCTGGGTGGGCCCATTTTCTTACAGGCAGAATTTGTATTTCTGTTTCCCCAGCCACCTCAAATGAGTCTACATACCAGCAAGTCTTGGGGACTTTCAGACCGAGTTGCAGACTGAAAGCAACAAAGCTATGGGAATTAAAATGTCTTTTGACATTAAAAAAAAAAAAAAATCCACTGTTGGTAAACTTCACATTATGCTTTTATAATCTTTTCTGGTCTTCTCTAGGTTTGGAGGAGTCCTGCATGCTCCCAGGATCCACGTTCTTTGTATCTCTCCATGAACTTGAGCCTCTTCCCTGTCTGTCCTGAGTTTTTGGGGGTGGGGTGATCGCTAATGCCTTAATGGTCCCATTTGGTCCAATAAAAATGTTTCTGCTTCAAATTTTGCTTCCTTGGGCTCCCAGAAGCCACACACACAGAGAACAGCCATTCTGGCTGGCAGGAGGCAGCCACTGCAGGTACCCCCAACAAAGCATCTAGTTGGTAACATTGATGGCTGATTAATGTGCTGCTTCCAACTGGCCCCATAATTCAGCCACAGATTTTGAGCCTGGAGTCACTCTGAACCTGAAGTTGGTTGAGAACATCCAGGTATTTGAGCATTTCACTCCTGATTGCCTTGACAGGCAACTGTATCTACCAGAACTGTATACACATGATCATTCCCCCATCTCACCACCACCCCACACCTCCCACACACATAGAAACAGAAAACCTACCACCATAACCATACCCCTAGGGGTGGGGGGCAGTCTGTCTTTCCGAATACTTACTGAACAGCTGGGCAAGAATCGAGGGACTCTGGATTGAAAACAAGAAGTGATAGAGCTTGTTGGAGGTATTCTCACATTATAATGACCTGGACCAGGGCCTTCATGCTATTGAACATTTAAAAAATTGCTTCATTATTATTGTACATTTGATATATTTTAAGGCTTTATTCGCCTTCTACAAATAAACATATGAATCACTGTGATATAGTAGAAAAATCCCATGTTTGGTCTCGAGAGATCTCTTTTAAGGTGTGAGCTAGGACAAGTCATTGTGAAACGGGAGTAACTCCTGCCTCACCTTCCTTGTGCACGATGGTGAGGAGTGAAGGAAGGTTAGGTGAGCAGTACCTGCCTCCCTTGTCCCTGCCAGGGTCCCTGATGCCCCCAGGCTCCCAGCCCACACTCAGGTCCCCCGTCCCCTCACAGCAGCATGCATGCCTCATGCCGTACTTCTCCCTCTGACTGTTAAAGGTGACTTGCTGCTCCAAGCTGATGCTTATTCATATAAATGTCATATATGTTATCTTAGTCCAAAAAAGTATTCATAGCAATTCACTGATATAAGCACAATGCTATGAGATAAACATAAATAGGTGAACACAATTTTAAAAAGACAATCACTCCAGTAGGAAAATTAGCAACAGGCCATTCATAAAGAGGATATACAAACGTTCAATGAGCAAACTTTGAGGAAGGAGGGCTTTAACCTCATTTATAACCAAATAAATTCTAATTTAAAAAACAAACTTCCTTTTTTCCCCACGAGGTGAGGGGAAGGGGGTTCCAAAAATTAAAACAGGTTAAGAAAGAAGAGAGAGAGGAAGGAAGAAAGGGAGGGAGAAAAGGAAGGAAAGAAGGAAGGGAAGGAAGGGAGGGAGGGAGGGGAAGGAAGGAGAGAGGGAATGAAGGAAGCCAAAGCTTTAACAACCAGCACAAGCACTCCTTATGATGCTGGCAGAAGCATAAATTTGTTCAGCCTTTCCAGAGTGCAATCTGGCAGGATATGAAACAGCTTAAAACATATATGCCTATCCAGAGAGGGAGAAAGAAGAAAAGAGAGTGGTTATTGGTTGTTGCAGGAAACCAGGAGACAAATGATGAGTCTTCAGCCTAGAATGTGGCAGGGAAAATGGGAATAGCCCAAACACCACACTGGATAATGCTAACATGATGTTCATCTTTTTTTTCCCCTAGTAATTCGCTTTTTTCCCCCTCCATTTTCAAATAGCTAGGGTTCCTTGCCTCAGGAATGGGACAGGGCAAAAAACAGAAATAAGTGTTTTTCTAGCATGATGTCTTGGATCTGTTTCTAAATAATGCAGGAGTTAGGGGAAGTGGGTGGGAGTATTAACCCAAAACACTGGCCTAAAATTGAACATTGCTGAATTGTTGACTAGGTATATGAGGTTTCAATACAGTATTCTAAGTTGTATATATTTTTCAAGTTTTCACAAAACGGAGTTTAAGACGACGTATATTTATTATTTTGACCCAGCAATTCCAGTTTTAGGCATGCACCTTAAGAAAACAATTGAGAATGTGTGCAAATATTTAGCCACAAAGACTGTAACATTGTTTCCAAAAGTGAAAACTGGGAAATAAACTAAATAATGGATGATATGTGCCTGGTTAAATAAATTACAATGCTTCCATCCAGCAGTCCAGTGTTGATGAGTTTTTATAGACATAACAACTACTCCCAAATGTCATTAAGTCAAAAATGCAAGCTGAACAAATGCGCATAAAAAAAACTTGGAATGAAATTATCTCAGAATGTTCATAAACAGTAGTTTTCTTGGGGTAGTGGTGTGTTGAATAAAAAGGAAACAAAAAAATTTTTTTGCTTATATGCATTTTCTAATTTTTCTACAATGAACACAAGTACTCCTGAAACAAGAAAAAAAGATACTTAATGTATAGATAAATGACTACGGAAATTAGGTAAAGAAGAAGAGAGGCCAGGCATGGTGGCTCATGCCTGTAATCCCAGCATTTTGGGAGGCCAAGGCTGGTGGATCACTTGAGGTCAGGAGTTCAAGACCAGCCTGGGCAACATGGTGAGATCTTGTCTCTAAAAAATATAAAAATTAGCCAGTTGTGGGGGTGTGTTCCTGTGGTCCCAGCTACTTGGGAGGCTGAGGTGAGAGGATCACCTGAGCCACAGAGGTCAAGGCTGCAGTGAGCCATGATCATGTCACCGCACTCCAGCCTGGGAAACAGAATGAGACCCAAGAAAAGAAAAAAGAAAAGAAAAGGGGAGGGGAGGGAGAAAGGGAAGGGAGGGAGAAGGGGAGGGGAGGGGAGGGAGAAGGGGAGGGGAGGGGAGAGGAGGAGAAAGGGAGCAGAGGGGAGAGGAGGAGAAAGGGAGGGGAAGGGAGAGGAGAGAGAGCCAGCAGTAAGGTCATAATAGGGACATGTATCTGTAAGATCCTTATAATAGGTAAGGCTGGCCACAAATGAGAACACAGTTTTCGCAGAACAAGCACTGCACTGCAGACCCTCCACGGTTTTGTTTTGTTTTTTTTTGAGACAGTCTCACTCTGTCGCCCAGGCTGGAGTGCAGTCACGCCATCTCGGCTCACTGCAAGCTCCGCCTCCCGGGTTCAAGCGATTCTTCTGCATCAGCCTCTCAAGTAGCTAGGACTACAGGTGCGTGCCACCAAGCCTGGCTAATGTTTGTATTTTTAGTAGAGACGGGGTTTCACCATATTGGCCAGGCTGGTCTCGAACTCTTGACCTCATGATCTGCCCGCCTCAGCCTCTCAAAGTGCTGGGATTACAGGTGTGAGCCACCGCACCCGGCCCTTCCACAGGATTCAAAGCAAGGCTTTCCCATTCTCTCTGGCAGGTGGCACAGCCATGTAATCGGGGCTGCCATTCTCAATTACTCCACCATGAATGGAGTCTGTTATTATCAGCCAAGCACACATCTGATAATCAAGGGATAGATGCGCCTCATCATTTTTACAACTCATGGCAGAGAGATGAAAACAGTCATGTTTTCAAACTGATGTATACGTGTGACAGAGGTTGCTGTCAGGGTGAGGCTCTCTGTTTGGTGTGAATTCTGTACTCACATTGAAGAAATCTAAGCCATAACAAACACAAAGAAGCAAAACGCCAAGAAAATCTGCACAGGAACAGTTTGTACAGGAGCCTCTCAGTTTGGCCATAAAGATGCAGTGCTCTGAAGCCAGATGAGTAGCTGGGGCAAGAGATGATGCTGAGTGTGCTACCATTGATTCCACACCTATGATGGCCATCTGCAGAACGGCTAAGGAGCGACCTGCCCCTTTTCCCCAGGCCTAATGCGGCTTTGCTTTCTAAAGCTTCCCAGTCTCAAGCTGCCTGGGAGTCCAGGCATGAAGGCTGATGAAGCATGATGCATTGCCATCCCATCCAGCAGTTTCCTTGCATGGACTTGGTCATCTGAATCAAAGGGACTAAGATGTGCTGCAGAAAGAAGTTACTGAACGCTATTCCACATGCGGCAGATGGGATCTTTAAGAGGGAGCACTGGGGAAGTGGATATAAGCCCAAGTTCATATTCCAAAGCCACAGGCATGTTGCGGCAAAGCCGTGACTATTCTGAGACTGCTCATGGCCGGGCCCTGCAATGGCCAGGAAACAGCTCTAGCAGAGTCCCCACTGCTGCCCCATCTGAGGACGGCTTGAGTGGACAGATGGCTCGGGATGTGCCATTTCTGAACCCAGTTCAATAGGAGGGTGTTTAAAACAAGAGGGACATTTGAACCATGTTCTCCTCTTCCTTAAAGCTGAGCACTCTGCTCTCTCCTTTACTGGGGATCCTCAAGTGTGATCCAGACCTTGGGTCTCACATTGTGTATGATACGTGTGCAGAGGGAGGCCTCGGATTCACCAAGCAGCACTAAGCATCTCTTCCACAAATCAAATGGGCCGTTTCTTAAACCTTGCTTTTGTCAGGGCCATGCTTTGGCAACTGTGGGTTTCCCAAAGCTAAACCTTTCAAAGACCACTGACAAAAATTCTGTCTCCAGGGGAGAACAGAATAGTCACCTTCCTAGAGTCCTAGAACTTGATGTCAAAAGAAACAACAGGGAAACTTTACAGTATCTGTTCCTCAGCTCTGGTACATGATTACATCTCAACCCTCCTGATGAGAATATCATTGTCTTCCCTTTGAAGAAGCCCTATTTAATTGTGCTTTTATTTGAGGGCAACTTTAACCAACGGGAGCTGTAAGGATTATTACACAGATGAATAAAATACTCTCTTTGGCCTCTGGGGAATTTGGAGTCCAGTGAGGGATGTAGGCAGAACCAAACAGAAATACCACAAAAGAATAAATGGAGATAGGAGGGGCTGGGGTGGTGCTGAGCAAGAGCTGAGCTATCTGCCTGGCTTTCAGATGCCAAACCAGGCTCTGGTGTAACAGGGCTGTCTTGTTAAGTGTGATCCCAGTGGGTTACGGGATGTTGCCAAGGCCAGGAGCTTTCATCTTGCTGCAAAAGACTCAGACTTTCCTGGAGAGCTCCTAGGTCTCTGTCATACCACGAAGAAGCCTGGCTTATTGGTTCCAACTTCTGATGGGTCATAATGCTGTATAACATTACAGGCCTTTGGTAAGCCTGACATTTCCTGCCTGCACACACTCCTCCCCAGGGCTGAGAGGCTGGGACTGGTTAATCTGTATAATCAATACACTCCTCCGGAGTGAAGACGTGTATCACTCCGGGGCAGCCCAGGGCAGCCAAATGCCAGATGCCTCCTAGAGAACGTGAGAGTAGATGAAACTGTCCCAAGTTGTTAGGCATCGAATTCTATACCCCCCAATCGTAAGTCCTGGGAATTTCCATTGTGTTGACATGGCTTCCATGCTGAGTACTGTCTCTGCCCAGTTTTTAAGGTCTTATGAATTTGGAATTCCCGGTACCTCAGTATGTGACCGGATTTGGAAATAGGGTTGTTGCAGATGTAATTATTTAAGCTGCAGTCATTAGGGTGGGGCCTCGTCCAACATGGCTGTTGTCCTTTATTAAAAGGGGAAATTTGGATACAGAGACATGCTCACAGGGAAAACACCATGTGAAAACAAAGGTGTGGAACTCTAAACCGAGGAAGACCAAGGAATGCCAGCAAGCCACCACGAGCTGCGAATGAGGCATGAGCAGATTGTCCCTCACAGCACTCAGAAGGAACCCACACTGCCAACACCTTGGGCTGGGACTTCCAGTCTCCAGAACTGTGAGACAACACATTTTTGTTGTACTGGGCACAACAAATACCCAGTTTGTGGTACTTCGTTATGGCAGCCCTAGCACACGAATACATCAGTGTTCAGCTCATGTCTTTATTCAGCCAATATACATTGTTCCAGGCCGTGGGCTGGAAGCTGGGAATACAGTGATGTATGACTGTCTCCTAACAGCTGCTCTCTCCTCATTCCTTAGTGTTAGAACAATTTTTAACTGGGCTCATGTCTACCCAGAATAAGGATTCACTTTCCCAGCCTCCCTGGCAGCTAGGTGTGGCTGCATGACTAATCCTGTGCCAATAGGATGGAGGTGGCAAAGGTGCATGCAAATTCCAAGGGGAAGCCTTCAGGAGAGGGCATATTGTGTTGCTTCCCCACGCTCCTTCCTGCCCACTGGGCCCCTGTTCCCTACTCTCTGGGACCATGAGGATGGAAGCCATGCTCAGCAGAACAGCCCATAGGAGGAGTCTGATGCAGTAGAGTTGCCACACCAGCCCTAAACTGCCCACTGCAGAGACTGTATACAAGAGAGAAATCAATTCCTATCTTGCTTATAACATTGTTATTTAGGGTCTGTGTTACTGGCAGCAGAACTTAGTCCTCATCGACCAAGTAGGCGTGGATTTCCTATGCTCATCAGCCTCACATTCTAGCAAGGAAGGCATACCTTACCAAAAATCAATCAATCAATCAATCACAATGTGGGGAGTATCACACAAAGGGATGTATAGGATGCTACGGAGAGCACCTCAGAGAGTAAAGCCATCTGGTCCAAGGGGTCCAAGAAGCCTCTCAAGGAAGTACATTTGAGGCTGGTGGAAGGGTTTGTGGGAAGCTGTGTTGGGAAAGTTAGGCCAGAATGGGCAGGGCCTCGAGGACAAGCCTAGAGAGAAGGATGTTATTCACTTTAACCTCGCTGGGACAAATTCACTGCATTGCAAAAACAAAATAAAAAGTGTTAACTGGACTGTGCTGATTTAATTAGTAGAAAAGACCAAAGAACAGATGATTAGTGGTCGCCAGGATATCTTAATCTGTGTGCAAGTTAACAGTAGGAATTCTCTTCCATTCAACTTTCTGAACCATGAATGTCCCAGGGAGTTAGGGACTGCTGCTAGGTTGAATGTGTCAAACCTCATTAAAACCAAGCTTAAAAAGTCAAATCCACAAATATTCACTGAAACCTGCTGTGAGCAAGGTATTTAGGCCAGAGATTCTTGCAGATGTTAAAGACATTTCGTCTAGGATCATTGACTTCAGGGTGCCTGCAATCTAGTTGTGAAGACAAGGACAAAAATCTAGTGAAAATCCCAATATACGAATTAAGGAACCACCATCACTACAGCAACCAAAAAGCAAACTGTCACAGAATAGAATTCAATATGAAATGAGTGAGTATACCAACTCGGAGGGCTTATGATGAGTTCACAGTGAGGGGAGGCCACGGGGAGAGGCAAGTGATATGAGGAAGCTCCAGGGAAGAGGGGTCTGGAGTAACCCCTTGAAGACAGGGAGGACAAAGGTGGACAGGGAGGGAGGGATATGAGGGGCAAAGGCATGGGGCAAGCAGGTAGAGACTGGCGGAGTGCACTCAGATTCATGTGCAAAAGGGATTCTTAATCATTACTATGTTACAAAATTTAATTTTAAGTTGTTAAAACAAATGAGATCATGTAAACTCATGAAGAAAATAAACCATAGAGCAAATCCTTTAATATGAGATATGACTCAATCTTACTCCATAGTAACCAACTTGAATTTGCTAAACTTACTTTAAAAAAATCATCTTTCCCCAGAAAGCGCACACATTCTATTTCCCAGGTGAAGAATCTCTGTGCACTGCTATGGTCTGGATGCTGATGTCCCCCCAAAATTCGTATGTTGGAACCTGATGGCCCCTGTGATAGTGTTAAGATGTGGGGCCTTTGGGAGGTGATTATGTCATTAGGGCTTCTTCCTCAGGGATGGGACTCCTGCGCTTATAAAAGAGGCCTGAGGAAGCTTGTCTGCCTTCCTCAGACAGGAAGGATGCTGCTTTCTAGCTGCATCCTCTTATGGCGGAAGTTTCTGCCCTTCGCCACGTGCAGATACAGCTAGAAGCACCATCTATGAGGAAGGGGCCCTCATCAGACACCAACCTTGATCTTGGACTTCCTGGCCTCCAGAACTGTGAACAATACATTTCTATGGTTTATAAATTACCCAGTCTAAGGTATTTTGTTACAGCAGCAGGAATGGACTAAGTGGACCAAGAAACATGTGGTGTGCATTCACAGATGTCTGCATAGGCTCCTGTCAAAAAATGCACTGAGGGGCTGGATGCAGTGTCTCACGCCTGTAATCCCAGCACTTTTGGAGGCCCGGATGGGTAGATCTCTTGAGGCCAGGAGTTTGAGACCAGCCTGGCCAACATGGTGAAACCCCATCTCTTAAAAAAAAAAAAAAATGCACTGAGGGACCTGAAATTCAACTTTCTCAGGTTAACACCTTTTTGCTTTTCACGTGTGTACGAACACGAGAATGGTTTTTGCAGTTTGATGGCAGATGTAAACATCTAAATGTCACCATGTATTTCCAGTTTCTGCAAGCCTTCATTCTGAATTCTCGTTTACAGACAGGAGCAGATTAAAGCCCTTTGGGTGCTGGTCTTCCAGGCCTCCTGTCTACCCTGACCCAAAACGGGTTCAGCAGGCAGCCTTCACTGCTGCCCACTGACAGCTCCCCACAGACCGGCGAGCCAGAGAGCTGCCCCCTCCCTGCAGCCATCTCTACTTCACAGCATTCTTTCACACACCTACTTTCATTTCATCCTCATGCCAGCCTGGTGCGGGAGGTGCTAATATCTCTATTTAACAGATGAGAAAGTGAGGCTCAGCGGGGTTAGAAACCAGTGATTTAACGTTTCAGCTGTGGGAGCCAGAACCAGTTACTGGCCTTGCTTTTCAGTGCTGGAAAGTATCAGTAGTTAGTTCTAAGCTGTTTTTCTTTAAAATCGTAAAGCTAAAGGGAATCTAGAAAGAGCACATAATCCACTCCCATTTATCTCAGCACAAACAACTTTCAGTTGATATATTGAAAAGAGAAAGGGTCAGAAAAAAATTATGACCCCAAATATCTATATATATCCATGCATTAAATACAAGTAATAAGCAGCATAAACTGAAATTACTACATGGGGTGGTAAAAATGATCTCCCCAAATTTGGTGTGTGTGATACACTGCTCAAAAGAGGAAAAAAAAAAGCCCCTCAGCAAGGAGGACAGAATCCTGTGTGGAGGTGGGTACAGAGAAAAGCTACAGCCACCTCTCTGGGCACTCAAGAGGTGGTGTGTGGCAGGCCCTATGCAACTCAGGAAATTCTAGAATTCTGTAAACATTGGTCTACAGGTTCCCAAGAGAAGGGGGTCATACACGCTGGTGGATGGGGTAGAAGCAAACCTGTTAGGGGCCAAAAGTTATTCACATTTGCAAAATTAGTAATTGGCGATACCTCTGAAGTGTACCTTGGTACTGCTTATTTCTGCAAAGAGAGAAAATGTGACGGTCTGGGTAGTTCCAGTTAGGCTGTCGCATGGGAGGGGCAACACCAAGTGATCACAAACCTACCCTGCCTCAAGGTGCAGCTTTCACAGGAACACACATGCCAAGGACGCCCAGGTTATTCAGACTGGCTGTAGGTGTTCACTGCCTCATCCTCTGTTTTCTTAGGAGGCCGCAGGAGCAGAAGGCAACCCACAATGGTTTGAAATCTGAGGCAGTTCTGGCCTCAAACTTGGACAGGGCTGGCAACTGCCCTGAACCCTCTCCTCCCACTTCCCCAGGCTGCTGCCCCAGGTGTGAGAGCTGCCCTGACAACGCAAATGGCTAAAGCCTCAGCACCGGCAGGAGCAGGACTAGGAAGTTCTTCTCTTACATCTCCCAGATGCTTTGCTAACAGTAGAAGCAACTTCAGACAAGTGAGGCACCAAAGGAATGAAGGGCACTGAGAAGAATGGAAATCTGGAAGGCCATCTTTCTATTTTTGAGAGGTGACAGCGTGCTGGCAGTCCTCAGAGCCCTCGCTCGCTCTCGGCGCCTCCTCTGCCTGGGCTCCCACTTTGGCAGCACTTGAGGAGCCCTTCAGCCCACCGCTGCACTGTGGGAGCCCCTTTCTGGGCTGGCCAAGGCTGGAGCTGGCTCCCTCAGCTTGCAGAGAGGTGTGGAGGGAGAGGCGCGAGTGGGAACCGGGGCTGCGTGTGGCGCTTGCGGGCCAGCTGGAGTTCCGGGTGGGCATGGGCTTGGTGGGCCCCACACTCAGAGCAGCTGGCCGCCCTGCCGGCCCCGGGCAATGAGGGGCTTAGCACCCAGGCCAGCGGCTGTGGAGGGTGTACTGGGTCCCCCAGCAGTGCCAGCCCACCAGTGCTGCATTCGATTTCTTGCCGGGTCTTAGCTGCCTTCCCAAGGGGCAGGGCTCGGGACCTGCAGCCCGCCATGCCTGAGCCTCCCACCCCCTCCATGGGCTCCTGTGCAGCCCCAGCCTCCCCGATGAGCGCTGCCCCCTGCTCCAAGGTGCCCAGTCCCATCGACACCCAAGGGCTGAGGAGTGCGGGCGCACGGTGTGGGACTGGCAGGCAGCTCCACCTGCAGCCCTGGTGCAGGATCCATTGGGTGAAGCCAGGTGGGCTCCTGAGTCTGGTGGGGACGTGGAGAACCTTTATGTCTAGCTCAGGGATTGTAAATACACCAATCGGCACTCTGTATCTAGCTCAAGGTTTGTAAATACACCAATCAGCACCCTGTGTCTAGCTCAGGGTTTGTGAATGCACCAATCCACACTCTGTATCTAGCTACTCTGGTGGGGCCTTGGAGAACCTTTGTGTCGACACTCTGTATCTAGTTAATCTAGTGGGGACTTAGAGAACCTTTGTGTCTAGCTCAGGGATTGTAAACACACCAATCAGCGCCCTGTCAAAACAGACCACTCGGCTCTACCAATCAGCAGGATATGGGTGGGGCCAGATAAGAGAAAAAAAGCAGGCTCCCCGAGCCAGCAGTGGCAACCGGCTCGAGTCCCCTTCCACACTGTGGAAGCTTTGTTCTTTCGCTCTTTGCAATAAATCTTGCTACTGCTCACTCTTTGGGTCCATGCTGCTTTTATGAGCTGTAACACTCACCGCGAAGGTCTGCAGCTTCACTCCTCAAGCCAGCAAGACCACGAGCCCACTGGGAGGAACGAACAACTCCAGACACGCCACCTTAAGAGCTGTAACACTCACCACAAAAGTCTGCAGCTTCACTCCTGAGCTAGCGAGACCACGAACCCACGAGAAGGAAGAAACTCCAAACACATCCGAACATCAGAAGGAATAAACTCCAGACGCGCCACCTTAAGAGCTGTAACACTCACCACGAGGGTCCGTGGCTTCATTCTTGAAGTCAGTGAGACCAAGAACCCACCAATTCCGGACACATTTTGGCGACCCAGATGGGACATTCGCCTATCACCAAGCGGTGAGACAATTGCCAAGCAGTGAGACCATCGCCGAGCGGTGAGACCATCACCTATCGCCAAGCAGTGAGTACCATCGGACCCCTTTCGCTTGCTATTCTGTCCTATTTTTCCTTAGAATTCAGGGGCTAAATACCAGGCACCTGTCGGCCAGCTAAAAGCGACTAGTGCGGCCACCGGACTAAAAACATGGGTGTCAAGCTTTCCGGGAAAGGGCTCTCTAACAACCCCCGACTCTTCAGAATTGGGATCATTGGTTTGCCTGGAACCAGCTTCCGCTTTTCCTGTACCTCTGGGCTGAGCCGAGGGTCGACAGAGAGGAAAGCCATGCAGCTCCAGGGTCCCGACAACAAGTTGGTTGACCCTGCGGCCATGAGTGGAACTCTAAAAGCACGTCACCCAAGCGAGACTCACCCATCTATCCTATCTATCCTGACCCTTGCCCCCTGGGTCCTAATGCCTGCCAGACAAACTTCCTCTCACCTCTCTTCTCTGAGGTTAGTCCCGCTTCTAAAAATTGCTACCTGTCTCTGGTGCTTTTCTAGTTTCTCCTATAAGAATGATTTCTACTATAAACTCCAGGACTCTGTTACCTTCTTTAGGCACCCGGGTTCACCAATCAGAAAGACATAATTTTTGCCCAAAGCCCCATCATAGTGGGGACTACCTGGAATTTTAGGATCCCTCCTTAGACTAACAGGCCTAACAAAAGCTATTCCTGAAGCTAGGATATGGGGAGCCTCAGAAATTGTATCCTTCCTATTCATATAAGTGAGGACAAAAGGTGTCACTCTTCCAACCCTGAAGATCCCTTCCCTCCCTCAGGGTATGGCCCTCCACTTCATTTTTTGGGCATAACATCTTTATAGGAAAGGGGTAAAGTCCCAGTACTAACAGGAGAATGCTTAGGACTCTAACAGGTTTTTGAGAATGTGTCGGTAAGGGCCACTAAATCCAATTTTTCTCGGTCGGTCCTCCCTGTGGTCTAGGAGGACAGGCAAGGGTGCAGGATTTCGAGAATGCGTTGGTAAGGACCACTAAATCCGACCCTCCTCGGTCCTCCATGTGGTCTGGGAGGAAAACTAGTGTTTCTGCTGCTGCGTCGGTGAGCGCAACTATTCCGATCAGCAGGGTCCAGGGACCGTTGCAGGTTCTTGGGAAGGGGTTGTTTCCGCTGCTGCGTCGGTGAGCACAACTATTCCAATCAGCAGGGTCCAGGGACCATTGCGGGTTCTTGGGCAGGGGAAGAAACAAAATAAACCAAAACCGCCGGCAGTTTTGTCTTTCAGATGGGGAAACATTCAGGCATCAACAGGCCCACCCTTGAAATGCATCCTAAGCCATTGGGACCAATTTGACCCACAAACCCTGAAAAAGAGGCAGCTCATTATTTTCTGCACTACGGCTTGGCACCAATATTCTGTCTCTGATGGGGAAAAATGGCCATCTGAGGGAAGTACAAATTACAATACTATCCTGCAGCTTGACCTTTTCTGTAATAGGGAAGGCAAATGGAGTGAAATACCTTATGTCCAAGCTTTCTTTTCATTGAGAGAGAATACACAACTATGCAAAGCTTGCAATTTACATCCGACAGGAGGACCCCTCAGCTTACCCCCATATCCTAGCCTCCCTATAGCTCCCCTTCCTATCAATGATAATCCTCCTCTCATCTCCCCTGCCCAGAAGGAAGTAAGCAAAGAAATCTCCAAAGGACCATAAAAAGCCCCGGGCTATCGGTTATGTCCCCTTCAAGTTGTAGGGGGAGGGGAATTTGGCCCAACCTGGGTACCTGTCCCCTTCTCCCTCTCTGATTTAAAGCAGATCAAGGCAGACCTGGGGAAGTTTTCAGATGATCCTGATAGGTACATAGATGTCCTACAGGGTCTAGGGCAAACCTTTGACCTCACTTGTAGAGATGTCATGCTACTGTTAGATCAAACCCTGGCCTTTAATGAAAAGAATGCGGCTTTAGCTGCAGCCCGAGAGTTTGGAGATACCTGGTATCTTAGTCAAGTAAATGACAGAATGACAGCCGACGAAAGGGACAAATTCCCTACTGGTCAGCAAGCCATCCCCAGTATGGATCCCCACTGGGACCTTGACTCAGATCATGGGGACTGGAGTCGTAAACATCTGTTGACCTGTGTTCTAGAAGGACTAAGGAGAATTAGAAAAAAGCCCATGAATTATTCAATGATGTCCACCATAACTCAGGGAAAGGAAAAAAATCCTTCTGCCTTCCTCGAGCAGCTAGGAGAGGCCTTAAGAAAATATACTCCCCTGTCATCCAAATCACTCGAGGGTCAATTGATTCTAAAAGATAAGTTTATTACCCAATCAGCCGCAGATATCAGGAGAAAGCTCCAAAAGCAAGCCCTGGGCCCTGAACAAAATCTAGAGATATTATTAAACCTGGCAACCTCGGTGTTCTATAATAGGGACCAAGAGGAACAGGCCCAAAAGGAAAAGCGAGATCAGAGAAAGGCCGCAGCCTTAGTCATGGCCCTCAGACAAACAAACCTTGGTGGTTCAGAGAGGACAGAAAACGGAGCAGGCCAATCACCTGGTAGGGCTTGTTATCAGTGTGGTTTACTAGGACACTTTAAAAAAGATTGTCCAATGAGAAACAAGCTGCCCCCTCATCCATGTCCACTACGCCGAGGCAATCACTGGAAGGTGCACTGCCCAGAGGATGAAGGTTCCCTGGGTCAGAAGCCCCTAACCAGATGATCCAACAATAGGACTGAGGGTGCCCAGGGCAAGTGCCAGCTCATGTCATCACCCTCACTGAGCCCCGGGTATGTTTAACTATTGAGGGCCAGGAAATTGACTTCCTCCTGGACACTGGCACAGCCTTCTCAGTGTTAATCTCCTGTCCTGGACGACTGTCCTCAAGATCCATTACCATCTGAGGAATCCTGGGACAGTCTGTAACCAGGTATTTCTCCCACCTCCTCAGTTGTAATTGGGAGACTTTGCTCTTTTCACATGCCTTTCTTGTTATGCCTGAAAGTCCCACACCCTTATTAGGGAGAGATATATTAGCCAAGGCTGGAGCTATTATCTACATGAATATGGGGAACAAGTTACCCATTTGTTGTCCCCTACTTAAGGAGGGAATCAACCCTGAAGTCTGGGCATTGGAAGGAAAATTTGGAAGGGCAAAAAATGCCCACCCAGTCCAAATCAGGTTAAAAGATCCCACCACTTTTCCTTATCAAAAGCCATATCCCTTAAGGCATGAAGCTCATAAAGGATTACGGAATACTGTTAAACATTTTAAAGCTCAAGCCTTAGTAAGGAAATGCAGCAGTCACTGCAACACCCCAATTCTGGGAGTACAAAAACCAAACGGTCAGTGGAGACTAGTGCAAGATCTTAGACTCATTAATGAGGCAGTAATTCCACTATATCCAGTTGTACCCAACCCCTATATCCTGCTCTCTCAAATACCAGAGGAAGCAGAATGGTTCATGGTTCTGGACCTCAAGGATGCCTTCTTCTGTATTCCCCTGCATTCTGACTCCCAGTTCCTCTTTGCCTTTGAGGATCCCACAGACCACATGTCCCAACTTACGTGGACGGTCTTGCCCCAAGGGTTTAGGGATAGCCCTCATCTGTTTGGTCAGGCACTGGCCCAAGATCTAGGCCACTTCTCAAGTCCAGGCACTCTGGTCCTTCAATATGTGGATGATTTACTTTTGGCTACCAGTTTGGAAGCCTCATGCCAGCAGGCTACTCTAGATCTCTTGAACTTTCTAGCTAATCAAGGGTACAAGGTGTCTAGGTCGAAGGCCCAGCTTTGCCTACAGCAGGTCAAATATCTAGGCCTAATCTTAGCCAGAGGGGCCAGGGCCCTCAGCAAGGAACGAATACAGCCTATACTGGCTTATCCTTGCCCTAAGACGTTAAAACAGTTGAGGGGGTTCCTTGGAATTGCCAGCTTTTGCCAACTATGGATCCCCAGATACGGCTAGATAGCCAGACCCCTCTATACTCAAATCAAGGAAACCCAGAGGGCAAATGCTCATCTAGTAGAATGGGAACCAGAGGCAGAAACAGCCTTCAAAACCTTAAAGCAGGCCCTAGTACAAGCTCCAGCTTTAAGCCTTCCCACAGGACAGAACTTCTCTTTATACGTCACAGAGAGAGCCGGGATAGCTCTTGAAGTCCTTACTCAGACTTGTGGTACAACCTCACAACCAGTGGCATACCTAAGTAAGGAAACTGATGTAGTAGCAAAAGGCTGGCCTCACTGTTTAAGGGTAGTTGCAGCAGTGGCCGTCTTAGTGTCAGACGCTATCAAAATAATACAAGGAAAGGATCTCACTGTCTAGACTACTCATGATGTAAATGGCATACTAGGTGCCAAAGGAAGTTTATGGCTATCAGACAACTGCCTACTTAGATACCAGGCGCTACTCCTTGAGGGACTGGTGCTTCAAATACGCACCTGCGTGGCCCTCAACCCTGCCACTTTTCTCCCAGAGGATGGGGAACCAATCGAACATGACTGCCAACAAATTATAGTCCAGACTTACGCTGCCCGAGATGATCTCTTAGAAGTCCCCTTAACTAATCCTGACCTTAACCTATATACCGATGGAAGTTCATTTGTGGAGCATGGGATACGAAGGGCAGGTTATGCCGTAGTTAGTGATGTAACCATACTTGAAAGCAAGCCTCTTCCCCCAGGGACCAGTGCCCAGTTAGCAGAACTAGTGGCACTTACCTGAGCCTTAGAACTGGGAAAGGGAAAAAGAATAAATGTGTATACAGATAGCAAGTATGCTTATCTAATCCTACATGCCCATGCTGCAATATGGAAAGAGAAGGAGTTCCTAATCTCTGGGGAAACCCCCATTAAATACCACCAGGAAATTATAGAGTTATTGCATGCAATGCAAAAACACAAAGAGGTGGGAATCTTACACTGACAAAGCCATCCAAATGGGAAGGAGAGGGGAGAACAGCAGCATAAGTGGCTGGCAGAGGTAGGGAAAGACCAGCAAGAAGGAAAGAGAGAAAAAGAAAGAGAAAGAAAGAGAGGAAGAAACAAAGAGGGAGTCAGAGAGAAAGAGAAAGAGACAAAGGAGAAGTCAAAGAGAAAAAAAGAGAGATGGAAGTAGTAAAGAAAAAACACTGTATCCCATTCCTTTAAAAGCCAGGGTAAATTTCTGTCTACCCAGCCAAGGCATATTTTTCTATGTGGAACATTGACCTATATCTGCCTCCCCATTAACTGGACAGGCACCTGCACCTTAGTCTTTCTAAGTCCCAACATTAACATTGCCCGAGGAAATCAGACCTTATCAGTACCCCTCAAAGCTCAAGTCCGTCAGCGCAGAGCCATACAACTAATACCCCTATTTATAGGGTTAGGAATGGCTACTGCTACAGGAACCGGAATAGCTGGTTTATCAACTTCATTATCCTACTACCACACACTCTGAAAGGATTTCTCAGACAGTTTGCACGAAATAATGAAATCTATCCTTACTTTACAATCCCAAATAGACTCTTTGGCAGCAGTGACTCTCCAAAACCGCTGAGGCCTAGACCTCCTCACTGCTGAAAAAGGAGGACTCTGCACCTTCTTAGGGGAAGAGTGTTGTTTTTACACTAACCAGTCAGGGATAGTACGAGATGCCGCCCGGCGTTTACAGGAAAAGTCTTCTGAAATCAGACAATGCCTTTCAAATTCTTATGCCAACCTCTGGAGTTGGGCAACATGGCTTCTCCCCTTTCTAGGTCCCTTGGCAGCCATCTTGCTGTTACTTGCCTTTGGGCCCTGTATTTTTTAACCTTCTTATCAAATTTGTTTCCTCTAGAATCGAGGCCATCAAGCTACAGATGGTTTTACAAATGGAACCCCAAATGAGTTCAACTAACAACTTCTACCAAGGACCCCTGGACTGACCCACTGGCACTTCCACTGGCCTAGAGACCTCCCTTCTGGAGGACACTACAACTGCAGGGCCCCTTCATCGCCCCTATCCAGCAGGAAGTAGCTACAACGGTCATTGGCCAAATTCCCAACAGCAGTTGGGGTGTCCTGTTTAGAGGGGGGATTGAGAGGTGACAGCGAGCTGGCAGTCCTCAGAGCTCTCTCTCGCTTTCAGCACCTCCTCTGCCTGGGCTCCCACTTTGGCGGCACTTAAGGAGCCCTTCAGCCCACCACTGCACTGTGGGAGCCCCTTTCTGGGCTGGCCAAGGCCAGAGCTGGCTCCCTCAGCTTGCAGGGAGGTGTGGAGGGAGAGGCGCGAGTGGGAACCGGGGCTGCGCGTGGCACTTGCGGGCCAGCTGGAGTTCCAGGTGGGCATGGGCTTGGTGGGCCCCGCACTCGGAGCAGCTGGCCGGCCCAGCTGGCCCCGGACAACGAGGGGCTTAGCACCCAGGCCAGCGGCTGTGGAGGGTGTACTGGGTCCCCCAGCAGTGCCAGCCCACCAGTGCTGCATTCGATTTCTCGCTGGGTCTTAGCTGCCTTCCCAAGGGGCAGGGCTCGGGACCTGCAGCCCGCCATGCCTGAGCCTCCCACCCCCTCCATGGGCTCCTGTGCAGCCCCAGCCTCCCCGATGAGTGCCGCCCCCTGCTCCAAAGTGCCCAGTCCCATCGACACCCAAGAGCTGAGGAGTGCGGGCACACGGCACGGGACTGGCAGGCAGCTCCACCTGCAGCCCCGGTGCGGGATCCACTGGGTGAAGCCAGCTGGGCTCCTGAGTCTGGTGGGGACGTGGAGAACCTTTATGTCTAGCTCAGGGATTGTAAATACACCAATCGGCACTCTGTATCTAGCTCAAGGTTTGTAAACACACCAATCAGCACTCTGTGTCTAGCTCAGGGTTTGTGAATGCACCAATCCACACTCTGTATCTAGCTACTCTGGTGGGGCCTTGGAGAACCTTTATGTCTAGCTCAGGGATTGTAAATATACCAATCGGCACTCTGTATCTAGCTCAAGGTTTGTAAATACACCAATCAGCACCCTGTGTCTAGCTCAGGGTTTGTGAATGCACCAATCCACACTCTGTATCTAGCTACTCTGGTGGGGCCTTGGAGAACCTTTGTGTCGACACTCTGTATCTAGTTAATCTAGTGGGGACGTGGAGAACCTTGGTGTCTAGTTCAGGGATTGTAAACGCACCAATCAGCGCCCTGTCAAAACAGACCACTCGGCTCTACCAATCAGCAGGATGTGGGTGGGGCCAGATAAGAGAAAAAAAGCAGGCTGCCCTAGCCAGCAGTGGCAACCCGCTTGAGTCCCCTTCCACACTGTGGAAGCTTTGTTCTTTCGCTCTTTGCAATAAATCTTGCTACTGCTCATTCTTTGGGTCCACACTGCTTTTATGAGCTGTAACACTCACCATGAAGGTCCGCAGCTTCACTCCTGAGCCAGCGAGACCACGAACCCATGACAAGGAAGAAACTCCGAACATATCTGAACATCAGAAGGAACAAACTCCAGACGCGCCACCTTAAGAGCTGTAACACTCACTGCGAGTGTCCGAGGCTTCATTCTTGAAGTCAGTGAGACCAAGAACCCACCAATTCCGGACACATTTTCATGCCTCTGTCCTGGAGATTCCTTTCACTTAAGACAGCATGAGCACCCTCTTTTTGCAGTCCAGGTAGTAGGTAGGTGTTGTCCCGCTTCCTGGCATTCTTTCCCTAGTCTCTGTTTAACTAAGGTCACTCCCTCAGTGTGGGTATCGCAGAGCACCTCACACCACACATAGAGATGGGTAGGGACCTAGACTGACCAGAGGATCCCCTGTTCCTGATTACAGTGATTGGCCCAGGGGCAGGCACCTGACCCTAACTGGCCAATCAGAGGAGCCTGCCTTTTCACATTCCCTGCTAAATGGGCAGGGTGCGGCCCTGGGGCAGCCATTTTGCCTAGCCCAAGGGATAGCGCGTGCAAAGTAGGAGAGAGATGAAGATAAAACAGTACCTAACGTGCCAAGGTTATAGGCACCAGTACATTCCACCCCACCTTTATGTTTTTATTTTTTGCTTAAGCTAATTTGGAAGGTTTCTGTCGATTACAACTGAAAAATTTCTAACCAATACATTCACTCTTCTGTTTCCAGTCAAGAAATTGTTATAAAAAAGTACAGGAAATTCTTCACACTCACAGCTGGATGGCAATACATGACTCGGCTGATGTTAACGCTGTTGGAAAAGCAGCACAGATTTTTTAAGAAGAAAAATTGCCAGGATAAACATCATTTTCTTGAAAATTCTTGCACAGGCCAGGCGCAGTGGCTTATGCCTGTAATCCCAACACTTTGGGAGGCAGAGGTGGGCAGATCACCTGAACTGAGGAGTCCGAGACCAGCCTGGCCAACATGGTGAAACCCCGTCTCTACTAAAAATACAAAAATTAGCTGGGCATGGTGGCGGACACCTGTAATCCCAGCTACTGGGGAAGCTGAGGCCGGAGAATCGCTTGAACCTGGGAAGCAGAGATTGCAGTGAGCGGAGATCCTGCCACTGGACTCCAGCCTGGGTGATAGTGAGACTATGTATCAGAAAAAAAAAAAAAAATTCTAGCACATCTATAAGCTATATTTGAAATGTTATATTTTTCCCAAAATGTTACCCACAGGTAAAACATATTTGAGGAGGTTGAGACTGGGACCTACTTTAATCATCTTAGCTTCCAAATTCCATTCAAGCAGAAATCAATTTTCTGGTTTACTCAACCAGACTGTGTTTATTAATTCTTTTTCTGTTCCCCTTGGAATTTCAAACTATCAGCTTAGTTTTTAATTGAACTCATTCCTTAAATGCTAAAACAGTTGGAATGATTCCGCAGTGTTTCACAATGCTGGTTTGAGGGCATAGTCTATGCCACAGGTCTGATACTTTCGAACTTTTAAAGGTGACTGAAACAGATCATGTAACAACCATTTGTATCTGTACAGACTCCTGGTTGTCTAATCCTTTCCTTATTCTTTATAGGCCTGTCAGGTTTTAAGAAATACAGAAACGAAATATTTCTGACATCAAAGAAACCCACTTTTTTTTGTTCCCACTATGAGGAAAGATGTGTGTGTCTCATTTTTTCACTATATATACAACTAAGAGAAACAATAACTGCAAAGAATCTGCTTAGTAAATCACTAGAGACCCGAAACATCATATGAAGGACTGAGTCCTAATTAAGTAGCAGAAAGTGGGACTATTTTTATTTAATAACAAAGTGTTTTCATCTTAACCATATTGATGGCTCTTTTCCTCAAACACTGCCTGTTTTCTGCTTTTAAAAATTATATTTTGGGCTGGGCATGGTGGCTCACGCCTGTAATCCCAGCACTTTGGGAGGCCGAGGCGGGCGGATCACTTGAGGTCAGGAGTTTGAGACCAGCCTGGCCAGCATGGCAAAACCCCATCTCCACTAAACATGCAAAAATTAGCCAGGCCTGGTGGCGGGCACCTGTAATCCCAGCTACTTGGGAGGCTGAGGCAGGAGAATTGCTTGAACCCAGAATGCAGAGATTGCAGTGAGCCAAGATCGCACCACTGCACTCCAGCCTGGGCGACACTGCAAGACTCCATCACAAACAAACAAAATTATATTTTGAAATACTGTGAAACCAATTGAAGAGAAAGAAATATAAGCAATCACCTTTAGTCACTGTGTCTCAGCATAGCCATTAAAAGAATTTTAATGCATTTCCTATTTTTCATACACATGATTTTTCTGACATTAATCACAATACACATCTCAATTTGATCCTGCATTTTTCACTACACATTAGATCATAAACATTTCTGGTGCTATTTTAATAATTTTCCCAATCATTGTTTAAAATGGCTGCCAAATATTTTTTGGGTGGATACATAATATTCTTTTAAAATGATTTTGCCTCTGCTATTAAATTGTTGCTACTGTTATCTTGCTATTACAAATTATATCTTTTAAAAAAATTAAAACTCTTATAGCCACATTTGAGCAAATTATCCCTTGATCATATCTTTGTATAGGTGAATATTTCTGTATTTAAGATAATTACTTTAGGAGGGCTTTCTTAAAGTAGAATTTGTGGGTGAAAAGGCAGTTTTTATACCTTAATACATACTGCCAAACTCCTTTCAGAGTTTTATTAATGTATACTCCCACCAGCAATAGACAAGAAAAGCACTGAGTCTGTAGAGTCTCAATGCCAAGTAGATGTTGGTGGTGGTGGGGAGGGGTGGTCTTTAGAAAAAGAAAATCTTCTCACTCTTCTTTATTCTAATGGGATTAATAAGTAGTCATCAAAAAGTAGCCCCTATATGTTCAAAGAAGTAGTGCAGAATATCTGATATCCTTAATGCCCACATTTTGAAACACATTCAGGAGGGAATAAAATCATGCAGTTTTAAGGTAGATCAAGAGACTTATTTAGGTCACTTATGAAAGCAATAAAATCAATTAAAGGGGAGGAGTGAAGGGAGGAGAAACTACAAATGAAAGTTTTCCTTTGTCCAGTTCTCTTGGATGAAAATGATCAGGATTTGTTCCTCTTTAAACCATGCTGTTGTGAGTGAAGCACACATTTTGGTCTTGCGATTTGTGAGGCTTGGTCCTTATCAAGGAGCTAAAAGTGAATGGTGTCTGGTAGAAGTTTTCAACACAATGTTTTTCTGTGGGTAAAAAAAATGGCCCTTTTTACTTATGGTAGAATATGTCCTCTGGCATCTACCCCAAAAGGCACATGTAGATACTCTCCTCACAGACTTTCCTATGGACAAAAAAATGATGCTGATCCATCACCAATGATTCAGTTATTTTGAAAATAACTTAAATAGCCAGTAAGTATACAACTTTACATTGGTAATGTGAAGATTAAAAATCATTTTCCAACCAAATTCCTTACCAGTTGTTTCTCCACCTACACTGGGGGACAAAATATAATTCACCTGAATCCCTGACACAAAGAAGGCTGCATGTTTTGTTTTGTTTTTAACAAGTGAGAATAGCTCCTCTATATCAAGAGGCCTTCGGGCACATAAGATCCTAGAGCATTTCTAAATTCAAACTTAATGTACTTTTGATAACTAAAAAACTAAGTAGTAATCTGATATGCCTTCATATGGTCATTATTCATTTTTTCATAGGTTAACCTTTGAGATTTTGTTGTTGTTGTTTTGTTGTTTGTTTTTGAGACGGAGCCTTGCTCTGTCACCCAGGCTGGGGTGCAGTGGCATGATCTCCGCTCACTGCAAACTCTGCCTCTCAGGTTCAAGCTATTCTTGGGCTTCAGCCTCCCAAGTAGCTGGGATTACAGGTGTGCACCACCACACCCAGCTAATTTTTGTTTTTTTTTTAGTAGAGATGCAGTTTCACCATGTTGGCCAAGCTGGTCTCAAACTCCTGACCTCAAGTGATCTGCCCACCTCGGCCTCCCAAAGTGCTGGGATTACAGGCGTGAGCCACTGTGCCTGGCCTAACCTTTGAGATTGTATGTATAAGTGACTAAAATATTTCAGTGAGCTCATTTTCACTGATCATGTTAAGAAAGGAAAGATGGGTGCCTGTTTGTATCTTTTATAACTAGCCTCATTCTCAAAAATATTTGAAGAGACTAGGTGAATGTCTATAGGTCTCTACTATATTGCACCAGATCTACAGGTCAGATTTCTGGTGATTGTAGGTTTCACATATATCAACATTGAGGCAGCCTATTCTAAGTCAACAGGGCTCAAATGACACTACCACCTTAGAATGCAAAACACATTTCAGAAGAATTAGAGAATTAAAACTTTTTTGAAAATCAAAAGTACCAGCCTGGGCAACATAGTGAGATCCTGTCTCTACCAAAAAAATTATCCAGGCATGATGACACACACCTATTAGGTACTCAGGAGGCTGAGGTGGGAGGATTGCTTGAGCCCGGGAGGTGGAGCCTGCAGTGAGCCAAGATTATGTCACTGCACTCCACCCTGGGCGACAGAGCAAGACTATCTCAAAAAAAAAAAAAAAAAAAAAAAATCACAAGTAAAAATTAGAAGAAATTAAAGTGAATATGTCTCTGGAGGGAATTTTTTAAGTAGTAGAAGAAATAAATAAGGGAAAGATACATAGATCTCATTCATTAATTCAACACATTTTTTCAGCACTATATGAGGTAGTGGGCATTGATAAATAAGGCAGACAACAGTCCCTTCTTTCATGGGACTTACATTCCAGAAGATGATGACGAACTACCTAATTTGATGACACAGACATTTTAGATTTTAAACTTCTGTATAAATAAAATACAAGCAAAAGGAAAAATCCCTGAAAAACTTCAACAAATATAAGTGCTAATATCTCTTAACTATATAGAGTTTAAACAAATCAACAGAAAAGAATACTAAAACTCCACCCAATAGATAACTGGGCAAAGACCATAACCAGAAAGTGTACAGGAAGGACCGCAAGTAACTGGTTAATAAACACTAATTAGAATGCATAGCCATAAATCAATCAAACATATTAAAACAACTAATATGTTTAAAAAAACATATTAAAACAACAATCATATTAAAACAAATCAAACATATTAAAAGAACATTTTTAAACTATCAAATTAATGAATATTTTAAAAATAACTATAAACAAGACATACAAATTTGGTGAAATGAGTATGCTCTTGATTGCTGAAGGTCTGTCAAAATTTATCAACAACATGTATATAATCTTTAGTAAATCCCATTTGTGACAATCCTTAAAAAGTGATGCCCAAATTTAGGCCGGGCGCAGTGGCTTACGCCTGTAATCCCAGCACTTTGGGAGGCCGAGGCAGGTGGATCAAGAGGTCAAGAGATCAAGACCATCCTGGCCAACGTGGTGAAACCCCGTCTCTACTAAAAATACAAAAAATTAGCCAGGTGTGGCGGTGGGCGCCTGTAGTCCCAGTTACTAGGGAGGCTGAGGCAGGAGAATGGCGTGAACCCAGGAGGCAGAGCTTGCAGTGAGCCGAGATCACTGCACTCCAGCCTGGGCGACAAAGCGAGACTCGTCTCAAAACAAAAACAAAAACAAAAACAAAAGTGATGCCCAAATTTAGAAAAGACTATGCATTGAGCTGAGTGTGGTGGCTCATGCCTGTAATCCTAGCACTTAGGGAGGCAGAGGCAGGAGGATAGCTTAAGCCCAGGTGTTCAAGACCTGTTTGGACAACATAGCAAGACCCCATTTTCAAAAAAACATAAAAATAAGCCAGGTGTGGTGGCTCATACCTGTAATCCCAGCACTTTGGAAGGCTGAGGTGGGCAGATTGCTTGAGGCCCGGAGTTCGAGACCAGCCTGGCCAACATGGTGAAATCCTGTCTCTACTGAAAATACAAAAAAATTAGCCAGGCATGGTGGCAGGCGCCTATAATCTCAGCTATTCGGGATGTTGAGGCAAGAGAATAACTTGAACCCAGGAGGCAGAGGTTGCAGTGAGTCGAGATCCCATGACTGCACTCCAGCCTGGGTGACACAGCAAGACTCTGTCTCAAAAATAAAATAAAATAATAAAAATAAAAGACTATGCATCGTCTTATCACAACATTTGTTTTTTATCTGAGCATTGAGTACCAATGTTCTTGCATGACAAAGTTGTGTATGTAATCAAAAGTTATAACACAAATTATCCAATGAACTGACCACTTATAAAATTATATTCTATTCAAATATCCCTTCCTACAGACAGGTTCATGTCTTTGTGAGTCAGTTTCACTCCCTCATTCTTAAAAAAATGTATTGTTGGATGATCGTTTATTTTTATTTTTTTAAGACAGAGTCTTGCTCTGTCACCCAGGCTGGAGTGCAGTGGTACGATCTTGGCTCACTGAAACCTCCACCTTCCGGGTTCAAGCAATTCTCCTGCCTCAGCATCCTAAGTAGCTGGGACTACAGGCATGCTCCACCATGCCCAGCTAATTTTGGCATTTTTAGTAGAGACAGGGTCTCACCATGTTGCCCAGGCTGGTCTCGAACTCCTGATCTCAAGTGACCCGCCTGCCTTGGCCTCCCAAAGTGCTGCAATTACAAGCATAAGCCACCATGCCTGGCCTATTTCTTTTCTTGTACAGCCTTTTGTTTTACCTGGAGTCAATTAGTGCCTCATTTTTTTTCACTTGCACATTTTGCTACATATATTTTCTTCATTTTTCCCCGTCATATCAGCTGTTCTTGTGCCCCTTTTTCTTTTGAAACATTCCTTCTAGAGTTTCCTATTTTCTTTTTCTATTATATTGATTGGTTTCTCTTTCAGCTTGCTGCACAGTGGTCAACCTGGGACATTTCCTCACTACTCCTCTCCCAGATTATATCTACTTTCTCCTGGGTCCCATGCCTTCCTCTTTCTGGATCTGCTCCTTTGTTTTGCTGTATTTATCACCAGCGGCATCTTTTAAAATGGTATTTGGGAGGTAATTTTTATGAGTTTTTGCATGTTGAAAGTCTTTGTTTTCACAATTCATTGTTAGTTTGGCTAAATATAGAATCCTAAGTTGAAAATAATGTTCCTGTTCTCATCTTTCTGAGGATGCTAATTGTATTTTTAAAAAATCTTCCCCTTCTATTCCCAGAGTTCTATTTTCAACCAGGTTTCCATCCTTCTGTCTGTTTATCTCCATCTCTTGTTCACATTAAAGGCTTTTTTTTTTTTTTTTTTTTTTTTTTTTGAGACGGAGTCTCGCTGTGTCACCCAGGCTGGAGTGCAATGACGCGATCTCGGCTCACTGCAACCTCTGCCTCCTGGGTTCAAGTGATTCTCCTGTCTCAGCCTTCCTAGTTGCTGGGATTACAGGTGCACACTGCCATGCACGACTAATTTTTTGTATTTTTATTAGAGACAGAGTTTCACCGTGTTCCCCAGGCTGGTCTTGAACTCCTGAGCTCAGGCAATCCACCTGCCTCGGGCTTCCAAATCGCTAGGATGACAGGCGTAAGCCACCAGGCCCGACCTAAAGGCTTTTCTTACTTGCATGGTATAAACTGTGGGTATGTGGCTAGGATATGTTGAGATCAGACAAGTGAATGGCAAACCCAGTCTTTTTCCTAGGGTTCCCTAAGTGTTGGGATATAGTGTTCTTTCCTCTGGGTTCATTGAGTTTTTCCAGAGGATAAACTCCACCAATCTTTTGCCCAAGGGGCCTATGTCCAGTGGCTGGCCTATGCTATGGTTTGAATGCGTCCCCTCCAAAATTCAGGCATTGTCAACGTGATAGTATTCAGAGGTGTGGACTTTAAGAGGTGATTAGGCCTCTAGGGCTCCCTGCAGATCTAAGGAATAGAAGGATATTCAAATTGCACAAAATAGCGGTTTATCCCCATAAACAGGAGCTCCATTTATTTAACATTCATTGTTGTAGAGTTTCTCTGAAACTATTCTATTTCACATTTATGTCAAAATTTCTCATCTTATAAGAATCGACAGACTTATGTATTTTACTAGTTAAACATCTGTGAAAATTCCCAACATAGCAACTCTGTAAATTTTATTTTTTCTTATTTTGTAGAAGGTTTTACGGAATTGTCTTAAGGCTACTGTCTAAAAGCATAGCACACATGTTCCATGCATTGAAAGAACAGTTAATAAGGACATAAGTGGGACACTGTCTCACATTTCTCCCTCTTTTCGGTTCCTTTTCTTTCTCTCAGATACCCTAATTCTTGTCTCATTTATGTTCCTGGGAGCATGGCGGAGAAGGGGAGAGAATCTGATAGGTCACTAATGCCTTAGTATGAACTTGATCAATATTTTCCTCCTTTTGGGAGCTTTTGCATTTAGAAGAGGACATGTGAAAAGGCAAAATCCTCCACAAAACATTTCTCAACAGTTAAATCAAGGGTGGTATATGTCAACTCTTGGGCTTTCATATCAAAATCCCTACCTGTGGAGTTTCAGGCATTGCTGCAGTGAGTGAGAAAGATATAAATACAAATTTCCCTTCCTGGGCCCCTCAACTAATGAATACCTTATGGAAAGGCTCTTGGACCCAAAAGCTGAGAGGACACCTAGCGCTTTGGTTTATTTGATTTTTGCTTAGGACGTAGGCTCCGAGAAATGGGTATGGGTGCCCCTTGCCTTAACCAAGCTTTCTCTTCACCCATGCCCTCTTCTCCTTCCTCTACCTAGGGTCGGGCACTTGCTGGGAAGCTTATCAAGCAAATGTATTGGAAAGTTTTGGAGGTGGCTGTTGGAAGAAAGAAGATGCATGTGGTTTTTTGTTTTTGTTTTTTGGAGAAGGACTTTCGCTCTTGTTGCCCAGGCCAGAGTGCAATGGCACGATCTCAGCTCACTGCAACCTCCTCCTCCTGGGTTCAAGTGATTCTCCTGCCTCACCCTCCCGAGTAGCTGGGATTACAGGCATGCACCACCACACCCGGCTAATTTTGTATTTTTAGTAGAGATGGGGTTTCTCCATGTTGGTCAGGCTGGTCTTGAACTCCTGACCTCAGGTGATCTGCCTGCCTCGGCCTCCTAAAGTGCTGGGATAACAGGCATGAGCCACCATGCCCAGCCCAACAGATAATGTTAAACTGAGTCATCAGTGTCTAATTTGGGGCGCCATGTTTCAAGTTCCCACATTAGCCAGACACACACCTTGTGAATCACAGACTCTCATTTAATATGTGTAAGTTAGTGTGTGCTTGCGTGTATACACATTGGTTGGATAACTGACCTTAGACTATCCCTGCCCTGTTGAAGCACAAAGAGAGCATTGATAAAATGTCTCACTTGCCTGTGTATCAACAATGCCTACTTGGCATAGGGTGTCACACACATAAGCATCCAAAATGATTTCTGGAACAGATGAAAGAACTTGCATATGAACTCATTCTACTGCAAAGGGGTCAAGTGGGGAAACCTGGCCTCATGATCAAGCCTCAGTTATCAGGGGGAAGTTGTCACTTTAGAGATAGTACAACATATATATATATATATATATATATATATATATATTTTTTTTTTTTTTTTTTTTAAATAGCGATGAGGTCTTGCTGTGTTGCCCAGGCTGGTCTTGAACTCTTGGTCTCAAGGGGTCCTCCCACCTTGGCCTCCCAGCATGTTGGGATTATATGGTTAAGCCACTGCACCTGGTCTGACAGCACAATATTGACTACTCGGCTTTAGGTTTTAAGGGAGTTGCTTAAGTCAGGGTACCCAACCCCCAGGCTTCATAGGAGGAGGTGAGGGGTGGGCGAGCAAGGGAGTGAAGTTTCATCTGTATTTATAGCCACTCCCCATCACTCGCATTGCTGCCTGAGCTCCAGCTCCTATCAGATCAGTGGCAGCATTAGATTCTCATAGGAGCAGGAACCCTACGGTGAACTGCACATGCAAGGGATCTAGGTTGTGCGCTCCTTATGAGAATCTAATGCCTGATGATCTGTCACTGTCTCCCATCACCCCCAGATGGGACTATCTAGTTGCAGGAAAACAAGCTCAGGGCTCCCTCTGATTCTACATTATGGTGAGTTGTATAATTATTTCATTATATATTACAATGTAATAATAATAGAAATAAGGTGCACAATAATGTAATGCACTTGCATCATCCCGAAACCATTCCCCACTCCAACCCTGGTCCATGGAAAAATTGTCTTCTGTGAAACCAGTCCCTGGTGCCAAAAAAGGTTGGGGACCGCTGCACTAAGTGGTAAGACAGCTCAAAGCCCAGGTTTTGAGGTCACCAAAAACTAAGCCCTGACTCTATCTCTTAATAATTGTGTGACCTTGAGCAATTAATGGCCACTTCCTGACCTGTCAAATAGAGATGATAAATTAATACTATCTCCCCAAGTTATGAGGATTACATGAGACAGTCTATGTCAGTCACTGAACATTGCACCTGGCACCAGAAGACACTAAATGGATGGTAGTCAAGATCATTATCAAAGTTAACCCTAATAGATGCTGTAGTTGATTTATAAAGTTTCTTTCACTTTTAACAATCCTTCACACTTCCATACCTATGATGCTAATTTTTAGAACAATTAAACTGAATGATAAAATCAACCAAATGAGTTTTCGTATAAAAGCTGAATGGCACACTATAATGTCCTAAGGATTACAGCATTTATCACAAGAAGGTTTGAGACATTGTTCTCTCAGCAAACATTGCTTCTTTACCACACCCACGCTGCACGCCACCATCTCCCACTGCTGGGATCAAAAGAGTTTCCTCTCTGCAGTTCACAAGTTTGTGGATCTAAACCAAATCCATAAGTCGGCTCTGGGAATGCATGTTTAAGACAGACGTGAATCACAGCCCTGGGCTGTTACTTTGCCTTGGAACATTTTCCATAAAAGTATTCTTTTTACTTTTTCAAAGGACAGGATGTTCCAAATCAGTGAATCACTTTTATTTATAAAATGGAATGGATGAGGTGATATCAGTAAAAGTGGCAGAGTAAGCATCTCCCAAAATCTCCTCCAAAAAAGCAATAGAACAATGGCAGAAATGGTCAGTATCAACTACCTTCTGCTATTTCACATACCAAGTAGATTGTCCTGCCTGAATTATTTTTCAGTTGCTCTGTACTAATAGTAAACAAATCATTATTAACTCACAGCCTTCATTTAAAGCATGCATTTCAAAGGAAATACAATATCATGCAGTGGAGAAAAAACTTGGTGTCCTAACTGCTTGCTTCCAAAGCCAACTGAACACATGCATTTACCTCCACTCTTTTCTCATCAAATAAAAAAGACATAACTATTGTAGAACAGACTAGGGGCTGCTCACCCAGTGCAGTAAGACCAGATACCTAAAGTGAGGTTTGTAGTGGTAAAAGGGAAGGCATTTATTTGCAGGGCACCAAGCAAGGAGGGCCAGACAGCTAATGTTTAAGTCCTGACCTTCGCAGTGGCTTGCAGGTAAGAATTTTTAAGGGTAGGGCTAAATGTGAGGAAAGCAGACATTACAGGCAAAATTGTAAATTATATATGGAGGTTATACATTGGTTTTATTTAGCCTAAAAGGGTGAGATTGCATGAAGCAAGGGCTTACAGGTCATAGGTACATTTAAACATTTTCTGATTTGCAGTTGGATAAAAAAGAGGCTTGGTTTAAAAATTGGGGGCCAGGCCAGGGGTGGTGGCTCATGCGTGTAATCCCAGCACTTTGGGAGGCTAAGGTGGGTGGATCACTTGAGGTCAGGAGGTCAAGGTCAGCTTGGGCAGTATGTTGAAACCCCTTCTCTATTAAAAATACAAAAATTAGCTGGGCGTGGTGGCCCACACCTGTAATCCCAGCTACTAGGGAGGCTGAGGCAGGAGAATCACTTGAACCCGGGAGGTGGAGGTTGCAGTGAGCCGAGATTGTGCCACTGCACTCCAACCTGGGCGACAGAGTGAGACTCTGTCTCAAAAACAAAAACAAAAAACAAACAAACTGGGGACCAGCAGAAAAGAATGTTAGCTCTGGCTTGTGGGTGTGACTTTTTCCAGGTCCCACCTGAAAGAAATTTAGGATAAGAATGTGGTCCCAGCTATTCAGGAGGCTGAGGCAGGAGAATGGCGTGAACCTGGGAGGTGGAGCTTGCAGTGAGCTGAGATCACGCCACTGCACTCCAGCCTGGGCGAAAGAGCGAGACTCCGTCTCAAAAAAAAAAAAAAAAAAAAAAAAGAATGTGGTTAGAGTTTAGTCCCAGTTGCCCCTTATTTGACATCTATGGACCTGGCACATCCATTTGGTGGGGGTCAGGGTTTCAGTCATATGTTAAGATGTCATAGGGGTAGCAAACATCCTGTGATTTTAGTGTTCTTGGCTATTGTTTTTGGCTACTGTTATCTTTTTGTTATTAAGTTATTTACTTCTCAGGGCTAGCTATCAATAGGTATCTGAAAAAATTTTTGAAGGAATTTAAAATATAAAAAACATTTATGTTTGGTGGGGCATCCAGGTCCCTAAGAGGGGGTTCCTGTTCTATCTCACCCTACCCCCGCAACACACAACTATACATACACATATACAAAGAGCCAAGAGAGAGACAGCAGTCAACATGAGAGAATGACATATTTTTGGAAGATGTGAAGCAGTTTGGAGGAATAGTAGCTGACCTGGCAGTGTAGAGAAGGCAGAAGCGTAAATCCTTGCAGAGGACTTGCGAAGGAGAAGCAAGCTGATCTGCTCCACAGATCACAAGAAAAGCTGGGGAATTTAAGGCATCAGGCACCTGTGAGGTGGGGGTGGGGGTAGATCTGAAAGCAGAAGGTCTGGTTGAATATTCTTACTTCAGGCCCATCTCCCCTCACCCCTAGCTGTCAGGCAACTCCCCTTCCCATATCCCTACAGGAGACAGGGAGTTTAGTTCTGGGGAGACTGCACCACATATCTGGACTCAGGAGCCCCAAGCACTGTGAGGATGTGGGCCTTTACTGAAAACTGGAATTAAGTGAACTTCTACACACTGAATGATGAGACCACAGGCCCCTCCCTCCACTCAGCTCCCAGAACACTGACAGCTGGCTTAAACCCCAGGCAGGAAGCTGATGAGTCGTTTTGAATCAACTGACGTATCCTAGAAAAAAGACCTACAGATACGGATATTTATGGGCTATCAAAGGAAAAGCCAGGTCCTTATCCCACCCATCCAGTATGAAACCCACCTGGAGATAATCCCCACCTGTATTCATTCACTATGGGTGCTATAACAAATTACTACAAATTCAGTGTCTTAAACAAACAAATTTATTCTCTCATAGTTCTAGGGTCTGAAGTCTGAATCAGTTTCACTGGGCTAAAATTATATGTCAGCAGGGCCATGCTCCCTCCAGAGGATCTAAGGGAGAAGCTGTTCCTCACCTCTTTCAGCTTCTAGTGGCTGCCAGCATTTCTTGACTTGTGGCTGCACCACTGTAATCTTTGCTTCTATATTTGAATTGCCCTCTCCTCGTGTGTGTGTGTGTGTGTGTGTGTGTGTGTGTGTGTGTGTGTAATCTCATTCTTCCGCCACCCTGGAGTACAGGATAATCTCCCCATCCCAAAATCCTTAGCCACATCTGCAAAATATCTGCCATATAAGGTAACATCCATAGATTCCAGGCATTAGGGCATAGACATATCTTTGGGGGCTATAATTTAGCCTTCTATACCACCCACATACAGAGAGCTTTCAATCAGCCTTTTAGTCTCTCACACACTTAAATGTTAGTGAGATCAAAGGATTTTTCACCTTTACTTGTAATCTGAATTTCTTATTTATGAATTGTCTATTTATGTCCTTTATCTGTTTTACTTTTCTGTTGTTTTTCCTATAGATTGTTATGATAATTTTATAGATAATGCTATTAATCCTTTATCTGTTAGGAATGTTGAAAATACTTTTCCTAGTCTACATTTGCCTATTAACTTTGTTTGCAGTTTGTTTTCTGATATACAAAGCATTTTTAATGTTATATAATCAAATCTAGTATTTCTTTTCCTTTGAAATTTCTTCCATTGCTATTATCTCAGAAAGTTTGCTTATCCTTAGATATATACTAATATATTTTCTCCTGGTTTAATGGCTTCAAAAGTATCTAATTTTTTAATCAATATGAAATTTATTTTAATGTGTGCTATGAAGTGAGAATCTAACACCTTTTCCAAGTTATTTAATAATAAGTTACCTAACATATCTTTTCCTTTCCCTACTGACTTGTCATACCATCTTTACCAAATATAAAAATCTTGTATTAATAAAAAATATTGTATTAATATATTCTAGGATCTGTTTCTGAGCTCTGTTCAGTTATCTCAATTTTTTTTTTGCAGATGTTTGCCATGCGGTCTTTTTTGATCCTGAGTTTGTAACTATAAATAAATTATAGTGCATCAAACTATCCCAAAACAATTTTATGTTTTATTTCTGTTTTTTGTTTGTTTGTTTTGTTTTTGTTTTTGTTTTTGAGTCTGAGTCTCACTCTATTGCCCAGGCTGGAGAGCAGTGGTGTGATCTTGGCTCACTGCAACCTCTGCCTCCTGGGTTCAAGTGATTCTCCTGCCTCAGCCTCCTGAGTAGCTGGGATTACAGGCACATGCCACCACGCCCAGCTAATTTTTGTATTTTTAGTAGAGACGGGGTTTCACCATGTTGGCCAGGTTGGTCTCAAACTCCTGACCTCAAATGATCCGCCTGCCTCAGCCTTCCAAAGCGCTGGGATTACAGGCATGAGCCACTGCGCCCAGCCAATTTTATATTTTCTTATTCTTTCAGATGATTTCTGTAATTATTTATTTTTTTGACATCCTACTGACTAGCTATCTAAAAGAGTTCATTTTTTATCATAACTCGTGGTCATGCATTTGGAAATATTTAGAAATAGAAAAGCATTTTCATATCTTTAAAAGGAAAGAAACAGAGAGGTGCTTCCTTTTTGTTAATACCATGATCTATTGAATATCTCTAGCGATTTAATTAATTAATTCACCAAATATTATGTGCCAGTCACTTGCCTTGGTGCTAGGTATACAGGAAAGAAATCCCTGCCTTCATAAGCTTACGTTCTAGTGAGGGGGAAAGATAAAAACAGAGTAGATACATTTTAAAAGGTATTGTGTCTGACAGTTATGAATGCTATGAAGTAAAAAATAAACCACGGAAGGGGACAGCAAGTTTGAATAGGTGACTTGGGAAGACCTTCCTGAGAAAGTGGTATTTCAGTCAAGACCTAAAGAAAGTAAAGGAGCCGAACATTTTCTTCTACACCTTGCCACAAATTGGTTACTCATTTCTCGTATATCTTCAGATATACTTTATGTATATCTTAAATCAATTGCATTAATCATTCACAGCTTATCTACTATGATGAGCAAAATGTTAATCTTACTATAGCAAAAGGATTCATAGTATATTTTATTTTGAAAAATGTTTATGGCTACATAGTAGGTATATATATTTATGGAGTACATGAGATATTTTGATACAAGTATACAATGTGTAATAGTAACAGCAGGATAAATGGGGTATCCATCACCTCAAGCATTTATCATTTCTTTATGTTACAAACATGCCAGTTATACTCTTATTTTTATTTTATTTATTTATTTATTTATTTTTTTTGAGATGGAGTCTCACTCTGTTGCCCATTCTGGCGTGCAGTGGCGCGATCTCAGCTCACTGCAACCTCTGCCTCCCAGGTTCTAGCGATTCTCCTGCCTCAGCCTCCTGAGTAGCTGGGATTACAGGTGCATGCCACCACAGCTGGCTGATTTTTGTATTTTCAGTAGAGATGGGGCTTCACCATGTTGGCCAGGCTGGTCGGCTGGTCTTGAACTCCTGACCTCAAATGATCCGCCTGCCTCCCAAAGTGCTGGGATTACAGGTGTGAGCCACTGTGCCCAGACAATTTTTAAATGTACAATAAATTATTGTTGACTATAATCACCTGTTGTGCTATCAAATACTAGATCTTATCATTCTATCTAACTATATCTTTGTATCCATTAACCATCTCCACTTCCCCTTTCTCCATCCTCCACTACCCTTCTTAGTCTCTGGTATCCATCCTTCTACTCTCTATCTGCATGAGTTTGATTGTTTTATTAATAATTTTTAGCTCCTACAAATACATGAGAACATGCAAAGTTTGCCTTTCCGTGCATGGCTTATTTCACTTAACATAATGACCTCCAGTTCTGTTCATGTTATTGCAAATAGCAGGACCTCATTATTTTTTATGGCTGTGTAGTACTTTGTTGTGTATATGTACCACATTTTCTTTATCCATTCGTCTGCTAATGTACACTAAGGTTGCTTCCAAATCTTGGTTATTGTGAACAGTGTGCTGCAACAAACACCAGATACCTCTTCAATATACTGATTTCTTTTCTTTTGGGTATATACCCAGCAGTGAGATTGCTGGATCATATGGTAGCTCTATGTTTACTTTCTTGAGGAACCTTTGTACTGTTCTTCGTGGTGGCTGTACTAATTTACATTCCCACCAACAGTGTACAAGGGTTCCCTTTTCTCCACATCCTCGCCAGCATTCACTATGGCCTGTATTTTGGATATAAGTCATTTAAACTGGGATGCAATGATATCTCATTGTAGTTTTGATTTGCATTTCTCTGATGATTAACGATGTTGAGCACCGTTTTATACACCTGTTGGCCATTTGTATGTCTTGAGAAATGTCTATTCAGATCTTTTGCCTATTTTTTAAACAAATTATTAGATTTTTTTCCTATTGAGGTTGGGCATGGTGGCTCATGCCTGTAATTCCAGCGCTTTGGGAGGCCAAGGTGGGCAGATCGCTTGAGCTCAGGAGTTCAAGACCAGCCTGGGCAACATGGCAAGACCCCATTTCTACAAAAAATACAAAAATTTGCTGGATGTGGTGGCATGCACCTGTAATCCCAGCTACTTGAGGGGCTGAGGGGAAGGATTGCTTACACTAGGGAGGTCGAGGCTGCAGTGAGCTGTGTTTGCATCACTGCACTTCAGCCTGGGTGAAAAAGCAAGACGCTGTCTCAAAAAAAAGACCTTTTTCCTATTGAGTTGTTTGAGCTCTTTATATATTCTGGTTATTAATCCTTTGTCAGATGGATAGTTTGCAAATATTGTCCCCCATTATGTGGGTCGTCTCTTCACTTTGTTGATTGTTTCCTTTGTTGTGCAGAAACTTTTTAACTTGATGTGATCCCATTTATACATTTTTGCTTTGGTTGCCTGTGCTTGTGGGGTATCACTCAAGAAATCTTTGCCCAGACCAATGTCCTGGAGTTTCCTCAATGTTTTGTTCTGATAATTTCATAGTTTGAGGTCTTTGATTTAAGTTTTTTTTTTTTTAACTAGAGACAGGGTCTCCCTATATTGCCCAGGCTGGTCTCGAATTCCTGGGCTCAAGGGATCCTCCTGCCTTGGCCTCCCAAAGTGCTAGGATTACAGACGTGAGCCACCATACCCAGCCAGATTTAAGTCTTTAATCCATTTTGATTTGATTTTTGTAAAATGGCAAGAGATAGGGTTCTAGTTTCATTCATCTTCATGTGGATATCCAGTTTTCCTTGCACCATTTATTGAAGAGACTGTCCTTTCCCCAATGTGTATTCTTGGCACCTGTGTCAAAAATGAGTTCACTGTAGATATATGGATTTATTTCTGGGTTATCTATTCTGTTCCATTGGTCTCTATGTCTGTTTTTATGCTACTACCATACTGTTTTTGCTACAATAGCTCTGTAGTATAATTTGAAGTCAGGTAATATGATTCTTTCAGTTTTGTTCATTTTGCTCAGGATGACTTTGGCTATTCTGGGTCTTTTGTGGTTCCACGTTAAGTTTTAGGGTTCTTTCTTCTTTCTTTCCTTCCTCTTCTTTCTCCTCTTCCTCCTCTTCCTCTTCTTCTTTCTTCTTTCTTCTTTCTCTCCTTCTCCTTCTTCTTCTTCAGACAGGGTCTTGTTCTGTTGCCCAGGCTGGACTGCAGTGGCACACACATGGCTCACTGCAGCCTCGACCTCCTGGGCTCAAGTGATCCTCCCACCTCAGCCTTGATGAGTAGCTGGGACCACAGGTGCATGCCATCATGCCCAGGTAATTTTTAAATTTTTTTTGTAGAGATGGAGTCTCTCTATGTTGCCTAGGCTGGTCTTGAACTCCTGGACTCAAGCAATCCTCCTGCCTCAGCCTCCCAAAGTGCTGAGATTATAGGCATGAGCCAGTGCACCTGGCCTCAGATGATTTCTTGTTGCTCATTAATGTCCTTTCCTTTCAGAATTTGAAGAACTCCTTTTAGCATTTCTTGTAGGACAGGTCTGGTGTTGAAATGCCTTAGCTTTGGTTGTCTGGGAAAGTATTTATCCTTCACATTTTAAGGATTTTTTACTGAATATATTATTCCAGGATGTTTTTTTCTTTCGGCACTTTAAATATGTCATGCCACTCACTCCTGGTCTATAAGGTTTCCACTGAGAAGTCTGCTGCCAGATGTATTGGTGCTCCATTGTATGTTATTTACTTCTTTCCTCTTGTGCTTTAGGATCCTTTCTTTGTGTTTGATTTTTGGGAGTTTGATTATTAAATGTCTTGAGGTGGTCTTATTTGGGTTAAATATGCTTAGTGTTCTATAACCTTCTTGTACTTCAATATTTCTATTTTTCTCTAGGTTTGGAACGGTCCCTGTTATTATCCCTTTGAATAAACTTTCTACTTCAATCTCTCTCTCTATCTCTTTAAGGCCAATAACTCTTAGATTTGCCATTTTGAGGCTATTTTATAGATTTTGTAAGCATGCTTCATTCTTTTTTCTTTTGTCTCCTTTGACTGTATTTTCAAATAGCCTGTCTTCAAGCTCACTAATTCTTTTTTTTTTTTTTTTTTTTTTTTTTTGAGACAGAGTCTTACTCTGTTGCCCAGGCTGGAGCGCAGCAGCACAATCTTGGCTCACTGCAAGCTCCACCTCCCAGGTTCAAGCGATTCTCATGCCTCAGCCTCTCAAGTAGCTGGGATTACAGGTGTGCACCACCACACTCAGATACTTTTTGTATTTTTAGTAGAGACAAGCTTTTGCCATGTTGGCCAGACTGGTCTTGAAGTCTTGGCCTCAAGCCGTCTGCCCGCCTCAGCCTCCCAAAGTGCTGGGATTACAGGCATGAGCCACTGCACCCCATCCAAGCTCACAAATTCTTTCTTCTGTTTCATCAGTTCTGCTATTGGGAGACTCTGATGTATTCTTCAGCATGTCAATTGAATTTTTCAGCTCCAGAGTATCTGCTTGATTTTTTAAAATTATTTTGATTTGTTTGCTAAATTTATCTGATAGAATTCTGAATTCTTTCTCTGTGTCATCTTAAATTTTGTTGCACTTTGTCAAAACAGCTATTTTGAGGTGTCTGTCTGAAAGGTCACATATCTGTGTCACTCTGGGATTGATCACTCGTGCTTTATTTAATTCAATTGGTGAGGTTGTGTTTTACTAGATGGTCTTGATACTTGTATATATTTGCCGATGTCTGGGCATTGTAGAGTTAGGTGTTTATTGTAGTCTTCGCAGCTGGTCTTGTTTGTACCTGTCCTTCTTGGGAAGGCTCTCCAAGTATTCAAAGGGAATTAAGCGCTGTAATCTGTCTTTGGTCACCGTAGCTGTGTCTGCATTAGAGGGCACCCCAAGCCTAGTAATTGCTGTGATTCTGGTAGACTTGTAGAGGTACTGCCTTGGTAGTCTTGGATAAGATCTGAGAGAGTTCCCTGGATTACCAGGCAGAGACTCTGGTTCTCTTCCCTTCCCTTCCCCCAAACAAACGAAGTCTCTCTTTGTGCTGAGATGCCTAAAGCTGAGGGAGGGGTGACACAAGCACCTCTATGGCCAATATCCCTAGCACTGCACTGGGTCAGAGCCAGCATGGTACTGGGTCTCACCCAAGGGCTGCAGTAACTACTGCCTAGCTACTGCCCATGTTCACTCAAGGCCCAAAGGCTCTTCCCTTCAAGGCAGCATGCTGCCCCCAGGGCCCAGTGCAGATCAGAAATGCCATCTGGGAGCCAGGGCCTGGAGTCAGGAAACTTAGGAATTTATTGGGTACTCTATTCTACTGCAGCTAAGCTGGCACCCAAGCCAGAAGACAAAGGTCTTCCACTCTTCCCTCCCCTCTCCTCAAGCAGAAGGAATCTCTCTATGCCACCCAGGCCTGTATCAAGTACTGCCTGGATACCACTAATGTTCACTCAAGGCTCTTCAGTCAGCTTTTGGGGAATGCTGCCAGGCCTGGGTCTCTCCCTTCAGGGCAGTGGGCTCCCCTCTGGCCCAGTGGGAGTCCAGAAATGACATCCAGGAGCCAATGCCTGGAATTGGTAACCCCAGGAGCCTGCTTGGTGCTCTACTTCACTGTGGCTGAACTGGTACCCAAGCTGCAAGACAAAATCCCCTTTACTCCTCCCTCTCCTTTCCTCAAGCAGGAGTCTCTCTCTGTGACCACTGTAGCTGGGAAAGTGCTGGATCACACCTGAAGCAGCACAGCACTGGCTAAGGCCTGCAGTGAGTGTTGTCTGGCCACTGCTGGTGTTTATTCGAAGCCCAAGGGCTCTTTAGTCAGTAGGTGATGAATCTTGCCAGAACTGGGTCCTTCTCTTTAAGGCAGTGGATTCTCTTCCAGCCAGAGATGTGTCTAGAAATGTTGTCTGGGAGCTAGGGCCTGGTATGGGAGCCTCAGGACTCTGCCTGAGGTGCCCTATTCTGCTGTGGCTGAGCTGGTATCCAGATTGCAAGACAAGTCCTCTTTACTCTCCCCTCTCCTCCTCTCAAGCAAAAGGAAGGCCTCTCTCTTGAAGCTGCAAGCTGTGCTGCCTGGGGCTGGGGGATGGCTGCTACAAGCACTCCCTTGGCTGCCCCAGCTGGTGTCTCACTAGGTCTTGTGTACCCTAAGTCCACTGCCTCTGAGCCCAGCAGAGCACCCGAACTTGCCCAGGAATTGCAGTCCTTGTGGCCTAGACTGCCTTTCAAGCTTATTTAGGACCTCAGAGCACTTCAGCCCACAGTGGTAGGGAGAGCTGGAACTCAGTATCGAATGGCTGGGATGGGCAATTCCTGGCTGGCTAGGGCTGGTCTAAATGCTCCCTCCACGGGCACTAGCTGAATTCTGTCCTGTGTTGCTTTCCCTGTGACAGGCAGCACGGTGTTCCTGTGCAAAGTCCCCCCGTCACGGCATTCCCTCTTCCCCAAGGGCAGATTCTCTCTTCATGCCACGTGGCTGCTGCCAGGGGATGGGGGAGGGTAGCGTCCGTAATTCAAGACTGTCTTTTCTATCCTACCCTCTTCAGTGCCTCTTTCCTTGATACAATGTTAAAACCTGGTATTGTGATCCCACACCTGCTTTTTGGTTCTTACAGAGGTGTTTTCTTGTGTGGATAATTGTGGATAATTGTGTGGATAACGGTGTTCCTGCTAGGGGGAACGATCACTGGAGGGTTCTATGTGGCCACCTTGCTCCACTCCAGAAAGCACAGCGTATTTTAAACATCAAATTCATCATGAGTTAACTGTCTACATTATACTTACGGGAATAAAGTAGGTTGTTGGGAATCTTTGAACTGTTGAGCGAAATACACAGCTCCTATATTTCAAAATAAAAAAGAAAAGTGATTTTCTAAATCTATTTTTTAAAGAACTTTGTTAACTTATTCCCTACCTTTCATTAAATATTTTAAAATGTTAATTTGCATATGAGGTGCATAAATGAGGTTTAAAAGCCAGGAGTATTGGCGTGTAGGTATGTGAACAGAAAGGCAGCTTATTTAATAAGTATATAATTACCTGGAAGCATATTTGGGAACTGGTGCAGGAAGCACGTTGTATTGCCCCGGAGAAAGCTGAAGTGACTGCACAGAATGGACAAGGACACCAATAGATTAATAGAGGTTGTAAACTCACTTCGTTATCTGTCATTCGTAATCTTTTATTTTATGACCATACAACATTGGATAATTCCTTCTTTAATAGTGGAAAAGGAAAACATACATTTCCAAAGGTGGAGCTTCAAAACATTTAACATAGATTCGGTCTTCATGGTGAATTTTATAGACAACATACCTGAGATGCTGCATAGGAAAATGTCAAATTGATCACAGTTTTTCTTTTTATTTTTTTGAGATGGAGTCTCACTCTGTCGCCCAGGCTGGAGTGCAGTGGCGTGATTTCCGCTCACTGCAGCCTCCGCCTCCCCAGTTCAAGCAATTCTCTGCCTCACCCTCCCGAGTAGCTGGGATTACATGTGCACACCACCACGCCCAGCTAATTTTTGTATTTTTAGTAGAGACAGGGTTTCACCATGTTGGCCAGGCTGGTCTTGAACTCCTGGCCTCAAGTGATCCACCTGCCTCAGCCTCCCAAAGTGCTGGGATTACAGGCATGAACTACCGTGCCCAGCCACATTTTTTTTTCTTTTTTTGAGATAGGTTCTCTGTTATCCAGGCTGGAGAATGATATGGCATGAACATAATTCACTGCAGCTTCAAACTCCTGGGCTCAAGTGCTCCTCCCACCTCCACATCCCAAGTAGCTGAGACTTCAGGTGTGTGCCACTGCACCCAGCTACTTTTTTATTTTTTGTAGAGACAGGATCTCACTATGTTGCCCGGGCTGGTCTTGAACTCCTGGGCTCAAGCAATCGTCCTGCCTCAGCCTCCCAAAGTGCTGGGATTACAGGTGTGAGCCACTGTACCTGACCTGATCACATCTTATTTTTATTTATTTATTTAGGGACAAAGTCTCGCTCTGTTGTCCACGGTGGAGTGCAGTGGCGTGATCACAGCTCACTGAAGCCTTGACGTACCAGGCTCAAGTGATCCTCCCACCTCAGTCTCCCAAATAGCTGGGACCACAGATGCGCACCACCATACCTGGCTAATTTTCTTGGTCTTAATAGAGACAAAGCCTCGCTATGTTGCCCAAGCTGGTCTCAAACACCTGAGCTCAAGCAATCCACCCAGTTTGGCCTCCCAAAGTGCTGGGATTACAGATGTGAGTCACTATGTCCAGCCGTGATCACACTTTAAATATTCTAAATTCAACAAATCAATTCAGCCATTTAGTGAGCCTGCTCTGGGGTAAAGCGCAGCACTAGTACTAGGGAATACAGTGGTTAAGAGAGCTACGGTCCCTGACCAGCAGGAGTGAGAGGCACCTACAGAAACAATCCTAACATAAACCACTGTCATCAGTGCTAAAAGACAGATTGAAGATATGGGGGTAGGAAGAGATTAAATCCAACTGGGTGACCTCAAGATGACAAAGATGATGAGATTTGAGGGAGGCTTTTAAGAAACGCAGGACTTCCTCAAGGAGCTCAAGCAAGGGTCTTCCAAGAAAGAGGGGCCTCACATCTAACACTATTTCCATCAGGAAATTGTTGCAAACAACCTGGGTGGCTCCATTGCCCCTGGGTCTAGGGACATTAGCCCAAAGTTATGATATAAGAATGTCAGGAACTGGTTAAAATAGACAGGAGAGGCTTAATGCCTGTAATCCCAACACTTCGGGAAGCCGAGGCATGTGGATTGCTTGAGGTCAGAAGTTCAAGACCAGCCTGACCAACATGGCGAAACCCTGTCTCTACTAAACATACAATGATTAGCCCGGCGTGGTGGTGGGCACCTGTAATCCCAGCTACTCGGGAAGCTGAGGCACAAGAATCACTTGAACCTGGGAGGCGGGGGTTGCAGTGAGCCAAGATCGTGCCACTGGACTCCAGCCTGGGAAACAGAGCAAGACTCACTCTGAAAAAAAAAAAAAAAAAAAAAAAAAAAAATAGGAAGATATGTGAAGGAAGGTAGGGAAAGAAGGAAGGAGAATGAGAAGCCAGGAGGAGAAGATCATTCAGACATCCAGAGCTGGCAGGGAGGAGGGGAAGAGTTATATTATAAAATCCTAGGACCTGAAGTGAATAATCCCCTCCACTCCCTATTATTTTTACGTCAGATTTTAAGAAACAATACCGCTTTTGTTAAAAAGGCATCTACCTCCCAGCACTCGCTGGCTCATGGAAGTTCACTACTATATTTCACCCTGCAGCTGTCTTTCCCATATTAGTACGCAACTTTGATTGCAGAAGCAGCTTTTTGTGGATAGAGTGATGATAACAGTCAATACAAATTTTATGGTGAAATATATGCATTTTCCTGATGCACCTGTGCTGCTTGAGTGCTCACTTGACATCATAAACACCAAGGAAACAAAGGTATTCTTGTGTCATTCTTGTGTCTTATAGAAGCACAGAAACACAATTTAAACTGGGCATTCTTGGGGGCCAGCAATGTCCTATTTCCTGATTCTGATGACAATTACGTGGATGTTTGCTTTCTGTTTTTAAAATGTGCATATTTGCTTTATGCTTCTTTCTCTCTCTCTCTCGCACATACACAGATATAAACGGGAGACGAAAAAAGAAAACTGAAAAGGGGAAAAAAACTCTTAAAGCAGTTATTTATTTATCTATACTGAGCAATCCATGTAAGATTTCCATAATGAAGTGCTCATGGAAAAACTAGTAGCATTACTCTGGAAAGGAATATTGGTTACCTGTAACACCTATATTTGTCCTACTATACTTGGCATTTACCATTCTTTGCTACTTAACATAATTGAAAGGGGGCTTTTTTTCATAAAGTGTTGAATAGTCAGCTGCTTTATGTAGGAGACTGTTTTCCTGTTCATTGCTAAACTTGGTTCCATTTTCCTTGGGTCTAATGGTATATATATGTACATATATATATTTCTAATTCCAACATATGCTTCTCAGTTCCTTTTTTTTTTTTTTTTTTTTTGAGACAGGGCCTTGCTCTGTCACCCAGGCTGGAATGCAGTGGCGCAACCATAGCTCACTGCGCTTCAACCTCCCAGGGTCAAGCGATCCTCCTGCCTCAGCCTTCTGACTACCTGAGACTATAGGCATGTGCAACCACACCTAGCTATTTTTAAAAATTATTGTAGAGTTGAGATCTCACTATGTTGCCAGGGCTGGTCTCAAACTCTTGGGCTCAAGCGATCCTCCCACCACAGCTTCCCTAAGTGCTCAGATTATAGGCGTGAGCCAACATGCCTGGCCAGTTCTTCATTTTTAAGGCTTAGAGAATCTAGGCAAGATGCCAGTAAAAATATCTGATTCTCACTAATTAATGTTTCAATCCATGCTGATTAGGCACTCAAATCTTTTTTTTTTTTTTTTTTTTTTTTTGAGACTGAGTTTGGCTCTTGTCGCCCAGGCTGGAGTGCAATGGCGCAATCTCGGCTCACCGCAACCTCTGCCTCCCGGGTTCAAGTGATTCTCCTGCCTCAGCCTCCTGAGTAGCTGGGATTACAGGCATGCACCACCACGTCTGGCTAATTTTGTATTTTTAGTAGAGACAGGGCTTCTCCATGTTGGTCACGCTGGTCTCAAATGTCCGACCTCAGGTGATCCACCCGCCTTGGCCTCCCAAAGTGCTGGGATTATAGACATGAGACACCGCGCCCGGCCAGGCACTCAAATCTTATAAGAGCTTGAATGTGGCAGGATGGTATTAGTATGGATATATAATTCAGTTATGTTGCACCAAACACCATCAATGTCAGAAAACTGAAATAATGTGAAAAAAGCCAACCCTACTTACTAAGCTCTTGGTGTGACTACATATACATATACATATACATATACATATACATATACATATACATATACTTGACTTTATTTAGAACAGTTTTAGGGTCATAGCAAAATTGCAAGGAAAGAGATTTCCATATACTCTTTGCTCCCACACATGCATAACCTCCGTTATCATCATGCCACACTAAAAAGGTACAGACGAACCTACACTGGCACATCATTATCACTCAAAGTCCATATGTTACATTAGACCTCACTCTTGGTGTTGTACTTTCAAGGGTTTTGATGAATGTGCAATGACATGTATCCACTATTATAGTATCACAGAGTGGTTTCACTGCCCTAAAAATCCTGTGTTCTCCCCAATTATCCCTCCCTCCCCTCAACCCCTGACAACCACTGATCTTTTTATAGTCTCCATAGTTTTGCCTTTTCCAGAATGTCATAGAGGTGGAATCATACCATATGCAGCCTTTTCAGATTGGCTTCTTTCACTTCGTGATATGCATTTATGTTTCCTCCATGTCTTGTTATGGCTTCATAGCTCATTTCTTTTTAGTGCTGAATAATATTCCATTGTCTGGATGTACCACAGTTTATTTATCCATTCATCTACTTAGCAACATCTTTGTTGCTTCCAAATGTGGGCAATTATGAATAAAGCTGCTATAAACATCCATGTGCAGGCTTTTGGGTGGGTGTAAGCTTTCAAGTCCTGTGGGTAAATACTATGGAGCACAACTGCTGGATCTTGTGTAAGAGTATGTTTAGTTTTTTAAAAAATGCCCAAACTGTCTTCCAAAGTGGCTATACCATTTTGCATTCTCACTAGCAATGAATGAGAGTTCCTGTTGCTCCACATCCTTGCCAGCTTTGATGTTGTCAGTGTTCTGGATTGGGGCCATTTCATATTTGTGTAGTATCTCATTGTCTTAATTTGCATTTCCCTGATGACATATGATGTGAAACGTTTTTTCATATGCTTTTTTGACATCTGTATGTCTTCTTTGGAGAGGTGTATATTAAGGAGTTTGGCCAATTGTTTAATTGAGTTGTTTTCTTATTGCTGGGTTTTCAGAGTTCTTTGTATATTTTGGTCAACAGTTCTTTCTCAGATATCTCTTTTGCAAATATATTCTCAGTCAGTCGCTTGTCTTTTCATTCTCTTCAGTGTCTTTTGCTGAGCAGAAAATTTTAGATCCAAAGAAATCCAATTTATTAATTATTTCTTTCATGGATGCCTTTGGTGTAGGATCTAAACTCAAAATCGTCTAGATTTTCTTATGTTACCTTCTAGAAGTTGTATAGTCTTGCTTTTTACATTTAAGTTTTGTAATCAACTTTGAGTTCATTTTTGTGAAGGGTTTAAGGTCTGTGTCTAGATTCTTTTCCTCTTTTTTATTTTTATTTTGGAGGAAGAGTCTCACTCTGTCACCCAGGCTGGAGTGCAGTGGGGTAATTTCAGCTCACTGCAACCTGCACCTCCCAGGTTCAAACGATTCTCCTGCCTCAGCCTCCTAAGTAGCTAGGATTACAGGCACCCGCCACCACGTCTGGCTAATTTTTATATTTTCAGTAGAGATGGGGTTTCACTATATTGGCCAGGCTGGTCTTGAACTCATGACCTCAAGTGATCCATCTGCCTCGGCCTCCCAAAGTGCTAGGATTAGAGGCATGAATCACCACGCCCAGTCTCTTCTTTTTTTAATGTGGATATCCAGTTGTTCCAGCACCATTTGTTGAAAAAACTATCTTTTCTTTGTTGTATTGCCTTTGCTCCTTTGTCAAAATTCAGTTGACTATATTTTTGTGTGTCTATTTCTGTATTCTCTATTCTGTTCCATTGATCTATTTGTCTATTCTTTGCCAATATAATACTCTCTAGATTACTATAGCTTTTAAGTAGGCCTTGAAGTCAGGTAGTGTCAGTCCTCTAACTTTGCTATTCTCCTTCCTCATTGTGTTGGCTATTCTAGGTTTTTGCCTTTCCATATATACTTTAGACTGTTTGTTGATAGCCACAAAATAACATTCTCTAATTATTATTGGGATTGCATGGAATTTAAAGATCAAATTGGGAAGAACTGACATCTTGACAATATTGATCTTCCTATCCATGGGAAATCTCTTCATTTATTGAGTTCTTCTTTGATTTCTTTCTTTTTTTTTGAGACAGAGTTTCACTCTTGTTGCCCAGGCTGGAGTGAAATGGCACAATCTCAGCTCACTGCAACCTCTGCCTCCCAGGTTCAAGCGGTTGTCCTGCCTCAGCTTCCCGAGTAGCTGGGGTTATGGGCGCCTGCCACCACGCCCAGCTAATTTTTTGTATTTTTTAGTAGAGACGGGGTTTCACTATGTTGGCCAGGCTGGTCTCAAACTCCTGACCTCAGGTGATGCACCCGCTTTGGCCTCCCAAAGTGCTGGGATTACAGGCATGAGCCACTGCGCCCAGCCAAGTTCTTCTTTGATTTCTTTCATCAGTTCGTTGTTTTCCTCATTTAGATCGTGTACATATTTTGTTAGATTTATACCTAAGTATGTCATCTTTCGGCGTCCTAATGTGAAGTCATTATATATGTGTGTGTTCTTGACCTTACCAGTAATATTTTATTTTATAATGCAAATAATCCTTCTATCATCATAAGTTTTGACACAAGTAGTTTGAGAAGGAAGAGAAGTAAATTCATTTCATCTAATCTTACAATTTCTAGCCAAATGTTTGGTCAATGGAAGAGAGAGAAAGGCATGCTTTTTGAAAGGTACTGTGTTTTAAAATTCAAATTCCACTTTTTCATTGCTGGTATACAGAAAAGTAATCAAATTTTGTATATTAACCTTTATCCTGCAAACTTGCTATAATTTGTTATTAGTTTCAGGAACTTTTGTTGATTCTTTCGGATTTTCTACATAGGCAATCATGTTATCTGTGAACAAGGCAGTTCTTTTTCTTCCTTCCCAATCAGTATACCTTTTATTTCCTTTTGTTGTCTTGTTCCATTAGCTGTAACTTCCACTACAATGTTGAAAAGGAATGGTGAGAGAGGACATCCTTGCCTTTTTCCTGATCTTAGTGGGAAAGCTTCTAGTTTCTCATCATTAAGTATGATGCTAGCTGTAGGTTTTTTATAGACACTCTTTATCAAATTGAGGAAGTTCCTATTTCTAGTTTACTGAGAATTATTTTCATAAATGGGTGTTGAATTTTCTCAAACGCTTTTTCTGCATCTATTGACATGATTATGTGACTTTTCTTTTTTAGCTGTTGATGTGATAGATTATTTGATTTTTAAAATATTGAGCCAGCATTGCATACCTGGGATAAATCTCACTTGGTTGCAATGTATAATTTTTTAATACATTGTTAGACTTAATTTGCTATCATTTTGTTGAGGATTTTTACATCTATGTTCATGAGACATATTGGTCTGTAGTTTTCATTTCTTGTAATGTCTTTGTCTGGTTTTGGTATTATGGTGACACTGGCCTAATAGAATGAGTTAGGAGGTGTGTCCCCTGCCCTCTATCTTCTTAAAGGGATTAGTAGAGAATTGGCATAATTCCTTCCTTAAATATTTGATAGAATTCACCTGTGAATGCATCTGGGCCTAGCAATGTCTATTTTGAAAAGTTATAATCACTGATTCAATTTAATAGATATAGGCCTATTCAGACTCTATTTCTTTTCATGTCAGTTGTGGAAAATTCTATCTTTCAAGTAATTGATTCATTTTATCTAGGTAATCAAATTTGTGGAAATAGGGTTATTCAGAATATTCCTTTACTGTCCTTTTTAATGTCAATAGGATCTGTAGTGATGTCTCCTCTTTTGTGTCTAATATTAGTCCTTTGTGTTTTCTCTTTTTTCTTAGTTAGCCTAGATAGATGCTTATCAATTTTATTATCTTTTCAAAGAATCAGCTTTGAGTTCCTTGATTTTCTCTATTGATTTTCTGTTTTCAATTTCATTGACTTCTGCTCTAATTTTTATTATTTCTTTTCTTTCACTTACTTTGGATTTAATTTACTCTTCTTTTTCTGGTTTCCTAAGGTGCAGACTTACATGATTAATTTTTGGTTTTTCTTCTTTTCTAATACATGCATTCAATACTATAAATTTCCCTCTAAGCATTGCTTTTGCTACATCCCACAAATTTTGTTAAATTTTGTTTTCACTTCCATTTAGTTCAAAGTATTTTAACATTTCTCTTCAGACATTTTTCTAACAACACAGATCCATGTGTTATTTAGAAGTGTGTTGTTTAATCTCCACATATTTTGGGGTTTTCTAGTTATCTTTGTGTTATTGATTTGTAGTTTAATTCAGTTTAATTCCATTGTGGTCTGAGAGCAGACATTGTATAATTTCTATTCCTTTAAATTTGTTAAGGTTTTTTTTTTTTTTGGAGATGGAGTCTTACTCTGTCACCCAGGCTATAGTGCAGTGGTGTGATCTTGGCTCACTGCAACCTCCACCTCCTGGGTTCAAGTGAGTCTCCTGCGTCAGCCTCCCAAGTAGCTGGAATTACAGGCACCCGCCACCATGCCTGGCTAATTTGTTTTTTTAGATGGAGTCTTGCTCTGTTGCCAGGCTGGAGTGTAGTGCCATGATCTCAGCTCACTGCAACCTCTGACTCCCTGGTTCAAGAGATTCTCCTGTCTCAGCCTCCCAAGTAGCTGGGATTACAGGAACGTGCCACCACACCCAGCTATTTTTTGTATTTTTAGTAGAGACGGGGTTTCACCATGTTGGCCAGGATAGTCTCGATCTCTTGACCTTGTGATCTGCCTGCCTAGGCTTCCCAAAGTGCTGGGATTACAGGCATGAGCCACTGCACCTGGCCAATTATTTTTTATTTTTAGTAGAGACGGGGTTTCACCATGTTGGCCAGGCTGGTCTTGAACTCCTGACCTCAAGTGATCCACCTGCCTTGGCCTCCCAATGTGCTGGGATTACAGGTGTGAGCCACCGCTGCCAGCCCTGTTAAGGTATGTTTTACGGCTCAGAATGTGATCTCTCTTGGTGAATGTTCCATGTGAGCTGGAGGAAATGTGTATTCTGCTGTTTTTGGATGAGGCAGTCTATAGACATAAATTATATCCTGTTGATTAAAGGGTGCTGTTGAGTTCAACTATGTACTGACTGATTTTCTGCCTGCTGTGTTTCTCCATTTCTGATAGAGGGGTATTTATACTGAAGTCATCTATTTCTCCTTGCAGTTCTATTAGTTATTGCCTCACATATTTTGACGATCTGTTGTTAGGGACATACACATTGCCAAATATAATTATATCTTCTTGTAGAGTTGACCCCTTTATTAAGTAATGCCCCTCTTCATCCCTGATAACACTTATTGCTTTGATGTCTGCTCTGTTTGAAACTAATATAGCTATTCCTGCTTTATTTTTTTTTTTTCAATTTGAGAGCAGGTACTGTTTATTAACTGACCAGATTAGAAAAATAATCATGGTAGACACCTTAGTTCATTCTTCTAATAAGCCTGTTGATCTGGTCCCCCCTGTTGCCAGCATCTCCACCTTCTACAAAATGGGTGGTCTTTTTCTTCATTCCATCTCATGGAAAGGATAATTTGAAGGGCCACAGGAAGTTATTTGCTTCTTTGAAGAATTTTCCAACAGTATAGATCTCATGAATCAGATCCTCCATGCAGATGATGCCATATTTACCAAGAGATCAAAAGTGGGTTTCTTGTAGACAACATACGAGATTATGCTCTGACAATTTTGATTAACTCCGACAATCTGTCTTTTAATTGGTGTAGTTAGACCAATTAGCGTTTGCATAGTATACCTTTCTCCACCCATTTACTTCTAAATCTCAGCCCACTGCACCCTCCGCCTCCTGGGTTCAAGCAATTCTCCTGCCTCAGCCGCCTAAGTAGCTGGGACTACAGGCGCCCACCATCACACCCGGCTAATTTTTGTATTTTTAGTAGAGATGGGGTTTCATTCTGTTGGCCAGGCTGGTCTCAAACTCCTGACCCTGTGATCTGCCCGCCTCTGCCTCCCGAAGTGCTGGGATTACAAGCGTGAGCCACAGCACCCAGCTGCAGTATCAGTCTTTTTCATGAGTCTCTACCTCTCTCTGCTATAGACTCATGAAAATCTGTGACCATCTGTACTGTGAATTTCACAAGATTTTCTCAGCTACCTCCTCACCCTTAGGTGGCACAGGATGACTAAAGCTGGCTGGAGTTGGGTATTGCCCTTCCCTCAGCTCAGTTAGGTCCAGATTGAATAGTTTCTCCTGAGGGCAGGCCTTGTTAGTAAGAGAGTGCCTGACATATTTCAAAATGGTTCCTTTTCCTCTCCTCTGCCAGCAGCAGGGGCAGGATTTCTCTCTGTAAGAACCTGGGAGAGCTCCTGCAGGTAAACCTCAAAACATGTGAGGCACCCCCTATGATTAGGTCCTCCTGGAGCTTTTAACTCTCAGATTTGCCAACACTTAGCCTCCAGCAATTCTTCAGTTGTAGTTCAGGTGTTCCTACCCCAGCCATGGTTCCTGCAGAAGTTGGTATTTTCTGCCCTGGTAAATTGTAATTCTCTGTATCCTCCTGGCCATCTCTCCAATTTTGGGGATAGTCTGCCCTGTGACCTCACTTCTCTTACAAGTCTAAAATAATTGTTGATTTTTCAGTTTGTTTAGCTTTTAACTTGTTGTTAGGATGGAACTTCAACTTCCAAGCTATTTACATGCAGAACTGGAAACTGGAAGTCAGCGTGACACCATTTTGAGAACCCAGACCCATAAATAGGTGGGTCAGAAGGCAACAGATTTCTAATAGGATTTCTACACCTTTAGAATCCCTATTAGAATAATCATAAGGTGAATGCAGCCAGAAGGCTGGCAGGTACCATATTTCCAGGTACTTTTTTTTTTTTTCTTTTTAAGACAGGGTCTCACTCTATCGGGGAGGCGGTGATGTGATCTCGGCTCACTGCACCCTCCACCTTCCAGATTCAAGCGACTGTCCTGCCTTAGCCTCCCGAGTAGCTGTGACTACAGGTGTGTACCACCACGGCCAGCTAATTTCTGTATTTTTAGTAGAGATGGGGTTTCACCATATTGGCCAGGCTGGTCTCAAACTCCTAACCTCAAGTGATCTGCCCCCCTCGGCCTCCCAAAGTGCTGGGATTACAGGCATGAGCCACCGCTCCCAGCCATTTCCAGATCTTGATAGAAATTTCTTTAAGTGTCTCTTCTCTCTCAGAAGTAAAGCCTCTTGTGTCATATGGAAACATTACTGACTCACTGCTCAGATTTCTTTAAGGTCTGAGAAATAAACAACATGGGACTTTCTCAAAAAAAAAAAAAGAAAGAAGAAAGAAAGAAAACATGTCCAATGATACTAATGATATCCTTAATTTCACCAATATCTTGTAATTTTCACTAAGAACTACAAGTGAGCGTCATCCCTGAGATAAATTCTCTGTATCCAGCTTTCAAACTTCACTTTTGTTTGCCACACTCTTGACATATTTTAAGTGACAATCACTGCATTACTTTGCAGGGGCTCTTTGAGAAGTCCTGCCTCAAAAAAAAAAAAAAAAAAAATCTGCTAAATAAGCCGCTTGACTAACCACTTTGAGTGCTACTTTTTCTCATTTAAGTGAAGAATGAATTGTTTCATCTTTGATACATTATGCTCTTTGTTATCCCCACATTTAACTCTTGGGTTCTCAGAGTGACTGGCACCCTTCCTATGGTTTATAGCTATATAGTAGTGCAACTGTTCAAAATCAACACACACTTCAGGTCTAAAATGAGTGTTCAGATCACTGCTGTTGTTTGCTGTTTTGTAAGTAAAATTTATCATTTTACCACTTTAGTGAACACACTGAACACCTGGGGGAGGGCTGTACATTCAGCGGGAGGATTCTCTGGGGATGCTGTGTGGCTACTGAAGGATCTAGGATGCCCACTCTGATGTTCACCATTACTGCTGCAGTGTGGCTGGTCAGCCCTTCTGTGGGCACAAACTTTGGTTGATACCATGCTCAAGGAAAACCATCCTGTTGAAAATCCCTTCAGTAGTCATTTTACCATGGAGCATTCTGCAAATTAATCTATTTTCAGAGATATCCTCGTCACAGCTATAAACACAGCTAACAAAGATCAGTGAGTTAACTGCCAGATTTTTCAACCTCTCTCTCAACTAGTTCAAGGATGTATTTTGAACATATTCAAATGGATCCTTTGATTCATTCTCTAATTTAATGGGGCGCCTTTCTAGCCTGGCTACCTCTTTTTGACCAAAAAAAAAGATACAGGGGCAGGGAGGGAATAGAATTGCCAAATTTGTTTCATTTTCCATGAGCTCCATCTTCCAAGGCAATGCTAAAGCTAACCTTTAAATTGAAATTTCAAATTTCATTTGCTTAATTGTGATTTTCATTGAAATGTTCCCAACCTAGGAAGTAAATAAGAGAATTTTTTTAAAATGGAACATTTTAAGAAAGAAAACAAGAGAACAAAAATGTTAGTTGGAAAAAATTTCGAGTTACTTACAAATGGGCATGATTGAAAGAGTATCATTTACACACTGAAAACAATATCAACAGAAAGAAAAAAATTAATAGTCTCCTTGCTCCCTATCTAACCTCTACTTTCCAAATGGAAACCACTGTTGGTGATTATGAAAGTATTTCTCAGGGGAAAAAAGTATGCATTTAACATCACATATATGTACATTTGTTTTCATGTATACAAATGGGATTATACTCTAAATATTGACTTGTACCTTCATTTTTTTTCATGTAGTAACAACTTAGAGATGCTTCCATATCAACACATATAGATTTATCCCATCTTTTTTTTTTTTTTTTTTTTTTTTTTTGAGACAGAGTTTTGCTCTTGTTGCGCAGGCTGGAGTGCAGTGGCGCGATCTTGGCTTACAGCAACCTCCACCTCCTGGGTTCAAACGATCTCCTGCCTTAGCCTCCTGAGTAGCTGGGATTACAGGCGCCTGCCACCACACATGGCTAATGTTTTTGTATTTTTAGTAGAGATGGGATTTCACCATTTTGGCCAGGCTGGTCTTAGGTGATCTGCCTGCCTCGGCCTCCCAAACTGCTGGGATTACAGGCGTAAGCCACCGCACCCGGCCAACCTCAACATTTGTAATGGTTGCACAGTATGTCATTTGTATGGGTGTATCATTTTTTAACTGGCATTGCTGAGTTTAAGGCTATGTGCATTTAGAATGTTGCTAGGTTGCCAAATTGCCCTCCAAAATATTTGCACCAGTTTGTATTCATATAAACAACGTATGAGAGTATCTGTTTGTGTATCCCCTTTGCCAATATTGGGTATCAATGTACAGTACTTATATAGTTGATCACCTGATAGGCGAAAATTGTGCCTCACTATTATTCCTCTGTAATTATTTATTAGTTGAAGCCTCAAGCATCACTTTCTTTTTTAGTAATTGGTGTGTCTCTTTGTGAATTGCCAGCTCATGCCCTTTGTTCATTTTTTTTTTTTTTTTTGAGACAGATTCTCGCTCTGTCGCCCAGACTGGAGTGCAGTGGTGCGATCTTGGCTCACTGCAAGCTCCGCCTCCTGGGTTCACGCCATTCTCCTGCCTCAGCCTCCAGAATAGCTGGGACTATAGGCGTGCGCCACCACGCCCGGCTAATTTTTTTTTTGTATTTTTAGTAGAGTCAGGGTTTCACCATGTTAGCCAGGATGGTCTCGATCTCCTGACCTCATGATCCGCCTGCCTCGGCCTCCCAGAGTGCTGGGATTACAGGTGTGAGCCACCATGCCTGGCCACCCTTTGCTCATTTTTAACCAGAATATTTATTACAATTGGATTGTAAAAGACCATGACTCATTTTCACCATTTGATACAGGTGATAAAGCCAGTTAGTGATCAGCACTTTCTGGAAACTCCCTTGCATCTTCACAGTGGTAATACTCTACGTTTTTTTTGCATTGACTGACCTTGTTCAGTAATGATTCACTGGCTACAGGCTGAGACAGCATCACCATCTTCTCCCTGTCCCACTAATTGTAGATAGATTCTGGAACCATGTTCTGACTGACACAGTTTAAACTGACTTCAGGTTGTCCTGAAGTTACCCTAGCATGTTGATTTCAAGCTTATACTTTAAAATCCTCCATTTAAGTCACTAGATCCATGTTTCTAGTTGAAAATATAAATGATGCATTTCAAATGGTAATGGACTTCTACTCTGCAAGATAGACTTGCAGAATAGGACAACCTTTCTCTAGGACTTTGGGCAATGCATCTGGAAAGACACAGACTTCAACATATCCTTTCCTTAACAATTCCACTCTATGACTAGCCACAGGGGATGGCTGAATATATTAGGATATGTCCATATACAAGAAAACTATGCAGCTATTAAAAATGTTGTATAGACTGGACATGGTGGCTCACACTTGTCATCCCAGCACTTGGGGAGGCTGAGGCAGGAGGACTGCTTGAGTCCAGGAGTTTAAAACCAGCCTGGGTAACATAGTAAGACCCTGACTCTAGCAAATAAATAAATGAACAAATGTATAAATACATAAAAATAAATGAAGTGTAAAGAATACATGAAAAAGATTAATAATATATTTCTAAAAAGAAGAAATTCTGGTTTCTGCAAATGACATGCTAGGTTATTTATTCGGGCAATTAACCTTCCCACTGCTGACAACTAGAAATGAAAGATAAAATATTAAAAAAAAAAATCAAAAGAGGTTTTTTGTTTTTTGTTTTTTGAGATGAAGTCTTGCTCTGTCGCCCAGGCTGGAGTGCAGTGGCACGACCTCAGCTCACTGCAACCTCCGCCTCCCAGGTTCAAACGATTCTCCTGCCTCAGCCTCCCAAGTAGCTGGGACTACAGGTGCGTGCCACCATGCCTGGCTAATTTTTTGTATTTTTAGTAGAGATGGGGTTTCACTGTGTTAGCCAGGAAGGTCTTGATCTCTTGACCTCGTGATCCGCCCACCTTGGCCTCCCAAAGTGCTGGGATTACAGGCGTGAGCCACCGTGCCCAGCCACAGAAGAGTTTTTAAAAAGATATGGAATTGCCAACAATATAGTAGGAAATTACATGATCCTAAACTAAAAGACAGCAAGAAGCCAAGGAGGTAAGTGGCTTAATTTTGTCTAGAGAATGTTTGCTGGTCCAGACTAAATTCAACAGAACACAGCTGAGTTTAAAGGAACTTCAGAGCCCTGGAAGAATCCAGGGGTCAAACTCTGGGCCTATTCATGATAAAGGGAGGAAGGAGTCTAATGGAAGATACCCACTGGAATTTGAGACCCTAGAAAGGTACTTCCTGAAAGTAAACTCTCCCACCTCACTCCATTGCCAAGGGGACTACAGAGAGTTGCCTAAGCAAGAATTGGGAGGGAGAAGAAACCCGTCCCTGAGAGATTATAACCATGGGCTGTCCCTTTCATGAATTCCAGCCCAAATTCACAATGCTAGGGTGATCCAAGAAGACATAAACACTGCATTTTGAGTTGTACCAGACTGGTGGCTCCCCTATATATTAACAGAAGCCAAAGCAAACCTTAGGCCTTGGGGAATTCACAAAAATACATTTTCAAGAGTAATGAGCAATACACAGTTAAAGACAATCACATACACATAAGAAAACAAAATGAGTAAGGCCCATTCAGATTTCAGGTATTTGAGTAATCATTAATTCATTCACAGGTTCAACCAATATTAATCATCAGACACTGTTCTAGACAGAGATATAATAATGAGCAAAACAGATAAATATTCATGTCCTCATGAAACTCCATTCATGGGAGAAGGCACATTAACAAATAATCAATGTAAAGTGCAAGTAAATTATATAGTACACTTGATAGCTATAGACGCCAAGAAAAAAATGAGAGCCAGGTAGGGAAGATCTGAAGCGTTGAATAGTAAATTTAAATGGGGCTCATTGAGAACATGACACTTGAACAAAGACTTGAAGAAGGATAGAGAGTAGGCCATCCAGGTATCTTGGATAAGAGTATCCCAGAAAAAGGGTACAGTGAAAATACCTTGAGGTAGGAGTGTGAGTGCTAAGTTCAAGATACAGCCAAAAGGACAAGTGGGTCAGGAAGAGAGTGACAGGGAGTAGTAAGACAAAGTCAAGAATGAAGCCAGTTCACAATATCCCTGCTGGCCTTGAGAAAAGCCACTCAGAGATCACACTCACTATCATACTGCTTTAACCTAGTGGTTCTGAACCAGGAGCACGGCAATGTCTGGAGACATTTTTGGTTGTTACAACTGGAAAAGTAGATTGCTAATGATACTTAATGAGTAGAGGCCAGGTGCTACAATGCACAGAACAGCCCCCCGCCCCACCCAACCACAATAAAGATTTATCCTGCCCAAAACGTCAGCAGTGCCAAGCTTGACAAACCCAGGATTAGACATACAGATGTATAAATCAAAAAGGGAATTGGCCACAGTGGCTCACTCCTGTAATCTCAGCACTTTGGGAGGCCAAGGCAGGAGGACCACTTGAGCCCAGGAGTTTGAGACCAGCCTGGGCTGGTGGGACCCCATCTCTACTGAAAAAAAAAAAAGGAATTGGATATACAAGTTTGGAATTCAAGAAAAAAATCTAGGTGGCAGATATAAATTTGGTAATCACCAACAAATACATGGTGTTCATAGCCTTGAGTGAGATTGGATGAGATCACCATTCAGAGAATGAGCAGACATGGAGCAGAGGTCTGAGTGCCTGGGGCACTCCAAGATGGAGATGAGGGAAGAGCAGAGATGGCAAAAAATGGCTGAGAAGAAAAACCAAAAATGAGGATGGGGGAGGAAGTGTAGGAGGTTTGAAAAGAGGGGAGAGTGGCTGGGTGCGTGACTCATGCCTGTAATCTCAGCACTTTGGGGGGATGAGGCGGGAGGATCGCTGGAGCTCAGGAGTTTGAGACCAGCCTGGGCAACATAATGAGACCGCCTCTTCTAAAATTTTAAAAAATTAGCCAGGCATGGTTGCTGGTGTGTGCTTATACTCCCAGCTATTCAGGAAGCTAAGGGGGAGGATTGCTTGAGCCTGGGGAATCGAGGCTGCAGTGAGCTATGATTGTGCCACTGTACTGTAGCCTCGGTGACAGTGTCTTAAATAAATAAATAAATAGGATATACAAGATAAAACCACCCAGGAGAATGGCAAAGTAAACAGACTAGAGAAGTCCATTCAGTGCCCATTAGAGGTGAAGAATTTAGCATGAGACCAGTCATGCAGCTACATGGATGCAGGTATTAATACAAAGAGAGACGTACCCAGGGTTGTGGCTTTGCCAAACAAGTAAAAGTTGAGCAGTTAGGGGCAAGGGAATTGACAGTGTATGTAGGGAATAACTATAATGATTAACTATGGGATTGGAGCTTTGCAAGGAAGAAGGGAGTTGAGAGGTAGTGAAAAGGTGGGACAATCAATAGATTAGGATTGTAGCCTGCGGGGAATGGAAAAATTGTTAGGGTTGGGATATTAGAGAGTGGGATTCATGTAGAGATTGTAGAGAGTTGAAATTCTTGGTCTTGAAAAACATCTAAGGAGTGAGTGGCTGAGGTAGCAGAAAGTTCAAGAAACTGAGAAGCCAGGTTGTTGAAAGATCATCTATGTGTGTGTTGAAATTATGATATGAGTAGTGAAAAGAGCGACAGTGAGGGAAGGGGGCTAATATCAAGGAATAAGGGGAGTAACCCAGGGGTCAGTGGAGGACTACAACACTAGGGGAAACAGCAGGTCATAAAATTGTGCATATGGGGAAGGTGGTCCCGTTTGTGTACATATATTCTACAATGTGAATATACTATTTATCTGTTAAGAAAAAGGTTATTAGAAAAATTACAGAGCTACCTCAAATCTTCTTTGAAAAGGGCCAAATATAGATAAGTATATGCATGCACACACACACACATTCAAATATCTATATATATATTCCTTTTTTTTTTTCTGAGACACGGTCTTGTTCTGTCGCCCAGGCTGGAGGGCAGTGGCACAATCTCAACTCACTGTACCCTCTACCTCCCGGGTTCAAGCAATTCTCGTGCCTCAGCCTCCCAAGTAGCTGGGATTACAGGCCTGTGCCACAATGCCCAGCTAATTTTTGTATTTTTCTTATAGTAGAGATGGGGTTTCACCATGCTGTCTCGAACTCCTGGCCTCAAGTGATCCACCTGCCTCGGCCTCCCAAAGTGCTGGGATTACAGGTGTGAGCCACTGCACATAGCCCCTATATATATATGCCTAATAAGACTGTTCAGTAGGGGTGAAAGGGTTGAAAAAACTAACTATTGAGTACTAATAGTTAGCCACTCAGCACTTGGGTGATGGGATCAATCGTACCCCAAACCTCAGCATCATGGAATATACACGGGTAACAAACCTGCACATGTAGACCCTGAATCTAAAATAAAAGTTGAAAAAAAAATAGAAAGTCTCTCCAATACAGATTCTCGAGTTGAGTTACATGCCTCAGAATAAAGATACTAAAAATAGTGAAAACTTTATTTATTTATTTATATTATTATACTTTAAGTTCTAGGGTACATGTGCACAATGTGCAGGTTTGTTACATATGTATACATGTGCCATGTTGGTGTGCTGCACCCGTGAACTCATCATTTACATTAGGTATATCTCCTAATGCTATCCCTCCCCACTCCCCCAACTCCACGACAGGCCCCTGTGTGTGATGTTCCCCTTCCTGTGTCCAAGTGTTCTCATTGTTCGGTTCCCACCTATGAGTGAGAACATGTGGTGTTTGGTTTTTTGTCCTTGCGATAGTTTGCTGAGAATGATGGTTTCCAGCTTCATCCATGTCCCTACAAAGGACATGAACTCATCCTTTTTTATGGCTGCATAGTATTCCTGAAAACTTTATTACAAATAAAAAGCAGCCACTGAAAGATATAAAATGAATATTCTGTGAAAAATTATAAAATTTGAGAATGCTATTCTAGGTTAATGTATAACAATAATACATACTATATCTACCCCAAATTCAAAGTATTCTGAGTTCTGCTATTAAAACAGAATTTTGAATTTTACTGGTGAGTAAACAATGTTTATGTTTCCCCTTGTGAACATATATATCTTTGAAATAGAAAATTAGAAAAACACTGAATTTTTCCAGTTTCTAGAGTTTAATCCTTTGTGGGAGGTGGAGAGGAAAGAAGAAAGAAACAGAAAAACTATGTTTTCAGAAGGTTTTATCCATCCTTCTGAGTAAGCCTAATTCTTTTGGTCTTTTAAAACTTTCAGTATTGTGTAACTCCATCCTTGTACGTTTTCTCCTTTCAACACTGGGCCTTTGGCTGATTTTCAGGGACTTGTAAAAGCGAGAAGAGAGGAAGCAGAAAAGAAAATCGCAGAAGAGAGTAAGAAAGACTTTGCATTTGAGATAGCCAGAACAATTTCACACATAGCCTGGTTATCTGGTAGCAAGCCATAAAGGTGCTAGTATAATTTAGAGTTTGTATGCATCCACTGAAGCAAACAGGATAAGATATACCCAATGAACACTTATCATTCTGTTCTGTTTCAAAGCTACAATTTGTAAAGTAGTAGAAAGTTTGGATTTGACATGTGTTCATCCTGCTGAAAATTTTGTGTCCACTTTAGTAATTACAACCCCTTGTACTTAATTCAACCTTCAGCTGCAATACATTTCTCTCAGGTTATCACAATAATATTCTGATGAAGTTATGAAGATTGATACTATTATTAGCTTATTTATAAATGAGAAATATTAATGCAGAGAGAACTGAGACAAGTACCCAAAGTCCCAAGTAACAAAATCCAAGTCACAACTCTTATCCCTTGAACAGACCATGTTCCTGCCACTTCCATGCCTTCAACAATGCTGTACTCCTCCCTCGGAATACCTCCTTTGGATTCCATCTACCCAAACCCTGCCCCTCATTGAAGGCGAGGGGCACATGGTAGACTGGAAAGAGGACTAAATTTTGGTGCAGAAGCCCTCAGTAAAAAGTGCTGCTTCACCTACTTAAGTATTAGCAATGTGCCTTTGGACAAGTTATTTAGTCTCTACTCACCTTAGTTTTCTTGCATGTAAAATGGAGTTAATATCTGTTCTATTTCAGAATGCTTAAGAAGGAAGCAACTAAGAGAATATACATGGAAGCCCATAGTAAACCATTAAGAGCCACATAAAAGACATGTATTAGTGAAGGTCCAGTTAAGTTCTACGTAAGCCACGGAGCTTTCCAGCCTTTTAATCCAGCCTCCTTTGGCACTTGAACTCTCCTTTGGCATTTCCAGCTCCACTATTTATCTGAGCACTTGATAAACTTTGTCTTGTATTGTTGCTTAAATACCTCTGGGTCAGGAACATCTTCCTTCCGCAGAGCCTAGTGCAGGGCTGTGAGCTCAGTAGTGCTCTTTATTATCAATGCTGCAAATGAACTGGTGGAGCTGAGAGTAGAAGCTGACCCTCCTGGGACCACATGCTCACTTCTTTTCTTTTTTTTTTTTTAATTAAAAAAAATATTTTTAGAGACAGCATGTCACTCTGTCACCCAGGCTGGGGTACAGTCATAATCATAGCTCACTGCAGCCTCAAACTCCCAGGCTCAAGGGATCCTCCTGCCCTGGCTTCCCAAGTAGCTATTTTTTTTTTTTTTTTTTTAAAGAGTTGAGGGCTTGTTATATTGCCCAGGCTGATCTACAACACCTGGCCTCAAGTGATCCTCCCACCTCAGCTTCCAGAGTAGTTGGGACCACAGGCATGCACTACCACACCCGGCTATTTTTCTTTATTTTTTGTAGAGATGGGTCATTTCTATAAGAAAAGTTTTTAAAAGCTTCCCTGTGGTATGTAGTTATATATATGCTCTAATAAGGATACTCCCCGAGAGGCAGGGTTTTCTCTTTAAAAGAAGAGGGTTCACCACATATACTGCTTGAAGAGATAAGAGCATAGCCCAATGACAGATAAGATCCCAGGTGCTCTCCAGGCTAGGGGAATCCCACCAAGAGTTGCCCAAGAGGAAAACATTTCTCCCCATGTACTCCCCTTAGGTTAAGAAGATGTTATAGGGAAAAATCTTACTGGAAACATTTGCAAATCAGGCAGTCCTTGTTTGATTTCTACGGGAAATAAGACATCTTAAAGGTTTTCCATTTCTCCTGGGGGAAGATATACTCTACGTATAAAAATACTTTCCTCAGGGGCTCTTAGTAGCTTTCCCACACAAAGCAATCTGCCAGTAGCGCTTTACCTGATCTTTGTCAACTAGTGTGCTGGGGCTTGGCCGTGGTTTGTCTTTGAATGAGTAAGTAGCCACTTGCTTCTTTAACAGGTCCAGGAAGTCAGGAGGCATATACTGCGGAAGATCATTTAGGACTGGATTGTTTCTTTGCACAAGAGGTGGCTTTTTCCTTCCTTCGTTTTTAAAATTGTAGGTTGCTATCACTGGATTTAATAGGGATTCTTCAATAAAAGTTTTCAAGTAGTAAGTGCCAGGTATAGGAGTATCCTGTGGAAAATTGACATCAGTTTTAAGATTGTGTAAACATGTAACTTCTCCTAAAACACCATTCTTGGATGGGAAGCTCCCAAGTAACATCTCTCTTTGTTTTCAAGTTTAATGAAATTATATCAAATACAGTAAACACTCTTGACAGAAGAGTATTTCAAAATCATGATTATTTCCTTTCCGAAATAATTACTGAATTATAGCAAATGGGTTAAGAGTTGAAACTTAACATTTTTTTTTTTTTTTGAAACAGAGTCCCACTCTGTCACCCAGGCTGGAGTGCAGTGGCACGATCTAGGCTCACTGCAAGCTCCACTGCCCAGGTTCATGCCATTCTCCTGCCTCAGCCTCCCAAGTAGCTGGGACTACAGGCATCAGCCACTACGCCCGGCTAGTTTTTTGTTTTGTTTTTTTGTATTTTTAGTAGAGACAGGGTTTCACTGTGTTAGCCAGGATGGTCTAGATCTCCTGACCTTGTGATCCGCCCGCCTTGGCCTCCCAAAGTGCTGGGATTACAGGCGTGAGCCACCACGCCCGGCCGAAATTTAAGTTTTTAAAAGACAACTTTGGTGATTCAACTTTGGGATTCAAGCTTGACTATGAATTTCAGACCTCTAGTGAGACCACTCAGGAAAGTCTCTTGGCTAACTAGAAGCTATCCTACATCTGCTTAGCCAATACTATGTTTCTCTCTAGCCCTCAAGTGGGAAGCTAAAGGATCATGACATGAGACCAGGATAAACTGGCAGAGCATATGGCCTAGTTAGTCCAGTAAGAGGTTTGGTACTTTCAAATTACAACCAGTGTGGCTGAATGGCCAGAATTGAACGTTTAGTCACTGCTGCTTTTGCGACCATCTTTCCACTGAGCACTCAGCTCAGTTCTGCTTTTAAAATTACTGCAATTCCAAGAAGGCTTTGACCCATGAAGTCCCTCTATTATTGAAGGGCATTGACAGAAAATACGTCTGTAATATAGAAACTCTCTGGAGAGGGGGATCTTCTGGTCATTTTTCTTCCATATATTACCATTTTGCTTTCATATATTGACCATATTAAGAACCATTTGCAGAAGGTCTTTACCATATAAGATAAAAACTGAAACCAAAACACCTTTCTAGAATGTATGCTTTTTTTGTTTTGCAATCTCACCCAGATCATAAGAGCATAGGTTAGCCTTATCTAGATATTCTGTAAAGCACCTAGATTTCTAGAATTGTTTAACTTTCCCAAGCTTCTATTGCATTCAAAATTAAAAGTTAGTTTCTTATTCATATGCTGACACTAAAATTTTAAGTATGACATGAGGTCCATGCAGATCTGAACAATCACTGTTTTCTTACAATTTAGTGTTAGTCTTAAAAGCTATAATTGATTAAAATATTAATGGAATAGGAATAATGTGAATAGGAAAGACTGAACAATGTACATACTGTTAATGCTATTCTCCACCATCCTTCTCTTTCAAAAGAGGAAGTCTTTCGGGATGGTTTCTGTTAACAAACACAAAGTATGCTTATTCATTTGAGAGGTGATCCCTTGAAATTAAATATAATTTATAAAACATTTGCTTGAAGAAATTCACACCCATACCCAACTGATATGTCTTCATTAAAATAAAAGCTACATAATAATAAATTTGCCCATATTTCCTTAAATTGTTATTTTATGGTCTTAAGTCCTTTCAAATAACTAAATTCCCTTTGATAAAATTAGAGTAATAAACACCCCCATCTCACAGAGATGTTGTAAGTATATTAAATGTGACAAAATGTGGTGTCCTTAGGAAGAAAAGAGTTAGTCTTGAAGCCAGACAGACTTAGGCTGGAACTCAGCTCTGCCATTTACCAGCTAGGTGCACTGGGTGAGTTACCCAACCCTCATGCTTCCTCACAGTAGTATAAAAATAAGGCACTACCAGAGTTGGCATGAGAATAAAGCATTGTATGCCAGATGTGGTGGCTCACGCCTGTAATCCCAGCACTTTGGGAGGCCAAGTTGGGTGGATCACTTGAGGCCAGGAGTTTAAGACCAGCCTGGCCAACATGTTGAAACCCTATCTGTACTAAAAATACAAAAACATTAGCTGGGCGTGGTGGCACATGCCTGTAATCCCTCCTCAGAAGGCTGTAATCCCTACTCATGAGGCTGAGGCATGAGAATCACTTGAACTCGGTAGGCAGAGGTTGCAGTGGGCCGAGATCACATCACTGCAACTCCAGCCTGGGCGACAAAGCAAGAAGCCACCTCAGGGGAAAAAAAAAGAGTAAGGCATTGTACTTATAAAGACTTGCATATACAATCAGTGCTTAATAAATGGTAGCTTTAATTTTTAACATCCCATTTGCCAAGTTAAGAAGCTGATTATTTTGGTATTCCTCAGTTTCCAAGGAAGCTTTTGTCTTCATATTTAGTACTCTATACCCATTCATCCATTATTATTTCATATTTATTTCAGCCCATTGTCCACAGAACACAACCGTTTAGTATATTGCTCTTTGTCCTAGGTAAAATCATTAAAATGTTGAGTTCTCCTTTCATTTATAATGCCTTTATTACTATAAAATATAGGTCATCAAGCAAGACTGCATTAAAAGTAATAATCAGTAAAACTGATATAGTTCATTCTTCCTGTCTAGTAACTTAAATCTACTGTACTTATGAGTACCACTGGGCTTTATTTTATTATGAAATATGTTAATTTCTTTAAAACACATTGTCTCATGACACTGCTAAAGCTGAGCTTCTTCCTTGATACTTCTTCGCGAGATTTATGTTGAATCTTCTCTGTTGCACTTTTATAGTCACAGAAATACAACTTTCTCAGGCAGGTCAAGACAGGCCTCCCACCCCTACCCCAGAATAAGGAAAATGAGATGGGAAGGAGAGAGAAGTAAACGCGATCAATCTAATGGAAGACAATTGGCAGCTGCTGTTTTGTTTTGCCCAAGACAGGTGATCTAAATTCCATCTATCTACCACTTTAAATTCACTCTAAGGGGAAAGATAAAAGATTAGGTTAAACAACCCTCACCCATATTTATTTAAAAACGTAACAAAGGCCAGCCATGGCGGTGCATGCCTGTAATCCCAGCTACGCGGGAGGCTGAGGCAGGAGAATCCCTTGAACCCGGGAGGCGGAGGTTGCAGTGAGCCGAGATCACACCGCTGCACTCCTGCCTGGGTGACAGAGCGAGACTCTAAAAGAAAAACGTAGCAAAGGTAGCCTCAAACATTTTTATAAATATTGAAGTAGGAGGCGGAGCAAAACGTGTCTAGTAAAACTACAGAAGGAAAAACCCAGTCTTCCGGCAGATGGAGCGGAAAGGGAAAGAAATCCAATCACCATATTAAAGCAGTTGTCCAGTTTAATTAGTAGTGGGAAGAAGGGAAAAATACAGAAAACAAAGGGCGAAGGAGAAGGAAAAGGGAAGAAGCGAGGGGAAAAGAAATAAAACAAAGGAAATGTCCAATAAAGACCAGGAAGGAAGGTCCGCAGGTGGAGACGTACGTGAGGGCAGGGAGAGAAGGGTAGGAAGAGGGAACCAGAGGGGCACGAAGGCCTGGGATTAGAGAGCGGTGGGAAAAGGGTAGTGGGCCTGGTGAGGGGAGCAGGAGCCAGGCCGGCAAGGGGCAGGCCATCTTACCGAGGCTGTGATGAATGATTCTCCACCCACCAGGTCTTCCCTTACTGAGGTGGAAGCGGTGGCGACGGCTGGCTGGTCCATGGTGGCCTCCTCTCTCTCTAGGCTGAACCTGAGGTCCGGTTGCTAGGAGGCGGGTGTGGCCCGTGGGCTCCCGAGCGCTCGCGCCTGGGACCGCTCGGGGGACCCGCCAGGTTTGTCTTTAGTGCTGCAGGGAAGGGAAGCGGGCACGCACTTTGAGGTCCCGCGCGAAGACCTGCGCAGAGGAAAACCCTCGAAAAGAGACGGTTATGAAAGCATGTGAGAAGAAAATCTAGAGGGCTCTGGAGTTGCTGGAGAGCCCTCGGGTAAGGATCTGCGAAAAGGGAGGCTTGTTAAGGGCTTGAGCGTACCCACAATCTCCATTAGTTCCCTTCCAATCCACCACCAATCGCACACCCCAGACAGGGAGGCAGTGTGCTTGGTAGGCATACTTAGAGAAATCTGCCTTAGCACCCACTTTCTAAGATTGTTTCTAAGCTCCTCCAGATAGAAACTCTGGGGCTGACTTCTCTTGCTTCTGACTTGCAGAGTGGAGTGAGCACCAGACACAGCCGGTTTCACTAGCTGTGAAACCACAGACCACCCCATTCTTCTGAGTACAGACCCTTTTTATTGTCAGCCTCTCTAGGCTGTAGCTTCTTCTTAAACTAGGAACATTCTCACCTTTGAAAACAAACCCTCCACAACCTTAATTTCATTTTATACAGTACCTACTGTATTCCAGGGACTTCACATACATTAGTCTCATTTAATCTTCACACCAACCCTACAAAGTAGGTATTAGTTTCATTTTCTGGATGAGGAAACAAAGGTTTCCTTGGACGTTTAGCACAGTTCACTCAGCATCACACACAAATGGCAGAACCAGAATTAAAATCCAGACCTGACTCTAGAGCTTCACTGCCCTATACCATGAAGTTTCTGCTTCCCTTTACAAACTTTCAAGAGTAATATGGACTCTTTTCTCACTTCCCATACTTTCCTTAAAACATCTTAATCTGGCCTGCACACAGCTTTTAATTAAAATTGCACTTAAACTCACCAGGGATCCAAGTGCCAAATCCAGTGGGGATTTTCAGCTCTTATGAAACTTGGCCTTCAATTTTCATTGCTGCATTGATTATTCCCTCATTCTTGAATCACTCTCCTCCCTTGACTACCAGGACTTGGACGCTGGTTGCATATAATGACTTATTCTGTGCTTATTTCCTTGTCTATAGAGAAGGGGATAATAAAATTGGTACCTATCCACATAGGTTATAAAAAAGATTAACTTGAAATGTTCACAACCATGTCTGGCACAGTGCAGTCAGTAAATGTGAGCTGTCATTACCTTTAGGACAAAAGCAACATTTACAATCCAGTCTCTCACTTCTCTTTTTTTGAAACGAAGTCTCACTCTGTTGCCCAGGCTGGAGTGCAGTGGCGCGATCTCACTACAACCTCGGCCGCCCGCCACCATGCCCAGCTAATTTTTGTATTTTTAGTAGAGACGGGGTTTCACCATATTTGTCAGGCTGGTCTCGAACTCCTGACCTCATGATCCACCCACCTCGGTCCCCCAAAGTGTTGGGATTACAGGTTGAGCCACCACACCCGGCCACTTCTCTTATTAGGATGGCATGCTCTGCTGTATCATGCTTGCAAAAACCCCAAACATGCCATCTTCACATTTCTATTTGTCTCCACATATGCTAGCTCTTCTGCATGAAATGCTATTCTTTTCTTTGACCACCTGGAAAATCTCAAGGGTCAGCTCCTCTGAGTAGACCTCTAAGCCTAATCCACTAAGTCCCTGTGCCTATCATTGTTGGAAGATTCATTTTATGACAAATCGTTTCTCCTCTAATTTTAAACACCCAAAACACGGGGTTTTTAATTGACCCCTTTGAACACAAGGACTAAAATATTTGTTGAATAAACCACTGACTAGTTTTCCCCTCTAAGTAAATCCAAGACTAGATTACAGCAGTGCTTTTCAAAAATTGATATGCATACAAAATATCTGATGATCTTGTTAAAAAACAATTGATTCCAATTCTGAGGAAGGACCTAAGATTCTGCATTTCCAACAAGCTCCTGGGTGATTCTGTAGGTGACTTTTTGAGGAGCAAGAGAGTAGAGGACTTCATCTAGTTTCTTAAAATACTGGGATTCTAAATTCATTTAACATAGCCTTAAAAAAAAAAAACAGGCACTAGGTTTAAAATGAACAACTGAAATTAGAAAGTGAAGAGGCAATACCAAAGTTCTCACAAATGTTAAGAGATTAATCAAGTCCATTCCCTGTGCCTCATTTCATTTTCTTATTTTGGCTGAGTCTGTAAAACTGGCTCAGCAGACTAGGGACTGGTACCCTCGAGACTAAAAGAATATGAAAGGTACAGAGAAGTCCAGAAACCCATACAAGGTGTGACATTAGAGATGGGAACATCTAGATGAGAAAATAGTTTAAGTATCTCAAAAATAGAAATAGCATGGGTCAATGATTTCAAGGACTATCTACAAAGCAGATTAAGCATGTAGGATAAACAAAATGTTCCTTTAAGAAAACATTATCTTACATAGTATCACTAAGATTTATTTCCAGATTAAGTTTCAAAAAGGGGGAGAGGCATTTCTCTTGAGAACACATATCTATAATAGAGCTCAACAGTGCCTCTGTTACATATCAGATCTTTAAAATTGTTGCCGTCTTCTAAAAATTTTAGGAAAATACGTTACACCAAGGGTGATATTTAACTGCAATAGTGGTTTATTGGGAGAATCATCTGAGAGCAAACATGCCAGAATTATGGTTGGTACAATTACCAAAATCCTATTAATATAACACTAATAGTATGGTTAAGACTTGAAGGTGGGGCTGGCTGAGGTGGCTCACACCTGTAATCTCAGTACTTTGGGAGGCCGAGGTGGGCGGATCACAAGGTCAGGAGTTTGAGACCAGCCTGGCCAACATAGTAAAAACCTGTCTCTTCTAAAAATACAAAAAATTAACTGGGTGTGGTGGCGGGCGCCTGTAATCCCAGCTACTCGGGAGGCTGAGAATTGCTTGAACCCGGGAGGCGGAAGCTGCAGTGAGCCGAGATTGCGCCACTGCACTCCAGCCCAGACAACAGTGCTAGAGTCCATCTAAAAAAAAACAAAAACAAAAACACAACTTGAAGGTGATATCACAGTCCTGGGTTCCAATAGGATTATGTTGTAGGAAGCACTGGAACAGATTTGAACCCAGCTCATTATGACCAGTTAAATTATACAATCATTCTACACTTGTTTCCTGTAAAATCAAAATGCCAAGACTTCGTGACTTTTGTAAAGATTTCAACAATAGAAATGACCAATTATGACATAGAAGAGCCCAAAAAATGTTTCTCCTACCTTTGTTGTCCTTGTTAATTATATCTTGATATCAATTTATATAAACCTCATTGTTGACACTGGAAAAACACCAATTGACTGCCCAAGTCCCTCATTTTTCAGGGTCATAACTGGTTTAATAGCACAATTAATGGAACACTTAATGCAAATGCCAAGGACAATGTTAAGGGCCTTACTTTCATTATTTCACTTAACTTTTAAAAAAGCCCCACTCATAATCCCAACACTTTGGGAGGATGAGGTGGGGGGATCACTTGAGCCCAGGAGTTCAAGACCAACCTGGGCAACATGAGTCCCTGTCTCTACAAAAAACAAACCTTGTTTGGATTTCCTTTCGACAAAACTTACTACATCCAATTAAGGGGAGTGGAGTGCACATCTAAAAACTTCCTATTTAACTGATTACCCGAGTATGTGATACTATTAGAACTCTATCAATGCCTGTAACTTCCCTTGCTCTAAAACATACTAATAGTAGTATTAAGATAGTCAATGGGGCAGTAACCTGCCAAATAATGAATTACCCCTGGGAAATTAAAGACCTTGTAGCTATAATAACCAGGTAACAATTACACTCAATGTTTTAATCTTGGCTCTGGTTTGCTATGGAATCTTTCATTAAGCATTTAAAAGGTAGTTTAAAAAAATAAAAACCCTGATAACCACCTTTGGAGTAGCTCAAATTATAGAGAAAGCAATGACAGAAGCCAGCAAAAACTAAAACAAGGTGTAGTCATTGCCAATTTACTCCTAAAGACATCTTTTTTTGTAAAATGTTGCAGATGGGCAAGCTGAAAATTCTCTTATAGAATTAAAAAGCACAATGAATAAAATATTAGTTAATAGAAGTAAAACTGTAAGGATGCTCACCCCAACTAGATTTGGTGTTTTTTTTGAACATGCAAACATTTAAAACTTCATTGCACAGCTTGGACAACATGGACAAATGCCAAAGTTGAAAACTATAAAGGTAGGAAACAGTAAATACCTACTTTATGCCAATTCCCATGCTAGGTACACTTAAGTTTTTGAGTCTTTCATTTGGGCCTTTTGAAGTTGTCAAATACAATCTGGATAAAGAAACAAAACAAAAAACTTGCCCCTCTTTTCCCATGACTGCCACCATCTTGTTCTGTGGGTACAGAGGGAACTCACAGGTGTCCTGGGTCTAACACAGCAGCACAGTACGACAGGCATGGTGGTGGAGGAATGTTGTGGGCACGCATGATGGTGGCCCCCAAAAGGTGACTACACTAAGCCAGCCCCCATAGATCCCCATCTTTTCGGCCTTCCTCTTCAATCTCTCCTTAGTTACACCCCTTATTTTGTTCCTCTTATTTTCTGTGCTTCTCTCCCTCTTTTCTCACTTTTCCAGTCCTTTTCTCCTTCCTTTCCCACCTTCACTATTTCTGCCACCCATCTCCATATGCTTCCCCACACAAGAAAAAATTATCTAGACTATACCAGGCAGAAACCAATGCCATATTTTATTTTCAAAATTATTAGACTTCAACAGTTAAATGACTCAGATGCAGAGCAACCATTGGGTAAATTGTAATTTTTTTATTGGAAAACAAATATACAACTTGGAATGGATTTTGAGGCAAATTGTGCCATAAGCAGATTTTAAGTGGCTAAACAAAGTTTAAAAAGCAAGTAACAATAAAAGAAAATGTTTCTGGTACAGGACCAGCAGTACAAAAAAATAGTGTACGAGTACCTGGATAATACACCCGTTTTGCAATAGTGCAACTTTTAAGTACATATTGTTGACTGTCCATAGTCCAAGCAGAGTTACAACTCCACACTTCAACAACAACATGCTGACAGTTCCTAAAGAAAACTACTTTAAAAAAGGCATAACCCAGATGTTCCCTCATTTGACCAACTCCATCTAAGTTTAGATGTGCAGAAGGGCTTAGATATATCCAGAGTAAGCCACATGCAACATGTTACTTGATCAATTTTCTAAAATAAGGTTTTAGGACAATGACAGTAAGATAAGGGAAGAAAACATGGAGGAATGAAGTCCTAATTACTATACATGCATATTTTTTTGACAGTAGGGAGAAACCTTTTACAGATAAGTTACAAACAAAGAAAAGGCAAATAAACAATTTTGTACAAGAAATTTAACACATTCTGTACAAGGTCTTCACTTTGCTGTCATCATTTGTACAAACTCTGAAAAAGAAGAAGTACACAAAAAATGAGTCAATAGCAAAAGACCAAAAAAAAAAAAAAAAAAAAAAATCACATTTACTCAATTACTGAGTACTCTTTCCATTCCTCTCTTTCCTCAGAATTACCATTAAGTACAGAGGGAAGCTAGTTTATTGCCCAGGCTGGAACTTCATTAACCATAACTATTCAGGTTTATTAGTAAGAGCCAAATTAACGCTTTAGATAGGCCAATATAAAAAAGAGCATTCTTGGCTCTATCTTAGTTTAGACTTGAATTTTAAGTCTGCTGGATTACAAGACAATATTGTAAATTCAATGCTATGGGCTAGGTTTAATTTTTATAACATTACATTTTATGCTCTTTTCTAAGTTAAGTAGTTACATCATGAAAAAAATACAAAGTTTTACTCAAAATCCTTCAGTTTCTAAATGCCTTGCTTCCTGATATGGCCATCTTAAAGTTAATAGATACAATACTTTTGAAGCACATGTAAACTTCAGTTTCAGACTAAAGCCAATTAAAGAAAAAAGATAATACAAGTGCAGGGAAAGAAAGTCACATTAATTTCATTTTAGGAAACAAGTTTGCTTTCCACATTGTTCCACAATCACACAAACACTGAACAGTGCTTCTCAAACTTTATACATGAATCACCCAAGAATCCTATTACAATGCTGATTCCAGGTGTAGGGATAGAACCTGATAGTAAATATTTCTAAATTAAGTTCTCAAGTCAGAGCAATGTTACCTAGTCTGCAGACAACACTCTGAATTTTAAGAAGGTTAAATATAAGTAACTGTTTTAGCAACCTAATTTGGGAGGAAGGGTCACTAATTTCGATCAGTTCCCTGACAAAGCACCTCTTATCTTAAAAATCAAAGTGAAGAATGAGGCGTGAGAGTGAAACATTTACCTTCATAGTTTACTTGACCATCACCATCAATATCTGCTTCCCTGATCATTTCATCAACTTCTTCATCTGTTAACTTCTCTCCAAGGTTTGTCATCACATGGCGAAGTTCTGCAGCACTAATATAGCCATTGCCATCCTAGCAAAAAATTTAGTATAGTTTCTGAGTCAAATTACAGACTTGAGGTTGGAATGGAAATTTATTAAGTTTACTACTAAATTTCACATTGGGGAAAAAATATACTTTAGAAATGCATACAAATCTACACAGTTGACCTACAAATGTCATTAAGAGCCAAGCAAAATGTCCTACATTGAAATCATTATTTCCTAGTCCCAAAGTCAAGTGACACCTCCTTTGACAAGATGAACGCAATACATATATTAGAAAGTCTATACTGAATTCTTAAAAAGCTTTTGCTTGGTAATTAAAATATGTTGGTAAATCATCAAAAAAAAAACAAACACAAAAAACCAAAAAAACACAAGTCTTCATAATGAGTCCTGGTATCTTCATTTCATCCTCAAAATTTAACACATCCAGTCCTTGACGTACCTTATCAAACACACGGAATGCTTCTCTAATTTCTTCTTCACTGTCTGTGTCTTTCATTTTTCTTGCCATCATTGTCAGAAATTCAGGGAAGTCAATTGTGCCATTACCTGAAATGGTTTAGTGGAAACATCAAAGCTTTAGTGGAAACATATAAGCAAACAGCAAAGGTTTAGTGGAAACATCTAAGTATCACTTCTTCAACCCCTCCCACCCCCCAAAATTGAAGACTTACCATCAGCATCTACTTCATTAATCATGTCCTGTAACTCTGCTTCTGTGGGATTCTGCCCAAGAGATCTCATTACAGTTCCCAATTCCTTTGTTGTTATAGTTCCATCACCATCTTTGTCAAATAGTGAAAAAGCTTCTTTGAATTCTGTTTGAAAGGAAGACCACAATCCAAATATACAGATTAATAATAAAATGTAACCTAAATGAAACGTATTAACTCTTAAAGCCTACTCAGTGGTGGGATCATGCCAGTGAATAGCCACTGCACTTCAGCCTGGCCAAACTGTAAGACCCCACGTCTCAGAAAAACCCAAAAACTTTTAACGGAAAATACCAATGGAGGTAGCAATTGAAATGTGACTTTGACTCCTAAAGATTAACCAATCTTTACGATACCTTATGATAATATTTCAAATATATCTTTGACCAATCATACCACTGTACTTTCATGCTGACCTAAGTAAAATTATCCTAGGTTTACAGAGGAAAAGAACCAAATCCCCAAATGACTGGCTCCTCTGTCACTGAAGCTGCTCTGTAGAACATAATTCAAAATTACAGACCTAACCTACACTCACAAAACAAAAATAAGACTACTGGTACCCAAATACGTATTTCTACAGAGTAATTAAACTGTTTCTGTATACTGTGTTTAGAGTTAGCCACTATGTCTAAATCAATCACCTACTAAATTAAAACAGGCTACTTTCCCTTTCTAGTAAGGCAGGAGAAGGGACTATATAAACAGTCTATAACAAATGGGCTGATCAAGATATGAATGTCCAGTTTTAGCTAAATGCATGTCACTGAGAACAAAGATCATTTTGAGCTTTCTTTGGAATATTAAAACCCCAACCTTATATAGTGAAACTGATTATTCCTTAACATCATGTTGTGATAGTATGTTCCTTCTTGCTGTTGTTTTTTTTTGAGATGGACTTTCGCTCTTGTTGTCCAGGCTGGAGTGCAATGGTGCAATCTCAGCCCACCGCAACCTCCTCCTCCCAGGATCAAGCAATTCTCCTGCCTCAGCCTCCCGAGTAGCTGGAATTACAGGCATGCACCACCACGCCCAGCTAATTTTCTATTTTTAGTAGAGATGGGGTTTCTCCACGTTGGTCAGGCTGGCCTCGAACTCCCAACCTCAGGTGATCCGCCTGTCTCTGCCTCCCAAAGTGCTGGGATTACAGGGCATGAGCCACTGTGCCCGGCTATATGTTCCTTCTAATACATCACTAGATTACATGGAAACCTCCTGCTGGTGCAACACTCCAGACTACCTGGCTTCATTCACCATTTACAGATAAACTAAAACAAGCCAGGTGCAGTGGCTCACACCTGTAATCCTAGCACTTTGGGAGGCCAAGGTGGGCAGACTGCCTGAGCTCAGGGTGAGTTCCAGACCAGCCTGAACAACAGGGTGAAACCCCGTCTCTACTAAAACACACACACACACAAGCTGGGTGTGGCGGCGTGTGCCTGTAGTCCCCCGTCTCTACTAAAACACAAACACACACACACACACAAGCTGGGTGTGGCGGCGTGCGCCTGTAGTCCCAGCTACTGGGGAGGCTGCAGCAGGAGAACTGCTTGAACCCGAGAGGCGGAGGTTGCAGTGAGCCGAGATCACACCACTGCACTCCAGCTTGGGCAACAGAGTGAGACTTGTCTCAAAAAAAAAAAAAAGAAAGAAACTAAAACAGACTAACTTTGATACTGCAAAGTTATACCAATCAGTAAATAATAAAGCTAGTATTTTCCAAGTAAGTCATTTCCCAGAAAATATTAGACCCTATCAGCAAACGAATACAAAAAGTTTCCAAGTTCATGGGGCCATTAAGCATTCTCAACATAGCCATACATTTGAAAATGTATGTGACACATGTGTAAGAAATGGTGTACCTTCTTTACGGTCCAAGGCCAATTTATTCCCTGCCTGCTTATCCCTACTCCAATTCGCGTACACCTTCCAGTTTCATTCCATATTACCTCTTCCCTGGACTCAACTATTCTTCCACTAATTTGCCCATTACCACATAAATATCTTCACATCGCTTAGCCTAAAACTAAATTGAAACCTTAGTTACATTTTAAATGCTTGCCCTTATCCCTCCCCAAATTTTGGAAGGCACTACTACTCATACCAATTTCCTCTCTCCAAACAATCCACTATTTTAAAATGACATCCAGCTCCAACTCATCACCTGAAAATGCTGAGTTTACCAATGACCACTAGTCAGTCACCCAATCCATCAAGTATGCTTCAATGTGAAGCCATATGGCATAGAAACTAAAATGAGACTTTGTAACTTGACTACTGGGTTAGAATTTCCTAGCTCTGTTTCTTCTTCTGGCAATGTAATCTGGACAAGCTACTAAACCTTTTCTGCCTCAGCTTCCTCATTTCTGTGAAATGACATAAATGTGCCCAGTAAGTGGGGTGACACAGTATACCATGCCCACAAGGGGTATTCACCTGGTCACCCCCCATAAAAAAATTAGTATGTGTCAAACACTTAGAACTATGTCCAACAAATAAATACTTAATAAATGTCAAGATAAAGACTATCTCATCTTTTTGCAGCATCCAAAACTGCATGGAAAAACTCTCAAAACTTTTCTTGGCCTTCATAACAGTACGTTGATTTTCCTCCTACCATATACTGCCAAAGGCTCTTACTCCTGTCTCTTATGTCTAGATGTGACCAATTTTATCCTTTTTTCCCACTCCTTGGCCACTTCATCTATACCCACTTACAACGAAGATATCTTTAGTCTACCCATCTCGCTCAATAAATATCTTTATTTCTGGCTGTCTACAGGATATAGCTCCCCTGGCTGATGACAAGCAAAACATGAAAATGAATTCTATACTCCCAGGCAACCCTAAAGGTACTAGCAAAAGCCCAAGAGCCACTTTTAACTCTTTCAGTCTGAAATCTGTCAACAGGTCTCCAATTCTATCATTTAAATACTGCCTGATTTTTCCTCCATCTCTACAACCAGTATTTTGGTTCAAGGCTCCATCGTCCTTTGCCGGGGCTATTACAATTGCCTCCTAACTGCATTCTTTCTTATTTAAATATTACTGGTTTATAGAGGAACTCATCTAATACCAATCAGAAGGTTTGTACCACACTAATTGATTTTATGAAGATAGTATACAGTGCTAACCTAGATCAACCTAATGACAAAAATAGATCAGGGAGTCTCCACCTACAAATAGCACAATTGATAAAGACATTTCAATTTTACTGTTTTTAAACAGAATGTAGAAATATCTAGAAATACATATATTGGAGTTCAGACACATTGCACCTTTCACCTAATTTAGGTTACAAGAAAATTAAAGGACTTTGAGATATTTGTTTATATTACATTCTCTGCTATGGGTATCTTTTAACACCACCATTAGGTGCATAAATTCCCAATGTTTAATTAGCAGTAATCACCTTTCTATTACACGACTTAACAAAAAGCTAAATACTGGAAGATGCATAGTGTAAGACTATGTATAACTTTCAAGAAATTTAAAAATCTAATAACACTTAAAATGTTTGCTAGAATAAGTAAAATGCAGAAAATAAAACCGTATCTATGCTAATACCATTTGTTATTCATTCAAGAAAGGAACAAATAACATTTCTGTTAAAGGTCAAGGTTTATTCCAAATATTTACTTGTATTTTTATACTAAACAGTAAAAAATACCTGTAAAAACTCAAAATAATAAACCCCAAAGTAAACTTTTAATTCACCTGCCTTTACAGTTTACCTGTACTTCAAAACTAGCATAATCTTTAAGTATAGAAGCATATAATTCTAAACAGTAACTCCCAGGAATGACTTGAAATTAATCCAAGAGTCAAAACCTAAACACACAATAAAGAGAACAGGTCCTGAATGCACAGAACAGCTATCTTCTACATAATTGATAGGTATAAGGAACCTACCAAAATCCATTTTAGCTGACCAAACTGAAACTTTCAGAAAAATCTATTACTCAAGTTTTATTTGTTCATTAGCAACCCCAAGGCCCTTCCCTAATTAGTTTATTACCTAAACATATAATTTTATTAAAATAACGTTTTAAAAATTTTATTAAAATAGGTTATCACAAGACAATTACAAAACAAATCAAATGACTGTTTATTAACTTCTATTTCTTCACACAATTCTGAACTTAATAATCCCTTAAAGATCATGTACTGGAACTCTTTTGGCGCTTCATGCAGTTGTTGCTATACATTGAGTAATATTAATATTTTTATCAAACAAATTTGGACCTTGAGAATTTAATGAAAGTTTAGGTACAGACTCCTTAAGGAAAAAATACTGTACATTTTTCCTATCAGTCTTCCAAAAGTCAAACAGCAACAACTAATGACATCATGGCAGAGTTATCAACAAAATGAACTTGTTAGTGATGTCATACTAGACTGGAATGCTCTATACGACCAGGTAATATAAAAAATTTTAGGCTGGGTGCAGTGGCTCATGCCTGTAATCCCAACACTTTGGGAGGTCAAGGTAAGCGGATCACCTGACGTCAGCAGTTCAAGACCAGCCTGGCCAACATGGTGAAACCCCATCTCTCCTAAAAATACAAAAACTAGCCGGGTGTGGTGGTGCACGCCTGTAATCCCAGCTACTTGGGAGACTGAGCCAGGAGAATTGCTTGAAGCTGGACAGCAAAGGTTGCAGTGAGCCAAGATCATGCTACTGCACTCCAGCCTGGGCAAGAGAGTGAAGCTCCGTCTCAAAAAAAAAAAAAAAAAAAAAAAAAAAAAAAATTTAGTAACTTCATCTACACAAGGATGTTAGCGGTCACCAGCACTTACAACTAAAAAAAAAAAAAATTTTTTTTTTCTTTTTTTTTGAGACAGGGTCTTGCTGTGTTGCCCAGACTGGTCTTGAACTCCTGGGCTCAAGCAATCCCACTGCCTCAGCCTCCCAAAGTGTTGGGATTAGACATGCGCCACCATGCCCAGCCACCAACAATTACAATTTACCAGATTAAAAAATTGCCTTCATCTCAAAGGTAAACACTGAAATATACCAAATTTGGGAGGAAGGGACTTGGAGAGTAGGCAGAAATCTTAGGATAGTAGTGCTCTAGAACTTTTTTGTGTTACACACTCATTGAGAATAAAATTTATTCAAGAAATATTCAATGATTACTATGTGGCAGGTACCGGGCCTACAAAGTAGAACAAAAAGGTCCCTGACCGCACATGATTTTTATTTTAGTAGCATAGAAGTTTTGGTTCCTCTGCCCTAAATCTTAACTGAAACCTGGAGGTCCAAGAAATCTGTGGTCTAGGAAAAGGTAGGATAAGAAGAGAACCTAAGAACAGATTTTTTTCCCTCTACTCCCATTGGAAACCTAATTTTATGATGAAAGCCAAGAAAAGATAGGATTTAACTTAAAGACGATAAAGAGAACAGGTCCTGAATGTCACAGTTTTGATGAACTACAAGTATTCTTTATAAGAATTCTACCAGGCCAGGCATGGTGGCTCACACCTGTAATCCCAGCACTTTAGGAGGCTGAGGCAGGTGGATCACCTGAGGTTGCGAGTTTGAGACCAGCCTGACCAACATGGAGAAACCTCATCTCTACTAAAAATACAAAAATAGCCAGGTGGTGCATGCCTCTAATCCCAGCTACTCGGGAGATTGAAGCAGAACAGCTTGAACCCGGGAGACGGAGGTTGCGCCACTGCACTCCAGCCCGGGCAACAAGAGTGAAACTGTCTCAAAATAAATTAAAAAATAAAAATGCTATCAATCACTGAAGAGGGATCCTCTTATATTCAATAGACACGAACTTTTTTTTTTTTTTTTTTGAGACAAAGTCTCGCTCTGTTGCCCAGGCTGGAGTGCAGTGGCACGATCTTGCTGCAACCTCTGCCTCCCAGGTTCAAGTGATTCTCCTGCGTCAGCCTCCTGAGTAGCTGGGATTACAGGCGCACGCCACCATGCCTGGCTAATTTTTGTATTTTTAGGAGAGATGGGGTTTCACCACGTTGGCCAGGCTGGTCATGAACTCCTGACCTCAAGTGATCCGCCTCGGCCTCCCAAAGTGCTGGAATTACAGGCGTGAGCCACTGCGCCCGGCCAACAAACTTTCTTTTTAAAGAGTTGTGTTTAAGAGAGCAGACCATCAACTATGCAATGGCACACTGAGTAACGTTTTCTACCCTAAAGTGAACATGCTGTACTGCATACAGTAGGTGCCTGTACCTGACTGGGAATATTAAGAAACGTATTAGAGAAGGTCAGAGTTTAAGAGTGAAAGTATTAGACAGCCTGAGACAGTTTGGGAAGGAGACAGTATATTTATAAAAATACTACTTCAGAAAAACATTTTGATGATACATTTACTTTGTAGAGATGGGGTCTCACTATGTTGCCCAGGCTGGTCTCAAACTCCTGGGCTCAAGTGATCCTGCTGCCTCAGCCTCCCAAAGTGATAAGATTACCAGCCATCAGGCCCAGTCTATTTTTTTTGAGACATGAGATCAAATAGGTGATACCTTTAAAACAGTGTAACTCAACAAAAAAAAAATTATTCCCAAAACTGTTTGCTTTTTGTTCATAACATTCAATACATGTAATTTACCAACCTCAGAAAGTAAAAACTAAGTTTAAGTCAAATTACACAATAAGTAAAAATAAAACCTGCTTAAATTTGTCTTTAATACTAATAGCTTTCTACCTACAGTCCTATCAAATAGTATTTGAGGTGACTAGTGTAATTCTGGTATCCCCCAAATTTCTATATGCTTATGGAAGTGGGGAGCTTGCTTTAAATGGGCTATATAGTTCCAACTGGGCTTCTCAGTTTTCTCCAGCTTAAGAAAAAGTGCTCAAGTGCTTTTGAGCTCTTATCAAACCCTTCCTGCTTACTGTGAAAACTGTGGCAAATAAACTGCTTGGTGCTCATGCTAATAAGTGTCTAATGAAAACAAAGGAAGAGTTTGCAAAGCATTTCAACACTACAATAAAAAAAAAAAAAAAACAACTCCAGCAAGGGGGGGAAAAAAGTTTCCCCAACATTGACATTAACCAGCCATCTCAAAGTACAAGGATAAATCAAAAGTATTAATGTTCTATGGCATGGCATAAAGAGAACATGACATCAGGTTTTATGTAATAATTTTGCATACTTCCATAGCAAACTAAAAGGGACAAGATTTAAGCAGCTTCATTTCAACAGCTGTCACTGCTTTTTAAGAGAAAAATCCACATTGCTACAGTGACATTTATAGAATAGAATGCCAACTTCTTAAATTTTTTCACTTGAGAAATGGTTATTCCCTGATTGATTATACATGCAATTCTTAGGTTAAAATGTTAGCTAATTTTAACTAGGGTAAATTCAATTGTTCCTTTTTTGATTCTCCATTGCAAGTTGCCTTAGTTACTTCTTGGCCTCGTTTTCTAGCGTGTTAGCTAGCCCAGAATTCCTGTTTTATACTAAGGTAGTCTTCAGAAAACAAAACAAAGACCATCACTACACCACAAGGCTCCAAAGTATATCCACGCAAACTAAAATACATGTCTTTAATTACAATTAGCCCTGCACATCTTCCATCGGCAAGTTTACAATCCCACTTGCCAAAGCAGGTTGAATTACTGTATTATATTATACCCATATGTTAGTATCCATGACATATACCAAAGTCAATTATTTCATACAAGTCTCTTATTCTGACGTTGGCTATTCAATTTATAATAACAATCTAATGGGTACAATCTAGCTGACTATTTCTCACCTGCAATCTGCTCTTCAGTCAGTTGGTCAGCCTACAAAGAGATCAAAGAGGAAGATTAGTGACTTGAGAGTATGTAGATTAGCAGTTACAGAAACAAGTTTAAAACCTTTCAAGGGTTACCATGTACTGTTTCATTTAGTTCCAGCAACAAACACATCTGGATAGAAAATGCACACATCTAGTTTCTCTTATCTTCAAAGCTGTCTTAATTCCAAGTTTAAGATATACAAATACTTCAGAATATTTTTGAAAGTATACTTTAGAATCCAATAGAAACATTGCTTCCTTTTTCAACGTTAGAATAGCTAAACTTAAGCTCACTTCTATTCCAGATATAAATCACCAGAAATTCCCACTGAATCAAAATGCTTCAGGCTCACAAAATGAAAATTACTCCCACAAATGGTTAAACACATTGTTTTGAAATTAAAGTGATTAAAAAAAAAGAAAAAGGCACAAGCTTTTATTCCTTCTCACCCAGCAGGCAAAATACAAAGAATCCAGAGCTCTGAACTACAATACTATAATATTTACCAAATGTTTGAAAGTTCAGCCATCCATTTTCTCTTGGCTTTTAAAATCCCAAAGTAAGCCCAAGGCTTGTGATGTTTTTTTAATAGCACTTGGTTTTCTTCAGAAAATATTTTCTGCCATTTGCTAAAACCCATTATAAATTTTATCCTTATTCAATCTTAATAATAACCTTACAATGGTATTATCCCCTATCTTACAAATAAGGAATGAGGCTAGGGTTAAGTGGGAGTGGGGCACACAAAATTAGTAGAACCAAGATAAAGCACTAAGGTGTCAGACATAGCGAGTAACTTTTAGCTTTTAATTCAGAGCACCGTAATATATAAAGATGATTGCAAAATATCCAGACTCCTTGTTGTATTCTTTGAACATGCACTTTCTTTCACTGCTTATTAGTATATACATCCATGAAGCAACTGCTTATGGGGTATTGAGAAGCACAGACAAGAAATAGCCTCCTATCTAAAATCCCTACCAACATGGGAGTCAAGTATACAATGATTAATCCATTCATTTATTTGTAGGTAAAAGAAAAATAAACATTGCCTGGCTTCATTCTTTTTAAATGAACACACCCCTGGGAAAAGTAACACCTTAATGTGGAACACATTTTCTCTAGGGCACAACATGAGAAAATTCGGGAAGGAATCCAGAAAGTAGTTTATTTTCCCTGCTCAACAATTTTTATTTGACCACGATGTAAATCAAATTCATTAAAAAAAAAAAGCTGGTAACGTAAAATTGAAGAGCCAATAATTAAGTTCAAATACAGAGTTTGTAAAATAAAAAATGTATCCACTTTTATCCCTAAAGTCCAAATCCTCCGCCAACAAATATTTGGTGTGAAGTCAGTCACAGATTGTTTACCCAAGGAATAAGGTTTAAAATCCAGTAAATCTGAGTTATTTATTTTGTATTAATAGAAGCTACGTTACTTCAGTTTATTGCATTTTGCAGGACTTCCACCATTTCTGAAAGGAAGGGCAACCTGGCATGCATGGCGTGGGGGGAAAGCAACAAGTTCTGAGTCACAGGCCAGTATCCCAGCTCTGCCATTTAACAGCTGTGTGACCTTGGACGTCGTACTCCTCCTCTCAGTCAACTTCATTTGTAGCACAAGAATAACAATACTTACCTTGCAGGGTTGTTGTGCAAAGTGAGATGCTATGTACAAAGCTAACCTAAAGAGTTAAATGGTAACCATTATTTCATATAAATTAACTAAACAAAGAACCTACAATGTTAAATATCAACCTGACTAGCTCAATTTCCACACAGAATGTAGACATGCATGGCATTTGTTAAGCCCTTTATGGTAAGCTTACTCTATTCAATGTTAACTTTGTTTAAGCTGAGAAAATTTATGCAAACTAAATCCACAAGGTGCAACCCAGCGACAGATGCAGCTGACATCACTTTAAGGCTAAAAAAATTTGAGCTAAATGTGTGGCAGACACTGCAGCCTGTGTGAAAGTTGAAGGGTCCCGTACTCTGTACAGGAAGGGAGACAGGTTCGTTCTCTCTAAATGGGGGAGAATGGGATTTTGGGAAGGCTACTATATATGAAACATGAGAAGCCTTAGGAAGAAACGAGGATGTTAGCAATTAAGGAACCACTGTCCAATTTTGCTTGGAAAGTCAAAATTTAGGGACCTCATACCATCTTGTCTAACTCCCTACCTCCAAGCAAATGCAATCTTGGAAGAGATCACAAAAATGAGCTTCAAGGAATGAATTAAGCACCCAAGAGACCAAATTACTCACATAACCTGAAAGCTCTCAATTTTGCTTGAAGGTTGAGAAGCTTTTTGTATTACTTATCCAGAGTTCAGGTTTTAGAATAAACTTTTACCAGCAATATCCAGATTAAAGCCTACTATAAATCAAGAAGACTTCCTAGCACTAACTTTCCCAACTGCTACAAAGGCGAATAAATTTGGTTCTTCCTTGTTTCCAGGGAGTGCCATTTTCTTAGAAGAACCAGAAGAATTACACTTTTGGGAAAACTCAAGCTCATTAACATGTATGTTTATCTCAGTAAAGTGAAGAATAATTCACTAGAGAGATGACTTGTTCTTACTCCCTTATTTCTGTAGCTATTGATATAATTCTTCCCACTGCATTTGCCACTCCAGAGGAAGTTCCTAGGCATTAGTATACTCTCAGGTTCCTCCCTAGACCTCCTGTACTAGAATGTTCATTTTGGAGAACCATAGGTGATCTGTCAACACTAAGAAGCACGACCCTGTATTACATTAGTGACCTGAAGTGAATACATTATGTACCTACCAAACATTTCCTACATGCCATTCAAAAAGTATGCATGAATACTGTTGTAGTTTATCTAGTGAAAGGTGGTGTTCTTATCTGAATAAATGTGTGAGCCCATAGGCTTGAAATGGAACGCAAACTGCTATCCTTCATCCATTCCTGTCTGTTCATTCCCATCAGGTGCTACTTTGATACAACAAAGGATTCTTATATGAAGTTTTTTCTCCAATTATGGAAGCCAGGATATTTGTTTTACCTGTATCAAAAGCAATCTAAATTATTTCATTAGGGTAAAAACACACCTAATTCTGAAGAATAGTACTTACATAGCATCTCTCACCAAAAGATCACTGGAACAAAATGGCTTCATAAAAAATTAGGGCTATTACTAAAGGCCTAAATTCTAGCTGAAGCTAGAAGTTTCTATATTTTAAAAGAGCCAAATCCTTTGATCTTCTGAGCCTAACAGAAACAGGCGTTGGCACTTATAAGAACAATTATTTAGACTCAAGTGACAAAAATTTTCTACCTTTTTACATCTTTTACTTACCTAATCACCCTGGACTCAAAGTCCTCTTGAAGCAATCCCGTTTTCAATGAGCATATGTTGATTACATGTAAACTCAAAAGTTACATGAGCAATCTTACTTTACTTTCATATAAAATTTTTTATAGTTTAACTTGGGGTCCTAATTTTTTTATTTTTTGAGAGACAGGGTCTCACTCTGTTGCCCAGGGAGTGCAGTGGTGTGATCATAGCTCACTACAGTCTCCAACTCCCGGGCCCAAGATGATCCTCCTGCCTCACCCCATTGACTAGCCAGTACTACACGCACAGGCCATTATGTCCGGCTAATTTTTTTTTAATTGGATTCCTAATGTAAAATCTCAGTCCTCTAATTATGAAGTTATCTGAAGGCAATTTTCAAATTTACTGTATCTGTCACAAATAATGGTATGTCAATTTTTATTAAGATTTTTTTTTCGACTTTCTCTTAAAGTAAGAGCTGTCAATTTAACAGAAAACCCCCAAAGCACCAGTGATGCAAACAGTTAACTACAAAAGCTTAACACTGGGCGAGGGACCACAAATGCGTAGATACCAACTCTACCAAGAAAAAATCTATTCGAATTACTGATTCAATTATCAAAACTGATTAAAGAAAACTTTACCCTTCATTTATTTAAAAAAAAAAAGCTTACTCCACAACTTGTAATGTTTATTACATATGCCTGTAACTACATCTTTAAGAAAGCAAATGTAACCAGCACATTCAAATTCAGAATAACATTTGAAGTATCAAGATGAAGCAAATCCATCAAACGTCAATGAACGCTAGTTTTATTTAAGGTGAAATCCTCTCCCCACACCCATACAGGCTGGAGGTTTCAGTTGGCAAGGATCCCTAACTCCTGTTTAAGATGTCACCTTGCCTCCTGGACACACCCATCGCTGTAACCACTTGGCAGGAGGAACCACAAAGTAAGTATCACAGATCACCGCCCTCATTAGGTGTTTTTTTTTGTTTTTTGTTTTTTTCAGGAAAGAACATGATCTCCCAGTCTGAGGTGACCGGAAAATGCTTTAAAAAATTCCCTGCTCCTCCCCCGCGTACACTCTTCCATCACAGTATTTGACAGACAAACATCATACAAACGAAGTGTACGTCAAGACGACCTGGCAACTTCTACACGGAATTTAGGGGTCGTTTTCAAAGCAGCAGCAGGAGAGCAATGTTTTTATGTGGTCGTGGTTCTTGAACATTAGGACTGCACACTGTTTTCAAGCATAGAATAGGGACAGGGGCTCTTCAAAGGCATCCATCCAACTGTTACAAGACCGACTTTCAGAAGGCAGTCACTCCGGAGCTTGCTTCCCTCCGGCGGTGAACAAGAAACGCCTTGTAGAACCCTAGCTGGAGCCGAACACTTTCCCTAACAAGATGTATATTGCGAGGATGCGCCCCTGACTTCAGGGGTAAAACTAATTTCTTTCAACGACAGACACTTTAAAAAGCAATTTTTTTTAAAGCATCCGGCCTGGGTGGTGGAAGACGCCCCAGGGCCCAGACGGAGCAGGAAAATTAGGGTTGCCAGAGGGGGATGGGAAACCGTCGAGGCCCCCCTCCCCCGCCCATCCCCGCCAACGGCCCCGCAGCGCCACGGAGATCTCCGCAGTCCTGCAGGTGCCAGCACAGCAGCTGGAGCTCGAGCGGGGCCGAGCGGGGCGGAGGCTCCGGGTCCCGCGCGGCGCTCGCCAGCCCCGCCCCCACCGGCCGCTCCCTGCGCCGCGCGAGCTCGGCCCACACAGCGCGCCGCCCGCTCGCCCGCGCGCCCCCTGGATCCCAGCACGCCGAGGACGCGGGCTAACTGCGACGCCGGCGCTCGCCCCAGGGCCCCGCGCGCTCCTCCCGCCCCCTGGGCGCATGGCGGCCGCAAGCGGACAAAGGCGCTTCCTGGCGCCCGCACTAACCGTCGGTCGGGTGGATTGAATTCGGGCCCTGCTTGACCTTTCCAGACGCCCGACAGAAAGCTCTCTGCGCTCCCTCTCTCCCTTCCTTCACTTTCTCTCCTTCCCGTGCACTGGGCTGTCCCTCATCCCGGACCCATCCTCCTCCAGCCAAGCCCCCGAGGAGCTTCACCACCTCGGGAACTGTGCGTCCGGCCCTCAACTCACTAGAGGAAGCCCCCCTGACGAGAATGGGGGTGGGGGAGCACCTGCGACACAACCGTCGCGGGCATCCCTGGCCTCTTTCGCGCCATCCCTCTGGGAGAAACCACTCCTTGAAGGTGTAAGGGAGGCGAGTTTCCTTTCTTTAGTCAGTTCGCTCCAGTCTCTTCCCCCCATAGGCCCAGCGCCGGCAGCTCAGCGATGCACTCACCATGCTGCAAGCGCTACCGGTTTCCGAGACGCGACCACACAACCACTCAGCTCGCTCTCTCCACTCGGACTAATTCGCCTCCTCCGCCCCCAGCGCCTCATAAACACCTCCCTCCGCCAGATCCCTCCGCCGCATCCAGATAACGGAACATCGCAAACGAGTCCCGGCCAACCCCCTCCCCTCAAACTCTTCTCGGGACCCCTTTCTTCACAGTTATTTGGTCGATGAGGCAAGAGATCAAGGAAAGTGGGCGAACGGATGACGTAAGTGGGTTTCATTTCCAGCGAGCCGTTAAAAGGCCGGTGGAGCGGCCCCTGAGGGGCGCTACTTTGCGGCGCGGCGGAGCATCGTGGCGGCGATGCGTCCCCGATGGTCGTTGAGCCGGTCTCTGATTGGCTGGTTTGTACCTGCAATGCGTCACTCGGACTCGCAGCCGCCGCCGGGACGCGGTGCGGCTTCTGCCGTTGCTGCTCGCGCCGTGCTGTCCTGGCAACTGCGCCAGGCGGCAGAGTCGCCAGCTTTGCGCTTGGCTGGAGAACATTCCTCTTCCACGTATCCTTCCCTGCCACACTCACCCACTTTCCCGCCCCTTATTGAGGGGTAGACGAAAACACCTTAAGCCGATAAAGAATGAAGCTGAAAGATTCCGATAAACGCGTACCCTGAACTCAGCTTTTTAACCTAGTGTTTTGGCCTCATAGAAGCCGCACGTTCTTCATTTCACGCCCTCACAAAACCCATGTAAATCTGGACACGGGCAAATGTAGCTGTTCAGCTGACAGGCTAATCTCAAAGGGTATTTCGTTTATACTTCCTCTTCGCGTTCTTTGCCAGGGGCAATTTACCAGAAAAGAAAAGTAACTCAAAAGTCACAGTATCCGAGCTTCAGTGGGATTAGTCTCTCGAAATGGCCCCTTGTTATCGTGGGGTTAAAGGGTTCTGGATTGGACAGAGCTGGGCATGAGTTAGTTGGGTCACTCTCTCAGATGCAAGACCTTGGGTGAGTCATTTAATTTTTAGCCTCACTTGTAAAATACAGGCAATAAGACCTATCTCGAAAGAATATTGAGGGAATTAGAATTATGCAAAGATTAGAATTAATGTAAAGTGTTAAAGTACCTGGCACAGGGTAGGACTCCAACAATTGGTCACTATAATATGCCTTCCCCTTCATAGGAAATTTGCCCTTTTGGATTTCTAACTCCACAGATTTAAATGAATATTTTAAAAACCACATAAAAACTAACTGCTTGGTCCCATCCAAAATAAACAAAGGCGTACATACCTGAAATATTTAACAGGTGGATAGTGAACACCTACTGTGTAAACTCGGTTTGATTATAATTGTAACTATAGAAGGGCTTACGAGATGCAGAGGTGAGGACCTTAGTCCTCTATAAGAGGTTCCAAAAAGGGTTCCTAGAGAAGATAACACCTAAATTGTCTAATGTTATAAAATGGGCTAGGAAAAAGCAGGGAGGAAAGAAGGGAGCAAGTTCTGGGTGAAGTAAGTAACAGCAAAGGCCCAGAGGTGTGTAATTGCGTGGTATGATGGAGGAGTTGCAAGGGGATAGGCATTACTAAAGCCCAAAGTAGACAGCCAGCCCCGTTAGGCAGAGAGGACGCTGGGAAATTAAAGAGGAATAAGGTTTAAATCTCAAAAGGCAGTTCCTTAAGAAGATTGTTGGTAGAATCCAGCTCAGAAAAAAAAAAAAAAAAGAAATCATCACAGGCCATATCAAGGTCTGAGAATTTTCCAGTAAAAAGCACAAGCATGTAGACTCTTAAAACCCAGTGAACAGCATTTTTTGCAAGCCAAGGTGAAATCTTGCCTACTGAAGACAGCTCCCTAGAGAACATTACCCTGCCCAGCAAGACCATTTCTGATGCTAACAGCTACCTGCATCCACTTGGAAGGCTTCAGTGGAATTTAACCTCCTTTAGCCAAGTTAGACATTTTCTCACACCATCAAAAATCTTTTCTTTGCCAGGCCAGAGGTGGGTCCTCTTTCTTTCAGTCATGCAAACCAGGCATTAAATGCTCTTCCAATTAGCATTGGCAACCCTGTGACCTTCTTTTCAGATGAATGACCAGTCAGTGCAAACTCAGGACCCTGTGCTTCTATTGTCTTCGCTAATGTGGTGACGTAATGATGGTGGGGGGAAAGGAGATTTAATTAACTCTATCCTGTGAATGGAATACCATTGAGACAGAATGTTACTTAAAAGCGGACACCTCTGCTTCAGAATCTGAGCTGAAAACGGAGACCTAAGGCCTCCGTTTCATTACTCTGCATTCTGGTAGCTTCCAGGTCTTTCCAAGGTATTCCTCAGAAATTTGTCTCTGATTCCTCCTCAAATCCTCAGATGGAAGAGCCATCAATGATCTTTTCTTTCAACTTAGTCACTAAAAATACTCTCTTTACACAGTACCCCATTAGTATGCAGTGATTTTACTGCATGAAATTTTTAATGATGGGAAATTGAATGACAAAATAAATAATCACCTCCTCTAGAAAATGAATTTTTAAAAAGATTGATGTCTAGCATATAACAAGTGCATCGTTAAGTCTGAAATACAGGTGCGTGCTCAGAGATGTATGTATCCATCTCTGGAGTTTAAAGGCTCCAGGAGCTTTTAAACAAATATTTAGGTGTGAAATATGTTTGTTACAACAGATACATAAAAGTCCTCCCAGGTTTCTTAGGTTGAATTTCCGTAAAGCCTCTCTTGCAGAACTTTCCTTGCTGACCTCTCTTAGAAGAGAAAGAAAATGAGAAAAAAGTCAAGAGTTACATTTAAAGCCATTGTGGTTTATGTGTATTTGAGACTGTTTCAAGTCAATTTATTTATAGAGCATTTGTCTTCCACAACATGACATACAGTGCTGCCTGACTTTGGCAATTGCCACTGAGAAGGTTGGTGATGACCAACATGTCAAGGCCAAGAAGGTGGTTGTCTTTGAATTTTCCTGTCCTGACTGGTAAAACCTTACAGCTCTCTGCCTTTGCCCATGTTGGGAAAGTGAGAATGTACTTCCTCTCCACACCTCTTCCTCAATTTGCAGGTCAGAGATAACACAAGCCCTATCCTTTGACACTTCCTTCTCATAGCTTCCCTCCTCCAGCCATCTGTGCTAATGACCAAGGTGAAGGGCAAAGGGACAATCACAGTAGCTTTTTTTTTTTTTTAAGACACTGTCTCATCATCACCCAGGCTGGAGTACAGTGGCGTAATCATAGCTTGCTATAGCCTCACTCTTGGGCTCAAGTTATCCTCCCGCCTCAGCTTCCTAAGTAGCTGGAACTGCAGGCACACACCGCTGCGCCCAGCTAATTTTTTTTTTTTTTTTTTTTTTTTTTGAGACAGAGTCTTGCTCTGTCACCCAGGCTGGAGTGCAGTGGCACAATCTTGGCTCACTGCAAGCTCTGCCTCCTGGGTTCACACCATTCTCCTGCCTCGGCCTCCCGAGTAGCTGGGACTACAGGTGCCCACCACCACACCCGGCTAATTTTTTGTATGTTTTAGTAGAGACAGGGTTTCACCATGTTAGCCAGGATGGTCTCAATCTCCTGACCTCGTGATCTGCCCACCTCGGCCTCCCAAAGTGCGCCCAGCTAATTTTTAAAATTTTTTGTAGAGACAGAATCTTGCTTTGTTTCCCAGGATGGTCTTAAACTCCTGGCTTCAAGAGGTCCTCCCTCCTCAGCCTCCCAAACTTCTGGGATTAGAGGCATAAACCACTGTGTCTGGCCCCCAGTAGCATTCTTGATTTTAAGGCCTATGTGTTTCTCAACAGATAAAAGAAATAAACCCTAAATATCCTAAGGCATTGAATTATGTATTGAATCAACTTCTATGCATCTAGAATGGTACTAGTTATGTACCAGCCTTGAGAGAATAGTACTGAAATCAATTTCTTGTTCTGTGGTTCAGATAAAGAGCCCTGGTTCAGAAAGTTAAGCTATCCTTCCTCCAAGATTATGGGAAAAAATGGAGCTGGGTCAGGAATCCAGCCAGGTCATGTTTTGCTGAGATGAGAGTTGAAGAGTACAGAGAAGGAAATGAATCCCCCGGATACCTTGAATGGGTTTCTGCTCACATACGCACAGGAAAAATTGGGTGCCTTCAGCTTTGATATTAACAATCATTTATTTGCTCACTCAAAAAATTTCAGATGTCAGTTTAAGGGTGATCAATCTCCTGGATTTGCCTAGGACTGGAGGTTTTCCTGGAATGCTAGACTTTCAGTGCTAAAACCAGACAGTTCCAAGCAAACCAGGGTGGTTGGTGGGTCACTCTGGAAACCATGACCACTCATTCTATAAATACCAGTAGCCTACGAGGTGCTACAAAGGTGCTGTGCTAAAGATGAACGTCGGAGACCATGGAAGCACATGGTGACAAGCTAATGGGTAAGTAGGGAGCTACCTAGAGAATGTGATCTGTAGAAGTTTGGGCAAAGGTGGAGAAAGAGAAAAGAAACACAAAGGAACAGAGACATCATCATTACCATCTCCATTGTCAACATCATCCTCAGGTCCACTCTCCACACTATCCCTCCTCCACAGGCCCTGGAAGTAGGCTCTGGGCTGTTTGAACAAGGAATTCTGTGGTCCTGGGGACGTGGTGTAGTCTAGAAGGGGTAGGAGTGTGTGGGCTCTCTGTGAGGAAGTCCCCTTGGCCTGTGTGTGGAGTACACCTGGAGGAAGGACAGAACAGGGTCCTCTAAAAGGAGGCTAAGGGAGTTTCTCTCTTACCCAAGTCTATAGACAGTCCTGAAAATGCCTGCTGGCAACACCTCCTAGAGGCCCTCAGGCATCACATCCAAAACTGAACACATGATCTTTTCACCCAGACATCCTCTCCTCTATTCTGGTCTCATTAAAAAGTGCCTCCCTCACTCTGTCACCAAAGCTACACTGAACCACTTCCAGGTATCTGGATGTGCTGTGCACTTTCCCACTCCCACATCTTTGCGTGTGCTGCTCCCTCTGCCTAGAAAGTCTTTTCCTCCTTTTCCACTGCCTGCTGAACATCTGCTTATACTTGACCCAAGCATCACATCCCCTGTGATGTCTTCCTATCTCCACCAGTGCCTCTCCTTGTGACTCAAAGTGAAATAATCATTATCTCTCAAAATATCCTTAAAGCTTGATGGTACTATTTTCTTACAGGTTGGTTGCCCCAACTAGGCTGAGCTCCTTGAGGGACCTTATTTATGTCTGTACCCTTACCACCTGGCATGATGCTGAGACATAGCTAATGCTAAATACATTTTGTTGAATGGATAGGTAGATGAATGAACAAAAATATTATCATTTTGTACATGCCTTTTTCACATGGCTTTTAATATTCAGATGGTGTTTACAAAGCATATGTTGTCTTAAAAATAATGAAAAATTTTTTTTTATCGGAGAAAGTAGCCAGCAGGGCAATTCTAATCTTCTTATGGAAGTTACTATTTAAATCAATTTGAAAATGGTAAATACGCTGGGCACGGTGGCTCATGCCTGTAATCCCAGCACTTTGGGAGGCCGAGTCCGGTGGATCATGAGGTCAGGAGTTCGAGACCAGCCTGGCCAAGATGATGAAACCCCGTCTCTACCAAAAATACAAAAATTAGCCAAGTGTGGTGGTGCACGCCTGTAGCCCCAGCTACTCGGGAGGCTGAGGCAGAGACTTGCTTGAACCCGGGCAGTGGAGGTTGCGGTGAGCTGAGTTTGTGCCACTGCACTCCAGTTTGGGCAACAGAGTTAGACTCTATCTCAAAAAAAAAAAAAAAAAAAAAGAAAATGCTAAATACATACTTGTTCAAATATAGCTTTCATCTTCTTTGGGTTTTTGTATTGTACAATAATTCTGTATAATATTTTTAAATTGTGGCTTTTCTCATCTTATTTAGAGAATTTATGGTTCAGACCATATTAGCTTCATGAAATTATGAATTAAAGCAATTAACCACCAAATAATTAAGCTGTAAAAATGTTGTGCTTTCACTCTGAATTGTTTCCAGAAACAAGGTGATTGATATTTTGGTGTATTGTTGGCAGCATGGAAGGCTATATGGAGGTGTGAATTTTTGCAAAGGTACCTCAAAGTGTAACTTCATTTTCTTCATATTGGCTTGCTTTTTTAGTATCTTTTGGCAAGTTTGACAGGTAGAAATTGGGATGCCCATTCTCAAGGCTTGGAATTTGGTGTTGCTGAGGACCTCTCTGTCCTTTTTCACGCTGTCTTCCATTCCCATTTAACTAGCTAGTCAGTATTTCTAGGCTCTGCTTGTGGAACTTGGCATAAATCATTGTCTGCTTTGAAAGATTTTTTTGGATGTTCCAAATGAACGACCTACCCATCTTCTTTCTCTTCTCCATATTTCAATATTCTTTGTTCTGTGCTCAGGATCACATTATCTATTTTATCTTCCATGGAACTCTTGGTAACAATGTCAGTTTGGACGCTCGTCTGCCATTTTTGCTCTCTGTTTGAGATGCACTTACCTCTCTTCTGAAGGGAAATCAGGAAGCAGGGACCAGACAGTCCGAGAAGGCAGCTGTCACCTTGATGAGGGCATGGGATCAGATGTGTACCCTGTTAAGGCTGGATTGGAAGGGTATGGATTAATTCCTGAACACTGTAAATCCCTCATGTTATTCGTTTTTATTTTTGATGCTCTGAAATCACGTCAATACAAGAAAGAGAGTATATTTGCTGGGGAATTTTCCCCTCTTGTGGCTTCAGAATATCTGCAGAGAGCCTTTCCTGGAAGGGAAGAGCTTAGTTTCCCCTCTGTATGAGGAAATAGGAGTCACTTAGGGAATATATCTTTCTTCTTTACAATAACAGGATTGATTAGGAATGAAAGAGCTTATGTTTTGCCAGGGGTAAGTTTTTTTCTTTTTTTTAGATGGGGTTTCACCATATTGGCCAGGCTGGTATTGAGCTCCTGACCTCAAGTGATCCGTCCGTCTTGGCCTCCCAAAGTGCTGGGATTACAGGTGTGAGCCACTGCACCAAGCCAGGGGTAAGTTTTTAATTTTTTGAATTTTTTTAGACACAGTTTCACTCTGTTGCCCAGGCTAGAGTGCAGTGGCACAATCTTGGCTCACTGCAACCTCTGCCTTCTGTGTTCAAGCAATTCTCATGCATCAGCCTCCCAAGTAGCTGGGATTACAGGCACACGCCACCATGCCCGGCTAATTTTTGTATTATTAGTAGTGATGGGATTTTGCCATGTTGGCCAGGTTGGTCCCAAACTCCTGACCTCAAGTAATCTGCCTGCCTTGGCCTCCCAAAGTGCTGGGATTACAGGCATGAGCCTTTGCGCCCGGCCAAGGGATAAGCTTTTTAATGACCAAATATTTCCTTAGAAATTTCATTTTCAATTTAATTTGAAAGATTTCAAATGTACGAAAAGTTGAAAAATAGTATCTTACCCACTCATATACTATCCACTTAGGTTCAACAATGGCTGATGTTTGTTACATTTGCTTTACTTTCTCTGTCTCTGTCTCTTCCTTTCTCTATACACACATACACATACACACCACATACAGACATGCAGATTTTTTTGAAGTGAATCATTTTAAAGTTGTAGACATCATACATCAGCACCAAATTCCAGCATATTTCTCCTAAGAACAAGGATATTCTCCTGTAAAACCACAACACCGTTATCAAACTGTTTAAAAAATTGCGTATCAGCCGGGCACGGCGGCTCATGCCTGTAATCCCAGCACTTTGGGAGGCCAAGGCGGATGGATCACTTGAGCCCAGGAGTTTAAGACCAGCCTGGGCAACATGGTGAAACCCCATCTCTACTAAAAGTACAAAAATTAGCTAGGTATGGTGGTGTGTGCCTGTATTTCCAGCTACTTGGGAGGCTGAGATGGGAAGATCACTGGAGCCTAAAAGGCAGAGGTTGCAGTGAGCTGTGATCGCACCACTGCACTGCAGCCTAGGCAACACAGTGAGACCCTGCCTCAAAAAAATAAATAAATTCCACATCATCTTAGATCTCATCTATATTTAGGTTTCCCCATTTGTTCCCCAAATGCTTTTATAGCTGTTTTATTTTCTCTAACTCAGATCCAACAAGAGCCATACTTTGCAAAGTTATATCTCTTTAGACTTTTTATTTATTTATTTATTTAAGAGACAGCCTTTGCTCTGTTGCTCAGGCTGGAGTGCGATGTGGCATGATCCAAGCTTATTGTAGCCTAGAACTCCTGGGCTCAAGTAACTTTCCTGCCTCAGCCTCCCAAGTAGGTGGGTCTACAGGCATATGCCACCACACCTAGCTAATAGACTGTTTTTTTTTTTTTTTGAGATGGAGTCTTGCTTTGTCACCCAGGCTGGAGCGCAGTGGTGTGATCTCAGCTCACTGCACACTCCACCTTGCGGGTTCATGCCATTCCCCTGCCTCAGCCTCCCCAGCAGCTGGGACTACAGGCGCACGCCACCACACCCAGCTAATTTTTTTGTATTTTTAATAGAGATGGGGTTTCACTGTGTTAGCCAGGATGGTCTCGATCTCCTGACCTCGTGATCTGCCCACCTTGGCGTCCCAAAGTGCTGGGATTACAGGCATGAGCCACCGCGCCAGGCAACTCATTTTTTTGAGATGGAGTCTCTCTCTGTCATCCAGGCTGAAGCGCAGTGGCATGATCTCCGGTCACTGTAACCTCCACCTTCCAGGTTCAAGCAATTCTCCTGCCTCAGCCTCCCGAGTAGCTGGGATTACAGGCATCCACCATGACGCCCAGCTTATTTTTGTATTTTTAGTAAAGATGGGGTTTCACCATGTTGGCCAGGCTGGTCTTGAACTCCTGATCTCAAGTGATCCACTCACATCAGCCTCCCAAAGTGCTGAGATAACAGGAGTGAGTCACCGCGCCCCACCTAGACTCTTAATTCCTTTAATCTAGATCAGTTCTCCCACCTTTGCTTGTTTATTCATGACACTGATATTTTTGAAGACTCAGGACAGTTTTCTTTTAAAATGTTTACATTTTAGATTTGTCTGATTGTTTCCTCATAGTGTAATTTAACTTGTACCTCTACCTCTGCATTTCCTATAAATTACAATTTAGTCTAAAGGCTTGACAAGATTAAGCTTGAAGACTTTTGGCAAAAATACTTCGCAGGTAATATTTGTGTATTTCACACTGCATAATCTCAAGAGCATCTAATAGCAATTGTTCCACTATTAGTGATGATATATTTGATCACTTAGTTATGATGACATTTACCAGACATCACCATTGTAAAGCTACATTTCCCGCTTTAATTAAGTCATCTTATAAAGTCATCTATGGGGCAAAGCTCTGTCTTTGTGTGAATATTCTGTTTCCCCAAATCTTTACCTAGTGATTTTATCACCCATTGATGATCCTTGTCTAAATCAATAATTACATTGTAGGTTGAAAAATTATGGTTTTTCTATTCTGTAATCCCTTCTACATGTACTAGCTAGCATTCTTTTTGTAACGAAGTACTTTCTTTTCCCTTTCTCTCTTGTAAGCATTACTATTGACTGGCAGAATTTTTTTTTCTAATTCAGTGTATTATAATCAGTTACATTCACATTAATTTTTGGTGCTCAAGTTGTCTCATATTTGGCCAGTATGGACTATTCAAGCAGCTCCTGTGTCCTTTTATCTTTTTGATATTTCTCCATCCATTTTTGGGTACTTTCTTGCTTTCTGGCACAAAATGTTCCAGACTCACCTTGTACTTTCTCTGCTTGGACCCAGGATCAGCATTTTATTCAAGGATCCTCAGAGACTTTTAATGCATCCTTTTTTTTTCATTCTAAAATTTAGAAAAGTCACCATTTTATATATTTTGCACTCATCCTGTCCATAAACACTTCAATGGCTCTCCCTAGGTCTTCAGAAACATTTCCTCTCAATACAGCCTTTATCCTGAACCCTTGCTCTCAGCACTCAATTCTTCATGCCATCTCTGTGTAGCTCCTTCAGTTCTTCCCCAAGGTGTCATATTTGGGGGTGTTAAAAGTGAGCACTGGATCAAACTGGAATATGGATAATATTATAAAGCCCACTGGGAAGCGGCAGGTGAAAGGTTGAGATGGGCAGGGCCTGGACAAAAGAAAAGCATGGACCCTCAGCCAGCAGGATGCAATTATAACTGCCTTTGGCAGAGAGACCACATCTTCTCACAGCCCCCACTCTGATCCTCACACTTGCTGCTGCTGCTGGTGTTGCTGCTGCTTTGTGCTGCCTTTCTGGGAGGCAGAGAAGCCTTGGAAAGAACAGGAGCTTTGCTTTATTCTAAGAGTTCAATACTTGGTCTCCTTAGGGAGACCCCAAGGTTAGGAGAGAAAAAGAGTGACAGCCATGCCCCAGTTCCCCATTCCAATATTCATACAAACCCATTAGACTATTATTTTGACTATTTGTACCCGTGTTAATTTTCTCTTGTGTTCAAGTTTCTTTATTTGAATATATTTTGTCTTATATACTGCCATACCACCCTGAATGCACCCAATCTTGTCTGAATATATTTGGTCTAGGTTTACTGTGTCTCTTAGTAGTAAATAAAACTGGAATAATTTTACTTGCCAGTGATTCTTAGTTAACTTTATCCTATTAAAACTTTTAGTTGTGACCAAAAGGTCTCCTTCAGCAGCGTCCTTCTGTGTCAAGTGAAGTTATCTCCAGCAAGCCCTGCGTTCTGTTTCCCCTCCCCAGCAAGCACCTCATGGGCTGTGCTCTCTTCTGTCTCCGAGTCACTTGACATTGTATAGGGGACCCCATGTTGCACAGAGACTACTCAGGAAGTAGGGATTTGCATCCACATCACCACCAACTAGCTCTGTCATCTGGAATAAGCCCCGCATAGCCTCTCTGGGCCTCAGATGGCAAGTCTATCTCATGATCTCTTGATTTAAAGGAGATTAGTAAAGTCCCTTTGGATAGTAAGAACCAGCATAATATTAACTTTTCTTGCTGTCACTTAACAATATGAATTGGTTTTGTTTAAGAACCAGGTGCTCGTTGGATTAAATTTAGAAAATTGGCCTGCCTGTGGTCTTTCTCTCTCTGCCTCTCTCTCTCTCTCACCCTCACTAAAAGCAGCACATGCACGCTGCTAGGAATCCTTTCCCTCAAATTATAGATCGTTTGAGTGGGAAGAGATTTCAGAGGTCATTTAGTGCAACCCTCTAATGAGGAAATTAAGACCCTAAAGTTGGGGTGATTTGCCCAAGATCCTGCATAGTTGGAGAAAGAGTCAGATCTAGAACCCATTTCCCTGGCTCCAAGCTGGTCTGCTATATCATATGAATGACTGACTCCCATTGCTACCCTCTTTAAAATTCTGCTGATTCTCTAACCCAGCCATAGCAATTGCAGTAAGCCCCATCTTCCACCCTTATCACCTCTTCGTGTGTGTTTTTATTATTTTGTTGTTGTTGTTGTTTCTTGAGACAGGGTCTTACTCCAGTTGCCCAGGCTGGAGTGCAATGGCATAATCTTGGATCTTGGTTCACTGTATCCTTGACCTCCTGGGCTCAGATGCTTCTCCCACCTCAGCCTCCTGAGTAGCTGGGACTACAGGAGTGCAATACCACGTCCGGCTAATTTTTTGTATTTGTAGTAGAGACGGAGTTTTGCCATGTTGTACAGACTGATCTCAAACTTCTGGGTTCAAGCAATCTGCCTCTGCCTCCTAAAATGCTGGGATTACAGGCGTGAGCCACCGTGCCCAGGCTGTGTGCATTTTTAATCACTTCTCATTATGCTAATAGTAACTAACTTTTTCAAATACTGTATCCACTATGTTGTTGGAACTGTGCTAAGCATTTTACATTTAGTGTCACATTGAATCCCCATGTGACTTATAGGGTCAGTTCTGCAGCCATTCAAGTTTACAGATGGAGTAGCTAAGGCATAAAGGATTTACATAATTTGCCCAAAGTCACACAGCTAGTAGGTCTCAGATTTCTAACTAATTTCTGCCTGAATCCCAGACTCAAAACAGTGTGCTTTTCTGCTTGGGAGGACTTGTTTTCATTCACTCATTCATTAATCACAGGTTCTTCAGTACCTGCTAGTGCCCAACACTGAAGTAGGCACTAGGAGAACAAAGAAACAAATAGAGGCCAGGTGTGGTGGCTCATACCTGTATTCCCAGCACTTTGGGAGGCTGAGGCAGGTGGATCACTTGAGGTCAGGAATTCGAAACCAGCCTGCCCAATATGGAAACCCTGTCTCTGCTAAAAATACAAAAATTAGCCAGACATAGTGGTGTGCATCTGTAGTCCCAGCTACTTGGGAGGCCGAGACTGGAGAATCGCTTGAACCCAGGAGGAGGAAGTTGCAGTGAGTGAGATCACGCCACTGCACTCCAGCCTGGGCGACAGAGTAAGACTCTGTCTCAAAATAAATAAATAAATAAATAAATAAATATCCTTTCTAACTGGAGATACAAAAATCCATGAAGTAGCTAGAATACAATTCAAGGCAACATGTGTGATACAGAAATTCCAAGTAGTTCTTTCTGATGTCTAAAACTTTTATGACTAAAAACTTTCCGAAGGCAAGATTTAAACCTGTGGTTTGTAGGCCAGGCGCAGTGGCTCACGTCTGTAATCCCGCCACTTCGGGAGGCTGAGGCGGGCGGATCACCTGAGGTCAGGAGTTCGAGACCAGCATGGCCAACGTGGTGAAACGCTCTCTGTACTAAAAATACAAAAAATTAGCCAGGCATGGTGGCCCGTGCCTGTAATCCCAGCTACTCGGGAGACTGAGGCAGGAGAATCGCTTGAACCCAGGAGGCAGAGGTTGCAGTCAGCCGAGATCACGCCACTGCACTCCAGCCTGGACAACAGAGTGAGACTTTGTCTCAAAAAAAAAAAAAAAAATCTGTGGTTTCTAGAATATAATGGGCTGCAGGCAGAAATAATTCTTGTCAGACAGAAAATAGAGATTGGAGTTGAGAAAGCAGGTTTACTGCCGAGAGGCAAACTAAAGTATGGGTTCATATGGAATTTGCAGATCCCACTAAAATTGTGTTAACAAACAATCAGCAATAAGAAAAGTTGAATATCTACTATATGCTAGGTACTATGATGGGCACCTGGAAGATAGAAAGACAAGGAAGACAACCAGAACATTCAGCCCAGTCAGAAGTAAAGCAAGGTTGGGGTGCGTATAATATCTTGTTGTGGATGTGATCACAAGTGGCTGAGCTTTAGGATTGTCTGAAGCATCTTGGAAAAGAGAATTATTTTCCATTGGGAGGTAGAAAATGACAAAATGAGATATTCTAGGAGTTTAAGAAGAGGAGACATAGTTTAGGGTTTGAAGTGAGGACATGAAAGTAGGCCTAGTGGCCCTCCAGTCTTTTCTTCCTCCTCTACGTCAGGGGGCAGGTTCCCTTAAGATTGGAGTTTGATTTACTTTCATTGTACTAGTCTAGACCAACTCATTCCTGAGGCTGCTACACACTTATGAGTGAATCATTTAAATATTTGTATTTCATTGCTAGACTTTGGGATTTATTGAGTCAACTTAAAATCTTAAAAACAATACATTTGGTCAGTTTGGCCTGTGGCCCAGTTTAGTTTGAACAGAGATATCCACATCTCTTCATTGGAGACTGCTTCACAGTTATTGAATTATGGAGTGAACATAATACTGTCATTAACAGTACAAAATCATTTCTTCCAATAATGATGTTGGCTAATGACTTCCTCTCCACTAGAACTTTGTATCCTTCATTCTGAAGTTTTATGATGCAGTAAAATAAAAGAAACAGTAACAACAACAAATGGAGTTTCCTGAAGAGAGGTAGAATCTTAATTCTTCAGACAGTTAGCTTTTGTAGCTCTTTAGACATTAGTTTTAATACATTAAAATATGCCAACTAGCCTTGAGGGAGTTAAAATAGATGGCCTCCCAAGGTTCTTCCCAGCCCCAGCATTCTGAGATATTTCATCTAGGTATTGATCCCTTTTTCAGTGATTTCACTTGTGCAGTATGCCTTTATTCCAGTAAGCACTGGGCTATGAAAGTTACACAATCCTTTTGCAAAAGGATTGAAGTTGAACAGGTTTTTACAATACGGCAGGCTCCTGAAGGGCTATCTTCCTGGAGGTTCCAGCCCAACCAACAAGCTGCCTATTTATACCAGTCTGTGCTATGTAGTTTTATAAATTGAAAATGGAAAATTTCCCCCCGACTTTGAGGGCAGTATATTTGTAGTTCTGTGGTATGTGATGATCTAATACCCTGAAAGCCTGTTACCATGCGACAAAAGCTGAGGTCAATTATGATTCCCCATCAGTGACCCACAGCATCTCTCATGCTTTTCTCTGCAGTCTATTTTGAAGAGCAGACACTGTAACATTTTTAAAGGGAACCAGAATTATTATTCCAATGATAAACTGCTACACAGACAGACATTCTTTTATGATTCATTGAAGTGCAGGTCTTAAGAGGTTATGCATTCTGTCTCAGTGTTTATTAAAGAGAGTGAAGACAAATAGATCAGAGAACAAATCAAACATTGCACATCATAGATGCCAAGCACAACAGAATAATCCTCCAATATTAATATATAGGCTACATAATCCCACTGTGCAAAAACATGTTTTATTCAGGAAAACAACAAATCAAGTAATCTCTCTATAGAAAGCCATTTACACTTCATTTGGAAATTGAATTCATAATCTTTAATAAGGCCTGTTTATACCAAAGATGGAGTTTCAAATAAATAAAACAAAACACAATGATAAATTAGCTTCCTAGCCTTTATATGTTTATTACATTGTAATCATTCAAACCCACTGAAGTCAAATTTGTTTTACCAATTTCCTAAATTCAATCCAATGAGCACCTCATTCTTACACAAAACCAATTTATATTGTTAAGTGACAGCAAGAAAAATTAATATTGTGCTGGTTCTTACTATCCAAAGGGACTTTACTAAATGTAAATAATAGGATTTTACCATCCAGAAATCTATTATTCAAATGTAAATTCTTAGCACATATTCTGATACGCTTAAAATGGCAATGAAATAAAAAGCTGACCCTGGGGAACATGTCATACCCAACATGTTAAATAGGATGCCCAGGGCCTTGGTTAGAAAATAAAGAGCCATGCTAGAATTGTATTGAAAAATCATGATGACAAAGCCCTTTCCATTTAAAAATCACAGTTCATCAACATCATCGAATCAATGGCTGGAAATGAATGGAGAGGTGGTCTCATTCTGCTCTCTGCTTGGCACCCAGCTTTGGATAATGCATTCACATCACTAGCTACAGATCAGGCCGAGAGACTCTGCTCAGCAAATTCCCTAGGACAGCAGGGTTTCTCCTCGGCAGAGGCCCAAGCTGGGCTGAAGCCTCCCTGCTGCTGCCTGCTGCAGACCTTCCTCCCCCTGATCCACTCTCACCCTCTGGGATGTCAGCTGTCCCAGGAAATCCAAAGTGCTTTCCCTTGTAGGAGCTTGAACACATGCAATCTTTCTCAACACCGGGGCTGCAAAGGCCTTAAAACATTTACTCCTCCCAAGTCTGCCTTATTAAATGATGTGAGATATTTTTCTTAAGTGGGATTCTCTGACTGAGGTTGCTGTTTGAAAGGAGACCTGTGGCCATGTGGGGCAAGTCTGAGATAGGCTCTATTTAAGCCGAGCACTTCACGTCATTCCACTCTGCCTTGTTTTCAGTTGAGGGAAGGGAGGGATGATGATTCCTCTCGGGGGAATGTGGGAGGAAAGGTAAACAGTGCACGTGAACTGCCAAGAGCTGCCTAGAACCAAGAAAGGCACATTCTCTCCTTCCCATTCATGGGGCAAATATTTACCGAGCCAGGACTCTGCATAGCGTTGCATGTAGCTCGGTAATGGCTTCACAGGACCCAGAGTTTTAGGACTATGGAGGCTCCCTGTATTCACCTAGTTAAGCTTGTATGGGGAATGGGGAAAAAAGTATTTCATAGACAGGCAGACCTGGTTTGAATCCTATGGCACCACTTAATAACTGTTGCCTTTGAGGGAGTCACTTGGCTTCTCTGAGCTTCAGTTTCCTCGCCTGTACTTTACAGGATAATAGCATCTATCTTGGAGTGTTGCTGTGAGAATGAGAGTTAGTGCATGTCAAGTGCCTAGTTCAGGGTCTGGCACTGAGTGAACACATTTTCTACCATCCTGCCCTCACTGTCTGCCCCCTGCCCTCCCAGACCGCTTATCGAAGGGTCTGGATGCATCCAGCAGTGCAGCCCTTAGTCACTCTCCTCTCTTGGGCAAGCCTTACTTCCATGTCAGAGTTGCCAGGTCTTTGAGAGCAGGAGCTGTATGCTGCTCAGCTCTGCATTCGCCCCAGGACCAGCCGCAGCTCCACGGTGGGCGGTGCTGGCAAGGCTTCTTGCTCGAGAAATGGAGGAGAAGCCAGTCTCTCTCTCACTCTTTCTTCCTCTCTCTTTCCTTCTCTGTTGCCTTCTCTGCTGCAGTCAGGCCTGCAGCCAGAAAAAGCCCAGATCTCCTGCCATTGTTTCCTGCAGGCTCCACACTCCTGAGCAGCTGAGGAGGGGAGAAGACGAAGGCTGTTAACAGGGGGTGCTTCTTTAGCTTCCTGAGCCAGCCCACATTCCCAGAGGGGAAGCTTTTGGGGGGATGAGGGAAGGGGAGAGGCTATATATCCAGGAGTTCTGAGAGAGTGCCAAGCCACTCCTGGGTCTGTTTCCTCCCCCAACATTAAATCAACACAGTGTCCCCAAATTCACAGCACCCCTCCTCCTTCTGGGTGAGATTAAGGGAGTTAAGTGCCTTTACTGAGCACTACTGTAGCCTAGGCACTATGCATGAGGATTTACAGTTCAGCTTAGTTCATTCTCAAAACATAGGGATATAGAGTACATCTTATTAGCTCTGTTTTACAAATGAGGAAACCGAGACTAAGAGAGATTGAATCGCTCCCCCAAGCTACAGCCAGAAAGTACCTTGGCTGGGATTTGAGGGCCCCAGGCTGTCTGACTCTAGAGCCCACCCCCTCAGCTTCAGCAGGCTGCCTCCCTCCCCGCCACCTGCTAGGGAGGCAGCTGACTCATGGCTTTTGATTCATTCAGTTCTCTTCTGCATTAACATTACTTCATCCTAATGAACAAATATTGCATTATGCATTTCTCACTTTGCAAACATCTACATGAGACTGCTTGCCTGCAAGCCCAAAAAATCACTGCATTTTCAGGTGACATCTTGACAGGCTGGCTTGTGGGTAGGTTAAAGAAAGAATCATAGAATGTTAGAGCCCTTAGAGATGGTCCTCAATCAGAGATTCTTAGGCTAGGGTTCAAAAGCAAACCTCAGGGGAGTCTCCAAAGCCCTGAATTTGTACATACATGTATTTTTCATAGGATAAAAGTTCAGTACTTTCATCAGATTCTCCGAAAGGTTTGAAGTCCCAAGGGATAAAAGCTGTCCACAGTTTATCCGAGCAAGGGCCTCACATTCCCAGGCGTGCTGCTGCCACTGTTGCATGAGCCAGCACAATTTGTGATAGAGAAAACCCTGAGCTCAACGCCAGAAGCAGAATCTGAGCTCTGAATCTTCTGGCAAACATTTTAAAGACTCATGAATTATTAAAACGGCTAATTAAGTCAACCTTCACCAGAGAATATTTGCTTTTCCCCCTCATCATTGAGCTCACTGTGAAACTTTACTTCACTCCATGGTTTGCTTAAGCACAAGGTCAATTCCTTTCGTTCCTTCTTTGCTGGTCTCAGAAGGAGAGCTTTGAGTGGCCTGCTGTGTTGTAGAGTAGCAGCCTGCTGTACCTCAGTGTACACAGCTGGGAGGCTCTGAACCCATTTTCTCTTCTCTGCCATCTGTGATTTGGTTCCATGCAGCCTATCGCCCACCTTAGGCCCACACTCTTTATTCCGCCAAGTCACTGTCCTCGGTGGTTCACATCCGCCATGCCTGTTCCTACAGCTCCCCCTCCTACCAGGATCACCCTCCCCTCTAGCATGCTGTAATTGGCCTTGAACCAAAAAATATGCCACGATCATCAAGTCAGGCTAGCCCTCTATTTTGCAGTGCATTAACCAGGTCTCTTTTTCTCCCTTCCCTCCACAACTAAATCCTACTTTCAAGACCCCTCTTCCATTCTACCTCCTTTGTGAAATCTCATTGTTTCATCTATTTTGATTTTATCTATTTTCAACTAGATTTAAGCTCCTCAAGGGCAAGAACTTATTTTCCATTCTTCTAATGTATTTACCAATAGCTTATGTACCAAGCTAGATGTCATACAAAAATTGTATTAATCAAGAAGTAGGCTTTTCTCCACCCTGCCTCATCCCTAATCTTTGAAATTGGCCACTTGCCAAGACGGTCCATTGCAAAATGAAAATGTAGGGCCCTAGCTGGGGCAAGAAACTCAATCTCCTCCTTCCCATAGGCCCACTCTCCCAACCCAGGGTCAATAGGTGATTCCTTAAGAGACTACAGCTTCCATGCCAGGATGCAGCAGGTACTTGAATAAGGGATGGGTGAGAGGGCTCCATCAAGTCACCAGCCAAATGCACTGTGGCAGTGCCAGCCCAGGACAGGGATCGCTGCTACCTTGCTCTACCCTGACATGCCAGGGGGCGCATACCCAACCTTCCCCATGCCTGTGCCCAGGCCCCTGCCAGGAATAGAGGGCAACAGTGGAACACAGGCAACCCCCACTAATGCAACCTGGCTGTCACCCCAGGTGGACAGTGAAAGCAATCACAGGGCTAGGGTAGGGAAGGGGAGGCCAGGTGGGAAAGGGAGGCTGGGTGTGGCCCGGTACACCAGGAAACAGAGGGCAGACTGTCAGTAACCCATCCTGGGGAGATGAGAAGTCCTAGGAAACCAGGATAGTCAAGGTTTCAAGACCCCAGGCACATGCTTCATTGTTCCATTGAGCTTCACTTACTGAATACAAACTCAAAGACAAAATTACTAAGAATTTGAAGATGGCAACACAGAGCACTAAATGTCAAGTGTTGCATCAGTGGGGATTGGCTTGTGTTACACTATTGCCCTCTGTGGGCCCCTTTTTAGTGTGGAGCCCTGTGTGACTGCATTAGTCACAGGCCTATGAAGCTGGCCCTGCTTCCCAGTCTGTTTCCTGAAATCTTTGGCATAACTCTACCTGTAAAAATACAGAAGAACAGTGAGTAATTCACTTAGGGAATCACAGAGCTACCCTAATTGCGATGAGTGTCACTGTTTGTCTCTTCTATGCTTATATGTACACAAGAACTCATGACTCGGAAATATACCTGTAAGGGGATGAATAAAATTGGCCAGTAATATTAATATTGTAATAATAATATTATTTAATATTCAGCAATCAGATATACAGCTTTGGTAGAAAATTCTGTTTTGTTTTTTTTAAGTTAGCCACACCTACCTCTCCTTTACCCACTGAAGTCATTCTCCTCCTTATCTTCCACAAAACTCAAGAATCTTTAATGTTTGTCAGAATAGAAATGGTTAAAACAAATTTTACTCAATTCCCATTAGGCCTCAAACAGAAGATTAATGCAGTGTCACACTTTGGTTTTAAACCCATTGTTAACCACTATAAGCTGTGTACTATTTTTCTCTCCCTCGCATCTTTAATTCATGACTGTAGCTGTATATTTATCCTGAAAAGATTTTTAAAAGGTTGATTGATCCAACTGGCACTGGCCTGGATTGGATCCCATGATGGATAATGTTTTGTTTTTTTTTTCAAACACAAGCAGTCCCTTTCCTCAACAGCTGAAGTCTTGATAGAGTGAAGTAGCCGTCAAGAGCTGAATTTCTGATCATGGCTGGGGCAAGACCTGCTGCCTATTTGCACTGATGACATCTGGGAAAGAGAACTGGATGCTCAGTTGACTCTGAATTTCTCTTTTTTCTTTTAAGCATCCTCAGACTTTGGCTGGATATGTATGCCTTGTCTAGCACCCAGCTGCTAGGTTAACATCTGTGCATTGCTAATTAGTTGGGGAGTTTTGTAGCCCACAGGAGTGAGGTGCACTGCCTAATAAATGTAACAGAACAAGAGTCTAAGAATGGAAATGAGCTGCTGGGGATGCTGGATTGTTTTGCATATTGGTGTCCGGATCCTGGGAACAAAGTCCTTCATGGTTGCTAGTTCCTACTCATCTGCAAGCATTTCCAGGGACAGAGCTGGTTTTATTTATCTCTTGGTGTCTACTACTAGTTGGCACTCAATAAATACTTAATGAATTCATACAGCTCTGCCTTCCTTCTTTCTGTCCATCTCACCTCCAAACTCTTCCCCTGGAATTAATATTACTATCACTGGCTACATCTTTGTTAGGAATTTTTCCTGTAAGTTTAGTTACCTGGTCTGATGAAGCAACAACACTTTTTTTGGCATGCTTTCTGGACCAATGAGATTCCAATTGATTGCTTCTTTTCTGGACTTCCATACCACAGAAGCAACTTTGAACCCAGGGTTCCCTGGAGAAATGACAGGTGACTCCTTTCCTTACTAGCTCAAGAGTTCACTGATAGGATCTATTAAAATTTTTCTGTGAGTTGTTTCTCTAGAAGTGAGGAATTGAATTATAGACCCAAACCCTCATTAAGCCAGTATTCATTTTCCTCTTTTTTCATGGAAATCAGTAATAAATCTTGATTTGCCTCCTTACTCAGTCCCTCAGCTAATAAAATCAAGGTGTTTCCTGAAATTAGATTAAATAATTTGACTCTCTTCTTTCTAGAAGTTTTAGAGCTCTCACTGACCTTTCTTGAAGAACCAGAAATTATTCTTATTTTTTCTTTCAGTGGCCTGTGAATATCCTGTCATTCAAAAAGCAAAAGTAAGAAGAAGGGGTAAGATAAAAAAAGGGAGGAAAACTGAGAGTTTCCACTAACTAGTGGTGTGGTTCCAGACTCTTTTGGAGCCTCAGTTTCCTTTTTGTGAAATTCAGGACTCAGATGAAAAAGCTTTCTTTAAATGTCCTTTTTTGGCTCTGAAAGTCTAGGTATCTCAGTGGGATACAGGCTCCATAGATAGACTGTAATTCACCAGGTTTAAGGAAATTGTTTTCTTTGTGATAGAGCAATTTTTTTCTCTTTCTTCCTCTTTTTCTTTTTCTTTAATAGAACAGAACAAAATGAGCTCAGATCATAAGTTCGGTTGATTTCTTTCTAAACCACAGGATTCATTTTCTGAAATTGCTGTCTTTTCCTTCAAAAGCCTTCCTCAGCCTTGTCAGCCAGCTCTATCACTTTTATATTAGATCTCTGTGAAGTAAGGAAGCCTTTTAGAGTAGGCTTGGAATGTGCAACAACAGGGCACAGGTGTGGCTGAAGAGGGCCTCTGTATGAACCCCCGGGAAGCCAAATTGGCTTCCCCTCCATCATTTCCTAAAATCTAGAACCCTATCCAGAATCTGAATGCACAAAATGCTGTTTGTCAATCAACCTATGGATAATTATTTTTCAAGTGACTATTAAGTGCATGAAACTCTTGATCCCTTATATTTATAACCCAATAATTATACAGGCCTCACTTTTCAAAATCAGAGAAAGCTTTGTTATTGAGATTTAAAGACAACATTTTCCTAAAAGGAGATCATCTCAGAAAACTATAGAGATTAAGAATTTTCAGTTGTCAGATTAGGTCTGAGTTCTAGCCCTTCCATTTACTAGAGGGGTAAGCTTTCAATTCCCTAAGCTTCAGTTCCTCCTATATAAAATAGAGATAATAAATAAAACCCCCCTCATAAGGTAGGGCAAGGAGTCACTAAAATAAATTATGAAAAGGGCTTAGCATAGTGTCCAGCATGTAGTAAGAGTGCTCAATAGGTTCAGTTATTATTCATCATGATATGGCATTAATAATACATAAGATAAGAGACCTTTGTTGGACCCAATCTGTGGCCTCAGGCATCATATGCCCTTGTGGATTTCTCTTGGGCCCCTAAAGCAAAGGGAAAGTTGGAAAATGCTAGTATGTTCCAGTCATTGAAAGTAATGGTCAGGTACAGAAAGACAAACTTCATATGTTCTCACATATTTATGGGAGCTATAAATTAAAATAAATGAACTCATGGAGATAGAGAGCAGAAGCGTGGTTACCAGAGGCTGGAAGGGGTAGTTGGGGGTCAAGGGGAAGTGGAGATGGTTAATGGGTACAAAATAGAAAGAATGAATAAAGACCTGCTTTTTGCTAGCACAACAGGTTGACTATAGTCAAAAATAATTTAATTGTACATTTTAAAATCACAAAAAGATTATAATCGGATTGTCTGTAACATAAAGGATAAATGCTTGAGGGGATGGATACCCTGCTTACCCTGATGTGATTATTACATATTGCATGACTGTATCAAAGTATCTCATGTACCCTATAAATATATACACCTGCTATGTACCCACCAAAAAAAAAATAAAAATTTAAAAAGAAAGTAAGTAATGGTAAATTTCTTTGAAATACCTCAAAATATATTTTAATGTAAAAACTGCTTTCTTCAGGGAAAGAGAGAGAGAATAAAATAACTTAAACAACTAAAAGAATTAAGAAGTTCTTAAAAAGAGAGAGGGGGGAATGATTTTTGGCCCTTTGTTGATGGTACAGGTGAGTTGGAATTCTCACCCTTGGTTGTGATTGTGCTCTGGCTCTAGCCAATGGAGGAGGGAGTAAATGACAAGGAGAGGAAAGGAGAGGGAATGAGGACAGTCATGGGGCCATGGCACCATGTGGCCTGAAACAGCCCAGGACTCAGTAATGTTTGCTGAACTGAAAGCCTCTATTCTTCTATCATCCCCCCCCACTTTCCAGTCCCTGGAAATCAGATAGTGTTATAAACCTGGAGGGCCAAGGCAGATGATAGACAGTGACTCATTGCGTGTAGGGAGGATGGCCTGGGTGAAACAGCAGTCCTAGTTTTTACTTAGGAATTCAGACCCATGTTGAGATGAAGCTCACACAATCCCTTAGGGCAGGGGGTGGCTCAAAAGGCCCAAAGGAATGTGTGCTTGGGTTTGAATCTGCCCTAGCTCCTGACTGAAGCCAATGTGGGGTCAACCACAGCCATCCATGGATCTCTAAGAGGGTTTGCTTATATTACCACATCAACAGCAGATTTCCTCTGGCCCCCAGTCAGCCAGGAATGGATAAACAACAGAAGTGCAGAATGGCTTTACCAAGTCTAGCTCCAAATTATGAGATGTCTCAGTCTAAGGTGTAGCCCAAGCAATCCTTGGGACAAGCTGATCGAGCTGGCTGGCCAGATCCCGAAGGTGGAGATGACCTAAGTGGAGAAAGGAAAATTTTACCCAAACAGAAGTGAAGATAGCAATTAGACCTAGCCAGCCACTCAGGTACAGCGAGAGGCCATTTGAATTGGAAAAGAAAAGAAAAAAAAAAAGAGGTATGCAAACCATAACTAAATTGTTGGCGCGAAGACACAGCAGAACAGGAAATGTGCATGCAGATAAGTGAAGCCTCCATTAATGGCTTCACCGCATTTATCAAAAGGGATTTCAATTAACGTGATGAAGACCAAGGCAATTACAGTAGGAAGAAAAGATGAATTTAGGATTAATCTCCTCTGTTGTTTCCTTACAGCAATTTATAAGGGAAATGCTTCAGGTGAGAGCCTAGTTGGGAATTAACCCAAAGATGATGAGAATCAGATCTGTTAACAGAGAAGAACCCTAAAGACAGTGACTCCCAAACTTGGCTATACATTTGAACCATTTAGGGAGCTTTTAAAACTTCCAAAGGCCATGGCCCAGACCAATTACATCACAATCTCTAGGGGTGGGACACAGGCATCAGAATTCTCGAAGCTCCTCGCTGTGCAGACAAATTTGCGAACCACTGTTAATGAGCAATATGCATGATGGAGGCGTGTTAGGAAATAGCATGCGAGGTTACAGGTAAATAAATACAGTCATTAAGAAATGGCAATAGGCCTGGCACGATGGCTCATGCCTGTGATCTCAGCACTTTGGGAGGCCGAGGTGGGCAGATGGCTTGAGCCCAGGAGTTCGAGACCAGCCTGGCCAACATGGCAAAACCCCGTCTCTACTAAAAATAAAAAAATTAGCCAGGCGTGGTGGTGCACACCTGTAATCCCAGCCACTAGAGAGGCTGAGGCAGGAGAATCGCTTGAACCTGGGAAGTGGAGGTTGCGGTGAGCCAAGATTGCATCACTGCACTCCTGCCTGGGTGATAGAGCAAGACTCCGTCTCAAAAAAAAAAAAAAAGAAATGGCAAGAAATTCACTTGCCTTAGAACAGAACAGGATCTGTGTCTCTTGTTTTCTTTTTTTGTAATTTTAAAAAGTGTTTATCAGTGTTCGAGAAAAATGGATGAAGAGACAGGGGCACTTTCTTTTTTTTTTATCAACCAGAGTTAAATTCAAGTAATTTTTGAGTGAGGCCCTTGAACTTGATGTCTGGGAGTGGGATAGAAAACAAAGGGGTTCATTGCCATTATGGATAAAGCAATTTATATATTTTTGCTTCATAGAATGTTCATGTCCATGACCTAATTTTAACTTGCATCTCTGTGAAGTAGGCAGGGAAAGTATTATTTTTCTCTCCCACTTCCACAGATGGGAAAACAGATAGAGTCTCATGATTTACTCAGCATTACAGAGCAAAGTTAGTGGCAGGAACAGGAGCAGAATTTGGTTCTTCAGAAATTCCAGTTAAATGTCCTTCCTCTAAACTGTGTTGCCTTCCTGCCCTTGAAGAGCTCTGTAAGAGTGGGAAAATTTACAATGATAACTGAAACAAGAAAACATGACACTTGGTGAGCCAAACGAAAGAGTTCTGCTATTAGGGGGAAAAAATCTAGAACAGATGCCAAGCGACACATCAAGGTGGTGGCAAAGTGCTGACCACCCTGCCCTTGAGGATGCCTCATGAATATTGGATGATGTTAATATACTGAATTTGCCTCCAAATTACACTGGGTTGGTGGGCAGAGGCAAGGCCGGTGAGGTCACAAGAAATAATTTTTAGGGCAAAAAAAATGAAAGCATCCTTATAGTTCTTGTGCTTTGACCAACAGTTTCAGGGCCTTCTTAAGTAGGTTGTGAGTAGCAACGAGTTGTTGCCCTGGGTTCTATTGTTTTCAAGAAACAGAAATTCTCTGGCATTGATTTAACCACAGTAGGGTAAAAGGGCAAGTTATAGGCCCTAAAACAAGAATGCAGTCAGGCTTAAGGAAGGACTAGAACTGGGAATTTGCAAACTGTCAGAACTCAGGGGGATATGTGCTCTGTCCATCTTTCATTTCCTTTTCTCTCTTGAGTATTTGTGTTCATCTTTTTCCTGAGGAGTTCCTCTGCTGATCTGCTCACATGAGGGGGCAAAGATACTTACCCACAGCTCCCAAGTTCATATTTTAGCCATATGAACCAGGTCTATCCACCACACCCCTATTCAAATACAGACTTCCGTGGAAAAAAATATTTGGCCCATCAGGAATCCATCCCTGATCCAATCAACTATGACCAGAGGTCAGCATCACATTGTGTGTAAATAACTGTGGGAGCCACCTTCTACAGATGGTAGTAAGGCACTTACAGAGAGGAATCATTTAAACTAAGCATATGCCTCAAATATATCTACCGCTCATACTGACTAGGGTGGTTATACTAAAAAAAAAAAAAAAAAAAAAAAAGAAGAAGATGACAAATGTTAGCAAGAATGTGGAGAGGTTGAAACTCTTATGTAATGTATATGGTAATGTAAGTGTAAAATGGTGCAGCCGCTGTAGAAAACAGTTTGGCAGTTCCTTGATAAATTAAATGTAGAACTACCATATGACCCAACAATTCTACTCCTGGGTATATACCCAAAAGAATTGAAAATAGGTGTTTAAATGAGCACTTGTACACAAGTGTTGATGGCAGCACTATTTAGCAGCCAAAAAGTGGAAACAAATTAAATGTCCATCAGTTGATGAACGAATAAACAAAATGTGGTAGAGCCATCCAATGGAATATTATTTAGTCATAAAAAGAAGTGCTTTCTCAGTAAACTATCGCAAGGACAAAAAACCAAACACTGCATGTTCTCACTCATAGGTGGGAATTGAACAATGAGAACACATGGACACAGGAAGGGGAACATCACACTCTGCGGACTGTTGTGGGGTAGGGGGAGGGGGGAGGGACAGCTTTAGGAGATATACCTAATGCTAAATGACGAGTTAATGGGTGCAGCACACCAGCATGACACATGTATACATATGTAACTAACCTGCACATTGTGCACATGTACCCTAAAACTTAAAGTATAATAATAATAAAATTTAAAAAAAGAAGAAGAAAAGAAGTGCTTGATCAAAAAAAAAAAGAAAGAAAGAAAAAATAAAATGGCGTCTAGTGATTGTGGGCAAAAATAAATAAATAGGCCAGGTGTGGTGGCTCATGCCTGTAATCCCAGCACTTTGGGAGGCTGAGGTGGGCGGATCACTTGAGGACAAGAATTCAAAACCAGCCTGGCCAACATGGCAAAACCCCATCTCTACTAAAAATACAAAAATTAGCTGGGCATGGTGGCAGGCACCTGTAATTCCAGCCACTTGGGGAGGCTGAGGCACGAGAATGGCTTGAGCCCAGGAGGCGGAGGTTGCAGTGAGCTGAGATCACACCACTGTACTCCAGCCTGGGTGACAGAGGGAGACTCTATCTCAAAAAATATACATAAATAAATAAATAGAAGAAGGAGTACTGAGACATGCTAAAACACAGATAAACCTTGAAAACATTATGCTAAGTGAAAGAAACCATACACTAAACGTCACATATATGACTCCATTTATATGAAATATCTGGAATAGGCAAATGTATAGAGACAGAAAGCGGATCAGTAATTGCCAGGGGATGGAGGAATGGTGCATGACTGCTTAATGGGTATAGGGATAAAAATGTCCTGGACATAGAAAGTGGTGGTTGTTGCACAACATTCTGAAGGTACTAAATGTCACTGGATTTATATTTTAAAATGATTAAAATGGTAAATTTTGCATTACGTGTGTTTTAATCACAATAAGAAAATATATCTAACACATTAAAATGCTCTGAGAAGACTGATCACATTCATTGCCCAGGAGTAGCCACACTGGGAACGATAACAAAATACAGTTGTTCCCCTGTGTCTGTGGGTTCCACATTTGTGGATTCAACCACAAATGGATTGAAAATATTTGGAAGAAAACATGGATAGTTTCGTTCTGTACTGAACATGTACAGATTTTTTTTCTTGTCACTGTGCCCTAAACAATACGGTATAATAACTATTTTCATGGCGTTTACATTGTATTAGGTATTATAAGTAATCTGGAAATGATATAAAGTATACAGGAAGATTACATAGGTTATATGCAAATACTACCCATCTTATATGAAGAACTCAAGCATCTGTGATTTTGGTGTCAGTCGGGGGTCCTGGAACCAATCCCCCACCTATACTGAAGGACAACTGAACATTGACTCATTCATTCAATCAGTAAATATGGATTGAGCATTTAATTGTATGCCAAGCTGTGCCAGGCATTGAGCATGGCTGACAGACTAGTGGAGCACACACAGGTAAATAGATCATTTCTATTTAATATGATAACTGCTAAGACCAAGACACTCTCAGGGTGTTTTGGAAATTCAGATGAGGCATGATTATTATTATTACTATTATTATTATTACAGGATGAGGCAACACCTGAGCTGATCACTAAAGATGAATAGGAGTTCTCCCAGTGAGGTGGCAGAGAGGGACGAAGGGCGTCCCAAGCAGAGTAAAGAAACGCACAAAGGCACAGAGATGAGAGAGGATATAGCCAGTGGAGAAGGAGGGCAAATCATGTGCATAAGCCAAATGGAGAGGCCCTTGTCTGCTGTCCAAATGAACCTGGATTTCATCCAGGAGATGGAGGCCAGTGCCTGAAGGAGCCTCAGCAGAAGAGTGCCAGGGAGAAGAGGCAGAGACTATGATTGGAATACACAGGGGGAGCGGGAGAACAGAGTGTCGTCATAGGGGTCAAGAGAGGGGAGAGAATCAAGAAGAGAACAGGGTCAAGAGCATCATTTCTTGGCTAGATGTTATGGCTCACACCTATAATCTTAGCACTTTGGGAGACCTAGGTGGAAAGATCACTTGAGGCCAGGAGTTTGAGACCAGCCTGGGCAATAAAACGAGACTCCATCTCTACAAAAAATCAGAAAATCAGCTGGATTTGGTGGCACACACATGCAGTCTTAGCTACTCAGGAGGCTGAGGCAGGAGAATCACTTGAGCCCAGGAATTTGAGGCTACAGTGAGCTGTGATTGTGCCACTGCACTCCAGTCTAGGCAACAGAGTGATACCTTGTCCAAAAAAAAAAAAAAAAAGAGTGTCATATCTTCAGCAATGTCAAGGCAGGAGCTGAAAGTGGCCACAGACTGGACAATGAGAAGGTCACTCTTGTCTTTTGTGCATTTTACTGTCATAGCAGGCTGTGCCTCACCAAACATGCCCTACCATCACATTTGGCTGGTGATACGGTTTGGCTGTGTCCCCACTCAAAATCTCATCTTCAGTTGTAATCCCCATAATCCCCATAATCCCCACGTGTCAAGGGAGAGACCAGGTGGAGGTAGCTGAATCATGGGGGTGGTTCCTGCATGCTGTTCTTGTGATAGTGAGTGAATTCTCATGATATCCGATGGTTTTATAAGGGGCTCTTCTCCTTTCACTTTTTCACTCTTCTCCTTCCTGCTGCCTTGTGAAGAAGTGCCTCACTTCCCTTTCACCTTCCGCCATGATTGTAAGTTTCCTGAGGCTTCCCCAGCAATGCTGAACTGTGAGTCAATTAAACCTCTTTCCTTTATAAATTACCCAGTCTTGGGCAGTTCTTTACAGCAGTGTGAATGGACTAATAGAGCGGGAAGGAGAAGAGGCAGAGGATGGTAGAGAGGGAAGGTTTACTTGCTCAGGAGAAAGATCAGATGAACTAGAGAGAGATGGAAGGTAGAGGAGAGAGAGAGGAGAATAGATGAAGCCAAGCTGCCAAGGCTGCAGAGCTTTCAGGAGGCGGTTGCCTTTGGACAGGTAGAAGGTAGTATGGCCTCTCAGCTTGGAGGAAGGTAGGAATGCTGGAGGGGAACATATGTTTCTTGGTGGGGCAGAGGAGTAGGTGCATATAAACAAGGGAATTCCTACCTGATGGCCTCTATTTTCTCAGCAAAGCTCAAAGGGTGGGAAACACTTAGAAGGGCCATGGTGGGGAAGGGGGAGGTTTGCTGACAGGGACACTAAGAAGTGTTTCTAGGCTGCTCAGCGGCCCACTAGGCTATGCAGATGATGACTTTGTAGTAGCGCCAATCTGCGTGGGCTGTGATTTTCTCCAGCAGAGCTCAGCAGCCCAGGAGCCCAGATGTCAGAGTGTAGGAAGAGCTGCCTGATAAGGCTGGGCGGCTGCCAGACCGGAGCAGCAGCAGGGCAAAGGCGGAGAGGAGGGAGACCTAAGCAAAGGAGGGTGATGAGATGGCCTAGGAAGCATAGGTGAAGTAGAGAAGGAAATGAAGAAGATGGGGGAAAGGTTCTGATGCAGTGACAGAAAAATGGCAGGGGAAAGAGACTACAGGTTTTGAGGAGGTTGAAAATCCAGCACACTGGGAGTTAGGAGTGGGCGGGCTGGAAGGTGGGAGGCTCTGATCTGAGTGGGCTGGGGAACAATTCAAAGCAATATGTAATCAAGTGCTAAATAGGCTGGTATGAAATATAAGTGGGCATAAGTGCTAGGGAGGAGGGTGCCACTTGGGAGGGAGTGCTCAGTGTGGATGGAGGAGCAACCCGGTGCAATTTGCTGCGTTCACATCTACAGCCTGTGCAGCAACCCCAGTGGGGAATTCAAGGTGACAGTGTAGCAAATGGTATCTTGACACTCAGAAAACCCTGGGTGGATCAAACCTTTCAGAGGACACAACGATGATAAAGCCTGGCCTCAATAAAGTCAGAAAGTGAACAACAGGAGAGAACATGAGGATTTTCCTAATCCTGCCTATGAAATGTTGCAGTGCTGTGTCATTTGTGCTCTTCCTCCTGCCTTGCCCATTCACTTCCTGCTTCAAGTTGCCCTTCATCTGATCTCAACATTTCAAGAAGTCTCATGCATATTGTACATTTCCACAGGATAAAGCCATGAATTAATGTGTTTACTGGGGAAGAGGGAGGTGGGTGGGAGAAATCATCAAAGCGGTCTTTGGTGAAGACAAGGTTTGCAGCTTTTACTCTGGTCCACTAGAAGCCCAAGGCCAGAGAAGTTAAGCCGCTGGCCTGAAGTAGCACAGGTAGTGAGCAGCAGAGCTCAGACCAGATGCATGACCCCCAGGCCAGGACTCTTTTCTCAACACAGCTCAGGGGAAGTCAGATGATTTCCTCCCCTGTCTACCTTGTGATTCGTCAAAACTTGAGCCTCTGTTTCTTTTATCTCTTAAGCTCTAAACTGGGATGAAGTTTAAACATCTGTGGGTTTTGCCTGTCTAACACCCATTGGCCCTCTTTCTTTTGATCCCAGTTTGGCTATAGGAAGCACTACTCCCCTATCTGGGTGGTTCCATTCAGCAATGACCACTGATCATGTGGCCCAAGGTAGGCCTGCTGGTTGCTGTTGTACTAAGATCCCAGATCATCATTTCCAAGCCCAGTCTTAAAACTGCTTTTCCTTCTTGTCTGTGAGATATTGCATGTCCTTCCAGAGAAATCCCCATTTCTAACTTTGTGTGAGCAGAGTCTGATACTTGATGCCAAAAAACCCCTGGAGGTCCCATATTTGCCATCAAACGAAAACACTGCACACTGGGTCAGGATCTGGAAGCACTGCATATCCTGTCTGTCAGCAAATCTTACCAGCGCCGTCTTGAAAACATGTCCAGAACTCAGACTACACTTCTCATCACTCCCACTGCCACAGCCCTGGTCCAAGTCACCATCACCTTTGGCCCAGACTTTTTTTTTTTTTTTTTTTTTAATAGAGATGAGGTCTACCTCTGTCACCCAGGCTGGAGCGCAGTGACAAAATCACAGCTCACTGCAGCCTTGAATTCCTGGGCTCAAGTGATCCTCCCACCTCAGCCTCCTGAGTATCTGGGACTACAGGCATACACCACTGAATCCAGCCAGACTATTGCAGCAGCCTCCTTGGAGGTCCTGTTTCCACTTGTGCCCTGAAGTCTGTTCTTCACATAGCAACCAGGAGCATTTTGTTATAATGTAAGTGGGACCATGCCTCTCTTCTGTTCACATCCTCCTAGTGACTCCCCCACCTCACTCAGAGTAAAGGCAAAGCCCTGACTATGACCTTCATGGCCCACATGGTCTGACCCCGTCACTCCCTGACCTTCTCTCCTGCTGCTCTCTCTCTCTGATCCTCTGCCTCAGCCACACAGCCACTCTTGCTGCTCCTCCAGCACTCCAGGCACGTTCACACTTCTGAGCCTCTGCCCATGCTTTCCCCCACTAGAAAGTAAGCTCCATGAGGGCAGGGAGTTTCATCTGTTTTGCTCATTGCTGTATCCCTAGCATCCAGCAGAATGTGTGGCACAAAATTGGTGCTCACAGCTGGGCACAGTGGCTCACACCTATAGTTCTAGCATTTTGGGAGACTGAGGCAGGAAGATTGCTCGAGCCCAGGAGTTCACGACCAGCTTGGCCAACATAGGGAGACCCTGTGTCTACAAAAAATTTTTAAAATTAGCCAGGCATGATGGTCCATGCCTGTAGTCCTAGCTACTTGAGAGGCTGAGATGGGAGGATAACTTGAGCCCGGGAAATCAAGGCTTCAGTGAGCCATGATTGTATCACTGTACGTGAAAGAGTGAGACCCTGTCTCAAAAAAAGAAAAAATTCATCAGCTGGGATTTGATGAACGAATGGATGAATGAATGAACGACCAAATATGAACTGAGCAGCCTGGCACTTTATCCTCCTTGCCATCATGCCACCCTCAGCATATACTTCTGACATTCCCTGGAATGTTGGGTAGATGCTTTTAACACTTGAGGGATCTGCCTTGTGTTGTTTTTTACTGCAGCCATAAGAAACAATCACTTTGTAAAATGTTTGTTTCTAGACGTGAAACTCAAAGGCTATTTTGATATATACAAAAATCATAATTTTTAAAATCAGAAGCAAGCAAACCAAAACAAAGTGCATAAACATATAAATATGTCTTTGGAGATTCATTGCATAAATTCCCCAGAACCTTTTCTCAGAAGTATTTCACTTTGCTTCAATACTGCCTTGCATTGGAGAATTCCACAAATTTTCTATTAATTGCCCTTGAAGGTGTTTGCTTCCTGGAAGAAGCACATTATAAGTTATGGAAACAGAAAACCAGGATATTTTTATAAGAATCTCAGCCTGAGTTTGGGGCCTACCGCAAGCATCTGAAGAATAGTTTGTGCCAGCCACAAACCCATTTGAAGGTCTCAGGGTCCCTACTCCTGGGTAATACTATCACCAAGGTGAAAGGATGCAAACTGAAGTGGCCAGAGATCGCTCTGAGATAGATTTTGCTCATTGTCCCCGGACTTCCCACAGATATTCCCCTAGGCTCAGGAAATTCTATCTCCCTGATTTCAAGTGCTGCCTAAAATTTAATGATGCAGAAACAGAATTTCCCTGAGCTCTCTCTGACCTCCCCTTCCATTCTGCACTCAAAGAGACCTAAAAAACAAATGTACAGAAAATCTCCTACTGGACCATGAAAACTCGCTTTGCAACCCCTTAACTCTATTGCAGCAGAATGTTTTAGGCAGGGCTGGCAAAGTTTATCTTCAGTGTTTATCTTATTTCCCCACTTCTGCCTCTTCACCTTTCCTTACCCCCTTCCCCTGTCAAAACTCACTCTCAGGACAGATTATGTTATGAGTCATTTATGCTTTGGGATTCATTTCAATGCCAGTGTTTTCTCTTTTCCAGAGATGATTATGTTTTTGACCACATTTCTCAGTTTAGGCATCAACTGTCTGGGGAAGAGAAGAATAAGAGGAGCAAGAAGCCCTTCTTTGTATCTCTGAAATATTACAATAGCACCAACGACCTTTTACTGAACACTTACTGTGTACCTTACAGTGTACCAGGCACTTTGCAAATAGGATACCACTTAAATAGTGAGTTCAGATTACATGATTTAATACATGTGTTTAGCACAGTGTCTGGCACACAGCAAATATTCAATTCAAAGTAGCTACTATTTTTAAAAAGTAATAACCTTTATAACAACCCTATGAGACAGGTATTACCTCATTTAGTAGACAAAGAAACAAAGTTGAGTGACTTTCCAAACTTACTCAGATGATAGACGCAGGACTAGGATTTCAGTCCAGATATATCTGACTCTAAAGAATATGCTTTTTTCATAACACCATTTGGATTTGACTCTAAAGAATATGCTTTTTTCATAACACCATTTGGATTCCAAACCACAAAAGCCTCTGCTTAATCTGCCTACCAGTGAGTATAGCCTGAAACTTGGGCACATGAAGAACTATGTCCTAAAATGCTTCATTTTTAATAAGACTTTATTTACCATGAAGAGCCTGAGAAGAGATGAGAGTCCCTAAAGTCCTGAAATGTCAGAGTCAAGCTGCAGCATAAGCCCCTTTGATTTACTTCTGTTCCCAAGAGTGGACCTGGAAAGAGACTATTCCTGGTTTACTTTCTTCTTTTTTTTTTTTTATTTTGAGACAGAGTCTTGCTCTGTCGGCCAGGCTGGAGTTCAGTGGCTCGATCTTGCCTCACTGCAATCTCCACCTCCCAAGTTCAAGCCATTCTCCTGCCTCAGCCTCCTGAGTAGCTGGGATTACAGGCACACACCACCACGCCTGGCTAATTTTTGTATTTTTAGTGGAGACGGGGTTTCACCACGTTGGCCAGGCTGATCTGGAACTTCTGATCTTAGGTGATCCTCCCACCTCAGCATCCCAGAGTGTTGGGATTACAGGCGTGAGCCACCGCGCCCGGCCTGGTTACTTTATTCTAAAAGACTCATAGACAGATGGCTAATTAGTATATAATGATGCTAATCCATGCCCCACTTCTTTCTTATATCTCTGTAACCCTCACATCCAGGTATTCTCTCTCCATTCAACACAGCCCACAAGAGAATCAGGCTGCATGCATTTCCAGAAAAGTGAGTGTGTGGCTTCCTGCCCAGGGTGGTGGTGACTTTGGTTAAAACTTAGTGTTAATAGGGTCATCCCTGAATGAACCAGGTAGAACACCACCAAAATAAAACCCCCTGATTCCATGTCTAGCCACCTCCCAAACTGCAGCTGTTGGTTCACAAAGGCAACAGTCTAAGTAGGTCTAGTGGCTATAAAAAACAACTCAGCCCAGTGCCTAGGCACAACAACACATTCATTCATGGCGTCTGTCCTACCAGCCTCTTGGGCATGGAGGAATATTTGTGCTAGGATATGGCCTCCCTCAAATGCTCCCCTGCACATGTGCTGACCACAGGGATTGCTTTCTATTCCTTGTGAAAAATGCAATACAGCTTCACCTTTGATATTCTGTGTAGTGCCCTCTTTCAGCTGAATTCAAAATAAAATCCTTCTAGAAGATATTCCCCTCTGCAGGCTGCTTTGAGGCCTGAACATGAAGCAGTCTGGGAGGCAAGCTGCATGGTTCTTGTTTAAATCAGTTTCCCGGGATCTATCCTGATGGATACAGAGTGATGTCTCCCAACAAGCTTGAGCAAAACTAGGGGGACTGCCTGCCCCCTTCGGGAGAGAAGTCTGAACAATGTAAGGAAGTCATTTCAGGGCTTCTCCAAGGTTCTGTTCATCAGACATGAAGGCTGATTAGGTACCGATCATCCTTTGTGGTCATTTTACCTCTAAATCATATAAAGATACGGAGACTTTGTAGTGCTATCCATAAACAGGTATACTTTAAAAAGTTTTCTTTCCATGTGAGAGAACATTGATCTACAAGGCTCTTCATTCTTCTTGTTCAGTTTTGTCTATCAATACTCCTTCAGCCAAATCTCATTTCTGGCTCTAATGGGGGCTCACAACTCGGCTGATATGGTCACAATGACTGGTAAGGTCTTGAAACAGCCTGGCAGCCAGGTCACTGCTACAATGGCTGGATCTCTGGTCTGCAGTGTCAGGGTTTCCTGGGTAACTGGCAGGGAAAGACTGCTGTGCTGGAGCTCCCTGGGCCCTGAGCAGGACCTAACTGCAGCTTTTGCCCTCCAGGATTCTGATGGCATCAGGACTGTGGGCAGCAACAAGGCCTGCTCAGGTGCTGGGCACAGAGCCCAGACAAGGAAGGCTGGAGCAAGGCTGAATGCAGATTAGGGGACGGGCAGGGGATTAGGTAAGACTGGAAAGTATCACTAGAAATCTGTCAGACAGCAAGGGAAGCTTGGGAGCCAGATCAGAACAGAGTGACAGGTGAGAGGAGTCCATCTAGGAAGACACTATGTGGAAATCAGAAGGCAACCTGTTGAAAGCAAACCAGGAAAATAGTTTTAAAAACAGCCAATTCATTTTTGACAAAGGTGTCAATGTAAGTCAATAGGAAAAGGATAATCTTTTCAACAAATTGTGCAGGAATAAGTGTTTAGTCATACACAGAAATGAACCTCAATCATTACCTCATTCCATACGTAAACATTAACTTGAAGTTGATCTGTAGAGGCTGACCGGGCACACTGGCTCACACCTGTAATCCCAGAACTTTGGGAGGCTGAGGCAGGTGGATCACTTGAGGTCAGGAGATCGAGACAAGCCTGGCCAACATGGTGAAACCCCATCTCTACTGAAAATACAAAAATTAGCTGGGCATGGTGGCACGCACCTGTAGTCCCAGCTACTTGGGAGGCTGAGGCTTGAGAATCACTTGAACCTGGGGGCGGAGGTTGGGTGACAGAGTGAGACTCTGTCTCAAAAAAAAAATTGATCTATAAAGGCTAACAATATTAAATTATGTACTTTGACAGAAAACATAAGAGAAAATCCTTGTGACCATGGATTTGGCAAAAATTCTTCAAAAGAATTTAAAAAGCCCAAAGTACAACAGTATGAATATACTTAATGCCACCAAACCATATGCTTAAAAATGGTTAAAATGAGGCCGGGTATGGTGGCTCATGCTTGTAATCCCAGCACTTCGGGAGGCTGAATTGGGCAAATGACTTGAGCCCAGGAGTTTGAGATCAGCCTGGGCAACATGGCGAAACCCCATCTCTACTAAAAATACAAACAATTAGCCAGTCCCACTGCACTCCAGGCTAGGCAACAGGAGTGCGACTCTATCTCAAAAAAAAAAAAAAAAAAAGGTTAAAATGGTAAATTTTATGTTTTGCATATTTTACCACAATTGAAAAAAAAACAAAAAACAAAACAAAACCAAAAAAAAAAACAGGACATGGTGGCTCATGTCTGTAATCCCAGCACTTTGGGAGGCCAAGGCAGGTGGATCACTTGAGGTCAGGAATTGGAGACCAGCCTTGCCAACATGGTGAAACCGCATCTCTACTAAAAATACAAAAATTAGCTGGGCATGGTGGTTCATGCCTGTAGTCCCAGCTGCTCAGGAGGCTGAGACACAAGAATGGCTTGAACCTGGGAGGCGGAGGTTGCAGTGAGCTGAGATAGTGCCACTGCACTCCAGCCTGGGCAACAGAGCGAGGCTCTGTCTCAAAAAACAAAAACAAAAACAAAAACAACAAAACAGACAATGCCTTCTCTTCAGGCATTCATCAGGAAAAAAAAAAAGCCTGAACTATTTAAAAATCAATAAATTGGACTTCAAAATTTAAAACTTTTGTTCTTCAGAAGACATTGTTACAAAAATGAAAAGGTGGAACATATAAAAAGCTGCAAAACCTATTTCTGACAAAGGACTTGTTCCAGGATATATAAAGAACTCTTACAACTCTATAAGAAGACAACCTAATTTTTAAAAAGCAGTCAAAAAGATTTTAACAAACATTTCACCAAAGAAGATATAAAGATGGCAAATAAGCACATGAATAGGTAGCTTAACATAATTAGTCATTAGGGGGAAATGCAAATTAAAACCTGGATGAAAAACTACTACATTTCTACTAGAATGGCTAGAATTAGAAAGACTATATCAGCTGGGCATGGGGCTCATGCCTGTAATCCAAGCACTTTGGAAGGCTGAGGTGGGCAGGTCATTTGGGCACAGAAGTTTGAAACCAGTCTGGGCAACATAGTGAGACCCTGTCTCCAAAAAAAATTTTTTTTGCAATTAGCTGGGCATGGTAGTCCCAGCTATTCAGAAGGTTGAGGCGGGAGGGTCACTTGAGCCTGGGAGGTTGAGGCTACAGTGAGCCATGTTCGGGCCACTGTACTCCAACCTAGGCAACAAGAGTGAGACTCTGTCTCAAAAAAAAAAAAAAAAAAAAGATAAAAAAAGACTATACCAAATGTTGTTCAGGAAGTGGAGCAACTGGAACTCCTCATACACTGCTGGTGGGGATATAAAAAGGCATGACCACTCAGGGAAATAGTTTGGCCATTTTTCACAAAATTAAACATATACATACTTACTATATGATCTAGCCATTCTCCACCTAGGTATTTACCTTAGGGAAATGAAAACATGTGCACAAAAGACTTGCACTTGAAGGTTCATAGCAGCTTTATTTGTAATAGCCAAAAACTGTAAACAACTCAATGTCCGTCAAGAGTTGAATAAACAAATTTAGTACACCTATATAATGGAATAGTACTCAGGAATAGAAAAGAATGAATTGTTGATACATGCACCAATATAGATGAACCTAAAAATAATTATGCTGAGTGAAAGAAGCCAGACAAAAAAAGAGTACATGCTGTCTGCTTCCATATATAAAACTCTAGAAAATGCAAATTAATCTGACAGAAAACAGATGATTGGTTGCCTAGGAACAGAATGGGGTGGGCAGTGAGGGGTGGATTACCAAGGGGCACAGGGAAGCTTTTGGGGAATGACGGACATATTCATTATCTTGATTGTAACAATGGTTTTATGGGTGTATGTATGTCAGAGCTCATAAAATTGTATTTTTCAAATATTTGCAGTTAATGGTATGCCAATTATAATTCAATAAAGACTTTCAAAAAAAGAAAAAGGAAGAAGGAAAAAACCTACACTGTACCATCAATAGGCAACACAGGGTCATGGGTAGAAACTAGGCTCTGGAGGCTTCACTGGATTTGGATTCAGGCTCTGTGACATGAGTGACCTTGACCAAATCATGTGATCTATTTAAGCCTTGTTTTCTTCATCTGTAAAATGGGAGTAATGACAGTGTTATGAAGAAAAAATTATCTGGTATTTGTAAAGTACTTAGAACAGTAGCTAAAGAACAGTAAATGTTGGCTATCGTCCTCATCCTCCTTCTCCTCATCATCATTTGTAAGGCTGCTGATTGAAATGCAAGGCACACAGACAGCTAGTAGAGATCAGCATTCAGGTGGTTGGTTAGAAGGGAGTATAAGAAATCAAGAATTCAAGTCACACTGGCTTATCCAGAAGTCCCACCACCCCAAGGAATGATGTTTTCAGGCAAATTTCTGACTAGCCTGAGGCCAGTCCTCAGGTTTTGCAGGCTAGAATTTGCAAGAGAGAGAGAGAGGTTTCTAGCTGACACCTTGTTGGTATGGCGCCAGTAACATTAGAAGATGGACTCTCCTTTGTTTCTCTTGCCCGGAAGTAATTTCCTGGCATATCAGAGGGACCACCTGTCAGCACTCCAAAGCTTTTCACTTAACCACCCTTCATCCCCCATGGCTCCCATTGGATCTGGGTGCCACCTGAGAGGACCAGTGCCTTCTGAGCTTCCTTCTGGTCTGGGTAATCACAGCACATCCTCAGTTCCTATCCCAGAATAGCAACAGGCAGCAGCAATGCTATCAGCAACTGGCCACTCATGGCAAGGGCTGCAAAACCTGCAGAGAAAAACACAAGGCTTGGGTGGAAACACTGGACTAATGGGGATGAAGGATGGGGAGGGGAGATGGTTGGTCAGAAATTGAAAGAGCTTTCTCCAGGATCCATCGTAGGGCCAAGTAAGCACAAATCCCAAAGAATGTGGAATCAGCAGTCAGGGCTGTGGTGGGATCCAGCTGGCCAGAAGCCTGGGCCCAGGCAATTTCATTATCTGGGAGAAATTCCTACAGGAGCAAGGAAGAGGAAAAAAGTGGGGAAAGGATCATTCCAATTAATAGCTGAGCTAGACCAGCGACTGGATCTCTGAGAGGGCTTGCACCTGAGTCAATGGTGCTGCATGGTAGGAAGGTGTCTCGGCTTGAAAGAACCACAGCAAAGCATCGGGACTCCCAAGAGTTCATGGCACAGCCAGGCGCAGTGGCTCACACCTGTAATCCCAGCACTTTGGGAGGGCAAGGCGGGTGGATCACTTGAGGTCAGGAGTTCGAGACCAGCCTGGCCAACATGGAGAAACCCCGTCTCTACTAAAAATACAAAAATTAGCCGGGCATGGTGGCAGGTGCCTGTAATCCCAGCTACTCAGGAGGCTGAGGCAGGAGAATCTCTTGAACCTGGGAGGTGGAGGTTGCAGTGACCCTAGATTGCACCACTGCACTCCAGCCTGGGCAACAAGAGCGAAACTCTGTCTCAAAAAAAAAAAAAGAGGGAGTTCATGGCTCAAAGTCCAGCTCCACTGCTACACTGGTTATGCTCCTTCTGCCACAACCCCCATCCTTGTCTACCCTGCTCTGTGCCCAAGTGACCGACCTCTTTAGATTGCATCACCCAGGTTGCCTTGGGCTCTGGCTTCTGCATGGGTTTGGCTATGGAAGGAATGGGAGGGATGGGAGAGGCAGAGAAAAGAGAGGTAGAGATTTTTTTTTCCTGTTCCCTCCTTGCTTTGAAGAGCCTGATCCTGGCAGTGGCTGTGTCTCTCTGAGACTCTTAGTTCTACCCCATGGTTCCAGTTCTCACCCCTCATCTCTGGCTGCACTCTTTTCACTCCTTGACCTGTTAGGCTTGGTGGTGTTATACGGTAAATGCACCTGAGAGTAGTAATTTTTTTTTTTTTTTTTTTGAGATGGAGTCTCACTCTGTTGCCCAGGCTGGAGTGCGGTGAGGCAATTTTGGCTCACTGCAACCTCTGCCTCCCGGGTTCAAGCAATTCTCCATCTCAGCCTCCCGAGTAGCTGGGACTACAGGTGCGCACCACTATGCCTGCCTAATTTTTTGTATTTTAAGTAGAGACGGGGTTTTACATGTTGGCCAGGCTCGTTTTGAATTCCTGACCTCAAGTGATCTGCCTGCTTTGGCCTCCCGAAGTGCTCAGATTACAGGTGTGAGCCACCATGCCCAGCCTGAGAGTAATAATTTAAGGATACCCTTAGAATGACCCTGTATGGCAGACACACCTGAATGTGTGTTCTGAGCCACGGAATCTGTGAGTGGTCAACCCAGAGATTTGTTCCTCATGTATGATAAACATCTGAGCCCCTGTCCCATTCTGTCCCATGGAAGACAGAAGTACAGAGGATTGAGGCCGAGTTTTAGATTAAATGAAGGTTGTCAGGTGGAGGTTTTAGGGGGAGGGTGAAAATGCTATATAAACTGCATGATGTTAGCAGGTAGTTGCAATTTTCTTTTTTTTCTTTTTTTTTTTTTTTTTGAGACAGCGTCTTGCTCTGTCGCCCAGGGTGGAGTGCAGTGGCGCAATGGCGCAATCTTGGCTCACTACAAGCTCCACCTCCCAGGTTCACGCCATTCTCCTGCCTCAGCCTTCCGAGTAGCTGGGACTACAGGCACCCGCCACCACGCCCTGCTAATTTTTTGTATTTTTAGTAGAGATGGGGTTTCACTGTGTTAGCCAGGATGGTCTCGATCTCCTGACCTCGTGATCTGCCCGCCTCAGCCTCCCAAAGTGCTGGGATTATAGGCATGAGCCACCACGCCTGGCCAGTAGTTGCAATTTTCCTGCCCCGCCCCTGCCACTGGGCCATGCAGTTATGTTGTCCAGCCCACAGCCACTGGACCATTTCTGTATGTAAGGCAGTTCTCCTGTCCAGCCCATTGTCAGGGGACTCTCTTCCCTGTATGTAACCCCCTAATAAAACCTCCTGTCTCATTTGTTGGCTGGAGGTCTCTTCTGCCTCTTGAGCCTGGTGCCTCGCCTATTAAGGTTAATAGGGGATTTGGCACAACAGGTAGTAAGAGCTTCCTGCTGTTGCTAGTCCGGTTGCCTCATCAGCTTTGTTTGTTTCCTAACCCTGCCTCTGCCTAAGCAAAAACCTCATTAGAATCATTTAGTGGATTATACTTCTGATCAGAACCTGCCTGATGCAGCCACTGGTTAACTACGCCATCACCTGATGTTATCAGTGTCTAGGCTCTGCTTCCTTATCTTAGATGGGGATACCTAAAAAGAAGTTGTGACCCAGGTGCGGTGGCTCACACCTGTAATCCCAGCACTTTGGGAGCCCAGGGTGGGTGGATCACAAGGTCAGGAGTTCAAGACCAGCCTGACCAACATGGTGAAACCCCTGTCTCTACTAAAAATACAAAAATTAGCTGGGCATGGTGGTGCGTGCCTGTAATCCCAGCTACTCAGGAGGCTGAGGCAGGAGAATCGCTTGAACCCAGGAGGCAGAGGTTGCAGTGAGCCGAGATCACACCACTTCACTCCAGCCTGGGTGACAGAGCGAGACTCCATCTCAAAAAAAAAAAAAAAAGAAGTTGTGAGGACTGCATGATATAAAGCAGGTAATGAGCCATGGCTTGTGTCCCAGGTGAGGCCCCAGCAGAGGGCCCTCAGGATGGTAATGCGAAGAATCTGTAGGTCTCCTAATTTCTTTCACCGCCTCACTGAGCCTTTCTTTCCCTTAGGTAAACCCAGTTCACTCAGGCAGAAGCAAGAGGAAGAACATTCCTCCAACTCCTCCTCATGCAGGCCCGAGAGGTGGGAGGGCATTCTGCCAGCCCAGTATATCCACTTTGCTTCGACAAAGGTCAGCCTGCCCAGAATAAGGAAGTACCTGCAGCCGGGAAAGGTAAATCCAAACCCTGAAAAGACAGATACTGAGCATTTGAATCAACACAGCCTGCAGTGTCCTTGCGGAGCCCTGTTTATGGGGCAATAAACCATTTAAACGACTCTGTGTTGGAACCCACAAGGTAGCCATGAAAGGCTTTTCACAGACACTGCTAGTAGGGCTCCAGGACATCTGGAGGGCCAGGCTGGGGTGTCTTTTTGGCTTCTGCTTGAAGCTGCTGGTTCCCCTCCATCAGGAACGCCAGCCCCTGGAGAGGCTGCCATGAGGTGAGTACCCTGCGGAAGATCCCAGAGTTCAGGCTGGGCAGCCTGCATCATGGGTACTAAGGGCCAAGTCTGTGTCTTCTGCCTTGTGGTGAGGAAGAGATAAATTATTTCTTGCTTGGGGATATTGGGAGGAAGGGCTATGGTGTGGTGAGAAAAGCATGAGCTGTGTGCAGTGGTAAGTGCCTGGAGTCCCTGCTATTTGGGAGGCTGAGGCAGGAGGATCGCTGGAGCCCAGGAATTTGAGGCTGTTATGTGCTATAATCACACCTGTGAATGGCCACTACACTCCAGCCTAGCAACACAGACTTCATCTCTAAAATTTAAAAAAGCATGATCTAAACGTGAATTTCAATCCTATGTTTGTTGCCTAACCTTGGCAAATGTACTTGCCCTCTCTCTGACTCAGTTTTATCACCCGTAAGATGGGAATAATAGCAATAATATGCCTAATAGAGTTTTTGTGAGAATTAAATGAGATTATATATAGACAATGGGCTTAGCAAAGGGCCTGGCACTTGGTAAGTGCTAAAAAAAATTAGTCATTGTCAAGAATGTTATCACTACACCCATCTTTTTCCATCTGGTTACTCTTCTCCCAGCTCCAACAGAGCAATGGCCCCTGGGAGACTAAGAGATAATAACTCACCATCTACTTCTGGGAGGGTAATAAACACACCCAAGTAGCTCACATTAACCCAGACTCCGATCAACCCTTGCAGCCCGGCAGAGTCCAGAGGCTGCTGGAGGCAAAGGGCAGAAGCTGGGGAGAGCCAAGGGGCTGGGGCCAGGTGGACTTCGAGCAGATGGCCTGCAGAACAGTGCCAGTGGCTTCTTTGGGCAGCACTTTTTGGGCAGTACTCTTTGACATAGGCCTGGCAAAGCTGGACATGACTAAATACCCGTTTGTAGAAGGCAAAATAGTTGGAGGAGACCCTCTGTTTTGAAAACCCACCAGCACTCCTAGGAAATACAATCTGCTGATGTTAGAAAGCAGATGTGTAGCAGGAGAGAGGGTAACACCAAGGGAACGGGCCAGCTGGTCCCCAGGAGTGTTCCCAAGGCCATAGCATGCCTTGGTGAATTCTTCTAGGTCTGGGACTACCCTGTATCAGGCTCTAAAATTTAATGTGGTCAACAGGCTGAGGGTAGATTTGCCCGTTGGGGATAGACTAGTATCAACCAAGATCATAAAACATGAGTATATAGTAGATGAGACTACGAATTCTTTCTCTTCTTTTCTCACTCTTTCTCTTCCTCTCTCTCTTTTCCTTATATTTACTGAATACCTACTATATATATGCTAGGTAGCTATAAATAAAAGCGTCTACCCTAATAGAGCATGCATTCTAGTCTGGGAGATTAAAACATGGCCATCTATGTAAATAACAGCAGAGAATCATAAGCACCAGGAAGGCCACACAGCAGGGGTAGGCAGGGCTTGTGAGGAAGGGGCACACTTGGCCAAGGTAAGGCCTCTCTGAGGCGGTGGCCTGTGAGCCAGGATGGAGGAAAGGCATTCTAGGCAAGGAGCCTTGCGAAACAACTGCCCAGTAGCCCGGGATCCCTGCACACCTTTTCCTGGCAGTCTCCCAGCGCAGGGAGATGAACTATAGTAAGAACAAGGACCCAAGCAAGCAAGGAATTAATCTCAGGTACTGACTGGTCCATGCAGGGCTGCAGTGGTCTCTCACCACCCTAAATCTCACCCTGGCCAAGGCCAAGATGTTTGCGGATCTAGGCTGCTCCCCACAGCAGTGCTGGAGGGGCTGTCCCATTGTCCCTTCATCCACACATCCTTTCCCCAGATTAGTTAATGCAACTTAGTGGGCTGCCGTTACATTTTGCTTGGGTAAAATATCCAAATTGTTTAACCTCTCTGCACGTGTTTTCTCATCTACAAAATAAGGATGAGAGCTAGCTTGCAAGGCTCTGGGGTGGAGATGAAGATTCAGCAAAGAAGTTAAGTTTCATAAAGCTATCATGCTTGCTAGCAGGCATTCCATAGACAGTTAGTTTCAATTGCTGTTATTCATATTATATTGATTATTCTGCCCCAGCCTGTGAGCCGTGTCAACTCTTAGAGGAACAGCAATAGAGCACAGGAATGGCACATAGAACATGGGCTCTGAGCACACAAACGAGCTGTGTAACTCAAGTTATTTAAACTCTCTCTGCCTCATTTGCCTCATCTGCATACTGGGGTTACTAACAGACCCTACCTCATGGAATTTGGGAGGATTAAATGAGTTCATCCGTGTAAAGCTGTTAGTATGGCGTCTGGCACCTGGTAAGGGCCCAGATGTCCACTGCTGTAGTGTATTGCAGTAGATTGTTTCCAAAGGTGGCTGCAACAATTTGTCCCATTGAAATATGAAGAGACAGAGTCTGTTTCCTTCCCCTTGAATCTTGGCTGGCCCTATAACTTGTGGAAGAAGTGACGTTCTGGGACTTCTGGGCCATAAGAGTCCTTGCAGCTTCCATTTTTACCCTCTAGAAAGCCAGTTTCCACGTAAAGAAATCTAAGCAACTTGCTAGGGAGGCCACATGGAGACAGTGAAACCCCAGAGGATGAGAAACCACTTGAAAAAGAGCGAAGGCTCCCAGTGGACAGCCAGCACCCGCCGCCGGATGTGAATGAGGCTGTCTTGCATTCCTAAGATGCTGCAGCTGACATGAGGTGAAGCAAAGATGAGTGTCCCAGCTGAGCCTGGCCAAGCTCCTGACTCACAGAATCCTGAAAAATAAATGGTTGTCATTTTATGTTGTTACATATTGGAGTGGTTTGTTAAACAGCAATAGGTTACTGAAATATATATGTACAAACATACATATACACACATATGAAATACATAAATACATAGCATACACACATATACACATGACTTCACCCATTATGTGTTGATTTTCTAGTTTCATTCTCATAGACTAACCTATGGCATCTTGGCATCTCTTTAATATCCTACCTATATAATCAACCAGAGGGAGTTAAGTCAAAGGGTAAAATAATCCAGAAAAAGTGAAAAGTCATAGTCTCTACTCTTGGGATGCTTACAGTTAAAATGACTAAGGTACCATGAAACACAGATTTTAAAGCCCTCACATTTGCATAAAGTTTTGGACTTTCAAGGAACTATCAGAAACCATATGATTTTCCTTCAAAGCATCTAAACGCAAATAGTTAACACTTTGCCGAATATTTTTTAAGTGCCAGGCACTAATCTAAGCGCTATACATGTAATGCATAGTGTGGCAAGTTGTACTTTCTGCAGATGGCTGCCATGATATTTCCCATCCTACATGCTCTTCCTGCGCCATGATGCTGACACTCCACCCATCGAGTGGTGGGATCTATGTTCCTTCTTTTTTAACCTGGGTTGGGCTTTGTGACTGCATTGGCCAACAGAATACATCAAAAGTGAAGCTATGTGACTTCCAAGGCTAGATCATAAACATGCCACACACTTCTGCCTAGCTCCCTTTTAGAAACTAGCCTCCATGCTGGGAGAAAGCACAAGTCACATAGAAAGACCACATTGTAGATATTTTGGCTGACAGCCAGCATCCACCACCACACATGTGAGTGAGCAAGGCTTCGAGATGATTCTGACTCTAGCCCCAGCCATTGTCTGACTGCCATGGCATGAGAAACGCTGAACAAGAACCACCTACTTGGGTCCAGTCAATCCTCATTAAATGGTTGTTGTTTTAAGCCACCAAATTTTGAGATGATTTTTTATACAGCAATAAATAACCAGGACACACGGTTACTTCAATGATTATTTGATTGCCTACATCCCCCTACCAAAGTGTAAGCTAAAAGAAAGTGGAAACTGAGTTTGTCTTATTTACAGCTGTGTCCCTAGGATCTAGTTTGAGTAGATTTCTGTTAAGATTTTGTTAAATGAGGCCGGGCGTGGTGGCTCACACCTGTAATCTCAGCACTTTGGGAGGCCAAGGTGGGCGGATTGCCTGAGCTCAGGAGTTTGCCACCAGCCTTGGCAACATGGTGAAACCCCATCTCTACTAAAAATACAAAAATTAACTGGGCGTGGTGGCTCACACTTGTAGTCCCAGCTACTTGGGAGGCTGAGAAAGGAGAATTGCTTGAACCTGGGAAGCAGAGGTTACGGTGAGCCAAGATCGCTCCACTGCACTCCAGCCTGGGCTACAGAGCAAGACTCCATCTCAAAAAAAACAAAACAAAACAAAAAGAATTTGTTAAATGAATGAACATGGCATTGCTCTTATGAGCTGCTGGATGAGGTCTGTAAGGCAGGCATTCTTATTTTGTAGATAAGGAAAACTAAGCCCAGAGAGGTTAAGTGACTTGTCTGAAGTCACACATCCAATAGCTGTCAGAGGTAGCTTAATACCGCCACTGTGGGGATTCAGTTTCAACAGGAATTTCGGAGTGGACACATTCAAACCATAGCATGGTCCGAAGCAACAGGCTAACCATGAGGAGAAGTTGGCCCCAGGAAGAGATCTCTGTTCCCAGAGCAAACTCTTTTAAGGCGAAGGCAGCTGCAACACTGATGAGAGAAGATGACATGACTCCTCCTGTCTTGGAAACAGATTGCAGACCAGCAGAGGGGAGAAATGTTCCCCATGTTCTCCTTTATCCCCTTTCTTCCAGCCTTCCCAAATTTGACAGTCCATTTTCTTACCAATGGAGGGAAAAATGATAACTAAGATTTCTCTTGAATCTTGGCAACAGAGCTCAGGCTTTTATTAGCATGCAGTAAAAATGACATTAACCTCAATAACAAATAAATTAAATCCTGGTTGGCTCAGAGTTTAACATCTTGGCCTTTCTAAGTTAACTTACCAAGTGATTTACTTCCTTAGTGCCTTTAACCCGATATCCTCAGTAGCTGGCCTTCTTGTGGATGCCACTTATCTTACCTTACAGCTGTGTGTCCCTAGGATCTCATGTGAGTAGATCCTTGGGATACAAATCCCAGACAAACCTGAAAATGAGCTTTCGAAACAAGCCATAAGGAGTAAATGTGGCCGGGTGCGGTGGCTTACGCCTGTAATCCCAGCACTTTGGGAGGCCAAGGCAGGAGGATCTTTTGAACCTAGGAGTTTGAGACCAGCTTGGACAACATGGTGAAACCCTGTCTCTACAAAAAATTTAAAAAATTAGCCAGGCATAGTGGCATGCACTTGGAATCCCAGCTACTCAGGAGGCTGGGGCGGGAGGATCACCTGAGCCCAAGAGGTTAAGGCTGCAGCAAGCCATGGTGGTGCCACTGCACTCCAGCCTGGGCGACAGAGGGGGACCCTGTTTAAAAAAATTTAAAAAGTAAACATGTTTTAGACATGTTTTAGAGGCAGCTCGGGAGATAAGGGCCCTGAAGTAAGCAGAAGAGTGGCAGGCCAGCCCTGATTGTGAGTGTGTACCAGTTCTCTAAATTACTGGAAGCCTAAATTTCCCCATCTGTCCAAAAGGGAATAGTGTCACATTAGCATGCAGGACTTCTCCCTAAAAATAAAATTCTATACTAGAACATTTAACTTTACTCCATAAGTACTTACTACTTTCCGTGAACACATTGAGGTGACAGATCCCCAGTGGAATGCAAAATATAGCCTCTGTTCTAAGGACTTCCCCTCTACTAAGGGAGATAAGAGTTACACATATAGAACAGCAGCCCATGGAGATGCCTTCATCAACCATCCCCTTCCCTTTAGTCTGATTTTATTTTTTATAGTAACTGCTGTGGTTAGGATGTGGGTGAGGGACTTAAAAATATTAGCGGAATGGAGAAAATGAAGGAAAGGAGAACAAAGAATAAAGGAAAAAAATGAAATTGGTTCCTACATGTAGTCCAAATGTTTCCTGGTATTCTGAGGAAATGGAGGTTCTCCTCCCACCAGTACTATACCTTGAACTTCCTGGGGTCCTCCAGGCTGACCGAGACTCCCCAGCCACCAAACCCAGGACGGAAGCTGCAGAACTGAACCTGATAAGTCAGTCCAAAACAGCCCATGGAGGGCAGTTTATATGAATTTGTAAGTGAATCACCCGGCTCCTCTCCCCATCTCCTGTAGCATCCCAGCCTCGAGGCTGGATCGTGCATCCAGGTTTGGCCAGGGCAGGTGACTCAAAGGCTATAAGAGTCTAGCTGCTCCTCTCCTAGCTTCTGGGACCACTTACTGACTGATACAATATTAGAGATCAAAATGCCTCCCCCAAGGAACACCCCACTCTAATACGACTGTCATTGGATTCCAGCCTCCTTTGGGCATTACCTTTTGTTTCAGCGTTTCGTAAGTGATGACAGAGATTTGGGTTCACATACCCCCTGTTTTGAGGAAACATTTATCAAGCACTTACTATGTGCTTGAAAGAACACACTGTTCTAAGTTCTTTACATGAATTATCTCGATGCCATAACTGCTATTATTATCTCCATGTTACAGATGAGGAAGCTAAAAAATTCTAGTGCAGTTGCTATCTATAGCGAAATGCTCCAAAGAGATGTTTTGAAGACTGTTGAAGGAATTGAGGAGATTGGAAGGCCAAGATCTGAACAAATGTTTGGCCACACAGTAAATACATAGCAAGCTGGCAGGATGTCCTTTTTGTCTAGCTAAAGAGAAAGTGACCCAAGGGAGGGGCTATCCAGAAAGAATATTGGATTGGGAGTTGTGGAACGTGGGACACAAGGTCTGAACTTGTCACTGATCAATAGACCTTGACCAATTACCTCTCTGGGCCTAGGTTTCCTATCAGTGAAATAGGGGTTAGGGGGCTGGCTCTGGACACCCAGGCAGCTTGCCACATATTTACTGTATGGCCAAACACTTGCTCAGGTCTCGCCCTTCCAATCTTTGCAACTCCTTCAGTGGTCTTAGGGACGCTGCTTTAGAGAGTAACCGTACCAGAAATGTTCAGTTTCGTCATCTGCAGTAGGGGTCAGAGTAATGACCTAAGGTTCAATGAGGCCACTAGTTACTGGCCCTGGGTTCTGCAGAGCAGCTGGCGGTGGCGTTCCTGGGAAATGAGCTGGCGGTTGCCACAGTTGGGCTCTTTCCCTGAACAGCTGGTGTGGAGAGCAAAGAGGGGGTGGGGGACAGGATAACCTCTGAGTCTCTGGCCAACTGCAATGTCTATTAAGGGCGGCCCAGATGGCTGCTAGCCAATAACCCATGCCTGTGTGCTTTGCAAGTTGTAGTCTCTCCTTTTGAAGGTCTCTCTCCAGAAGATGAGGAAGGAATTTGTCTCAGTCCACTTCCACACCTGTCCACCTGAGCTGGGCGTTAGCCTGAGCCTCTGCCTCTGTATGGATCCCATGAGTATCCTCCTTCCCAAGGCCAATGTGTGGCCCCTCACATGGGTTCCAGGACCACAGTGCTTTCTTGAGCAGGCTTTGGTGGTGATGGTGGGCGGTGGTCTCAGGGAAGATCACACTCCCTTTCTTCACACTCTGTTCCAAGCACAGATACAGGATCTCTTGTTTTTCCAAGATTGTAAGGTTAACACCTTCAAGGCTGAAGTTATTGGGGCTGGCAAAAGAGAGTTATAATTACAGAAAAAAAAAAAACAGTTAAGTTGGAGGCTGCCTATGAACTCTCCTGGAGTCCACTGGCCCATGGCCTGGGGTGCCCTGCTTGCCTTTTCCCTCCAGGCCTGTCAGGCCTGCCATTTGATGGCAGAGCTCACTTAACTTCCACAGAGAGGAAGGCCTTCAGCCAGATCTCTCCTCTCTGGCGTCCAGGTCCCAACTTTCTGTTTTCCCCAAGAGATAAGAGGAAGTCTCCCCTCTTCTCAGGTGACTGGGGTAGCTCTGTCTGCCACTAACCACATGACAGTCATTTATATTAGCATACAGAGCCATTTATTTCCTCTTGTCTCAACCTGTCCATTCCAGAATCAGCTCTGAGCCTTTCCTCTGCATAACAAAAAAGCCCAGTGTTTTTCCCAAAACAAAAAGCAGTCTTTTCCCTTAGGTGGATTGTCCCGCTTCCTCTTGCTAAACAATAAACAGCTAAAGCTTTGGAATTGCTGTGTGCCTTGCTTCAAGCCTTCAAGCTTGCAAGGGTATCAGGGTCTGACATGAGAGCACCCCACCATATAAGTAATAATCAGACATGTACAACCATATGTGAGCCAGTCACAGATGGAGGCAGAAGGTGCCAGTCAGCCTTCAGAAGCAGGTCCTTCCAAGAGTCAAGGTTTTAAACTAAGCATACAATTAGAACGGCCTTCCAGTCTTTAGTACATGACTTCATCAGTCAGCAAGACCAAATTACCCCTGTGTTTATTTAGAAAAAAAAAAAAGGCAATGACCTATGAATAAACAGCACTTGACATTGAAAATTGCTACATTAAATACCCAGCTCCTCTGCGTGATTACAGCAGCCTCCAGAGCTCTTCCAAATTGTCACCTAGGATGAATATGACAGCAAACAATGCTTTAAAAGTAAGTAATCTGCTCTATAATTATTTTAGTGGCTGCAGCCGCCAACCGGCAGGATCACTTATGAAAAAGGATGCAGTCGTTCCTTATTAAAAATGCATGAATATACAGTCTCTTGATTGTGGAAATAATCAGCAGACTATCTAATGTAACAAGACTTAGCCACAGAAGAATTAATTAGGGTGAAATTGATTAAGGAGAAGAGGGTAAAAATCTATCTGTGATGATTCAGGCTCCAATTAAACTCAAGCATTAATTCTCATATTCTTTTCAAATTAAGAGCCTCATCTAAATGCTCCTCATTAATATTCCAATATATCCCACCCTCCTTTAACCAGAGAGAAATGCAGACATTTCTAATGAAAGCAAAAGATCTTGTTCTTGTTGACTCTAAAGCTTCTTCTGTCTTAAGAATTTCAGGAGATTGGAGTTTTTTAAATTATTTTAAATAAAAGATGGGAGGGGGTGGGTCGTGAAACCACCAAATTCATTCTGGTCTTGAGTGCTGAAGATTTTGTTCCGAGATTTCTCAAAAGCTAAAGGAAGCATGCAACACAAATAATTATGTGACAGCCTCTTGAATTCTCTTTGTCTCGTGGTAACCTGCTCCAGTACAGATAAGAGAAGCTTGAAGGGGTCATGTATTCCATCCCTTGCCTTGAGACAGAGCTGTACCAAACCAGAGACCCATATGTAATTATCTACCATCTCCTGAGAGGCCTCCGGGGACAAGGACTCCACTCCCTTGGTAACAGGATGGAGATCAGGCAGCTAATATATTCCCAGCTCAGAGCTCTTCCTCCCCCTCCTCCTTCTGCAGCCATTTGAAAGATGGGAGGAGAAGCTTCCCCACACCATTGATTTTTCTTTCACTTTTCTTCCATTAGGAGCCCACTGTGGTTTCTGGCTCTTTGTGTCCAGACTGTCCTTATAATTCACAGGTCTCTGACCTTTCTTTGTTCCTCCAATGACTGCTATCTTTGTAGCTCTTCTTCCATCTGCTGCCTTGGGTTTTCTCCCGTGGATGTTAAGGTTGGGTACTTCCTTTGTCTGAGCGAGGACAGGCAGCTCATGGCCAAGAAGCATCCCCAGGGCTGGGAGCCTCCTCTGCTCGGAATGCTCCCACCCAGCACTAGAGTGTCCAGAATCACCAGCCTTATCAGCGAAATGGGGGAGATAGGAGTAAAGAAGCAATTCCAAGCCCTTTGTTTTGCCTTGTATTATCTTGTTTTCTCTTTACCACCCTGAGAGTGGTCATGGTTCCTATTTTACTGGGGAGTCTGAGCTGTTCACAGAGGCCTTCAAGCAGGACTATGAGAACAAGAAGCAGAATTTAGTCTGCCTTGGGGAGTCCAGCCAGGCCATCCCCAAAGATTTATCAGGCAGCCGCCAGAGGAGAGGGCACTCCAGGCAGAGGGAACTGCAGTAGGGGATCTGGGAACAGCATGAATGTGGCAGCTTCATCTTCTTGAGCCTACAAGGGATGTCCCATTTACATTTATGAGAAAATATCCATGGTGTCCCCTCTCCACACAGCCCTACTTGCTGGCCTCAACTGCTTCCAGCGTAGGTGGGCAGATGTCTGCGGAGGGAGAATCTGGGGTAGATAGGCCGCCATGGAGTTGTAGGACTAAAATCACTGAGAGCCTCAGGAAGGAGTCCAGACATTCCCATCCTCCCTTAAGCTGCATCCTTCAGGGGCGCAGCCATATGACTCTACGTCCTTCTCTACCGCCTGCACCTCAATCCCCATGTTCACCACACATGACTTTGAATGATAAGGGAGGAATATGGAGAGGCGACAGAGGCCGGTCTCTTCTCTCAGGAAGCTCCTTCACTTCCATGTAAATTTATGGATGCAAATTGTTATGTGGGGGCAGAGACCCTGAAGCAGCCAAGCCCCAAATGCAAATAATTATGGTGGCGGGGGGGTCACCCAAACTCCACCCATCCACTGAGCCTAGGATCCCAGCCTCAACCAAAATGTCCCATGCCCTTCACACACGGCCATGGCCAATCCTCTTCTTCTCTTTCCCTCCCGCCCTTTTTGACTTGATTTTTCTCCCATCTGTTCCTCAATTCAGTTATTAGCAAATTGGTTCTCAGGATCTACCTGGGACTTCAATTGTGTCTTTGGTACTAAGGAGGGTGCAAGAGAGAAACATGTGATTCCTGCCCTAGAGGATGTCACAGGTTGCAAGAGGATGCCATTAACTCAATCAAAGCAAGTGAAAAACCACAATGAATAGTATATCATAAAGTATTAAACTGCATGCCACCAATTTAATGTTGAATGAAATCAGAGAAAGGAAGGAACCCCTGGGAGGGAGGCTGGGGTGATCAGAAAGTCTGCTGGGAGCAGATGGGACTTGAATTAGGTCTTGAAGCTGAGTTGGCATCACGTGGATTAAGGAGAGATAGGAAAGATGCCAGTGAAGGGCAGGCCTGAGCAGACACAAGCTAGAAGGCACATTAAGGAACCCTTCAGCCTGGCTGGAGGGGAAGGTACTTGTTGAGGAGTAAGGAAAGCCAAACTCTGCTAGACCTCGAACGCTAGGTTTAGGAATTAGGATTTTAGTCTAGACTGTTGCTTCCAAAACTTTAGTGTGCTGCAGAGGAATGCTGGTTAAAATGAAGGTTCCCAGCTGGGAGCAGTGGCTCACACCTGTAATCTCAGCACTTTGGTTTTTATATTGTTTTGAGACGGAGTTTCACTCTTGTCACCCAGGCTGGAGTGCAGTGGCGTGATCTCGGCTCACCGCAACCTCCGCCTCCCAGGTTCAAGGGATTCTCCTGCCTCAGCCTCCCAAGCAGCTGGGATTACAGGCATGTGCCACCATGCCTGGCTAATTTTGTATTTTTAGTAGAGATGGGGTTTCTCCATGTTAGTCAGGCTGGTCTTGAACTCCTGACCTCAGGTAATCCACCCTCCTTGGCCTCCCAAAGTGCTGGGATTACAGGGGTGAGCCACTGCACCTGGCCAATCCCAGCACTTTGGGAGGCCAAGGTGGGCGGACCACTTGAGATCAGGAGTTCAAGACCAGCTTCACCAACATGGTGAAACCCCGTCTCTACTAAAAACACAAAAATTAGCCAAGCATGGTGGCACATGCCTGTAATCCCAGCTACTTGGGAGGCTGAGGCAGGAGAATCACTTGAACCTGTGAGGCAGAGGTTGCAGTGAGCTGAGATAGTGCCGCTATACTCCACCCTGGGCGATAGAGTGAGACTCCATCTCAAAAATAAATAAATAAATATAAATACAAAAAAGATTAACCAAGTGTGGTGGCAGGTGCCTGTAATCACAGCTACTTGGGAAGCTGAGGCAGGAGAATCGCTTGAACTCAGGAGGCAGAGGTTGCAGTGAGTCAAGATTGTGCCGTTGCACTCCAGCCTGGGCAACAGAGCAAGACTCCGTCTCAAAAAACGAAAAGAAGGTTCCCAGGACTCAGCCACCATAGGGATGGGGTATTTTAAGCAAGCACTCTAGATGACTGATGATGGCCCACATACGTTTGCTAGGTCTTGCATCTTTGTCCCTCCTGTGCAGCTGGCGTGGCCTGTGGGTAGAGCCAGGACTTTGTTTGCACCATGGAAACTCCAGGGCCACAGAGGTTTCACCACTCTTGGCCAGGATGTTAAGCTTTGTCTCCTAGGAACCCAGAAACTGGGCAGGAATTATTTTGACTACGCTGTAGCCAAAGGGAAAGCAGCCCTGATGAAAAACTATTAGAGTCATTCCTTTAGAAGTGTCGAGAAAGTGCCTGAGACCCTGGGATCGTGTGGGGCCTCTGTTGCATTTTCCTACTTATTAAAAGTGTGGCAAACAAGTAAGTTTGGTGAAGATTTTTTTATATGATAAAAGTGTTCAGCTGTAGGTTCCTTTATTTTTTATTTTATTTTATTTTTTGAGACGGAGTCTTGCTCTGTCATCTAGGCTGGAGTGCAGTGGTGTGATCTCTGCTCACTGCAACCTCTGCCTCCCAGGTTCAAGCGATTCTCCTGCCTTAGCCTCCCGAATAGCTAGGATTACAGGCATGTGCCACCATGCCAGGCTTGTTTTTGTATTTTTAGTAAAGACGGGGTTTTACTATGTTGGCCAGTCTGGTTTCAAACTCTTAACCTCAAGTGATCTGCCCACCTCGGCCTCCCAAAGTGCTGGGATTACAGGCATTAGCCACCACGCCTGGCCAGCTCTAGGTTCCTTTAAACCTAGAGGAAGGTTTAAATAGCCATTTTTAAATAATAGCCATTGCCCCTTAGCACTGATACAGACGTTGCATCCCAGATGTGCCGTTTAGTAATTGTGTTTTGTGGCAAGTTACTTGCTCTCTCTGTTAAACTCTGTTAAACTTCTCAATTTTTATTGGAAATTTTTAAACCTAGAAAAAAGTTAAAAGGATAATACTGGAAAACGAGTAAATCCTTTATCTATATTCACCATGGGTTAACATTTCACCATTTGCTTGCTTTCTTTCTCTCTCTTTCCCTATATATGTATATATGAATATAAAAATATAAAATATGTGAATATAAAAATATATTCACACATACATATATATGCATTTACTAAAGCATTTGAAAGTCAAAGATATCATGACACTTAAGAACTAGGACAGGCCAGGTGTGGTGGCTCATGCTTATAATCCCAGCACTTTGGGAGGCTGAGGTGGGAGGAACACTTGTGGCCAGAAGTTTGAGACCAGCTTGGGCACCATAGTGAAACCTCATCTCTACTAAAAAATTTTTTTTAATTAGCTGGGCTTGGTGGCACGTGCCTGTAGTCCCAGCTACTGGAGAAGCTGAGGGTGAGGATTGCTTGAGCCCAGGAGTTGGAGGTTGCAGTGAGCTATAATTACATCACTGCACTCCAGCCTGGACGACAGAGTGAGATCCTGTCTCAAAAAAAAGAACAAGGGCATTCCTCTTATAATTTCTCTTATAACCACAAGTTCATCACATCCAATAAATTTCACATTCATACAATAATATTAGCTAATGTAATAAATATATTTAGATGTCCCCAATTCTCCCAAAATATCCTTTACGGCTTACTTATTTATTTTTAGAGACAGGGGCTCACTCTGTTGCCCAGTCTGAAGAGCAGTGGCACTATCACAGCTCACTGCGGCCTCACACTCCTGGCCTCAAGCTATCCTCCTACCTCAGTCTCCCGAGTAGCTGGGATAAAGGCACACACTGTCATATCTGGCTAATTCAAAAATTTTTTTAGAGATGGAATCTCACTGTGTTGCCAGGTTGGTCTCGAACTCCTCTTGAACGCCTCAGCCTCCTGAGTCACTGGGATATGACTTTAAGAAAAAAACAATCTGGTATACAACAAAGACTTTAAACCATGCTTCTTTAGTTTCCTCTAGTCTAGAACAGTCCCCCTGCCTTTGTTGGTTGCTTGTTTTTCACGACATTAACATTTTTGAAGAGCCTAGGTATAAGTTGCCTTGTAAAGTGTCTCACAATCTGGATTTGTCTGATTCGATTCAGGTCAAATACATTTGAACACGAACATGCCATGAAGGTGAGGCTGTGCCTTCCCATGGCATCCCATCATACCAGGCGGTGCACCATGTCTGTGTGTCCTGTCAGTGGTGATGCTACATTGGATCACTAGGCTAAGGTGCACACTTGCATTTCGACACTTGGTTGCTTAAAAGCACTATGCAACTCTTATTAATCAATATAGTCAAATTATAAAGTCCTTGAGGGCAAGAACTGAGGCTTCACCTTTGGAAAATAGCGCTTTACAGTTTACAAGACTCTTTCATACAGATTACCTCATTTACTCATCAGACACCCCAGAGGGAAATATTTTATTCCCACTACACAGGAATGCGGGATCTCACTGTGCTTTGGAGCCTGACATTGAATCATAAATCTACCCATTAATAAATGTGTCTTATGACAAGTTACTTAACCTCTCTATTAAACTTCTGTTTGCTCAGCTGCAAAATGGGGATAATAATGTCTTCCTCCCAGAGTTGTTATGAAGACCAAATGAGGGTAACGAAAATAAAATGCCTGCCACAGTGCTTAGCACATAAAGAATACTTGAAAAATGCAAGAGCTGTGTTTATAGAGCTAAACACATTATACACACATGCTCACATACTCAACATGCATGTATACACTGATGTACAGGAAGGTCAAGGTCTGGCCTGTGGCCAACTCAGCTGAGTAAATAGCAGAGCCCAGATTCAAAGCCCCATCTGCCTAACTCCAAATCCAGGCCCCATGCCTGTTCTCCACACAACACCACCCTGCCGGTGATGGGCCAGCCAGTGTTGCCTTGTATGAACCATTTGGTCAAAATCTTTTGAATAATGTGTATAAAAATTAGACTTGATCTTGGTTTTTTTTTTACATGGAGTCTGGCTCTGTCACTCAGGCTGGAGTGCAGTGGCATGATCTCTGCTCACTGCAACCTCTGCCTTCTGGATTCAAGAGATTCTCCTGCCTCAGCCTCCCAAGTAGCTGGGATTACAGGCAGGCACCATCATGCCCAACTAATTTTTTATATTTTTGGTAGAGACAGCATTTCACCATGTTGGACAGGCTGGTCTCAAACTCCTGACTTGAAGTGATCTGCCCGCTTTGGCCTCCCAATGTGCTGGGATTGCAGGCATGAGCCACCGCGCCCAGCCAGACTTGATCTTATTTACATCCAATTTCATATCTTATTTACACCTAATTTCAAGAAGCATGAAGCAAGGCCCTACTTCTCTGATTGTACAGAGTTGGCCAAAGGGCCCCATGCTGATGCCCTTTCTTCCCAGAAATCAGCCTGTGTGCTGCCCTCAGCTCATTGCTTTGTGCTACTTGGCAACTTCACAACATACCCAAACTCACCACATTAAGCACCAGTCACCGTGCATCTGGGAGGCAACACATTGTGGCTGGACAATACTGCATAGTTGACCCCAAACATTCCCCTGTCCTGCCCTGCTCCTTCAGGGTCTTTGGTCTGGAGTGGGGGCAGGACTGGAGAATGGTCCTTCGTCAAGGTCCTTGTTTTAGGGGCTCAGGACCGACAGAGGTCCCTGAAAGTCCCCTCAAGCATTTTCATTGGAAGTTCCCGTTCCTACTTTCTGCTAAGCACCCCAGCCCCACCCCAATCTACATAGGGAAAATCCACAGCGGCACTAAGCCATCATTTTGAGTCAAAGGTCTTCATCCCCTTTGAATGACAATGGGTCCAGTTAAGAATTAATTCCACCCAGCCAGGATTGTAAAGTGTGAGTTTGCGGTTCAGGTGAGGTCAGAGGTCTAGGGAAGGAAAAATCACTTCTAGCAAAGGTTTCACGGAGGAGATGGGCCTTGGGGAAGGGGAGTTGGATAGTCAACTAGGAGGAGGAAGGCATTCCCGATTTGAGGGAGTGGGACACACATCGTATTAGTAAAGGCACAGCAGTAGGGTAGCAAAAGGCCTGGTCAGGGAACTGAGAGGTGGCATCTGCAGGGAGGAGGGGGAGGAGCCCCTCCCTTTCAGACACAGAACAGACTGGGGCTGTAGAGCGGCTAAATATTTCATCGATGGAAAACTGGATATGGCCGTGGTGCTTAGGATGTAGACTCTAATTTCATGGCTGGGTGTACCCAGATGGCTGATTAGGCTGCAGGAGAGAGGCTGCCTCGCCATTCCTGGTTTCCTAGCCACGGGAGGATGCAGACACTGACCTTTTTTTCTCAATGAGGTCAGCAGGCATATGTGTCCTGGGTCTGAGAAGACCAACAAGCCTTCCACCCCCGCCAGACCCCACTGCTTCACAGGTCCCAGACCCACCTCGGTCCCAGTTTTTCAGCAGACACACATTTCACATCTACTATATGTCAGCCATCATGGTGAGCACAAAAGAGATACAGATGTCTCTGCCCAGGGAGACAGCTTAGGGAAACAGACCCCCTAACAGGTCTCTAACTGTGGAGACCGCAAATGAAGTGCTAGGTCTAAGCTTCACAGAGGAGGTGCCCCCTGTGCTGATGCAGTCCCTGCAGAGAGGAAGGGAGGGCTGCTAACCAACACGCAGTGAGGACTGACTTCTGGCTAGGCACTGTGCTAGGAGCTTATTCTGTACTACAACGTTTAATCCTCACAGTCACTCCAAAAGGAGATACCATAACTGCTAATTGCCCAAACTAATGGCATTCCAGCAGGAACATGTGCAAAGAATACATGTGAAAGAACTTTGAACCATCAGGACCATTTGGCAGTTTGGAGAGGCTGGCACATTCAGTGGAGGACCAAAGGGGCTGGCAGGAAATAAACCTAGGAAGGTGGATGGACTGGGGCTCTGCATGTCCGGATAACACATTTGGACTTTATCCACTTAGCTTTAGAAGGATAGTGAAAAGGGTGGGGCCAAGTGTCCTCTTTCCCTCTTCCACCCCATGGGCTCTCTGGCTCTGGCCTCCAGATCGTAATAATTCCCCATGATATCAACAAATATGGATTACACACCTTTACTGTGAGCCAGGTATCTTTCTGGGCACTGGGGAAACAGCAATGAACAGGACAAGGGTCTCATCTCATGGAGCAATGGAGGAGGGAACAGTGGAGGGACACAGTCATCTAGTAAGCAAATACATAAATAAAAGATAATTTCCAGTAGTCATAGGTGCTCTGACAAAACAAAAATATAGAAATGGGACACACAGCGATGGGGGAGGGGAAGCTGCTTGAGTAGGGACAAATGGGAAAGCCCTCTTGGAAGAGATGACATTTGACCTGGGACCTGAAAGGTGATGGGCCAGACACGAGCAGATATGAGGAAGGGCATTTCAGAAGGAGGCACAGGCACTTGCAAAGACCTGAGGCAGGAACCAGTTGAGTGGGCTGGAGAAACATGAGATTGAGTATGTTCAGAGCAGAATGGGCTGGGGAGGGAGTGAAGGAGGACAGGAAGACTTACAGGCCAAGGTGAAGTTGGAATTTTATTGTTCAATACTCAGCTCAAGGCCAGGCACAGTGGCTCACGCTTGTAATCCTAGCACTTTGGGAGGCTGAGGTGGGCACCACAGTTTTCTTTCCTGGGGTTTGGGAGAAATACTGGGGGAACTTGGTGTCAGGGCATTTTCAGAGTTCTTGCTTTACAGAAGAGATGGTTCTCCCGCCTCCCATCTAGGCAGAAATGGTAATATTGGGGTGATCACCCTGTGAACAGCAGGATAGGGTACTTTCTGGGCCGGAGTGTTGGAACTCAGAGAGCTTTCTGCATCCTCCCATACCAACTTAATCCTTTTTCCTCAAAGAGAAAGCCCTGACCCCATCAGGCACGTATGTGCTTCTGAACAATATCTCCAGGGGTGAGAAGGATCGCCCCGCTGAGAGAGGACTCAGGACTGCTGGAGGAAGCCTAATACAGTGAGCAGAGAAGGGCTTTGGAATTAGGCCTTGGCTGTGTTTTTGGGGGCTGTGATGGTCATTTACTTCTGTGAATTCTTGTTTCCTCTCCTCTCCATGGAGCTACAGTTGGTAAGGATATAGGGGTCTCAGGACAGGGAGTTGGGGGAGATAGTCAATTTCTCCCATTTCAAACCCTTTCCTGAAAGTAAGTTAAGTTCTTAGAGAACAATGTCCCATGCGATGACATTCCTGGGCCACAGAGGCTGCTTTTCCTCAACAGCCAGGCAAAGAGCCCTGGACATCAGACAAAGCCTGAGCTGATTCCAGAGGGAATAAGCAGTGAGAGGCACAGCATGGAACAGCCAGAGGGAGTAGTCCCAGGTCCCAGAGCTGGCAAGGAGGAAATGCCAAGGCCACACAGGACAGATGGCAGATGTTTAGAGAACATTTTTAGGGACAGATTCCTTTCCCTTCACCCATGAGCCATTGCAGAATTTCATCCTCTTGGCAGCCAACAGGGTCCCTCTTTCTCTGAACCAACCCCTCTGTTGCAGGGCCATCTATCTCTAGGACATTCCTCCATGGGCAGGGAGAAGACATAGCTAAACCCTGACCTGATGAGTCCTCAGAAAAACTAAGTCAGCACAAGTCATCTCTTTCTGAGTCACAGAATCTTGAGCCCTTTTAACATCTCTGCTGTTTTCCCCATCAGTGGCTAGATTGCTGTTTGTCCTGAGAATGATGTAGGAGTAGGTCGGGTGCTGGCAAGGTGGTTTCTCATGCCCCAGCCTCTGGACCGTGGGAGCTGGAGAAACAAAAAGGGCTGAGGCATAGACCTAGAAAGTCCAAGTACTGGCCTCCTCAAAAATGAGCTGGGGCCGGGAACAGTGGCTCACGTCTATAATCCCAGCATGTTGGGAGGCCGGCACAAGAGAATTGCTTGAGCCCAGGAGTTCGAGACCAGCGTGGGCAACAAAATGAGACCTTTTCTGTATTAAAAAAAAAAAAAAAATGAGCCAAACATCAGGACTGGAGCAAATGGGCTGGAGCCTGCAGGGGATGGCAAGCAGGTCAGTCCTGGAAGGAGACTTGGGAAACGTGGCAGGGAAATGCTAGGCTAGGATTGCAGCAAGAGCCCAGCTTCTTCATGACTGCACCAACCTGGAGGTAGGAGGGAGAGGGGGCTGATGAGGACAGGCCCTGGTTGGGCTGTAGTCCAGAGGCTGCGCTGGGACCTAAGCCAAAGGCAACACATGCTCCCGAAGTTCAGAGAAGGAGGCAATTTGTGTTGGGCTGGTTATCAGCGCCTTCCATCCCTCCAAAAAACCGGTGCTGGGCCTGGTCTTATTGCGGTAGTTCTCTCTTGCTTCCGCCAGGGAGTCATGGAAACAATTTGGGGTGATAGCGAATAACTTTGTGGCCACCTCATTCACTTAGAGAACCTCCTTCCACTTTTCCATCCTCCTTTGGGCATTTCTTATACCCTAGCCTAGAAGTGACAAGAAAGGTGAGTGTTTTTCTGATTTTACAGAGCAGAGCATCACTCCTAGCCAAAGCTCAAGATGAGACAGAACTTGAGGCCACGTGTTTTAAAGAGTGCAAATTCATCCTCACAAATTTTTCAGATTCCATCTAAAGCATCCTTAGGCTGAATAATGAAGAATTCAGTTCTCGTCCCCACCCCCTCTCTCTGCCTTTCTCCACACACACATACCCTCCCCCGCACCCATTTCAGAATCTTTTCTTTTTCTGCTGCAGTCTCCTCCTCCTCCTCCCTCACCTCCCTTCTCAGCAGGAGCACACCAGGACAAGAAAATGCTACTACAGGAGCCTCCCAGCCACAAGAACTGGTTTCTCAGAATGAGTAGTTAATGTAGACCTGGCCACAAAGTCATTGCCACGCTGAGCACATTTCTGTCTCACCATGTCTAATGTAACTCAAGAAATAATGCAATTGCCTCTAGTGGACTTCACCCAAACTGTGCCCTGGGTTGCCCTGGGGAGCTGGTTCTGCTGCTTCAGGCTAACTCATTTCTTGTGGCAGGAGGCTGCTGATATGGTCAGTTCCCAGGGATCAGCTGCTTGAGGTGGGGGTTGGGGTCGGGGGAGGGGGGGCAGTCAGAGGGTGTTGGAAAGGGCACCTATAAAACGTGGATTCATAAATGGGCTGCAGAGAGACTGGAAAGACTCTGAAACTGAATGCACAAATTTGTATGTGCATTTTTACTGGGGATGAGGATCAATTTTTTTTGTCTGATTCTCAAAGAAGTCAGAGACCCTCAAAATGGTTACTCATTTTGTGTAGTAGGTAAAACAAGAAATTAAAATGTTTCTCTTTTCATTTTTGCTCCCCAGTGAGTTTGAGTTTTATGCAATTTCTTGTATAAAAGGAGAGCCTGAGTCCATGGAAGTTGGGATTGAACATCCTGAATATGCAGTTCCTTGGAGAGCCACCAAGAAAAGACCTAAGCAAGAGACATGATGTCACCTTCGGGGAGGAGGCTCTTCAGCTGTCTGGCATGAGAAGAGGAGGAATGAGGAGGATCACTGGCCTTGAACCCCCAAAGAGAGGCTAGAGCACCTTTCTAGGACCCAGTCCGGGGTTTGTCTTGAACATCCAGCTCCAAAAGAGATGCTGTGCAGATTCAAGCTGCCAAGTCCTGAAGGACCTGAGGGAAAACCCAACCCCAAGCAGCCCAGATGGTATCTGAGTATCCTGTGCCCTTCCCACGAAGATCAGGAGCCTAAAGTCTAGAGCTCACTGCAGAACCAGACCAAAGACAGTTTAAGGGCCATTGAGCCAAGCCTTCCTGACCTCCCATGGAGAGGGGAAAAGAGAACAGGACCTCCACTTATCCACCTACCAGCTGCTGAGTCCCTTTAGCCCTTGGCATGGTAATTAACGGTCAGGAAGTTATGCATCAGCCTCAGCAAGCTAACGTGGCAGGAGATCCCTCCTGACAGCAGAGCTAATAAGAAATTTGCTAATGCAATTTATCACTTTAAAAAGCCATATGTCGGTGGGGATGAGCACTTCTCTGCAGCAGCTAGTGTAATTGTCGGAACAGAGCAGCGAGCAGCTCTCAGAAGGGGGTGAGGATGATGTCTTCACTAAATCAGTGGTGCAATGCAGCAGGCGAGGGGGCTGGGAGGAGGGGTGTGGTGTTGGGTGGAGGGCTCCCAGCTCTCAAACTCCCAGGAAGCCAGTGCTGCAGACCTGTTCTGGGGCCCCATGAAAAACCAGATGCCCTGAACTCCAGCCCCTGCTGCCTCTGAGCTGCATGAACCTGCGCTTTGGTTCCTGCCACAGTGTTAAAAAAGAAGCGACTCTGCAGTAATGGCTGATCTAAGTCTCAGCCATTGAGTGTCAACACACAGGACCCCACTCCGGCTCCTCCTGGGGGCAGGGCTGATACCATGTGCACATTTGGTCTTTCTCTCCCAGACCCCTGCGATAACTTCATCCAGGACAAGGGCCACTGGTCCTTAGTCAGAGGCAGGGAAAGATTAGAAATCCACCTCAGGCCCAAAAACATCTCTGCTTTCAGTTTAGACAAAAGGCAAATTGCTTTGAGTACTCAGTGTTTGCCAAAATAAAGAGTGGTTTCTGCAAAGGGGAAAAACTGCTGTTGTGGGATTTTGCTTCAAACACTCAATTGCAAACCATTTTTCCCAAAGCAAATTGATAGAGAAGCAAGTAAAACAGGTGCCCCTTCTGGGAAGGAAGTCCAGGGCTGCTGGGAAGGCTGTGGGAAGGAATAAGAATATCCACACGGCTGGATCTCCACTGCTTTCTGGAATAGTCCCCACTCTCAGTTATCTGTGGATTGAGAGGGGCTGGGGAGAGGGATGAGGTAGGGCAAGCCACCACCACCAACACCCAGAGAAACATCACACTCAGTTTCCACCAACTAAACTTCCCTCTAAAGCAGATTTTGACCCTAATTGTTCTCTGTCCTTTAAATTAATGCTTTTTTTTTTTTTTAAGACGGAGTTTCACTCCTGTTGCCCAAGCTAGAGTGCAGTGGCGTGATCTCGGCTCACTGCAACCTCTGCCTCCTGGGTTCAAGCGATTCTCCTGCTTTAGCCTCCCAAGTAGCTGGGATTACAGGTGCCCACCACCACACCCAGCTAATTTTTTGTATTTTTAGTAGAGAGGGGGTTTCACCATCTTGGCCAGGCTGGTCTCAATCTCCTGACCTTAGGTAATCCACCTGCCTTGGCCTCCCAAAGTGCTGGGATTACATGTATGAGCCACCACGCCCGGCCTAAATTAATGCTTTGAATTTTGCATGGAGACACTGAAGGAAGACAAAGTACAAGGACCCAAGTAATAACCAATAGAAAGAAGAAATCCCATGCCAGGGGCCTGGACAGCCCAACACGTGTATATAAGCTCCACGTTGCCTTCCTGTTTAAGACCTTCTGCTCAGCTCATACTGATGGAAATGGCATGGGTGGGCATGGGGGAAGTATAGCCTCATGACTCTCCAGCCTTCAGGGTGATGGGAGAGGACTGGCAACAGGAACCGGTATGATTTTTTAAGTGAGTCTTACCTTGCAGGAGCAGAGTTTTACGGCAACCCACAAAGACCCCTGTGGATTGAGGCCCACCTAGGGTCCCAGGAACCCCTTTATGTGCCCTTTAAAATATGCTTTAATATCTAAGGTTCTATCATTTAATATTTATTTATTTTTAAATTTCCCTGATCCTCCTCCCATGTCTATTTTTCCAAATAAATCCTTTTTTTTGTTTGTTTGTTTTTTGTTTGTTTGTTTTCTTTCTCCTGAGACAGGTTCTTGCCCTGGTACCCAGGTTAGATCATGGCTCACTGTAGCCTCAACCTCCCAGGCTCAGGTGATCCTCCCACCTCAGCCTCCTGAGTAGCTGGGACTACAGGTACGTGCTGCCACACTAGGCTAATTTTTTACTTTTTGTAGAAATGGGGTTTCACTGTGTTGCCCAAGCTGGTCTTAAATTCCTGGGCTCAAATGATCCAACTGCCTCGGCCTTCCAAAGCGCTGGGATTACAGGCGTGAGCCACAGCTCCCAGTCCCAAATCAATCTTAATACCATTTCTGCCAAGTTCAAAACAAAGATAATCCTGTTGATATTTGGCTGAGACTATACCAAATTAATAGATTAGTTTAGGGAAAAATTTTTTACCTTGTTTGGGAGGCAAAATATTTACCTCTACTCTCCTAGGGTTTTCAACAGGGCCTAAGAATTAAATCAACATAAAACATATTAATAGGAGGAAAGGAAACATAGTTATTTTTAAAAGTTTTACATGAGATGGGAGCCCTCATAAGGAAATGAAGACCCAAAGAAGCAGTTTAGAGTCAAACACTCATATAATGAGTTGGACAAAGAGTTTCACAAAGTAAATGATGGAAATGTGGCAAGGCAAGGGGGCTTGAGCTGGGAAAGATGATCGTGAGCAGTGACTGGGAAGAGGAAGGTTGGTTTCCAAGGTCAGTTTGTACAGATCCCTCTCAGCCTCCTCTCCCTGTCCCTGGTGATAAGACTGTTGCTTTCTGGCCGGCGTGGTGTCTCACGCCTGTAATCCTAGCACTTTGGGAGGCCGACGTGGTCGGATCACTTGAGGCCAGGAGTTGGAGACCAGCCTGGTCTGATGATAGGGAGACCCTCATCTCTATTTCTTATTTAAAATTTTTTTAAAAAAGAATGTTGCTTTCCTCCTGGTGTAAGGAGGACATCTTTCATATGGGGCTTTTGTTCTTGCTTTCAGAAAGAAAAAGGAGTGATCAGAGTGCGCTTCCAGTACCTGCTGGTTTTCATTTGCCTTTGGCTCAAAATAATCCTTATGCCAAAGGGGGATATTTTGAGGTGGCATATTCTGCCACCCTTCAACTTTTACAAAATTGAGTTTTTCTATTCAGATTAGAATATGTTTTTTCATTTGAATAAAATCTTGCTGTCCAAATACTTTTTAAAACTCCATATTGGCTCTGAATTACCTGCCTTCAAGCCTTATTTGGCAAAGAGACTGTAGAATCTCATCCGCTAAGCAGGGAATGTGTTATCTCTTCCTTGGTTATCAGGTGAATTACACTTTTAAAGAGAGCTGCCTGCATGCCTTAACTTAAACCAAAAGGCACTGGGACAAATAGCCACCTGGGTATGTCCTTGCCTTGACCGCCAACCTAGACTCTAGGTCCTGGGGCCTCGCTCATTCTCATTCCATACCACACACAGGAAGTCAATCTTGCCTGTATTCCCAGAAATTTGGGAGGCTGAGGTGGGCAGATCACCTGAGGTCAGGAGTTCAAGACCACTCTAGCCAACAGTTCAAGACCAGTCTAGCCAACATGGTGAAACCCCATCTCTGCTAAAAATACAAAAATTAGCTAGGTAAGGTGGCGGGTGCCTGTAATCCCAGCTACTCGGGAGGCTGAGGCAGGAGAGTTGCTTGAACCCAGGAGGTGGAAGTTGCAGTGAGCCGAGATCGCACCACTGCGCTCCAGCCTGGCGACAGAGTGAGACTCCATCTCAAAAAAAAAAAAAAAAAAAAAAAACAAAAACAGAAAAAAACAACTTTGGTTAAATACATTTGTGGTCCTTTTCTCTCCTTAACCTGTTTTTTTGTTATAGGAGCAGTAGCGATGAGTCTTGTGATGGGTGAGGGAAAGGTAACTTTTTCTCCCCTACAAAGATAAAGTTTCTGCCTTTTATTAAGGTATGTGGTAGGGGCTAACCTGAGGGCAGGTGCTGGTGCTGAGGAAAACCTGCCTTGCGCCAGGTTCTCCGAATTATAGCCCCTCTTTTTTTTTTTTTTTTTTTTTTGGGAGACAGAGTCTTGCTCTGTCGCCTGTGCTGGAGTGCAGTGGAATGATCTCGGCTCACTGCAACCTCTGCCTCCTAGGTTCAAGCAATTCTCATGCTTCAGCCTCCCAAGTAGCTGAGACTATACAAGTCGTGTGCCACCATGCCCAGCTAATTTTTGTATTTTTAGTAGAGACAGGTTTCACCATGTTGCCTAGGCTGGTCTTGAACTCCTGGCCTCAAGTGATCCACCCGCCTCAGCCTCCCAAAGTGCTGGGATTACAGGTGAGAGCCTCCCACTCATGCTTTTCTCATGTAACCCCTCTGCAGGGCCGGCTTCATGGATGGGTGAGCTCCAGCTTAGGCGAGCCCTGCACTTGGTTTAATACTCTCCTGTTTAGCAGTTTCTGGAAAATAAGAAAATAAAAAGCAATACTTAAAAAAAAACTAAAATACTAAAACAAAAGTTTAAAAAATATAGTAAATTCTTAATAATTTTGGAAAAGGGGACCCCACATTTTCATTTTGTACCAGACCAAGTTATCCTGTCCCTCTGCAACACTTTGAAGCTCAGAAACAGAAAGCAACAGCCCAGTCACACTTGGGATTGGCTGAGGGTCAGCGTCCAGGTGCAGGCAAGACCAGGTGCCGGTCCAGCACTTGAGCAGCCTCTGCCAGGGCTTCTCTCTGTTTCCTGCAGCAGGCAAGGCCTCGTCCCATCTGCAAACGGGCCTGGGTGATGGATTTTTAAGGGGGACACCTCACAGAGGACTCCCCGCTCCCTTCCTCAGCTCCTGCTCCCTGCCTGCCTCCCAGGGTCCACGCTATAACTCAGCCCACTCAGCAAACCCTCAGCAAATTTTGCTGGCTGTCGTCTGGACTACCTCAGGCCCGAGCCTGCTCAGTGTTTCCAGAGTTTAGACCCCAGGAGTGAGTAAGCAGCCTGCATTATCTCTCCAGAGTTCTACCTCTCTCAAGACCTTCCAGGAGCCTGCATCGACAGGAGAGAGCAATTCCAGACCACTAGCAGGAGCACATCTGGTCTCCTGGGCCGAGGAAGCCATTACGGCAGGAGAAGAGAAGGGCCGGAGCTCCTGGGCCGTAATCCACAAGGGTTACTTAGCTGCCAAGCAGTGCAATCAGGGAGGAGGGAATGGTGGGCTCCTTCTAAAAGCTCAGGACCACATGTTCTAGGAACCCTCAGGATCCCTCAGGATCCATCCCATCCAGGAGGATGAAGGCAGCTTGAGCAGCAAAAGTGCCAGGGCACTGCTTGGGGAGGGAAGGGGGTGGCTCAGTGACCCCCTCTCCCTGTGGATATTCACTTTTCTAGGATGCCTTTCCTCCCAAGGCCTGCCTGCAAGAATCTTGGCAGCAAGAGGACTCGTTTGTAATTTCCCTACTAGAGAGGTACAAGGAATATGTTTAACTATTTATTTAACTCCATCCATTCATGTATGCTTTCAAATCTTTATTAATTTTTTTTTCGATGGAGTCTTACTCTGTCACCTAGGCTGGAGTGCAGTGGTGCCATCTCGGCTCACTGCAACCTCCCCCTCCCGGGTTCAAGCAATTCTCTTGCCTCAGCCTCCTGAGTACCTGGGATTACAGGCACGCATCACCACACCCGGCAAATTTTTTGTTGTTGTTGTATTTTTAGTAGAGATGGTGTTTCACCATATTGGCCAGGCTGGTCTCAAACTCCTGACCTCAAGTCTTCCACCCGCCTCGGCCTCCCAAAGTGCTGGGATTATAGGTATGAGCCACTGTGCCCAGCCTGAAATCTTTATTAATTTAGCACTTGTTGCATGCTTATTTAGGGACAAATATTCAGTTCTCTGAGGACTGCTGAGAAATGTAAGATGCCGTTTGGCCTCCAGGAACTTAAGATCTACCTGAGCAGTCAATGGTAACACACGTGAAAGAGCCAATGAAATGCAATACAGTCAAATGGAACATGAGCAATGCCAAATTATGTGGCAAGACAGTAAGTGCTGAAATATAGTTTAACGAATTGTTTCTGAGGGCATACTGTGTGCCAGGCTGTGCTAGGTTCTAAGGGATACAAAGATACGTGAGACATGGTCCCTTCACTGGAAATGCTCAGTTCTAATTGGGGAGACACCCATGAACAGACATTTTGGATATGTACAAGGTGCAGTGGCAGCACAGAGAAGGGCCACTGAGGCCAATCCAGGTGACGTGACGCCTGTGCTGCATCAGGGCAGCCATGCCAAAGATGCCTGGAAGGATGTTCAAGGCAGAGAGGACACTATGAAAAGATCTGATGGCCTAGTGTGGTTGAGAATCACAGGTAGGGAGTTCTCGGAGGCAGGGAGAGGCAGAAAATAAGGTTAGAGAGGTGACTAGAGATGGGATCATGAAGAGCCTTGTTAAGAAAATTGACCTTGGCTGGGCGTGGTGGCTCACACCTGTAATCCCAACACTTTGGGAGGCCGAGGCAGGTGGATCACTTGAGGCCAGGAGTTTGAGACCAGCCTGGCAAACATGGCGAAATCTTGTCTCTACTAAAAATACAAAAAATAGCCAGGAATGGGGACATGCACCTGTAATCCCAGCTACTCAGGAGGCTGAGGTGGGAGAATCGTTCGAACCTGGGAGGCGGAGGTTGTAGTGAACCGAGATCATGCCACTGCACTCCAGCCTGGGAGATAGAGCGAGATCCTGTGTAAAAAAAGAAAAGAAAGAAAGAGAGAGAGAGGAAGGAAGGAAGGAAGGAGGGAGGGAGGGAGGGAGAGAGAGAGAGAGAGAGAAAGAAAGAAAGAAAGAAAGAAAGAAAGAAAGAAAGAAAGAAAGAAAGAAAGAAAAAGAAGGAAAGAAAGAGAAAGAGAGAGAAAAGAGAAGAGAGAGAGAAAGAAAATTGACCTTCTCTTAGTAGAGGCTGGGGGCCACCGAAGGGTTTTCACAGATAAGTCTCATGGCTGGAAGGAGGATGGACCTGCGGGGAATGAAACTGCAAACAGGACAGCCAGTTAGAAAGCAATAAGAATGGTCTGGTCAAAAGTGATGGAGGCAGTGGCCACCGGGATGAAGAGGAGAGGACATACTCTTCTTGCCGCCTAGAATGCATTTTCCCTCTTTTTTTTCACCCAGTTCACTCTCACACATCCTTCAGATCTCAGTTTCTCTGGGATACTTTCCCTGACCCCCAGGTCAAGGCAGATCTTCCTACTGTGCCTTAGGATAGCGCTGGGTACCTTCATTCATAACTCTTCCCAGTCATCATTCCAGGCTTATTCCTGAGGTCATTTGATTGACATCTGAGTTCCTCACGAGGACTCTCAACTCCATAGGTGTAGGATCATGTCTGCCTTCCTCACTGCATATCCCCAGTTCCTACACATAGTAGAGCTCAATAAATATTTCTGGAATGAAGGGATGACAGATTTGATGGCTATTTGGGAGCTCTATGAGAATTCAGAAAATATTCCTATGGGTTGGAAGAGTTGATGTCAACTTCATAGACAAGATATGAACATAGAAAAAGTTAAATAACAACACAGCAGCAATACAATAGAGATGACAAGGTGGTAAGTGTCAGGGAGAACAGCACAAACACTGTGTGTTAAAGCAGGGAGTGTAGTAGCAGCTGTGATGTTTTTGTCAGCAAGTAACAAAAAACCCTGAACTCAAACTGGAATTAGCTGCAAGGAAGCGTATCAGGTCTCAGCAGAGTTCAGAGGAAGGGCAGGCCAGAGGTGTTTGATACGGCACCTCAAGGACTCCTTTCCCTGCTACTCCGCCATCCTCATGTGGGCTTCACCCCCAAGCTGGGTGGCAGGAAGTCCACAGCAGTTCTAGACATGGAACCATCCCACTCAAGAAGGAAAGATGGTCTCTTTCCACTGGCCAGAATTTGGTTATAAAACCATTCCCGGCCTGACCACTGGTGAGGGGGTTAACATTTCTGCAACTGGTTTAGACCAAGCTCCATCCAATCCTAGAACTGTGATGGGGTCAGTGCCCACTTAGTTACAAAGGAATCAGAAATCAGGATCTGTTAGACAACAATAAATGGGAAACTAGCTGTTGGGTGAAAATCAAGTGTCCATTGCAGCCCTCCCCTTTGTATACCTAATATCTGTCCACATCATTCATCCCATACTGAGAGATCACTCTGTGCTGAAATTGTCTAGAAAAGTCTTGAGGAATGAAGTAGAACTTAAGTCTTAAAAGAAGGGTAGGACTTGGACAGGTGGAGAAGAACAGGCAATGAGAAACAGGACCCTGGAGGTGGGGATTAGACAGGGTTGCTCCCAAAATAAATGCTCCTAAGAGCTACTGTTTAAATGCAGGCAATGTTGGGTAATGGAAAGAGATGGACTTTGGTGGCAAAAAGGCCTGGATTCACAACTTGGCTTTGCTACTCAAGTTTCTTAACCTTTGGGAATTTCAGGTTTCTCCTCAATGAAGTAGAACTGGAGGGTCTGGTCTCCTCGGAATGTGCTCAGAATCACATCAGACTGTTTGGGACAGAAACTTGCACACTGAAGGTGCCCAACACGTTTGTCTCCAATTGTCCTTCTTTGGAAAGGAAGGCTGTTCTAGAGAACACATTGAATTGCCAACACAAACTTCATTTCTACTGTGAAATAGAGGCACCAGGCAGGCTATGCTTGGATGCCAAAACTTGAAGCATGAGTTTTCCTTTGCTCTGGGTTTTTTGTTTTGTTTGTTTTGTGTTTTTGAGACAGGGTCTCGCTCTGTCACCCACACTGGAGTGCAGTAGCACCATCACAGCTCACTGCAGCTTCAACCTCCCATACTCAAGCAATCCTCACACCTCAGCCTCCAGTGTAGCTGGGACCACAGGTGTGTGCCAGCCACCAAGCTCAGCTAATTTGTATGTATTTATTTTTTTGAGATGGAGTTTTTGCTCTTGTTGCCCAGGCTGCAGTGCAATGGCACAATCTTGGCTCACTGCAACATCTGCCTCCTGGGTTCAAGTGATTCTCCTGCCTCAGCCTCCCAAGTAGCTGGGATTACAGGCACCCGCCACCACGCCTGGCTAATTTTTTGTATTTTTAGTAGTGAGGAGGTTTCACCATATTGGTCAGGCTGGTCTTGAACTCATGACCTCAGGTAATACACCCACCTCGGCCTCCCAAAGTGCTGGGATTACAGGCATGGAGCCACCGCGCCCGACCTAATTTTTAAATTTTTCTGTAGAGATGAGGTCTCACCATGTTGCCCAAAACTGGTCCTGAATTCCTAGGCTTAAGCAATTCTCCCACCTAGGCCTCCCAAAGTGCTGAGATTATAGGCGTGAGCCACTGCATGGCCCCAGTTTTCATTTTAACTTGAGTCTTTGGTGAATGTTGGGCCTCTTCTTGTCTTTTTTATTTCTAGCCCTTGACCTCTTTTGACATAAACTTTGAGGAAATCCAAGTGAGAAACAGGAAGACCATGGATGAAACATGGAGCCACGGATGCAGAGATGAAGGGTCCATCTAATGCCTCGGTGATCTAAGGTTTTGTCTAAGTGCCTGCCTGCCCAAGAAGACTAGAGCTATACTTCCGCATCCTTGGGGCCATCACAGACTCATTAGAGATCAGAAGATGTTGTGGACCCTCTTGTCAGAGAAATGCACATATGTACAAAGATTGTCGTATGTCATTTCTAGGGTTTCTGGAACACTTTGAAGCATCTCGTTAGACTGTGGAATGAGAAGCCCTGAATTAAGGGATTTGTTTGGAATGATCCAGCCCTAGTTTCTGCAGGAAATGGGAAAGGAACTGGCTTTGCATGAGTACAAAATCACTTAGTGGTTTCCAGCTTCAGGATCGGGGATGCCTGCTGCTGACCCCTTGCTCCAGACTCACACTCAGCCCCAGGCCTACGTACTGTTTGGGGATGGACTGTGTGCATGTGCAGACATTTAAGGGGGCCTTTTGGTGAGGGTGATGCTGACTTGAGAGAAACCAGCTCAGCATGTTTTGGATACAGAATCTTTGTCCTGAAAGAGAGGATTGCCTCCTTAAAAGCTCTTAAGAATCCAAGGACAAAGAGACAGAAAGAGGGAGATGTAGATATAGAGAGAAAGAATGGATTAGAGATCTTTAAAAACAACAATAGCAACAACAATCAGAGAGACTAGCCAGAAGGTCCGCTAATGTGAGCTGCATCTGGGAAGGAGCAGTCAAAAGGATGTAGAGCAGCAATCTTGAAACTGCACAGCACTTATGTAAGATTGAGAAAACATCAATTGTCCAGATCAAAGAATGGAAGGAGTGCTTTCTGGAGTTTATGAGAAGGTTAAAACCTTCCCCAGCCTCCTGTCCATTGGTGCCACCTCTGCCCCTGCAGCTCCACAGTCCGTGGTCTGCAGAGGCCCAAGGACACATACTGCCCTGCTGGAGTGTTAGCCGGTGTTAGGACTGCAGCAGCCGCTCCTTAATGGAGCTCCCCAGGAGCCCAACCCGATCGCCTGCCTGCATTATTAATGCATTATGTCATCTTTCCTTGCACTTGCTCTCGGCTGCTGAAATTTTATAGAGCCGTATTATTAATTGAAGCAATTAGTGCAGGGGATATCGGCACAGCCACGTCAGAGGACTGGAGATGTGCAAGGCAAGAATCGCTCTCTCTTTGTGTCCCTTTCTCCCTCACTCCTGTCCTCTTCCCTGTGCCTCCCCACCCCCAAGTCTCTTATTTCTACTCCACCCCCACTTTCCTGTCTCTTTTTCTTCCAGTTCTCTTTCAATATCACTCTCTAGAGATGTGAGTACCCACTACCCTTCTCAGTGAAAGCATTCACATATAGTCTCCCACCATTCCCCTAGCATGGACAGACAGTCAGAATGACAGCGTTGCTGTGGCTGACTGATGCTTGGAGTCACTGGCATTCAGATGAGAGACCATCCCTCACAATCCTGACATTGGCTCAGAGCCCCTGGTGATTGTGCATGGTGGTAGGTAGAAAAAAATGGGGCTCACTGTCTGTCAGACCTATTCATTCATTCATTCACTCATTCATTGGTTCATTCATTCATTCGTTTACCTTCTGTGTGTACTGAGCCGTATGCTAGGTGCTGTGGGAAATAAACAAGGAGATAATAGAGTTTTGGCTCCCTGGGACTGGTATGATAGCCAGAGAGACCAGACTGGCCCTTAAAACCATTAGGGCAAAATAGGGTGCAGCAAAGGGCCCCAGAGGAGTGATTTCCCCAAGGATTGTCCAGCTGCTTCCTGGTGTTGAGAAGAAAGACCTAGGATAGGTGGGTGTGGTGGCTCACATCTGTAATCCCAACATTTTGGGAGGCTGAGGCAGAAGGATTGCTTGGGGCCAAGTGTTCAAGACCAGGCTGGAAAACATAGTGAGACCCTGTCTCTTCAAAAAGAAAGTAAGGCCTAGAGATGTGAAGTGGCCCTCAGAGGTGAGGTACTAGCAGGCTGCAGGAGGACGGGAACGGGGCAGCTCCAGCCGGGAGAAAGGAAGTTGCAGGCTGAGCAGGTATAGGATGGAGAGCCAGGAGGGACCGATGGCTCTTCACCCCAGGACATCAAGGCTCTCAGCCCAGCCCAGCTGGGGTTGAGACCTAGAAGTGACTGGAAAACCTGGCTGGGGTCCAGGACACCTGGACACCAGGGCTCAGCCTCAGATTCCTTTGTCAGGAATCGGACATGACACCTGAGAGGCCACAGGCTCAAGTTCCCTGCAAAATAAACAGATACCAGGATGGAAACATCCAGAGTGAACAGTCACCCGCTGCCCCTCCCCACACTCACTGCCCCCCAACCCGTCATCAGGAACAGGTGCCCTTCATACTACAGAAAGAGACGTCCTTAGAAGTCTGGGAGCCAGTGGTCTGCTTGGGTACGTTAGGTCTTAGTGGGAGTATGTGCTTGATTTTTTAGCTTTTTCTTTTTTGTTGTTTTTGTTTTGAGATAGGATCTCGGTCTGTCACCCAGGCTGGAGTGCAGTGGTGCGATCATGACTCACTGCAGCCTCAAACTCCCAGGCTCAAGCAATCCTCCCACCTCAGCCCCCCGAGTAGCTGGGACAACAGGCAGACACCACCACACCCGGCTAACTTTTTAATTTTTTGTGGAAATGGGGGTCTCACTATGTTGCCCAGGCTGATTCCAAATTCCTGGGCTCAAGCAATCCTCCCTCCTCAGCCTCCCAAAGTGGTGGGAGTACAGGTGTGAGCCGCTGTATCCATCTTTATATTTTTATTTTACTGGTGGTGGTATTAGGATGGGGGAGGTTGTTGGTGGCTACCCTTGTGGTCTGACCTCACTTCCCTGAGTGCTGTTGACTCCTTTCCTTGGCCTGATGGTGCCCACTCATGCTGACCATCCTTATGCCACACTCCTATTGAAACTGACTCCAAGGAAAGGGGCTCCAAGGAAATTATGAAAAAGTTCAAGCATATGCAGAGAGACTAAAATGATGAACCCTCATGGTACTATAGCCGAGTTTCAAAAATTCTCAACTAATTGCTAGATGGAGTGGTGTGCACCTGTACTCCCAGCTACTTGGGAGGCTGAGGCAGGAGGATTGCTTGAGCTCAGGAGTTCAAGTCCAGCCTGGGTAACATACCAAGATCTCATCTTTTTTTTTAAAAAAAACTATGAACTCATAATCAATCATTTATCCATCTTCCCTCAACTTTTTGGGAGTGAAACAGGAGTGTGCTTTTTTTTAATCAAAAAAAAATTTTTTAATAGATGCAGAGTCCTGCCATCTTACCCAGGCTGGTCTTGAACTCCTGGGCTCAAGTGATACTCCCACTTCAGCCTCCCAAAATGTTGGAATTATAGACATGAGCCGCTGTGCCTGGTAGCAGCATGCTTTTTAAAGGTAACATGCGGCCGGGCACAGTGGTTCACGCCTGTAATCCCAGCACTTTGGGAAGCTGAGGCGGGCGGATCACCAGAGATCAGGAGTTCCAGACCAGCCTGGCCAACATGGTGAAACCCCCTCTCTATTAAAAATACAAAAATTAGCCAGGTGTGGTCATGGGCACCGGTAATCCCAGCTACTCGGGAGGCTGAGACAGGAGAATCGCTTGAACCCGCGAGGTAGAGGTTGCAGCGAGCCAAGATTGCACCACTGTACTCCAGCCTGGGCAACAAAGAGCAAAACTCCTTCTCAAACAAAACAAATCAAAACAAAAAAACAAATAAAGGTAACATGCTCTTGTAAGGAAAGTCTGCTAACTTTTTTATTCTTTTTTTTCCTTTTTGCTGTATTAAAACACATACATACCCCTTTGACAGAGACAGGTTTTTATATATGGGGCTTATTTAAAGCTGGGAAAGGGTCCATCATTTGATAAATTCTCCCTAGGTGTGTGGCAGGGGCCAACTGTTAAGTGTTTACTCGTCTCAGCAACTGGAGATAAAGGTATAATTAAACAGATGACAGAAAGGTCACAGGCAGTAAATGAAGGAGGCCCACCAAGTCCAAGTGCCTGCTCTTACATTCTACTGGCGCCTACTCTCCTTATCCTCCAGGGCCACCCCTAGGGAAGCTAAGGCCAAAATGGGAAAAAGGAATAAAGGGTTACTTACTGGTGGTGGTATTAGGGTGGTGGTGGGGAGTGGTTTATGGCTACCCTTGTGGTCTGACCTCATTTCCCTGAGCGCTGTTGACTTCTTTCCTTGGCCTGATGGTGCCCACTCATGCTGACCATCCTTATACCACACTCCTATTGAAACCTGCTCCAAAGAAAGGGGCTTAGGTGAGTGAGCTATAATATCACCTACAGCAGAGCTATCCAATAGACTTTCTGCAATGATGGGAATGTGCTACTCTGTGCTGTACAATATGGTAACCATGGCAGGGCATGGTGGCTCATGCCTGTAATCCCAGCACTTTGGGAGGCCGAGGTGGGTGGATCACCTGAGGTCAGCAGTTCAAGACCAGCCTGGCCAACATGGTGAAACCCCTTCTCTACTAAAAATACTAAAAATTAGCTAGGTGTGGTGGCAGGCGCCTGTAACCCCAGCTACTTGGGAGGCTGAGGCAGGAGAATCGCTTGAACCCGGGAGATGGAGGTTGCAGTGAGCCAAGATTGCACCACTGCACTCCAGCCTGGGCGATAGAGAGAGACTCTGTCTAAAAAAAAAAAAAAAAAAGCAATATGGTGACCATAACCCATATGTGGCTATTGAGCCCTTGAAATGTGGCCTTATGTGGAAGGCCTTGAATACTAAGTAAAAAAGGAAAGATTTTGTCACATGAGTAGTAGGGAAGTATGGGAGATGCCTGAGCAAAGGGATGTTCTGATGGGGACAGAGGAGGCTTTCTGGTTTTATTTGCTTATTGGTTTGATCGTTGCTATTGACAAATCACAGCATTCCAGGCGATGAACCTTGGAAGGGTCTTAAACTGTCTAAGCTCACGCACAGTCTTATTTAATGCTCATATTCAGCCCTGTGAAGTTGATGGTTTACAGATGAAGAAACTGTAGCTCAGTGATGTGTGATGCAATTAGCCAGCAGCAGAGGAATTTGAACCCAAGCGTATCTTACTCCAAAGCCCCTAAGCACAATACCTTGCTGGCTTTGAGAAAATTCAGCTGCTATCAGGATATTAAAAAGGATTGGAATAGGAGGACAGCAAGGAGTCTCCTATCCTGGTATCCAAAAACAGTACTGGCACTAAAGAGAGGCTAAGTAAATCCTTGCTCATTTAAAGTGGATTGGGTGAAAGTTCTGGAAAGTCGTTTATCCCCACCAGCCTGCCAGGAACTCAGTTTGGCACAGGACTCTGAGAAACTTATTTCTACCAGGTAGGCTGGGGATCCACAGCTCTTAAAATTTATTGTCTATTATAGCTGCTGGCAAGCTAAGCTGCTTGGCAGGACCATTCCCAGGGGCTGTGGCCAGGGCTAGGACCACTTGAAGGAGACAGATGCAAAGCCCTGCTGTGTGGAATTGGCACTTGTGCTCGCCCTATCCCAGGGCTTTCCCATCCCCAGCTCTACTCCAGGAGCATATGAGCTAGTGTCCCTAGCTAGGAAGAGGTGCCTGGGCCAGGGGCCTCTGGAGCCCAAGAGACAAGGTCAGACGCAGAGACACAGAGCTCAAGGAAGTAGGATCAAGAAGCTCTGATCTCCAGAAAATCACACTGCATATTTTTTTTTTTTTTTTTTTGAGATGGAGTCTTGTTCTGTTGCCTAGGCTGGAGTGCAGTGGCACGATCTCAGCTCACTGCAACCTCTACCTCCCGGGTTCAAGTTATTCTCCTGCCTCAGCCTCCCAAGTAGCTGGGATTACAGGTGTATGCCACCATGCCCAGCTAATTTTTGCATTTTTAGTAGAGACAGAATCTCGCCATGTTGGCCAGGCTGGTCTCGAACTCCTGACCTCAGGTGATCCACCCACCTCGGCCCCCAAAGTGCTGGGATTACAGGCGTGAGCCAACTGCAAAAAATTTGTCTGCACATCCTGCTAGGAAGATTCAGCCTGCTCAGCAGATTCAGCCTGCCACTTGCTCCCCAGCTACCTTCCACCAGCACTTCAGTTCCTCTTTTCCCCTCCCAGCAGCCAGCCCCTCTTGTCAGAAAACCTTCTGAAACCCTCATTTATCCTAGGATGTTAGGACATCAAATCCTATTTATTATCCTCTCCTACCCTAGGAAATCTGTATTCCATGCTGGAAATCCAGGCCCTTCAGGTTTGGGAAAATGGGGGTTGAGCTAACACCTAACCTGTCTAAGGACAAGGACATCCTGGCTGATATCAAAGCAATTGGGAGAGAGTCTATAAGAAACTGATTCAATCTAGGCATATCAAATAAAATGAGGCAAGTCCTTCTGTCTGCAAGTAAACACCTCCTGTGTGCCCATCAGCCAGGAACTAAGGGGCAAAGAGCCCCAAGAATATACTCAGCACGTGAAAGAGCTTTGGACTTGGTGACAGAAGCTCACCTGGGTTTGAATTCCAGCTCTGTCACTGATGTGCTGTGTGACCCTAGACAAATTACTGGCTTCTCTGAGCCTCCTTTCTAGTTTCTTTGGTTTGGAAGACAGCTGAGTGGTTAAAACTTTAAGCTTTAGCAACAGACAGATCTGGGTTTGAATCCTAGTTTTGTCACTCATTAGTGATGAATGTTGGGAAAATTCCTTGATCTCTCTGTACCTCAGTTTGCTCATCTGGAAAATGGGGATGACAATCTTATCTTGCTTGGTTGTTGCAAAAATTAAATATAATAATGGGCCAGGTGTGGTGGCTCACACCTGTAATCCCAGCACTTTGGGAGTCTGAGGCAGGTGGATCATGAGGTCAGGAGTTCGAGACTAGCCTGACCAGCATGGCGAAACCCCATCTCTACTAAAAACACAAAAATTAGCCGGGCGTAATGGTGCATGCCTGTAATCCCAACTACTCAGGAGGCTGAGTCAGGAGAATCACTTGAACCTGGGAGGCAGAGGATGCCTCCAGCCTGGGAGACAGAGCGAGACTCCATCTCAAAAAATATATATATATAAAATATACGATATATTATATATATAATATACGATATATTATATATAATATACGATATATTATATATAATATATGATATATTATACATCATATATAATATATGATATATTATACATCATATATAATATATGATATATTATACATCATATATAATATATGTATAATGTATAATATGTATACATTATAATGTATACATTATACATTATACAATATAATGTATAATATGTATACATTATAATGTATACATTATACATTATACAATATAATGTATAATGTATGATATGTATATATGATGTATAATATATCATATATAATATATGATGTATAATATATCATATATAATATATGATGTATAATATATCATATATTATATATGATGTATAATATATCATATATAATATATGATGTATAATATATCATATATTATATATGATGTATAATATATCATATATTATATATGATGTATAATATATCATATATTATATATGATGTATAATATATCATATATTATATATGATGTATAATATATCATATATTATATATGATGTATAATATATCATATATTATATATGATGTACAATATATCATATATTATATACGATATAATATGCCATATATTATATTAATATATATAATATATATATAAATATAATAATGTATGTGTCATGCTTGGTACACTGCCTCAAACAGAATCTCAATATTATTATTATTATTTATATTAACCATTTGCTTCCCCAGGATTAGGAGTCAGACAAGGAAGAAGAGGAAATGATAGGAAACTGGGAGGTGAGTATCAGAATTGAGGTTGAGTTAGTGAGAGGATGAGGCCACATAGGGATGCCCGGTGCTCAGGGCCCAGGAGAACATACTCAGGGTCATCATACATTGTGCACAAAGATGCCTGGCCGAAGGAGTAAGTGGGGGTCAAAATCCCACCTAACTCCTACTCTCCAAACAAGTTTTGCTTCTGCTGACATCATCCTGCACAGGGCCAGGCAGGCAATAGGTGAGTCATACTGCGGGTCACTAAGTCCTAGGGGATCAGAGCAGGTCAGCCTCCAGGATAGGCAGAAGTGGATCAAGGAAGCCCTGCAGCTTAAGGAGTCTAGCAGAAGCAACAGGCATTCCAGGGGTGAGGCTCAGCTGCAGACTTTGCATGGGTGCGGCAGGGCAGAATTCAATTTGTTCCTAGAGCTTTGAGGGGCTGGTAGGAAACCAAGGCAAGCATTCAGGTGAGGCAAACAAGGCAGTCTGTAGGTACAAAGCAAAAGGCCCTGATAACAAAACAAACTGCAAGGTCAGGCTGGTCCAGGCACAAAGCCGACTCCAGCCTGGGTCACAGAGAGATGAGGGATCAGAGCCTCAACTCACTGGTGGGAACAAAATAGGCAGCTGTTGGTGCTGGAGGAGGCAGGCTGTGGGGGCAGGGAGCTGTGCCGATCGATGCAAACTCTCTTCCTAATCCTTTGGCAGTTTAGTGGGCACCTCAGTCTGTGAAGCTGTGTGGTAGAATTCGCTTCTTTAGGAGGGGCGGCCTCCAGAATGGAATGGTATTAGGAACAAGGAGATATTCCTCTGCCCAGAAATATTCATGCGTCTCTGTGCTCCTCCTCCTACTAAGTAATTTCTTTGAATAAAGTCTAAGGCCACAAGCTCAGATGCTGCAGGAGCCAGGCAGTGGCGCAAATGGAAGAAAGAGGCCAGATAATGACAAGGAACAATTGGGAGAGGCAGGAACTGCAGCAAACCGAGAAGTATTAATAAATGTTTCCTCGGGCGGAGTGCAGTGGCTTATACCTGTAATACCAGCACTTTGGGAGGCCAAGGTGGGTGGATCATGAGGTCAGGAGTTCGAGACCAGCCTGGCCAACACGGTGAAACCCCATCTCTACAATAAATACAAAAATTAGCCGGGCCTGGTGGCGTGCGCCTGTAATCCCAACTACTCGGGAGGCTGAGGTGGAGAATCGCTTGAACCTGGGAGGCAGAGGTTGCAGTGAGCTGAGATCGCACCATTGCATTCTAGCCTGGGTGACAGAGTGAGACTCCATCTTAAAAAATAAAATAAAATAATAAAATAAATGCCTCCTTTATGGAGAGCAGCAGCTGCTGAGCTCCTCCAATTCATACCCAGTGAGAATGTGAGACAAGCCCTTTTGGTTCTTCCATTTTCCAAAAGAAGCCAGAAATCTACATTTTAATTAAAATCTGATTTTTTTAAATCCCATCAAGTAAATTATATTTTCACAAAACTCTGTTGAAGTTCTCCAGGATTCCCTGGAGATGCAGCCCCCTCTGAGAGAGGTCCTGGGGGTGGGTGGGAGAGGTGCTCCAATGAACTCCTTGCTAGTGCCTGACATGCTCCTTCTTTCTTGTTCCAAAGGCTTTGGGCATCTGAAGAAGATGGGAAGGAGGGGAGAGGCCACTGAAAGGAGAGGTGTGATGCTGGGGGGAATCCCTCTGACCTCATTGTTTTATCCCCCAGGAAGGCCCTGTGCCTGGCCCACCAGTCACAGTCTGTAGACACAGGTCCTGGCAGATGAAATGACATCTCTGAGGCCACACCAACCCCATGGCTTTTTTCTGTGTCCTGTAAGCTGGTCCCAGCAGGCTGGCCCATGGCTTCCCTCAGTGAAACACCCTGTCCTGTCCCCTCCCTTCCCAAGCAGCTCTTCTGGCCGCTGTCACTCTGCGGTGGTTTTTATAAGGCTCATCTTACTGTGTGGGTTTTATTAGCAAGTGATTGCTTCTCACGTCTCAACCATGAATCTTTCAGTTGTGGTTTCATCTTGGGCCTAGCAGACTATGAAGAAGCAATTAATATACCTCTCAGCCGCCCATATCAGGGAGAGCGCAATGTTTCAGGGCGAGAGGGGAATTTCTTATGACCCTACCCACCCAGCCTAGGGGTCTAGATAGAAAGTGTCTCTTCAAAATACTAAGCAAACCATAAGCATTATTATCTAGCTGAGAAACCTGAGGTTCAGAGGGACTTAAGTCACTTGCTGGAGATGGTGAAAGTGGTAAAGGAGGCAGGACTTACACCCAGGGCTTTGACATTGTTTTATTGTACTTTATTTTATTTGTTTATTTATTTTTTGAGATAGAGTTTCACTCTTGTCGCCCAGGCTGGAGTGCAATGGCACGATCTTGGCTCACCGCAACCTCCACCTCCCGGGTTCAAGCGATTCTCCTGCCTCAGCCTCCCAAGTAGCTGGGATTACAGGCATGTGCCACCATGCCCAGCTAATTTTGTATTTTTACTAGAGATGGGGTTTCTCCATGTTGGTCAGGCTGGTCTCGAACTCCTGACCCCAGGTGATCCGCCCACCTCAGCCTCCCAAAGTGCTGAGATTACAGGAGTGAGCCACCACGCCCAGCCTGTTTTATTGTACTTTAAAGTCACTGCTTTATAGTTCACAGATTGTGTCTTCCAGAGGTCCTTCCTTCACCCCCACCTGACGAGGTCATCTAATTAGAAAGAAGGGTCTGTGGACAGACTGCAGGCTCTGTGCTAGGAGCTCTGGCGAAACCACAAAAAGGGCAAGAACCAAGCCTGCCAGTCTGGCTGGTGAGGGGAGATATACTGCAACATCACAGATGAGAACAAGAGAGGGTTCATTGTTCCTTCCTTCATTCCACAGGCATTGGGCTCCCATTGTGAGGTCTGCACACAACCGTGTCTCAGGTGTGGGTCCTGCCCTCAAGATGCCTATAACTCACCTCGGGGGAAAAGACTTGGACTCTGCCATATTAGACCTGCAAGAGTCTCTTTGGATCATCTAATTATGAATAATCTGGGGTTTTCTTTTTTCTTTTTCTTTTTTTTGAGACAAGGTCTTGTTCTGCAGACTGAAATTCAGGGGCACGATCACTGCTCACTACAGCTTTGACCCCACAGCCTCAAGCAATCCTCCAACTCAGCCTCCCGAGTAGCTAGGATGACAGGCTTGTGCCACCATGCTCAGCTAATTTTTAATTTTTCTGTAGAGATGGGGTCTCACTGTGTTGCCCAGGCTGGCCTTGAACTCCTGGGCTCAAGCAATCCTCCTGCTTTGGCTTCCCAAAGTGCTGGGATAATAGGTGGGTATGAGCCACCAGGCCCAGAAATCTGGGGCTTTCAATCACTTTCTTCCTTTCTCTCCTCTCCTTCTTCTTTCAGTAGCATTTAGAAGCCGAGTCCATTTGCCACTCAGAGTGGGATCTCTAGTGGAAAGGAATAGGGGAAACCTAAAGCTCCTATTGACTTGGTTCCCTTCCCCACCACTCTCTACCCATAAAAACAACCTCTGAAGAACCTTCCTGAAAAAAACCGGTTTGAAAAATTATGGATCTGGTCCAATCCCTGAAAATCCCCAAAATTTGGAAATGGAGAATCCGGTAGGCCAAATTATTACTCACCCAAGTTCACACAACCTGCACCTCCTAATTGCAGGCAGGGCTCTTTCCTTGACTACTCTGTCAAAAAGTAGTGTAAACATTAAGTCAAAAAAGGGGGAAGTAAGTGATAGGGAAGTCAGAGAGGCAGATGGAGTTCAGTGTGGACTGCCATGGTCAGAGAGACAGGAAAGGTGAGTGTGGGTCCTGCTGGGTGGTTGATGGGGCAGAGGCGGCCATTCAGGAAGGGGGCATGAGTCAAGCAGGTGTTAAATTCCAGAAGCTGGTAGAAAAGCAGCATAAAGTCAAAGGAAAACTGGGATGCAGGTAGGATCAGGTTTGGTGTGGAGTGGAGGCTGGGGTGCAGGCATGGGCTGGTGGTAGAGTTGGAGGATTATCTTCCCTCCCAGTTCACCCAGTTAAATCTGCTGATGGTTCAACTTTGGCAGCACCACAGAAGGCTGGAAGCCGAGGCAGGCAGGCAAGCAGGCAGGCAGGCAGGCAGGCAGGCAGGCAGGCAGGCAGGCAGGTGCATGGGCAAGTGGATGTGCTGTATGAAGTAAGCCATGGGACAGCAGCTGGGTTGCATTAAAAGTGAATCAAGGCCGGGCGCGATGGCTCGCGCCTGTCCTAGCACTTTGGGAGGCTGAGGTGGGCAGATCACTTAAGCTCAGGAGTTGGAGACCAGCCTGGCCAACATGGTGAAACCCTGTCTCTACTAAAAATACAAAAATTAGCTGGGTGTCATGGCTCATTCTTGTAATCTCAGCTACTTGGGAGGCTGAGGCAGGAGAATTGCTTGAACCCGGGAGGCGGAAGTTGTAGTGAGCTGAGATCTCACTACTGCACTCTCCAGCCTGTGCGACAGAGCGAGATTGTGTCTCAAAAAAAAAAAAAAGAATCAAGATGATGGTTGAATAAAAACAAGAATGGAGCACTGGGGAAAAGGCACTCTGAAGGCAACAGGAGCTGATGGCCAGGGCAAAACAAGGCTCCGCAGACAGGAGGCCCCAGATGCAAGTCCTTGGCTTCCAATGTCTATTCAAACGAGACAGGAAAGGTAGGGCTGGCTTTGGAGAACGGTGCTTCCTGGAGGCTTCTGCGAACCTACATTTTCTTACCCATAAAATGGATACAATTTTAATCCCATCTCCATCTCAGGGCTGCTGTAAGGAGTAAATGAAACACCGTTGAGAATGACTGAAGGGCTTTACTAAGGGATTGCCTTCAGAGGTGACAAAATTTGTGACTCAGCTCTGGAGTAAAACAAGGGGGTATGGAGACTGGATAGCACCTCCCCTGCCCGAGGGCATTCAGACTTAGAGATCCTCAGCCCTGATGCTGGCCAGATGAAAGGCACCTGCCTGGCAGCTTTGTCCCCAGCCTGCACTACCTGAACTAAGGTTTTGGCAGATAACTGCTAAAGGTACGATCCTCCCAGTGGGATGTATATTCTAAAGGAGGCCTCAAGAACTGCCTTGTCCATTATAACTGCCACTAGCCATATATGGCAATTTTCATTTAAAATTGGATTCATGGCCAGGCACAGTGGCTCACACCTGTAATACCAGCACTTTGGGAGGCTGAGGCGGGCGAATCATTTGAGGTCAGGAGTTTGAGACCAGCCTGACCAACACAGATGAAACCTCGTCTCTACTAAAAATACAAAAAGCTTAGCCGGGTGTGGTGATGCATCCGTGTAATCCCAGCTACTCGGGAGGCTGAGGCAGGAGAATCGCTTGAACCTGGGAGGTGGAAGTTGCAGTGAGCCGAAATCGCGCCACTGCACTCCAGCCTGGGCGACAGAGCAAAACTCCATCTCAAAAACAAAATAAAATAAAATAAAATAAAATAAGGCTGGGCGCAGTGGCTCACACATGTAATCCCAGCACTTTGGGAGGCCGAGGCAGGTGGATCACCTGAGGTTGGGAGTTCAAGACCAGCCTGAACATGGAGAAACCCTGCCTCTACTAAAAATACAAAATTAGCCATGTGTGGTGGCGCATGCCTGTAATCCCAGCTACTCGGGAGGCTAAGGCAGGAGAATCACTTGAACCTGGGAGGTGGAGGTGGCAGTGAGCCGAGATCGCGCCACTGCACTCCAGCCTGGGCGACAGGAGTGAAACTCTGTCTCAAAAATAAATAAATAAAAAAAATTGGATGCATTAAAATTTGAAGTTTAGTTCTTCAATTACACCAGCCAAATTTCAAGTGCTCTCTAGCCACATGCAGCTAGTGGCTGCTGAACTGGACGGTATAGATATGGAACATTTTCGTCACCACAGAAAATTATATGGGTCAGCGCTGCTCTCAAACTACAATGGTGGAATGATAGGTATTGGGGTGGTGAGTTTCTTCCCTGAGACTTCTCAAATCAAGCTAAGTATTATTGGCTTCTTTCTCTGCCTCAGTACAAGATTAGCTCCAGATTACCTGTTAGTGCCTTCAACCCCCAGCCTTTGATAACTCCCTTCCTCCTAAGAGTACATGCACCCTGCTCATTTTGTAGTAGCTTAGGACTGAAAGTCTAATGGGAGAGGGCAAAGGGCTCTCCAGAGGTCACCCTATCTTCCACTATACTAGTGACTGAGAGCAGGAATTTCTGAACCCTAAGAAAGGTGACAAGCATGACAGAGCTGAGGGGAGAAATTCTAAGGCAGTTAGGACTGCACGTCATTCCTCAAACAGCTTGGTGGAGGTGGCCGCCTGCTTCTATCAGCGGGGTAGTATAGCAAAGCAATTAAGAGCACAAGCCGGCCAAGTGCAGTGGCTCAGGCCTGTAATCCCAGCCCTTTGGGAGGCCAAGGTAGGTGGATCGTTTGAGGCCAGCAGTTCAAGACCTGCCTGGGTGACATGGTGAAACTCCATCTCTACAAAAAATATTTAAAAATTAGCCAGACATGGTGGTGTGTGCCTGCAGTCCCAGCTACTCGGGAGGCTGAGGTGGAAGGATCACCTGAGCCCAGGAGGTCGAAACTGCAGTGAGCCATGATTACGTCACTGCACTCCAACCTTGGTAACAGAGGGAGACCCTGACTCAGAAAAAAAAAAGAAAAAGAAAACAAAAAAGAGCACATGCTTCCTGGGTTTGAATCTCAGCTCCTCCATGTACTAGCTATGTGACCTTTTCTTTACATAATCTCTCTGAGCCTCCATGTTTTCACAGGTAAAATGAGAATGGCAGTTACTTCAGGGGGCATTGAAAGAATTAAATGAGTTAATAAATGGAAGGCACATAGAATCATATCTGGCATGCACTAAGTGTTGGCTAGGAGTAGTAGCAGTGGCAGCATTTGATTCTTGTATCATGGCCTTGGTGGAGGTGGTGAATAAGTCAAGTTCACCACAGGCACCAGCCTTGCTGCATGCACAGTGCACTTCCCTCCTGCCCCCAAAACCCCTGAGAATTTTCCATGATAATGCTTGTTGAGCACTTAATTGTTCTTCCAATTTTAACGGTCCCTGCTGGACCACATCACCGAGGTCTTGCCCCACCTTTGCCCAGCCATGTTGCCTCCTTGGTCTTTCCTGCAAGCTACAGCACCCCTGTGTACTACCCGGGCCAAGCAGTGGACTGCCCACCATGCCCAAGAGTCCTTTCAGGGAAGCAGCACAGGCCTGCCATCATGCAAAGTGGATAAGGATTAGCCCTGAAGGTCCACCTGACTGAAGACCACTGCATCCAGACACTGGCACCCTAGAGGGAGGGCTTCCGGAGCCAGAGGCAAACTGAGTCCATCAGATTCCCTCTCTCCAGAATTTGAATAAAGGAAGGCCTAAAGAACGGACAGCTGGTTAGCCATGGAGGCTTAAGTCCAGAGTTGAGGGAACCAGGGACGTCTATGATGGTCAAATCAGAGCTGAAGCCAGGCCGGGTGCGGTGGCTCACACCTGTAATCCCAGCACTTTGGGAGGCCGAGGTGGGCAGATCGCTTGAGGCCAGGAGTTCAAGACCAGCCTGGCCAACGTGGCAAAAAACCTCGTCTCTACTAACAACACGAAAATTAGCCAGGCCTCGTAGTGCACACCTGTAGTCTCAACTACTCAGGAGGCTGAGGCATGAGAATTGCTTGAGCCCAGGAGGTGGAGGTTGCAGTGAGCAGAGATCATGCCACTGCACTCCAGCCTGGGTGACAGAGCAAGATCCTGTCTCAAAACAAAAAACAAAACACACACACACACACACACACACAGACACAAAACAACCAAAAAATCAGAGCTGAAGGGAAAAGGCAACAAAGACTATGTGTGCAGTGAAAGGAACAGCACCCAGCCGATGGCCAGCAGACTGTGGGCTTAGAAATGAAGATCTCCACTGGGTAAAGTAAAGCTTTCACTCTTTGCTCCTAGGCACTTGCAGGGAAATGCTGCTGCTTTGTCTTCACTGAAAGTACAGGAAGGACTTTGAGGAAGCGTAAGTACAAAGTCTCCACGGTGCCCTTGTCATGTGCTAGAGCCTCTCATGAAAAAAGGCAGCCATCCTTAAAAATCACATCAGTGCAGACACGGCACAGCGCCCCCTCGCCACTCAGCAGCTCCTTTCTGATGGGCACATGGGTGTTGGGGCCAGAGCCGGTCAGGTGCTCCCTCTTGCTCCAGAGGTCTTCCTCTGTCAAAGGGAATAGGCTGCTAGATAAAGAGGTCACTCTTCAATCAAGGGCCTGCCGATGTGTTTTTGATAAACTTATGAACAGAGCAGCTCTCACCCAAACACACTCTTTGGCTGAAAATAGGGGAGTGAACCCGGCATTGATGCTAACTCCTTGAGCCACTCTCTGCCTTTCCGGGCCTCAGGTAACTTGTCTGCAGAAAGCGGGGAGAGAATGTGGAGTAGATTACCTCTCGGCTCCTTGCATTTTCCTTGTTGATCCCAGGGGCCTCTGCCATAGCAAGGGTCTGGGCGGGGGACCCCCAGCTGGGGTGTGGCGGTAAGTCCAGTAAACAGGTAGAAGCAGCCAGGAGCAGAAAGCACCCTGACTGATGGGGGCCCAGTGGGAGCGCGCAGGGCTGGCGCCAGTGGCTCTGCTGTGCTCTGGACGGTTATTTCAGACACTCTGCTAACACGGAAAGCTGGGCGAGGCTGAGATGGGCTGGCACATTGAATTTACCTCTGTGAAAACTGAAAAAGGAAGATTTTTTAAAAAGATTATAAAAAAGACACTTCCTAGTAAGCCAGCCACCTCCTCTGCTTGTGAAAGGAGCCTGGCCCTGTTTTGGGGGGCGGTATTGAAAGGAGTGGCGGAGAAGTTGAGGCCCTACCTGGGCCCTGAGGCTCTGGGAATGCAGAGGCCATTTTCATCCAGCCTTCAGAAGTTTCCTTTTGTGGCATGAAGGTGTTAAAAATATTCCTCCCTGAAGGTGCAACCGCGGCAGAGCAGATGTCCCTGACTGAGCACTTGGGAAGGAGCTATTAAAAGGAATGTAATTAGGTTGTCATCCTGGGGCCTCCGAGCCAGGCTTCCGAACACCATCTTTGTTGAAAGTTTTCCAGACGTCAAATATTTGCAGAACCAGGTTTACCAAAAAGGTTGTTAATTCCCAGTAGAAATGGGCTGTGTGCAGCAGAGGCAAAACAACGCTGCAGGTCAAGGTTGGCCTTTTCTGGGTCCTTTCCCCCATGTGGGTTCCATCCTAGCTCCCCAGTTCCCTCTCCCCTCCTCCTCCACACTGCCCCCTCCCCCTAATCACACTTCGCTCTTAGGGAAGCCTCTATGAGTCATTTACCCCTTAGCACTATGAATGTAAGCCCCTGAGCCCCTCTGGCACCCCCAGGAGTGTGGGATTCAGGCCTGAGCTCTGTACACTTTGGGGAACAAAAGGCTTCATCTCCTTTTATAAAATGGTTGTCATGCACTGGAGTGGAGGTGGAGGAGGGCCTTCCCAGTGACCCTGAAATTGCACTGCAGGCAGCCACCTACTCCACTATGCAGAGATTGAGCCTGCCCTGATCCCAAGCTGTCTTCTACCTTGGAGGCATATCTGTTGTAATCCCTTCCCTCCCTTCTGCCTGTCATATCCTGCAGGCTCATCCATCCATCTATCTCATCTGTCATTCATTATTTATGCATCAACATTTATTGAGAGTCTGTGGCAAGAACGTGCTGAGTGGTAGAAAGAGAGCGGGAAGCATAAACAGACATAATCCCTGTCATCATGGATGGAGACAGCATAGACGCAGAAAGACATTCATCAGATAATTGCAGAAACAAATGTAAAATAATAGCCATGACAAAAGCAACAAAGGAGAAGGAAGTGGATGGTGCCTGGAGCATGCGTCAGAGAGGAGACCAGCCTGTCAGGAGAGTTAAGGAAGGCTTCCCAGGTGCAGTGGTGACTGAGCCGAGGTGTGTGTGTGTGTGTTTTGTGTTTATTAAGAATATAAGCTCAGTGGTTGGTTCCTCCAACTGGAACAGTGTGCAAAAGCCGTGGCTGATCCTGAGAGGGAATGCCACAATTTTCATGAGATCCTTCTACTGGACTTTAGGAAACATCAAGGATTGTGGTTACCAAAAAAATACACAAACAAAAGGTAGGAGGGTAGGCCTGGTGCAGTGGCTCACACCTGTAATCTCAGCACTTTGGGAGGCCGAGGTGGATGGATCTCTTGAGCCCAGGAGTTCAAGACCAGCCTGGGCAACATGATGAAACCCTGTCTCTACAAAAAAATATTTAAAAAGTTAGCCAGGCATCGTGGCACATACCTGTAGTCCCAGCTACTTGGGTGGCTGAGGTGGGAGAATCACCTGAGCCCAGGAGGTCGAGGCTACATTAAGCCATGATCATATCACTGTATTCCAGCCTAGGCGACACAGTGAGACCCTGTCTCAAAACAAAAAACAACAAAGTAGGGGGAAAGAAGAAAAATGTCTATACTGCTGGAAGGCTTTGTCCTGGTGCTCAGCCCTCGGGGCTCACCTGTGTAGATGGGGTCTGAGGATGGGAGGGACTAACACCTCTAGCAGGAATTTTCTCTGGAAGAGTCAGAGCCCCCAGGAGAAATGTGGGGCTGACCAGAATGTGTGTCAAAGGAGAGAGGTCCTGGAGGACTCACAGGTAACTTTTTACCTAGGGGTTTAAAATATTTCCCATTTTGCAGCTAGAGAAGCTGAGGTTCAGATACGTTAAGTAACTTCCAGGTTCCTTCCAAGCATCATGCAGGTAGTATTTGACAAGATTTAAATTTGAAAGTTCTTCCGATCCCATTTCCCTGTCTCTTCCCACCTGTTACATACTGCAGGAGTAAAGTTGCGATAATGTGTGCTGATGTTATTTTGCATTAAATGAGATAGTCCTGTTGAAAGCTGCAGCCCCGGGTATGCAGTTAATGCTCTACAGATGTCATCTATTATTATTATTATTATGCCCTACTCATTAGTTCATATATTTTATGACCACGTTGTAAGCACCTTAAGGGCAGGGGTCATTCCTCTCCACAAGGCTGGGCATAGAGTAGCCGCCTGACATAACCAGTTACTAAATAGCATTATTTTACAATAATCATAAAATGGAAGCAGAATTGCTCCCTTTAAGGCAGGGCTTTGTACTTTGTAGAGAAAGCAAGTCTGGCTGTGACTTCAATGGGAAGCTCTCCAGTGGCTTGGAACCCTGGTGGTCAACAAGAATGACACACCAGGGAAAAGAGCAGTAACCACACAACAGAACTCCCAGGGTCCAGGCCCTGACCACTGATGCCAGGCGACCATTGTAACAGCCCTGCCCACAGGGCCTGCAATCTAATAGGCTCAGCCTAGCCGAGGTGGGTGCAGCCTAGGAGAGAATCTGGACCCATCTCCTGGCTCCACAGCCTGCAGCTCGGGCCTAGGTGGTGCGGGAGGTGACTTGAGTCAGAAACAGCCTCCAGGGTTACTGGATCACTTTTCTCACCTGCCCCACCTGGAAACAATGCAGGAAAGGGGACTTAGGAGGCTTTCAGTCTCTGGCTTTGCCCTTTACTAGTGCTGAGCCTCAGTTCCTTCATCCACAAAATGGGATAATAGTTCCTTTTCCATGGGATTGTAGCAATTAAATAAAATATAACATGGAAAAGTACGTAACACTGGTACCTAACTCATTGTAAGCGTTCTTAGAAAAAAATCAGTTGTCTCTAGGTCGCAATCCGCCTGAAGGTGGGGATTATATCTGATTCATGCCTGAATAAATGAATTCATGCCTGAATACCTGGACTCCTTCTGTTAATGCTTCATCTCTTCTGCTAAGCCTTGCCTGTTTTAGGCCTTGCTAGAAAATATCTAGAAGGGTTAACACCATGTTTTTTTCCCCTCCTTCCAGGAGGGCCTGGGGACAACATGATAGCCTGAGTACCTGGAGAGAGAAAGGGGGTCACTTTCATAATGAAGACAAATTCGTGGTGTCACCAGCTCCTCTCTGGCATGCATGCAACCCTTATTTTGGACCTTCTCATTGCCCCAGGATGCTTGAACCCACTGGGGGCTATGAGGATTTGAGAGAGGCCAAGTTTCCCTTAGGGGTGGAGTGATGTATTCCCATTAGAATAAAGGAGTGAATGATTTAAAGGAGGGGTTAGAATTTGGACATTAAGGATAGAATTTGTGGCGCGGGCACGGTGGCTCACGCCTGTAATCCCAGCACTTTGGGAGGCAGAGGCGGGCGGATCAAGAGGCCAAAGTTTGAGACCAGCGTGGCCAACATAGTGAAACCCCATCTGCAATAAGAATACAAAAATTAGCAGGGCATGATGGTGCCTGTAATCCCAGCTACTCAGGAGGCTGAGGCAGGAGAATTGCTTGAACCTGGGAGGCGGAGGTTGCAGTGAGCCGAGATCACGCCACTGCACTCCAGCCTGGGTGACAGAGCAAGACTCCATCTCAGAAAAAAATAAAAATAAAAAAAAGAATTTGCAGGAGTTCTAGAACAGTATGGGCAACATAGTAAGACACGTCTCTACAAAATAAATAAATAAACAAATAAATAAGCTGGGCATGGTAGCACATAGCTGTAGTCCCAGCTACTTGGGAAACTGAGACAGGAGGATCCCTTGAGCCCAGGAGGTCAAGGTTGCAATGAGGTATGATGGCACCACTGCACTGTAGACTGTGTGAAGCAAACCCTGTCTCTAAGAACAAAAAAAATGCAGGGCACGGTGGCTCACAGCTGTAATCCTAGCACTTTGGAGGCCGGGGCAGGCAGATGGCTTGAGTCCAAGAGTTTGAGACCAGCCTGGGCAACATGGCAAAACCCTCTCTCTATTTATATTTTTATAAAATAACAAATAAATAAATAAGTAAAGTTTGGAAGTCAGTTGGAGTTAGGATTTGGTAATTAGTTATCATTTAATTTCTGAGTGAGAGCCAAAGAGCTGCTAGTGGCTAGATATGATGAAGGCCATCACTTTGGTCTGAAATTTAAAGTGTTCTGTTCCAGAGGCCTGCCTCCTTCACTATGTGGAGCCAGAGATTCCTCCCCTCTGACTGATTCCTGCTGAGAGAGCAGGTTGAGTATCTACCACATACCAGGTGTGAAGTCTGGCATACAGGGTCCAAAGGTGTCAAGAACATAGCCCTCTACAACGAAACTGGGGAGGCCAGGCCTAAGCCTAGGCCTGACATAGCCCAGTGACTATGGGGGAAATCATGAATCTCCTAGCCTTAGCTTTCCTGGCTGGTATATGACCTAATGCCTCATGGGGCTGTTTGAAAAGCCCCAAATGATCACGGAAGGAAAGAACTTTAAAGGGAACCTGCTCTTTGGCAGAGCAAACTGTTCCAAAGGGAACTACAGGCAGGGTTTGGCACCCTGCCGTCAGAGAGGGCTGGTATCCATCCTCCTTTCCTCCATGAAACTCCAGGCTTTCTTGCCCTTGCCACGCCCACCCCATCTTTCCCAAGACCATTTCTAGCAGGGACTCATGCCTCTTAACAGGAACTGACAAAGAAGTGACACACCCCTAAAGCTTTCCGGGCTTCTGGTGTCCCCCACCACCCCCACCACACACACTCCAGCCAGCCCTGGGCTGCAGTGTGACCAATCTCATGAGTCACTTGGATAAAGTGAGGACTCAACAAATATTTATCAAATGAATGAATGAATGAATGAGGCAACGGGTGAGTGAGTGGCTCCATGAATGGGCAGCCACTCCCTCCAAGAATGGGACTGCTTCTTCATTCAGGATGCTGAGTGCTCCCACAGGAAGTCACTCAAGATTTTTCTGATGAGTGCTCCATGGGGGAGACACATTCCCTATTTTTTCTCAAGCCCCATGTGTTTTCTTTTCTCCAGAATTCCATTGTGCGGGCTGTGTCCTACACTCCTTTGGTACCTTATGTACTAGACTTTATACCTGGTATGTAATAGGTGCTCAATAAATGTATGATGAATGGAAGGGGGAAAGAAAAAGATTAGTAAGACTTGGACCCTACCTTCCAAATTATTACAATTTAGCTAGAGAGAAAAGGCAGGTACAAAAGTACCATAGGACAAAGCCCAGTAGGATAATTGGTACCAAAAAAAAAGGGGTCAAGGAGTGAATGCCACATTCAGAGCTGGGAAAACTCATTATGTGCTGAAAAAGTCAGGAAATGCTTCCTGAAGGGACTGAATGGGATTCTCTTCCTGAAGGCTGGCCTTGAAGGAAGAGAAAGATTTGGAGGCAAGTCAAGGGAGGTGTTCTTGATAGGGAAAAAGGGGATGGGCAGCTCGCCAGAGGAAGGCCGGTTGAAATTATGTTACTTTGAGTCGATTTAGTGGAGCAATGGAAGAGTGCACCACGTGTTGTAAGATAGTGTCAGGGAGGAAATGTAATTTTCCCTGTACCCTTCTGAGTCCTTAGCTGGGACCCCTCTAACAGAAGACAGATTAACAAGGAAAAACAAACAAGGCTGGGCGCGGTGGCTCACGCCTGTAATCCTAGCACTTTGGGAGGCCAAGGTGGGTGGATCACCTGAGGTCAGGAGTTCGAGATCAGCCTGGTCAACATGGTGAAACCCCATCTGTACTAAAAATACAAAAATTAGCCAGGTGTGGTGGCGGGTGCCTGTAGTCCCAGCTATTCGGGAGGCTGAGGCACGAGAATTGCTTGAACCTGGGAGGCGGAGGTTGCAGTGAGCAGAGATCGTGCCACTGCACTCTAGCCTGGGCAACAAGAGTGCGACTCATTCTCAAAAAAAAAAAAGAAAAAGAAAAAAACACAGAAGTTTACTAATATGTAAACAGGGGAGACACTCAGGGAAAATGAGAAAACCTTGAAGAGATGACTTAGAACTCTTATATAGCATTTTCAACAAAAAACAATGCAATTTTAGAGAAGTGACAAGACAAAAGCAATGGACCTTGAGTCCCTAGGGGTGGCAACTGTGGGAAGACAAATAACTGAACAAAATAATGGTAGATAAAGGCTAGTTAGCAAAGCTTTTTATGCAGATTCCTCTGGTGCTGTCTGCAGGCTGATAAAGGTCTAAGGCCGTCTTCTGTGATCAACCTTTGTCCCTCCTGATTGAGAGGGAAGGAGGGACACCCTTGTAAATTTATATCCGGCTTTTAGGCAAATAGGGGGAGGGCAGAGAGTTTTTCATGTTTCTGCTTCTTCTCAGTTGCCTTCAGCTCAAAATAATCCTTGTGCCCAAGTGGCATATTTTAGGGCCGTGTATTCGGCTACCCTTCATAGGGTGGGGCAAGACCATGCAGAACATTGAGAGCTAGGATAAGAGATTTGGATCAAGTACTGGCAAGGGCATTGGAACAGTGGCAGAAGTGAAAGGGAACATGTGAGGTGTGGGAAGATGGAGGGAGAGGGCTCCAGGTAAGTATCATAGCAACAGGAGCGTGGCAAAGCCTGCTGGTCCCCTGGGACCCATCAGGGCTGGCCAGAGCTGGGTCTTAGGCAAACAGACAAACAGATCCCTAGATCACTTTCCATTTCTTTTTCTTTTCTTTCTTTTCTTTTTTTTTTTTTTTAAGCAACGGGGACTGGCTATGTTGCCTGGACTGGTCTCCAACTCCCAGCCTCAAGCAATGCCACCACGGGCTACCGTGCCTGGACTACTCTCCATTTCTTTCTTTCATTCATACAAATAATGATTGGCCCTATCACCAGCCAGACCCTGCAGAAGTAAACAGGGCAGACGCCTTCCCACATTCCCCAGGGGCCCTGGACTCTACTCTAGGCCCCCATCCCAGCGCCCAGGCCTAAGGCTTAAGGCTACCGAGGCCTAAGGCAATGGCTGGGGGTGAAATCAGCTATGGCTTCTCATTTGCAGCTTCCCTGTACAAAACCGCTAATCTTCACCCCCGGGTTCCGGGCCCACGTCCTCCAGACCATGCCCCTCACCCCCGGCCACCACCCTCCCCGACTGACCACACCTGGAAGGGAAGGAAGGGTGGGGGTGGCCTGCAGAGGGTGTGGCGAGATCTGGACGGCCTGGGGGCGGGGGACTAAGTTGACCGGAAATGGGGCTAGGCCGCGGCCAGGGACGGCAGCAGATGATGGTTGAGGAGTGGCCTAGGAAGGCCTCCCTG